>NC_073228.2:147542500-148167500 GCF_029281585.2 Gorilla gorilla gorilla
CTTTAGAACCCGGATGAGCTGCTGTGCATAAAATAATGATTCTACAGCAACTGACAAACCTGAAAGTAACTGAGGATTTCAGAGGTAAACAAGAAAATGATTTCCCTGTGCTCTTCTAAGCCAGCCAGTTAATTCAGAGAAAAAAAGGAAGGCCGACAGCTAAGACTCATGGTGGGGTGGGTGACGAGGGAGAGAGAGAGGGAGAAAATAAAAATTACAACATGTTTGTTCAGTCAGCAAGTATTTGGAAGCAGTGTAGTACTAATGGTTAAACTCACGGCCTCTACTGCCTACTAACTGGGGAACTGGGCCTTGGACTGTACCCCTTAGTCTGCAAAATGGTGATATCAGTAATACCTACCTCTTAAGGGAGTTAGATAAATCCCTTGGTGTACTATCTGACACACAGTAAAAGCTCATATCTGTTACTATTTGTAACATTATTTACTTATTCACCATTTGCAAGGCACTTGGGGTGGAGGCATTAAAGTGACACAGACAAGAATCCACCTCTGATCTTATCATCTAGCACAGCAGCCAGATGACTGCATAAATTCTGCCTTTGATTATAGTTTTAACTACCTAAAAGTTCCAAAGAATTATGGGGCTCAATAAAATTGCTCAAACAACAGAGCACCAAAGAGATACTCCCAGGCATCACTGTGTTAAAAACAATGGCCAGAAAGCACTACTGGACGTAGCATGCTCTGATCGATTAATTGCTATCTTGGGACAGGAGATCAGAGCGCGCGGAAGGCAGCAGAGGAGAAGTCCATGCACACAACCCTCCACCTTCTGGTCATCTGCTTACATTATCCAGATTTGGACACATTCATTCATTTTTTTTTGTTTCTGGAGCTAATTTAGAGTGGAGATAATTAAGTGTATGGATTTAGAATGGCAAAAATTGTCTGTTTTGTGTCTAATATGAGGTTCCTAAGCAACAACAAGCTGCTCTGGTCAGATATGTCTTAACAGTATATTGAATTCCTTTGCATCATGGCTCAAGCACAATTTATAAATGCTATTCAAATTATGTAAGAGGCTGGACTAGAGAGAATCCTTTTCTGTGCCAAGACTCTAAGCTTTCACAACAGTAGCAGCAATCTGAATGCTTATCAGGAATCAGAAAGTTGTCAAGGTTGTTATAGCCAAAATTTGCCATTGGAATTCCTGCTGAAAGCACCTGGTTAGCTCAGCACCCAAAATAAATCACATCATGAGAGAATTTTGTCCTCGTCCCCTCCTAGTGCACCTGGAGCATAGCCCTAAGGGAAATCCTATCGACTCTCTTTTTCCAGTGTTCCAGCAGTGCGTGCATCTGTTGTTGACACATCTGGATCCTCAGCTTTCCCATCACCTCTGACACCATGGACGTGATCATGACACTTTAAAACTAAAGGAAGGAAGGTCAGAAGGAAGGCCTGCCTGATACAATTAAAATCAAAACTCAGTTGGCATTTTTGGCCACCTTAAAATATCCCTGGGTTGTACCAGATAGAGATGAGAACAATTTTTATGCCTTTTGCCTGCATACTTTACCTGCGAGCTGTGAGTGAAGGGTTAAGGATAAAATTAAATGATTGCATCTGTTTTCTCATTACATGAGTGGGTTGCATCTCATGGTTTTTCCTTAAAATCTTTGAAGGTAAAATAGCATTTGTTTCTTTCCTAATTTATCTGGGCTACTTCAAGTCTACTTTGGAGACCTCCTTTCCATAGACAAATTGAGATTGCCTTTAATGGGGCTGGCAGAGAATAATGATTCAGAACATGATCCTGGGAACAACCCAGACCTGGTTCGATTCCTGAGTCACCTACTTACGAGCTGGGTGACCTCAGGCAAGCAGCTTAACTTCTAGAAGCCCCATCTCCTTATCTATAAGGTAGAGAGGATAACACCACTGCCCGCCTCAAGTGATTCTTTTGAGGATGCAGGGAGATCATGATTATAAAGTCTATGAAGTCTCTCTTTTAGTGCCTGACACATAAGTGCTCAATAGGCGGTAGCAAATGTTGTTTTACTATTACCAATTAGACCCAAACAAACAAAATGCACAGGCTGATCGCTAAAGTAATTGGGAAATTTGTTTAAGTCAAAAAGCATTTATTTCTGCAGTTTAGAATGTGATAATTGGATGAACAAATGTTTCTTTTTTGTTGAGTACTCAGAGTTTGCATAAAGAGTTAGTAGAAATGCTTGTTATAAGAGGAACAGAAACCACTGCTAGGTTAAGAGCAGCACTTGAATTTGAAGGAATTTCTTTTTCACAAAACTGTACTTTAAAAGGACAAGTTGCTATGACTAGTCAACTTTTCATGGGACAGGCCAGCAGAAAGTTATCGCTGCTGGCTGCCCAAGCTACCTCAGATGACTCATGCAAGTCCTTTAGATCTCTGTGTATCTCTTTCTTCTGGTCCAGAAAAGCAACAGTTATATTATTGCATGATTGTTGATTTCTCAGTTTAACTCTGGAGTCAGGTGGACTGCCTTCAAATTCTAGCTCCACAGAACACTAGCTGTGTGACTAATGATTTTGCACACCAGTTCATTCCTCTGGGGAGTTGGGGATTAATGGGATACTTTCCAGATAAAGTTGCTGTGAGGATTAAACGAGAATGTGCCGAAAAATATAGGAGCTCAGAAAATGGCAGCTAGTAAAATGATGATGAAAATCGTTCGCAACCTTCTTGCTTTCATCCATCTTAAATTTAATTTTTTGAGAACCCCAAGGAGCTTTAGTTTATGTGCATTTTATTAACAGATAGATCAGTTAATAGGAAGTAACTGAGAAACTTTAAAAACATTTGTGCATTAATTCATTTAAAATTATAACAAAAACTTTTACATGCTAACATACGTAATATTTTTAATGAAAAATAACTATTTTCTAAAAACAAGAAAAAACAGATTTTCTTCAAATCTCGTTTGTCTGTCTTAATAGAAAACAGTAGAATTCTCACCTGCTTCTGCTACAATCTGTTGCAGTATCACACATTACGTAGTTTCTGAAAAACTCCAATTCACAGTCAAAGAATGAGAGTAGAAAAAAGCAAACAATATCTGAGAACTATAAAAGTAGTTTTGATTCCATGGACTCCCTGAAAGCTCTCAGGGACTTGCCTACTTTGAAAACAACTGTCTTAGAGCAACTGTCTCTCAAACTCTCAACTGTAGGAGGGGACGCAAATGCCTCGGTAGAACAAACATGAGAATATTGTCTAAGAGCATAAGCATCAAGGCCAAGAAGTGCATAAATCTGAGGCCCTTGGAAGCATTTACTTTGGGGAATAAAGCTGTACTCAAGTAAGGGTGGGAGGACAGCAGGAGCCCAAACACATTGTACAGAATTGGGCAAGTATGAGTTATAGTCTGAAAACATATTGGACAAATTTCTATGACTTGGGGCTGTCCAGAAGTCACAAATCATTACTTCTCTGTCTTTTCCTTCTTCCTTCTCCACCCTTATTTCTTCTACCCCATCCCAGAACAGCAAGAAAATGCCCAGTTGCTCTCTGTATTATCTGATGCTGGGATAATATATTTATACCGCATCTGGAAGCATCAGAGCATGGGTTTTTTAGGCATAGAGACCTAGGTTCAAATCCTGGATCTGCCACTTAGGAGCTGTTTGGTCTTAGAAAAGTTACTTAAATTTACTGAATCTCAGAATGCTAAGTATATAACAGGGATTTTGATGGATTAAAAATGTCCACTCTCCACTCCTTCCATTGAAAGGTGAATTCTATTTCCCCATGCTTTGAATTGGGCTGCCTCTGTGTCTTAACCACTAAATGTGGTGGAAGTGACATTGTGTGACTTCTGAGCAGTTTCGAAAGACCCTGTAGCTTCTGCTTTTGCCCTCTTGGAACCCTGAGGCCTCCAGGCTGCAAATAAGTCTGGAACAAAAGACCCCAATGGAAGGAGACGCCCAACCATCTCTGCCGAGGCCCAGATATCTTACCCCATCCAGACTCCACCAAGCAGTCACACAAGGGGCCCAAGTGATGCCCCCAGAAGCCCCACTAGGCCAGCCTGCAGAATTGTGAGAAATGATCATTTTGTTTTAGGCCACTAATAAGGTAATTTCTAAGGCTATCAACTTGTCCTGGTTTTAGCACTGAAAATCGTATGTCCTAGGAAAATCTGTAAGTCCTGATTGGGTTGGTCACCTTATTTGTAGCAGAGCCACCAACAACTGACACAGGGATAAAAATATGCAACTCAATGTTTCTAAGAGAATTAAGTGAAATGATACGGTTAGGCAAAATACAGTGCCCAGGCAACGAATGAGATTTTTTCGTGTCTTCGATTTACAAAAACATTCTTAATAACTCAAGATTTCCTAATAAAAATGTAATCTGTTATCTTTGTCTATAACTGAGCTTCTCATTCAGTGCCCCTAATTGATTTAAATATACCAGATAGCATTCTCTGCTAGAAGAACACTACGTTTCAAGCTAAGCACAGAAGTAGTAGGCCCCTGGGAAATTATGAACCAAAACAGAAAGAAAACATTGAACTGAACTAAACTCAAACCGGCTGTGAGTTCTCAAAACAGTATCACTGCTGAATATGGAAGATACTTAGTATTATATCATTCTGGGTGGGTCTAGAACAGGACTGTGTTTTGTTTGTTTGTTTGACTATATTTTTCCCCAAGGCCACATCTAGCAAAAATACAGTTCAAGGAAATGATCTGCAGATAAGGTCAATATAATGCACTTACAAAAAGGAAAAATTCTAGGGGGCTGCTGGGTATGCAGGTTTGTAAATCATTCAAAACTGTATTCTAGAGCTATTCATTAGGAAGAAAAATGGGGAGTAGGAGGGGAACCCTTGTAAAAACCTGAAATTCATTAAATAGTGGTGCAAATTTTTTCCTCATATCATGATTATTTGGCCTAAAATGTATTTTAAATGACCAAGAGGTAAGTCTCTTTTTCTAAATAAAATTGCCCCTTATTCATACATTAAAATAACTTCCCCACCCTGGTGGCCAAAAGAACTTCATGCTGCCAAGAAAAAAATTGTCGTGTACATCACTGAAGAATTCTGACTCTGCAAAAACCACATGTGAAATCATTCAGCAGGCTGAGCAGCAAAAAATGTCAGCCTTGGATAATTAATCAAGAAGGTATTTCCTCCTGCAGACTTCCGACAGCCAGTATGCTGAAATGGGCCCAGACACATCTGAATTACATGTGTCTTCCTGGCACAGAGTGATATATTAAGAGAGTTCAGAAAAGCATTTCTGCTGCTCTGCAAATAAGTAAATGCCCAATTCTTAAACAGGTTCAAACTAGGATTCAGTCAACCAAGTTAACTGTCACCACTTTTTGAAGAGAACAAGCAAATATAAAAAGAATATAGGTTTTAACTTTTTAAATAATGGAAGGTAGGCAGGACTCTATGTTGTTTCACAGCCTCTACATGCAATAGCCTCCTTCCCCATGGCATGAATTTGTATATTTGAGTATATGCATGGATGAATGGACAGATAGATGGATATCCACCTCCACACGCACAGCCATCCTTCTGACATGATGGCACCTCATTTCACCAGATACTGAAAAGCATAGTTCCTTGGCTTTGGAACACTCAATAATTTACTCCAAAATTTAATACATTCTTCCTTGTGTTGGCAATCAGAAAGCCACTGCCACTGCCACTGGAGACTGCTAGCAGACTCACCAGGATTTCCCACCCTCTATTGAAATCAGTGTCAGGAGCTGAGTTTGAGATCCACTGGGATAGATCTTCTAGCCATTTTCTAGACATCTATAGGCATTTCTAGACTTTCAGTACACAGTCTCTAAAATTAAATACCTCATAGTTGGCTGGCATAAAAATGCATACAAAAACATAAATCACATAAATCAAAAATCTGTTTTTCTTTTTCTTTTTTTTTTGGAGACAAGGTCTCACTCTGTCACCCAGGCTGGAGAGCAGTGGTGTAATCTCAGCTCACTGCAGCCTCCATCTTTCAGGCTCAAGTGATTCTCTTGCCTGAGCCTCCTGAGTAGCTGGGATTACAGCATGCACCACCACCGCCTGACTAATTTTTGTACTTTTAGTAGAGGCGGGGTTTCACCATGTTGGCCAGGCTGGTCTCAAACTCCTGACCTCAAATGATCCACCCGCCCTGGCCTCCCAAAGTGCTGGGATTACAGGCATGAACCACAGTGCCCGACCAAAAATCTGGTTTTCAAAGAATACTTTTGGCCGGGTGTGGTGGCTCACACCTGTAATCCCAGCACTTTGGGAGGCCGAGGTGGGTGGATCATGAGGTCAGGAGATCGAGACCATCCTGGCCAACATGGTGAAACCCCGTCTCTACTAAAAATACAAAAAAAATTGGCCGGGCATGGTGGCAGGCGCCTGTAGTTCCAGCTACTCAGGAGGCTGAGGCAGGACAATGGTGTGAACCCAGGGGGCGGAGCCTGCAGTGAGCCGAGATCGCGCCACAGCACTCCAGCCTGGGCGACAGAGTGAGACTCCGTGTCAAAAAAAAAAAAAAGAATACTTTGACAAACACTGAATGACATAAACAACATATGACACAAATTGCGCAGTCGAGATGATAATAAAAGGAGTGTTAGATAGATTTGAAAGATCCAAGTTTAAACATTTATCTAAGTAATCACAAATGCCATCAATATGATAAAATTAAAAAAGTTTCACTCCATTCCCATAGCCACCATCCTCTCCCACCTGAATGAGAACTCCAGGCTTCTATTCAATGTCCCTTTTACCCATAACCTATTTTTCACACAGAAGACAAAGTCAGTTTTTAAAAAAGATAATTGGTTCAATTAGCTCCTCTGCTTAATACTATTTAAAGGCTTTGCGTTGCTCTTAGAATTAAAATCCAAACTCTTTAGCCTACAAGGCACCAGGTAACTTGGCCCTTGCCTGCACTTCAACTTGATTGCAAACCACTCTCCCCTTGATTACTGACTGCCAGCCACACAGGTATCCCATTCTGCTACTTAAAAACATTTGAGGCCGAGCGCAGTGGCTCACACCTGTAATCCCAGCACTTTGGGAGGCCGAGGTGGGTGGATCACCTGAGGTCAGGAGTTCAAGACCAGACTGGACAACATGATGAAAACCCGTCTCCACTAAAAATAAAAAAAAATTAGCCGGGTGTGGCGGTGGGCGCCTGTAGTCCCAGCTACCCGGGAGGCAGAGGTTGCAGTGAGCCAAGATCGTGCCACTGCACTTTTGCCAGGGCAACCAGAGTGAAACTCCATCTCAAAACAAAACAAAGAAACAAAGAAACAAAAACATTTGAATGTATCCTTTCTCAGGGTGTTCTACATCCTTCTTCACATTTCCTGGATGCCCTTTCCCTGACCCTCAACATGACTGTCTTGTGTCATCCTTCAAATTTGGTGCAAAATCACTCCCAGAGAAGCTTCCTCCCTGCCACCTTCTCTTCCTATCATCCCTCTCTCTTGCTTATCTCCATGGCTTATATCAAAGTCTAAAATTATTATTTATTAGTTTACTTGTTCACCATCTGTCTCTGCTGCAAGAAGGTAAGTACCTTGGAGTGACCCTGACTTGGACATTCACTTCTGAATCCCCTGTGCCTAGCAGAGTGCATGGCTTTGGCCTCAGAAAAATTGCTGTCTTCTATCTAACTCATTGATTAGAGGAGGGCAAGACTGGAACAGGGAAACATTTAGGAGGCTATTGCAATACTCAAAGGGAAGGTGGTGGCAGCAACCAAAGTGAAGATACTGGGGATAGAGGAACATGAATAGATGACCTGAGATCTTTAGAAGATAGAATCAGCAAGACTTGACAACTGATTGGATGTGGGAGGTCTTAGGGTTGGTGTGCAGGTTTCTCCCTTGATAGCGAATTTCCCAGACATGTTTCTTCCTCCATAAGTATTTTCAGCTGCTGATAACCTTCTCAGTTGCAATCAGCACGCTACTGGCCACTGCTGATTGGTTCAGGGAGTGGTATATGGCACACAGTACCCACACATAGGTTGGAAGTAGGGGCACAATACAACTTGGGTTTTCCAGAGAAGTCCTAGGCTACTGTTTCAGCATCATTATTAACACTACCCTTTTTCCTGCTCAAAAGTGTCCTGGTTTGAATGATAAATTATAAGGTCATCCTAGGCAGTTAGGGAATTCAGTTGCCCCTAACATCATCTAGTACAAACTTGGCCCAATGGAAGTACACAGTGTTGAATGGCAGGCAAGCTAATAAAATCCAGCCTCTAGAATTGCATAAATTCTAGGTGAACAAAGAGAGTGGGTAATGTACACAAGATGGAGTCTAGGAGGCTGGCTGCATATTCCAGAGCTGGAAGTCACTGTGAGTGACAGGGAAGCTGGAGAATCCCAGTCACTGCTGCAGGCTGCTTTCATCACCGGGAGTCACTGAGCTCATGTCATCTTCACCATCAATGAGGTTAAATGACAAAATTACCACCCCAAGGCAGCAAAAGTGTCAAACAGGTGGTACACATACTTTGTAAAGACTTACACATCCACAGGAGGTGGCACTAGGAGAATTGCTACTAATCATGGCAGCTTCTCAATCTGTGATGGACAGTCTCAAAGATGCCAATGAGACCAAAGATGTGACTGTATACAAGAGCTCAACACTGGCAGCCACAGCGTGTTAGAGAGGGACTGAGAAATAAACTCTCCTGATGTTTGAGAACAAGAACAGAGATTCATAGCCAAAACATCTCCTACACAAACTCGCAAATCCTAGGCTTTGAAATTATTTCCAACTTAGAAAATAAACGTTGATTTTGTAAGTGAAATTAATTTTAAGACCTAGTGGCTCAAAAATGTCTTAGAAATCAACATTTTTCTTCATATTTCTTGTCTGTCTGAACTTTTAAAAACTATGATCATGATTTTGAATAGTTTCAACTTTTATTTTAGATTCAGGGGGTACAGGTGCAGGTTTGTTACAAGGGTATATTGTGTGATGATGGGGTTTGAGGTATGGATGATTCCATCAACCAGGTAGTGAGCACAGTACCCTGTAAGTAGTTTTTCAGCCCACACCTCCCTCCCTTCCTCTCTACCCCTCTAGTCATTCCCCAGTGTCTATAGTTCCTATCTTTATGCCCATGCATATGTGTGTTTAGCTCCCACTTGTGAGAACATGCAGTATTTGGTTTTCTGCTCCTGTGTTAATTCACTTAGAATAATGGCCTCCAGCTGCATCTATGCTGCTACACAGGATATGATTTTTGTTCTTTTTTATGGCTGCATAATATTCTACAACGTATATATACCAGATTGTCTTTATCCAGTCCACCATTGATGGGCACCTAGATTGATTCCATGTGTTTGCTATTGTGAATAGCACTGTAGTGAACATACAAGTGAATGTGTCTTTTGGTAGAATGATTTATTTTCCTTTGGGTATACATCCAGTAATGGGATTGCTGGGTCAAATGGCAGCTCTGCTTTTTAAGTTCTTTCAAAAATCTCAAAACTGCTTTCCATAGTGGCTGAACTAATTTACATCCTCACCAACAGTGTATAAGCATTCCCTTTTCTCCACAGACTTACCAGCATCTGTCATTTTTTGACTTTTTAATAATAGCTTTTCTAACTAGTATGAGATGGCCTCTCATTGTGGTTTGGATTTGCATTTTTCTGAGGATTAGTGATGATGTGTATTTTTTCATATGTTTGTTGGCTGGTGGTATGTCTTCTTTTGAAAAGTGCCTGTTCATGTCCTTTGCTCACATTTTAATGGGGTTATTTGGTTTTTGCTTGTTGATTTAAGTTTCTTATTGATTCTGGATATTAAACCATTGTTAGATGCATAATTTGTGAATATTTTTGCCCATTCTGTAGGTTGTCTGTTTACTTTGTTAATAGTTTCTTTTGCTGGGCAGAAGCTCTTAATTTAATTAGGTCCCACTTGTCAATGTTTGTTTCTGCTGTAATTGCTTTTGGGGACTTAGCCAAGAATTCTCTGCCAAAGCCAATGTCGAGAAGGGTATTTCCTAGGTTTTCTTCTAGGATTTTTGTAGTTTGAGGTCTAACATTTAAATCTTTAATCCATCTTAATTAATTTTGTGTAGGGTGAAAGGCAGGGGTCTGGTTTCAATCTTATGCATATGTCAAGCCAGTTACTTCAGAACCACTTATTGAATAGGGAGGACTTTCCTCATTACTTTTTTTTTTTTTTTTTTTTTTTTGAGACGGAGTCTGGCTCTGTCGCCCAGGCTGGAGTGCAGTGGCGCAATCTCAGCTCACTGCAAGCTCCGCCTCCCAGGTTCACGCCATTCTCCTGCCTCAGCCTCCCGAGTAGCTGGGACTACAGGCGCCCGCCACTACGCCCGGTTAATTTTTTTTTTTTTTTGTATTTTTAGTAGAGACGGGGTTTCACCATGTTAGCCAGGATGGTCTCGATCTCCTGACCTCGTGATCCGCCCGCCTCGGCCTCCCAAAGTGCTGGGATTACAGGCGTGAGCCACCGCGCCCGGCCTCTCATTACTTGTTTTTTCCATCTTTGAAGATCAGGTGTTTGTAGGTCTGTAGCTTTATTTCTGGGTTCTCTATTCTGTCCCATTGGTCTACATGTCTGTTTTTATACCTGTACCTTGTTAGTTTGGTTACTGTAGTATAGTTTGAAGTCAGGTAATGTGATGCCTCCAGCTTTGTTTTTTTCGCTTAGGGTTGCTTTGGACATTTGGGCTCTTTATTTATTCCACATGAATTTTAAAATAGTTTTTTCTAATTCTGTGAAAAATAATATTGGTAGTTAGGAATAGTATTGAATCTATAAATTTCTTTGGGCAGTATGGCCATTTTAACAATATTGATTCTTCCAATTCAGGAGCATGGAATGTTTTTCTATTTGCTTGTATCACGTCTGATTTCTTTGAGCAGTGTTTTGTAGTTCTCCTTGTAGAGATTTTTCACCTCCTTAGTTAGCTGTATTCTTGGTATTTCATTTTTTGTGGCTATTGTAAAATGTGATTGTGTTCTTGATTTGACTCTCTGCTTGAACGTTATTGGTGTATAGAAATGCTACTGATTTTTGTGCATTGATTTTTGTACCCTGAAACTTTAGTGAAATTGTTTATGAATTCTAGAAACCCTCTGGCAGAGTGGTTAGCGTATTCTAGGTATAGAATTGTATCATCAGCAAATACAAGTAGTTTGACTTCTTCTTTTTTCCTGTTTGAATGTTTTTTATTTCTTTCTCTTGCCTGATTGCTCTGGCCAGGACTTCCAGTACTATGTTGAATGGGAGTGAGGAGAGTAGGCACCCTTGTCTTGTTCCAGTTCTCAGAGAGAATGGTTCCAGCTATTGCCCATTTAGTATAATGTTGGCTATGTGTTTGTCATAGACAGCTCTTATTATTTTGTAGAATGTTCCTTTGATGACTAGTCTGTTAAGTGTTTTTATCATGAAGGGATGTTGGATTTTTCAACAGCATTTTCTGGATCTACCAAGATAATCATATGATTTTTGCTTTTAATTTTGTTTATGTGATGAGTCACATTTATTGATTTGCATATGTTGAACCAGCCTTTGTCCCAGGAATAAAATCTACTTGATTGTGGTTTCTTAATTTTTGGTGTGTTTCTGGATTCAGTTTGTTAGTATTTTGTTGAAGATATCTGTTCAACATGTTCATCGGAGATACTGATCTGCAGTTTTCTTTATTCATTGTGTCTCTGCCGACATTTTGGTATCAGGCTGATGCTGGCTTTGTAGAATGAGTTAGAGATGAGCCCCTTCTTCTCAAGTTTTTGAAATACTTTAAGTAAGATTGGTACCAGTTCTTCATACCTCTGGTAGAATTTGGCTGTGAATCTGTCTGGTCCAGGGCTTTTTTTAGTTGGCAGGTTTTTTATGACTGATTCAGTTTCAGAACTCGTTATTTGTCTGTTCAGGTTTTTACTTTCTTCTTGGTTTAATATTGGGAGGTTGTTTCCAGGAATTTATCCATTTTCTCTAGATCTTTCGTATATCTGTGGGATTGGTTGTAATGTCACCTCTCTCATTTCTGATTGGATTTACTTGGATCTTCTCTTTATTAGTCTAGCTAGCAGTCTATCAATCCTTTTTATTCTTTTAACTCTAACAAATGAAACTCTTGGTTTCATTGATCTTTTGTATGGATTTGAGCCTCAATTTTGTTCAGTTCTTCTCTAGTTTTAGTTATTTCTTTTCTTCTGTTAGCTTTGGGGTTGGTTCAGTTTTTTTCTAGTTCCTGTAGGTACAATATTAGATTAATTTAAAATCTAACTTCTTGATGAAGGCATTCAGTGCTATAAACTTTCCTCTTAGCACTGCTTTAGCTGCATCCCAAAGATTTTGGTCATGTCTCTGTTTTCATTACTTTCAAATAGTTTTTTTAATTTAAGCCTTCATTTCATTGTTCACCCAAGAGTTATTCAAGAGCAAGTTGTCTAATTTCCATGTATTTGTGTAGTTTTGAGAGGTCATCTTGATATGAATTTCTATTTTTGTTGCACTGTGGTCTCAAAGTGTACTTGGTATGACTTCAATTTTTTTTTTTTTGTATTTATAGAGACTCGCTTAATGACAGAGCATTTGGTTGATCTTAGACTATGTTCCATGGGCAGATGAGAAGAACGTATATTCTGTAGTTGTTGGGTGAAAGATTAGGTAGATGTCTATTAGGTCAAATTGGTTGAGTGCCAAGTTAAAGTCCAGAATTTCTTTGTTAGTTTACTGCCTCAATATTCTAATGTTGTCAGTGGGATGTTGGATATTGAAGTCTCCCATTACGATTGTGTGGCTGTCTAGGTCTTTTTGTAGTTAAAGAAGAACTTGTTTTATTAATCAGAGTGCTCCAATGTTGAGTGTGCATATACTTAGGATAGGTCTGTGTTCTTTGTGAATTGAACCCTTTATCATTATGTAATGCTCTTCTTTGTCCTTCTTAATTGTTTTTCATTTAAAGTCTGTTTCATCTGATATAAGAATAGTGACTACTGTTCTTTTTTGTTTTCTGTTTGCATGGTAGATCTTTCTCCATCCTGCTACTTCAAGCCTGTGGGTGTCATTATATTTGTGATGGGTCTCTTGAAGACAACAGACAGTTGGGTCTTGTCTTTTATTTATTTATTTATTTATTTATTTTTTATTTTTTGAGATGGAGTCTCACACCACTGCCCAGCCTGGAGTGCAACGGCATGATCTCAGCTCACTGAAACCTCCACCTCCTGGGTTCAAGCCATTCTCCTGCCTCAGCCTCCCAAGTAGCTGGGACTATGGGCATGCGCCACCACACCTGGCTAATTTTTGTATTTTTAAAAGGGATGGGATTTCACCATGTCTCACTAGGCTGGTCTTGAATTTCTGACCTCAAATGATCCACCCACCTCAGCCTCCCAAAGTGCTGAGATTACAGGCGAGAGCTACCATGCCCAGCCAGGTCTCGTCTTTTTATCCGGCTTTCCACTCTATACCTTTTAAGTGGTGGCATTTTGCCTGGTTGCATTCAGGGTTAGTTTTGATATGTGAGATTTTGATTCTTTCATTGTGTTGTTAGCTGGTTGTTTTGTAGACTTGATTGGTATAGTTGCTTTATAGTGTCTGTGGGCCATGTGCTTAAGTGTGTTTTTGTTTTAGCAGGCGTCATTCTTTTGTTTCTATGTTTAGCATTTCCTTAAGGACTTCTTGTAAAGCTGGTCTAGTTGCAATAAGTTTCCTTAGCATTTGCTTAGTCTGAGAAGGATTTTATTTCTCTTTCACTTATGAAACTTAGTTTGGCAGGATATGAAATTCTTGGTTGGAATTTCTTCTCTTTAACGATGCTGAAAATAGGCCCTCAGTCTCTTCTGCTTTTTAAATTTTCTGCTAAGAGGTCTGCTGCTAGCCTGACAGGGTGCCCTTTATAAATGACCTGACTCAGGCTGGGTGCGGTGGCTCATGCCTGTAATCCCGGCACTTTGGGAGGCCAAAGTGGGTGGATCATGAGGTCAGGAGATCGAGACCATCCTGGCTGGCATGGTGAAACCTCATCTCTAATAAAAATGCAAAAAAGAAAAAAAAAATTAGCCGGGCGTGGTGGCCGGCGCCTATAGTCCCAGCAACTCGGGAGGCTGAGGCAGGAGAACGGCATGAACCCAGGAGGCAGAGCTTGCTGTGAGCTGAGATCGTGCCACTGCACTCCAGCCTGGGTGACAGAGTGAGACTCCATCTCAAAAAAAAAAAAAAAAAAAAAATGACCTGACTCTTCTCTCTGGTTACCGTTAACAGTATCTCAGAGGGGTTCTCTGTATTTATTGAATTTTCATGTCATCCTCTCTAGTAAGAGTGGGGAAATTTTCGTGGATTATATCCTAAAATATATTTTCCAAGTTGCTTACTCTCTCTCCTGCTCTTTCAGGAATGCCAATGAGTCGCAGATTTCGTCTCTTTATGTAACCCATGTTTCTTGGGGATTTAATTTATTTATTTATTTGAGACAGGGCCTCACTCTGTCACCCAGGCTGGAGTGCATTAGTGCAATCATGGCCCACTGCAGCCTTGACTTTCCAGGCACCAGTGATCTTCCCACCTCAGCCTCCTGTGTAGCTGGGACTATAGGTGTGCACCAATATGCCCAGCTAATTTTCGTATTTTTGATAAAGATGGGGTCTCATCATGTTGCCCAGGCTGGTCTTGGACTCCTGAGCTCAAGTGATCCACATGTATTGACCTCTGAAAGTGCTGGGATTACAGATGTGAGCCACTGTACCTTTACAATTTTATTTTATTTTATTTTTTGAGAAGGAGTCTCACTCTGTTGCCCAGGCTGGAGTGCAGTGGCACGATCTCAGCTCACTGCAACCTCTGCCTCCCGGGTTGCTGCCATTCTCCTGCCTCAGCCTCCCGAGTAGCTGGGACTACAGGCACCCGCCACCATGCCTGGCTAATTTTTTGTATTTTTAGTAGAGATGGGGTTTCACTGTGTTAACCAGGGTGGTCTCAATCACCTGACCTCGTGATCCATCCACCTCGGCCTCCCAAAGTGCTGGGATTACAGGCATGAGCCACCACGCCCAGCCCACAATTTTACTTTTAAAAATTCTTTTTTCTTTATTTTTGTCCGAGTTGATTTGCAGAACTGGTCTATGAGCTCTGAGATTCTTTCCTCAGCTTGGTCTAATATGCTGTTAATGCTTCTGACTGAGTTATGAAATTCTTGTAGGGAGCTTAATTCCAGAAGATCAGTTTGATTCTTTCTTAAAATGGCTATTTTGTCTTTCGGCTCTTAGATAGTTTTACTGGATTCCTTGGATTCAGTTTTAACTTTCTCCTGAATCTTGAGCTTCTTTGCCATACAGATTCTGAATTCCATATCTGTCATTTCAGTCATTTCATTTTGGCTAAGAATCATTGCTGGGGAGCTAGTGGGCTCATGTGGAGGTAAAGGGGTGCTCTGGATTTTAGAGTTATAGAATTCTCACACTGGTTCTTTCTGATTTGTGTGGGTTGATGTTCCTTTAACCTTTGAAGTTGCTGTCCTTTGGATGGGGCTTTTAACTTTTACGTTCTTCACATTTTTTTCTCCAACACACCATTACTGGTTTGAAGCTTTTAAATTTTTCGATGCCCTTAAAGGTTTGACAGTAGTATAAGTTGGGTTTAGTTGACTGGCTTCATTTCTGGATGCTTTCAGAAGTCTGAGGCTCAGCTAGGCACTCTTGGGCTGCCTGCTTTAACTCTGGGAGGGACTGGGACTGGGTCTGTGGCTTTGTTCTCTGGTTTCTCGATGTCAAACACTGGCTGCACTGAGGGGGCCGAGATGCTCCCTCTCCACTGGCAATCGTGCTCCATCAGGGGCTGCTGGCAAAAGCACTCCGATGGGGTGGCAGTGGGGCCACAGGTGAAAGTGCTCCACTGGGCCAGCAAAGGTCTTGGGTGAAAGTGCTCCAGCATGGTGGTGTAGTGAGGGGGCTCTGAAGTTTCAGTGAGCCATTGGTCTACAACTAGTAGCAGCTCCTGTACCTTCCCCCAACCCCTACGTTTTGTTGAAGGAGAGGTTATATTACTTCTCACTCCATAAGGCATTTCCTTAATCCAGAAGATTAGGTGATACTGTGGTTTGATTGTGATGCTTAAGAATGCGGTCTGAGTTTTCAAATCAATAACACTTTGAGTAATTTAGAAAATGCTTTATATGACTCCAAACTCTAGCTTGTGGAGTTTATTTGATATAGTTAGTTTTCTATAAAATGTCATTAAGGCTCCCTTTCTCTTTCTGTTGGCCCTTGGTCACCAACCAGAAAAGGACATCCAGAGTTGGGATGGAAGGTAGACCTTAGTTCTGTTAGAGAAAATGTAAAAGCATTTTCCCTATGCAAGGGAATTCCTTGACCATAACTTGATTACTGGGGACAGCAAATTTGAATAACTAGTAAACTTAAAAACCAGTTCTGCAATTCAATAATATAGCCTCAGACATTGAGAAAAGCACTTAAATAAATCCCACATGCTACAAACTAATGAAACTTTCCAAAGGAAAAAAAAGTAAATATATATGTATTGTAATATAAAACAAAAGGAAAATGGGGCTAAAATAAATTGAAAGGGCCCTCAGATATTTAAAACCAATAAAAATACTATATTTTGGGAAGATTTTAAAAGTATCATTGGAAAAAGCAGTACTGGCAAATTCTGTCCTTTTTTCTCCCCCAACTTTTTTTCTTCTTAAATTAAAACTCACAGCAAAAAAAAAAAAAAAAAAAAAAAAAAGAAAGCAAGCAAGCCTCTCTAGCTGGGCTATGAGGAATACTATTCATTTCTCCATTTCTCCCCCTGACCTGATTAGTTGGAACGTCTTTCGAATGATTAGTTTTCAATTTGCACCATTGTCAGAGAGAAAGGCCTCCAAATTAATGGCTACATTGATTGTTTATGCCTCCAAGAGACAAATTAAAAAAATTTCAGCAACGCTGAAAAGAAATAGTGATCTTCTGAAAACATTTAGCTTAATAGATTTTTTAAAAAGAAAAATGAAGGGTTTGGCAACTTGCAAAAAGTATGTTTAAAATTCCAGTTACAAGTCTGGCTGCCTAGAGATTTTGAGTGCTAAAGGTTTTGTCGATTTTTAGCATAAGAAGCTGACCTAAGATTTTGGGATCCTTGGACCCATCAGTGGAAATTTTGATAGAACTACAATTCTGGCTCATACATAGGGCCCATTTACCATGCTCACTTCCTTTTAATAAGAAATGCTGTGCCTCACATCTTCCCTCCATTGTCCTTCCTGGGTGGTTCATCCTCCCTGCCTCTGCTTTTGGAACCACACTAAAAATTCAAGAGGAAAGGTTTCTACAAACATTGTTCTGTTTGGTTGGCACAGAAGGGACAGGAATTTGCACAGAGCTTTTGTTGGGCAAGTTTCTCTTAATTCCCTGCCAATGAAGTTCTAATGCTGTGTCTCAGATAAAGAAAGGTAACAACAGATTAGACAACTATTCACTCTATCTTACATTTACTCTAAAGAACTGCAATATGTTTTTGCAGCAGGGGAAGGACCACATTAGAAGTAAGCTTACTTTCATTATTGATATTTACCTTGTTGAAATTGGCCAATATAATGATGCAATGGCTATTCATGATAGCAGCATGCCCAAAATTGTAGCTCACTGAGGACCAATAATGATCAATGTTCAAGGATGAGAAATACAGTAATGTTTTCTCTGTTCTTGTTGAGGTTTGATGATTGTTGTTTATGCCATGGCAAATGAGGTTTCATTAGATATCAACATAGTTTCCATGATTTAAATTGGTGTTGAATGCCCATTTTTCTCAATATCATCTCATTTCCTTAACTTTCTTATGTGTCTGAACCTGGTGGTCATACTCCCTCTCAAATCCCTCTTTGTAAATTCTTTGATGTGGGTCAGCACAAAAAAGAGGTGTCAGTCTCAAATGACACCTTATTTCAATGAGGTCCAATTATGGTCAAAGAGATGGTCAAAACCAACAATCTATGGAATATTAAACTGGTAAAGGCACAGATCAAACTGATCATCTAAGGCTTGGTATCCAGCATTTGGAGCCCTACATGCCCCCCGTATTACTAAGCCCAGACCTGCTGTTGGCAGGTCAGCACAATCAAGATTGCTTCACACAACTGCAAATTGGATGACCAAGCACTGTGTAGTGTAATGGGGCCCTGCAGTCATCAGTTATAAAACCCAGAACCATAACATGGATCATGTGTTCCATATGAATTGCCATGGTTGTGTATCTAATTTTTTCCCTGTCCCAAACTATGGTACTAGTTATTCACAGCAGATTGGTAGTATTTTGTAAAACCAATGCTTTGACTATGTGACATTAACACTTATGAGGACCTGATAACTTCCAAACACAGCAGAACATTTGGACACTTGTCACCTGAGTCCTGTGCCAGCTATACCAACTTGGCTGAGCTGTTGTCATATTCCACTAGTCTCTACCTAAGGTCATCTCCAGTCTTGGCTCACTTAGCTAGCTTTGGAATTTGCTCTCCCCTTTATCCAATGCTTCCTCTTCTTTGTTACATTATATTGCTCAGGTCTTTTAAAAATCTGAAGAACAAGCTCTTGCTTGAAGCCTTCCTGAAGTCACTGGTTCCACTTTTTTTTTTTTTCAGGCCAGAAAAAATAGCCTCTGATTTACTTTCCTGGGTGATGCACTATTAAAAATTCTATGATTATATAATATTTCCTATTGCAGAATATCTCTTGTTATACTGAAAGCTATTGAAAACCGCCCTTAATAGATACTTTAAGGTGTCTAGTGGTATATATCAAGCTGGGTTGGGGAGCAAAGGTAGCGGGTTGTGTAAACCCCTTTCTACCAGGAGGTTTCCCTGGTGGAAAGAGTATTTTTTTAAGTCACTGGCATTGTTTAGAATTGCTGGTGCATGGTAATAATAAGCAGACTAACTTTCAGTTGGGTTTATTATCATTTTTAAGTTATCTACAGACAATGAACCCCTTTATACCTTGGCAGACTGCTCTCACTTCAGCACCTTCCCCCTTGTATATCACTGTTCAAAGCAACCCCTAAATGATCAAATTATATATGAGAACAAAACATTCCTGAAAGATCCTCCTTATTGAAGTACATATTTCACATGGCATAGTCAAAGTTTTCAAAGACTATAGGGAAAGGAGCCGCACATTCTGTGTACATAAGTAATTGCAGTTATTCTCATGTGGCCTAAGACTACAAAACACGCTTGCATCGGCTTTTGTGCTCTAGCACTGTCCTTCTGTTAATACAAATGAATTAAAGAAATTAACCAATTTCTTAGAGTCTACATAATCTCACGTTTCTTAATTTGTTGGATTTGTCTCCACTATACTCAGCTTAATCTCTTTTGTGGTCTCCCCTCATTTAAGTAAAACTCATAACAATTCACAACAAATAATCAAGCCAAATGAAATTTTTTTTTCTTTCTGAGGACTTTGAGACCGGAAGGTCCCTATATATAAGGTCATGTCTGATAGTTCACCTTCTTACCTCTCAAACACTTTTGCTATTTTTTCAATGTCTTTCTTCCCAGCGAACTAGTTAGGGAAGCGTAGGGGGCATGAAAGTGTGTGTGGAGATGGGTGCATGGAAGCGTTTTAGGGCCAGGGTAGGATGACACATCCCACAAGTACTCATACCCTACATTACTTATTGGGAGAATTCAGCCACATGCCACACCCAGCAGCAAAGGAAGCTGCAAAATGTAAACCCATGAAGAAGAGGAGATGAACACTGGTGACTAGTTAGTGGTCTCTACTACACCACCAGTTAGTCAGGAGAAGGGCAAACTCAATCTTGTCACTGCCAAAAATCTTGTGCTCGGGTGCATTGCCTCACACATTGTAGATTTGTAGAAAACACCTGCCAATTAGGTGTGTGCTAAGTATTCTGTGAACGATAAGGAAAGAGTGGGCCTGCAGTAATCTTCAAAAACTTTAATCAAGTCTTACTTCTAATAGACCAGCCAATCTGCTAAAAAAACCAAGAGGAGACTCAGCAGATCCCATGAATGTTGATGAAGTTTGATCATTTTGTGGAGAATTATGAAATCAAGGACAATTTATAACAATTCACTAAAAAATGGTTGCAGGGCTTGTTAACTTTCTAAGTAATCAGTTTATGCACACGTATATTTGATTACATAAGCTATTTGCATGTTTATATATAGAGAAAGAAAAAATAATTGGTGTTATGTGGTTTTCAGAGACAAAAGAGAGGACATGTAAACATTTGCATTGAACAGACAGAGCCTAAATTCAAGATCTCAGTATAAGGCATCCTGGAATAAATGGGAGACAATATTTCCTCTGTTTTCAGTTTCCCTTACTATTGCATGTCACTTAGAAAGCCTAGCAACCAATTTATAAGCCCTCACAAATCAATCACTGCTAGGCAGTAGCCCACATTGTGTTCTAATTCTAAGCATTTCTTCTTGTCTCAGAAATGAACACCGATGTAGATTAACCATGTCTACATAGCGGACATGGTTAATTCTTTCAGGTACCATATGAGAACAATGACGACTAATGGGAAACATTTTTAAGATCACAAGAGAACAGTATATTAACAAGCAAAAAATGTAATCATCTAAAAATAACAGGCATTAACAAACCTGTATACTGCAGAAATGCATTGTTCCTGCATGCAAAGAAACTGATGAAATGATTCCCACTGCTATGCTCAGAGAAAAATTAAGTGACAGGTCCCTTTTATTTAGGAGTGTGCTGTTTTTTTTTTCCCTGATGATGGACTGATGATGTTATATAAAGGGTTATATAGTGAAGTCATGCTACATCAAATTACTGCTTACACAGGATGCTTCTGAACCATTTAACCTGATACTACAGAATAAAACATGTGTAATCAACAAGCACTAAAAAGGAATGAATACGTAACAAGAATGATCCTTCACTTACCTAAAGAATGTGCATGAACTCTATTCAATGACAGTTTTAATCGATTGTATCTCTTTGATTTTGGCATCCAGATCAACTCCCTACTGATTACTTAGAGGACCCATTATACTTGGAAATGAATGACTTAAATACCCATAAATATGAAGAACATGGCATAATGTCAGAAATGAAACATTGCTCAGACCCATGACCTAGCCAGTGGCTCCAATTAACAATATTAAACCAGTGATTCTCAAACTTTAGGAGGCATCAGAATCACCTGGATGGTTCATTAAAACACATGTTGCTGGACGCCAGTCACAAGTTTCTGATTCAGTAGATCTGAGGTACAGTCTGAGAATTTGCATTTCTAACAGCTTCACAGGTATTGCTGATGCTGTTGGCGCAGGGGCCACACTTTGAGAACGAATGCATTAAATTAATAATCAAACATCTGATTGAGGAACCACCATATGCCTGGAAATACAGAATAACTGAATTTCCCATTAAAGCGTTGGAGATGTTACCCAAACCATGCATTTTTATGATAGCTATCATATCAACTTTCATTTAAAATCTTAATCTCCCCCCTCCCCCACTGACAGAGCAAAATGAACAAAATAAACGATTCAACCCCCCTTCCCATTACCTTGCATCAGAGTCTTCTTGGAAGCTCTACCAAAATAACTCTACATCTTCTTCAGAATCTTTTTTCAGCCTCATTACATTTAGGGAAAAGAATGCAGGTTCCTCTTTGGCACTGTGTCCTCAGCTAGTCTGTGGGAAGCTCAGCAACTTGCCACTTGTTCCCAGTTTAAGTAACAGGAATGAGATCATCAACATTTTCTATTGGGTCTCCTCAAGCTCCTCCTGATTCTGGTTTAATACTGGTATGCAATGGACATATTGAACCCCAATGGTTAACAAACTCTAAAACTTTTGGCTATGTGCTGGAAGGACCCCGAGAGACAGTCTATCCTGGGTTAAATTCAGCCGCAGATCTGTTTTGTTTGGCTGGTACTGTGTTTCAGGAAGAACTGCGCCTGAATGCCTTCAGGAGGCGCATGCTCTCAGTGGCTTGTACTTCCTCCTGATTTGCCGCTGACTTCACGCATTTACATTACCTGCCTGGCCCTCTAGGTCGTTGCAATTGAAGTACCTGAAAAACCCTCTGCTTTAACAAATGAGGAAACTAGGCTTTGAAGAAATTAAGTAACTCTCACAGAGTCATGCTGATAGCTAGTGACAGAACAGGGTTACAACCAATAGCTCAAGATCCTCTCTCTTTTTTTTTTTTTTTTTTTTTTTTTTGCTGCTTTCTCAACTTCTGGAGTCTCTATTGGTGTCAACACAGACTTTAGACAAGAACTTGATCAGCATCGCCTGCCTCACTCTGTATTACTTTAAGGTTATACCTATTACAGTCACCCACCTCAGTCTATCAGATGTGCTCCATACCTTTCTCAACATGGTACCTTCCTGTGGAGTGCTTTGAAACATGTTGAGACACGACTTCACATTTTTTGGTTTGTAGAGGAGGAAAATACGTGAATAAGTCCAAGGTAAAAGAAACAACTTGAGCTCTGGCTTTGGAGTCACTGATAGAAATAGTATAGATTTTCACAAAGGCATCCTTATAAATGAAGCCAACAAAAACCAAACAAAATAAAACCAAACAAAATTAGACTTCAAATAAAAGGCCAATGCCACAATCTGGGTTTGAAACATAGTAAAGACAAGAAAGAGAAAGTTTCTCCCTGGCCCTCCTTAATTTGGCTGCCTGTGCTATTCTCCAAATTCCTTTTATCATCATTAGGTGGAGAACATTCATTCACCCGCTCCAATTTGACCTTCTTGTTTTAATGGTCAAGCAAAGCACAGGGCAGGAGAACTAAAAGCAGCGGTTCGCACGATTAAGCATGCATAGCCATCGCCTAGGAGTTCGTTGATGATGCAGCATCTTTGAAACCAGCTGCAGAGATTTCTGGTAGGCCTGAAATCTATATAGTTAGCTAGCACTCACAAGTGTTTTCCATGCTAGTGATGCCTAGAACACACCTGGAGAAATGCCTTGTGCTTTTCAAACTTCAGTGTGTTTACAAATCTCGGTTGAAATGCAGCCTCGTTAAGTAGGTCTGGGGTGGGGCCTGAGGTTGGGCATTTCTCAAAAATTCAGGTAAGGTGCTGGTCCAGAAACTGCTCTTTGAGAAGCAAGGGTTTAGAACTCTGATATGGCAGGAAGTTATATTTCCTAGGTTTAAAATTCAGCTCTCCACTTTTCAGGTTGTCAGTCTGAAAAAGCAGCTTAACCTCTCTGTGCCTCAATTCTCTCATTCTCAAATGGGACACACTTACATGGCAATAGAAATAGGAGAGAGAGAATACCAAGTTTTTTTTGTTTGTTTTTTGTAATGGAGCTTTGACCTTGTTGCCCAGGCTGGAGTGCAATGATGCGATCTCGGCTCATTGCAACCTCCACCTCCTGAGTTCAAGGGATTCTCATGCCTCAGCCTCCCAAGTAGCTGGATTACAGGCATGCGCCACCACACCTGGCTTGTATTTTTAGGCGAGATAGGGTTTCACTGTGTTGGCCACGCTGGTCTCAAACTCCTGGCCTTAGGTGGTCCACCTGCCTTGGTCTCCCAAAGTGCTGGGATTAGAGGCATGAGCCATCGTTCCTGGCCAATACCAAGTTCTTGAACTACATCCCATGCTAACATATTATGAATTTCTTAAAGAGGTACCATATCTTCCTTGAAAAACAAAACTTTGGAATTTTCCATTTTAAACGCCTACAAGAACAGGCTCCTAATCCACTTCCCTTTTGCCACCACCAAGAATATTTTCTCTCAGAAATTGATAAAATCGCTTCAATTCTAGGTTTGGCCAGCTAAGAGAAATCTAACTAGCAGCTCATCAGCCACCACAGAGAAAGGTGGTAAACTGGTGGGCAGAGGTTAGGATGTCTCCCTTCTTGGCTCTACTTACTGTTGTAACATTCAGACAATGCACCTGCCTCCTTCTGCCTCAATCTGTAGGAGAGTGGCTGTGACAGCTAAGTCACCACCGAGTTACATCTTATCTCCTCATTTTAATCAATAATTCCCATATCTTAGTCTACTGAAGACTCTTTTGAGAGAAATTTTAAACTCGTAGACACCCAGAGCACATTTCACAAGATACAGATTTGGCAGGTCTGCTATGAGCACTCAACATCTCAATTTTTAAAAAACTTGGCCCTCATTCTGAAACAGGTGCTCCATTCTCTGAGAAGTAAAGCTTTCTAAAAGGTTTGGGCCAGGCGCAGTGGCTACGCCTGTAATCCCAGCACTTTGGGAGGCTGAGGCGAGTGGATCACTTAAGGTCAGGAATTTGAGACCAGCCTGGTCAATATGGCGAAACCCCGTCTCTACTGAAAATACAAAAATTACCCAGGTATGGTGGTGCATGTCTGTAATCCCAGCTACTTGGGAGGCTGAGGCAGGAGTATCGCTTGAACCCGGAAGGTGGAGGTTGCAGTGAGCTGAGATTGTGCCACTGCACTCCAGCCTGGGTGACAGAGTGAGACTCCATCTCCAAAGAAAAAAAAAAAGTTTGAAAGGAAGGATGCTTAGACACCATGCAAGTTCAACAACAACAGCTTCCCTGGTACATTCTATAGATCTCTATCCTTTGTGTGAAGCAATGAAATCATGTTCTTTTCAATGATCCCAGTGAAGGCTACCATTTGCTGAATGAGCATTTACCACTCACTAAGCCCTCATGTATATTTTACCTTACAAAGCCCTTCTATTACCATTATTATCCCCACGGAGTAGAATGAAGTCATGGCTCAGAGAGCACCTTGTCTGGAGTTGTGCCATGAGTTAGTGTCAAAGGTGGGACCCCAAACCCCCATCTGTCTGACTCTTAGTCGAACAGACTTCTACTGTGCTCTAAAGCAGAGCTTCTTTGACTGCAGCGTCCACCAGAATTCCTGGAGGGCTTGTTAAAACTGATTACTGGGTTCCATCTTCAAAGATTCTGGTCAGTAGGTCTGGGGCGAGGCCTGATAATTTGCATTTCTAAGACACTCCCCACGAATGCTAATGCAGTTTGAGCATCACAGCACTAGAGTTAGCTGTTGGATCCTTTCCTCTGGGGAGTTGGATGCCTCTCATTAGCAGTCCTCACTACTTACACGGGGCAATTTAGAAAAGCTTTCTTTTTCCTTCAAGTGTTGTTTAGACAGTAAGTACATGACAAATGGCCAATGAAGCTGCCGTTAAGTCAGTTAAATGTCTTCAGTTGTTACTTCTGTGGGGTTTGAAGTTGTCATATGTCATCCTCCTCAAGAAGAAAGAACAATTCTCCCTTTGTGGTGGCTCTTTCATAGAACTTATTTTGTTCTGTCTTTTCTTTCTCCACTTTAGAAATGTTGAACTGTTGTACTCTGCCTCTATTCCAACTAAGCGATGGTTAGCAAAATATCATCCAATAGATTCCATCCAACCATGTGCCATGGTTCTATATATATATTATATATATAGAAATATAATAATCTACCCTCTATGTCTTCTCCCTCAGTTTAGTGAAAGGACTCCAGCTGGGGTCTGGATTGGTCTTCCCTTTATGTCAATGACCCTGTGGTTGTCTCCTGGAAATTCCAGGGTTTACTCTCAACAGGGGCATCTGCATCTATGCTAGGCACAAGCACAGACTGCTTAGTAAGAAGGGTCTATTTCAGCTTGCAGCTCTTTTTGTTCTCCTCAAGGAATTGCATGTGTGGTGGGCCAAGCTATTCCCACAGCATGTGGAAAGAACACCAGTCAGAGTAAAGCAGGCAGAATGACCCCGTGAAGTTTTCAAAGGGTGGGATGTATTTCCATTGGGATAGCTAAGTGGGAAACCTCAGAGTCAAAAGTCCCCAGTGACTTTGTTCTCTCCTGGTACATTCTATAGACCTCTATCCCCAGCAGTAAAACTATGTCTCTGAGGCCCTTTTTTTTATTTTGCAAAATTCAAACTGCAATTTGATGTGATGGGTCTCATAATAACAATTCATATGACCTCTGGATGAGTCTTCTTCAACTCAGAGTTCACAAGCCAGGAGCTTTAAAAAAAAAAAAATCATTGGCTTCTTGGAAAGCCTTTTACTGTTCCTTTGAGGCAGGGGAATGGAATCAGGGCATACAAGACCTCGACGTAAAACACACTACACCATTTACCCAAAGTAGTGTGACTTGACCACTCTGAAGTCAGCGTTCCCAATTGTCAAACCAACAGATATATTTACATCATTGCACTGGATGAAACGGAATGAGAGGATGGAATGGAATATCACAGATGAAAGTGCTTGAAACGTTTAGAACTTCAGAAAATATTAGTAGACTCTGATCCCTATTAAACACCTAACTTAATCTCTCTAATCTTTTTCTCTGGGGAAAAGCAACATTTGAACTGGTAACAAAATCAGACTCAGAATTCAGCAAAGTTCAAAGTGCACATCAATGGGAAGCAATGGAGCATGAAGGCTAATAACTTTGACATGAGTGCTTGTCCTTGCTCTGCCACTCACTAGTGGTGTGACTTTTGTGAGGCTTCTCGAAATCCCCAGGTAGTTCAGGGTACTTAAAATAGTTTTGTTTTTTTTTTTTTAAATAGAGTTGCTATGAGCATGAAATAATTATGTATGAAGTTCTTCGCATAGTAATACATAGTGAACACTCAGTAAATGTGGTTATTTTCACTGATAACTACACTCTGTAAACTTAATGAAGGTTAAGGATCCTTCTCCCAGAAATGTGTGTATATATATATGTACACACAGTCATGCATTGCTTAACAATGGAAATACATTCTGAGAAATGCCTTATTAGGCAATTTAATCATCATGTAATCATCACAGAGTGTATTAACACAAACCTAGATGGTGTAGCCCACTGCACACCTAGGCTGTAAGGGATAGCCTATTGCTCCTAGGCTACAAATCTGTACAGCATGTTACTGTATTGAATACTGTAGGCAATGGTGACACAATGGTAAGTATTTGTGTATCTAAACATAGAAAAGGTAAAATAAAGATACAGTATAAAAGATAATGGTGCACCAGGATAGGGCAGTTACCATGAATAGAGCTGACAGGACTGGAAGTTGCTCTGGGTGAGTCAGTGAGTGAACGGTGAGTGAATGTGAAGGCCTAGGACATTATTGTACACTACTGTAGACTTTAAAAGCACTGTACACTTAGGCTACACTAAATTTAAAAAATTGTTCTTCAGTAATAAATGAACTTTAGCTTACTGTAACTTTTTTACTTGACAAAGTTTTTCCTTTTTAAAACTCTTTGACTCTTTTATAATAACACAGCTTAAAAACAAATACATTATACAGCTGTACAAAAATATTTCTTTATCCTTCTATAAACTTTTTATATTTTAAAAATTTACTTTTTATTTTTTTACTTTTTGAACTTCTTTTTTTATTGTTAAAAATGAAGACAGAAACACACACAGTAGCCTAGACCTACACAGGGTCAGGATCATTGGTATTGCTGTCTTCCACCTCCACATCTTGTCCGACTGGAAGGTCTTCAGGGGCAATAACATTCATGGAACTGTCGTCTCCTATGATAACAATGCCTTCTTCTGGAATACCTCCTGAAGGATCTGCCTGAGGCTGTTTCACATTAAGTTTATTTTTAATAAGTAGAAGTAGTACACTGTAAAATAATGATAATAAGTATACTATATCAAATGCACTAACCAGTACAATAGCCATTTATTATCATCAAATATCATGTACTGTACATAATTGTACATGCTATACTTTTGTATAGATGGCAGTGCAGTAGGTTTGATTACACCAGCATCACCATGAACATGTGAGTAATGCATCGCGCTATGATGTTGCTAGGTGAAAGGAATTTTTCAGCTCCATTGTAATCTTATGTGGTCTGTTGACCGAAACATCACTATGCAGAGCTTCACTGTATATTTTCACAACATTCTGCATATAATTTTAGGGAGTTCATGGATTTCCTTGTTGCCTATCTATGGCCACTTGGGCCCCTGGGCCTCATGGATGATATTATTGATCCACCATCAGGTGAGTTGGCTTTGTAGTGTAGTAATAATTTTTTTTCTTTTATCCTCAGATGTTGAGTTTATGGACTTTCAAATGTGCTGTTATAACTAATTGAATGTGAAAACTCAATGCAGCCTAGAAGCTTCCTGGCTCTTGTAAGTCTGTCCAAACCCAGCCTGGGTCACAGTTACATGGCTAGTGATGTGCAAAGCTTTTCCTAGGAGTCCCTGTGGTCTTGCCCTCATCTTCCTCTGTGGTTCTTCTATGGTCTCTGTGGGCCCTTTGCCTACGGTTTCTATTGTGCTATGTGACACCCTGTACACAGAACTCAGCTCCTTTACTGGTTTTCATGAGATTCCTAATTGAACGTTTGGTGCCTTTGGTGAAGAGTCACATTTTGGAGTGAAGTGTTTCACTATCTTGATTGCTCCATCCCGCCTTTCTTCTTTCACTCTGGTACATCAAAACAATTTCTCTCTTCATGTGAATCCTCAGCCATATCTAGGCCCAGCAGAATTTCACTTTCTGTCCTATCCATTCATCGGGAGTTTTTTCCCCTCAGTTTTTCCTCTTTCTTTCCTATGAGAAATTTAATGGAATTTTTTTCTCCCTCTTATTCCTTATGAATTAATATTATTTGGGACTACGGATCTCATTCTGCTTTCCTAGAGCCTGGGGCAGTACCTATCGTATAACAGATGTTTACCAGTTGGATCAAAGAAGAAGAAAGGAAGAGAGAGAGGAAGGTAAGAAAATAAGAATAGAGGAAGGAAGGAAAGAAATCCCTAACTTTGTCCTGGATCCAGATTGTGACTGCATTAACAGCTCAGAGATTGTTAAAGTAGCTCTCCTCCTACTTCTTACTGCTGAGGAGGGTTTTTTTTTTAAATCCTTTTTCTTTTATTCCCAGTATATCAGCAATTTCCCCAAGCCAATTTCTAGCTCTTAAAATAGATTCACACTGTGGTTCTTCCTTTTGTGTGTGTGTGTGAAGTAAGAGAAATTCACAACTCACTTCATAATCCCCTCACAGGTAATTAATTAACTCAGGGGGCAGTCTCAAGAAGCCAGAAGCATGTTGGCTTTAATTTCCCTTTCTGAGATTCTCTTCCCTCTATTAACTTTACCTTTCCTCAGTCAGGGCAAAAATTAATTTGTGTCCCTCCCATCTTTGGATGTAAGTGGTCCCTTCGACAGCGTTTTCTTAGAATGGTCATTTCCTCACTTCCTGTAAACTGTAATCCTCCTTGTGTGGTTTTTCCCTTTTTAGAGAAAATTTACTGGAATTTGGTAATGAGCTTGCTTTGTTTTAAGATAGAAATATAAGTGTGGGCCTCTTTATTTCTTTGGGACATCTCTTCATGGCATTCTGAGAGAGATCGGAGTTGATCCTTATGGACTGGATCTCCCCATGTGGTATTGAGGTGGCGTAGATTGAGGAAGTTTGGTGAATTAAACAGAGAAAAAGGAAGGAGAAGGTTAGAAGAAGCCATGGGCAACTTCCTGTTTTTTAGGCGAATGGAGCTTGATTTTCAGCTTCATACAATTGTATTCTCTGCATTAGCTTCAGGGTAGTACAAGAAAATGAAGGAAGTGGTCTTTCCTTTGTAAAATTGAATTAATGTATTCAGACAGGTAAAACTGAATTGAGTGACTAGACTGTTAAGCCTGTAATTTAATCACGTACAAGATTTACATCTGCACACAGTTTGTGTGCTGTGTGAGTAGGAGGGGTGGTACCTTCATTTCTGTATCTCAGGACTTAGCCTGATGCCTATCACATGGTTAGAAGTGAAAACTCTTTGAGTTGATTGAAACTGGTTAACTGGTTGCTCGAAAATATATAGAGCTGAGGGTACCACAGTGGCAGACTGCTTTAGAGAAGTAAAAAGAAAAGGCTTCCTCCCAAAGTTGAAATATTTGAAAGACGATTCTCAAAAACTCTTGGAAGATGTTGGTGGAAGATGTCTGGTTTAATTTCTATTTACTTCAAGCTCTACACTAAATGATAAATGTTAAATGAAAAGAAGACTCAGTCCTTGACTCCAAGGACACCATAGTCTGGAAGGGTAGAAAGAGAAGTAATTAGATAATTTAAAATATATGATGCCGGGCAGTTTAGCTGTAGTTCAGCATTTCAGCTACACAATTCCATTTTCAGCAAGAATATATTAGGATTTGGGAATAAGCCCGCATTGATTCATAATAGAAATGTAAATGTGAGGTTCTTTAACTTTTTGAGAGATTCTTCATGGGATTCTGAGAGAGACCAGGATTGATCCTTACAGACTGGATGACTGTGGTGTCCACTAAAAGAGTCACCCAAGTGGCTCTGCATGTACAACAATATGAAGACACTTAATCTTGCTGGGACTCCCCTGGGGATCAGCAGTCCACTGTACATAGTTGGATGGATATTCTAATGAGACACTTGGGGATGGAGAGGGTCAGACTTCCAAAGGGCATGTGCAGTCACATTAGATGATCACCAAATGGCCTGCTAAAAAGCACAGTGCCATTTCTCTGTGGAACCTCACTTTTGCTGTAAGGAAAGGGCAAGTTCATGGGCAGTTAAATCACTTAGAACATTAATGGAGAGGTGGAGGGCTGCCCCCAGCTTCCATGCAGTTTCCTGTCTCTCTGTTGAATCAATGTTGAACAAATATTGAGAGAATCTTTATTTAACTGCATCCTGGTTACCAGTTCTGTAGCATCCACATGTGTCCCAATCCCATCATTAACCTGGATGTGATGTAGATCCCTCTGTGTGTGCCAGCTCCGTGCCATGGTTCCACGTGCATCGACAGAATCACTCTCATTAGGTCGTCCCAATGGAGGGAGGCCAATCAGGGAAAAGTTCAAGAGTTAGAATAATTTTAAGAAATTAGGCTTGATTATTTTCAAGTTTCCACCAACAGGAACTCGTTGTGGGGTTAGAGGGGAAGAGGAGACACTTGTCTTAGAGAACCCTGTGAATGTCTTAATCATCAGATAAGAATCTTGTTTACTTAGCATTTTCAGTATTAGAAAGCAAGTAGGACCAAAGTGAGACTTGAGAACTGTGTGTTCTTCACTGCAGAGATTCTACAAACAGATGTATGCTTAGACTTCATGAACGGTGCAGGAAAGCATTGAGATTCAGTTGGGAAGAGTTTCGGAAGAGACTATGAATGATTAAGCTGGAAAACATCAAAGGAGAATGGATTTCTCCTTAAATGCCCTCTACAATATTATTTGTCTTCAAAATGTTCGAGTGATTTTAATAGTATCCTAGTGTTTATCTTATAAATTCCTCCTCATTCTTTAGAACTCACTTCGGTGCCAGTATCACTGATCAAGAAAGTGATCCCTAATCTCCCCTGCCTCCTAGAATTCATCTGCCCTTTCCACATGCTGATGTCACTACTCTGACCACACTGAATTGTCAATGGGCTTATTTGCAGGTCTGTCTTCCATACTGGACAGGGAGGTCTTTGAGTCTAGGTATTGGCTTCATTTATCTCTGGGTCCTTATTTCAACTGAGCATTTGGCACACTGCAATTACTTGGTATGTATCTGATTAATAAAGAAACACACTTATCATAAGTACAATATTTATTCTGCAACTTTTGGTGGCCATGAATAAACATGCTGGTTTTCTTTCTGGCTTCAGGTCATAGTTTATTCTAACCTAATTAAATTAACTCATGGATGAGACCACTGAGTTTAAATCATTCTCCCAAGGCTATAGAACTTGTTAGATGGCCCATCCAGGACCAGGACACAGGCATCCAAGGACGCAGGACTCCAAGCCTGGTGCTCTTTCTTTCCCCTTTTCATTTCTGACTTCAAAAAACAGCACATGTTTAGAATAGAATGTTAAAGAACAAAGAAAATTCCTCCTAAATTCAACTACCTAGAGACAACCAACATCAGCATTTTGGCAAATATCCCTTCTAATGTGTGTGTGTGTGTGTGTGTGTGTGCGCACGTGCGCATGTATACAATTTTACACATGTAACTAGCTATTAAATGGGGTTCTTTGAGTTGTTTCAGAATGTTAGCTGAGGCCCCAAATCTCAGGACAATGGAAGACAAGTACCCACACATTCTAGAGAGAGGAGCTGGAGCATTCTTACTGAAAGATGTCCAACTGGCTTTCCACTGTCAACATCCAGCACCCACTCCAGCCCTTATGCAGTGAGTGGCTAGAGACACTTCTGGGGAAAAATCATTCAACATAAGGAAACTCACAGGAGGAGGCAATACTGTGGTATGTCTCCTCCTCTCAAGCCCAGTGAAGGATCCAGAGAGAGGGTGAGGTCCCTGCCAGCAGAGGAAAATTGTACCTTACTGCCACAAGTGAAGCTTGCTACATTGTAACACAGACCTGCAATGAAAAGTAATTGCAAAAACTGCAATTACTTTTGCACCAACCTAATAGAAGAAAACACAGAGGGTTTTCCTGGTCTGCTCCCTGATTAAAACACAGGAGATTCTTAGGAGAGCTGCAAATGGCCCAGAGTCTAAAGACACAAACACAGAGATGGTGCATGTCTCTCACTGGGAGAATCCCAAAGTCTCATTCAGGGATAGAAATAATTGCACCAGGAGGAGTGATCCCCTTCACAGGCCAGGGGTGGTGGAATTTCTTTTGAGTCATGTGCATGCCAGGTATCCTGTAAGGAGCCCACCTTTGGCTGCCTATGGAGGTAGGGTGGAGCTGCAAAAAAAACAAAAAAGTAGGTTCATAGATGACTTAAATTAACAGATTACTGATCTTCCTTACCTCCAGCTAGGCTCTGAGCCTCAGGTGAAACCTGATAGTGAGGGGAAGGGCAAAAACTTAAGATGTGAGATTTAGATTTAAAATATGTTTTCAACCTGAACACAATGAAAAAACAGTGAAATATACAAAGATATCGTTGTGGTGGACACATGAAATGCCATGCAGATACCCCTTCAAGTGGAACTCTTGTCCCAGCCATTTGGAGTGCTGTCAGGAGAAAACCTGGCCTTAGCCTCCTGTGGGGATGGCCTCAGCTGGAGAGAGCCTCCTGCCCAAGTCCATCACACCCCTCCCAGGGTAGCCCAGATCCCATGACTGAGGCAGAGGATATAGAGGCTTTGCCATTCCAGTCCATTATGGGACCATTTTGTCTCTAGAGCTCCCTAAAGTTGGCCAAGGTGTCATTGGGCTGGCAGGTACCAGAGTTCACCTTCTCCCTGTCCAATCTGTGCCCTTTCCCTCTTTAACAGGTGTTGTTCCCAAGGGCTCTCCGTGATAAACATCTTACAACTAGACTCTGTCTCAGAGTCAAGTTCCTGGAGAATCTTACTTGAGACAATTGTCCAGAGAAGCAAAATCAAACCAAATATGTTTGAAGGGAGAAAAAAAAAATAGATATTTCCTACTCATGCCCTACTGATTGCAGTATTCCTATAAACACCAAAATAAAATCAACTAGACATTATCTTTTATAAAATGCTTTTCAAAATTCCTTTTTATTGAGTATTCAGATATGTCATTCCTTTTTAATGGCTGCATTATATTCCTTTCTAGGAAATGTAACATATTTAACCAACCCTCCCTGTTTAGGCTTACAGGCTATTTCCAAATTATACTATTGCTGCAGGAACCCATGCATACATTTTTGTGTGCTTGTTTAATTATACTTTTATGATATATTCACAGGAGAGGGATTACTGGGCTAAAGGTATTTTCTTTTTAGATAGTGCAATCCACATTTTATTATAGAAGTTTTATATTAATTTTTACTTCAACCAAGTGTAGATAAATGTGATGCATCTCCATATTCTTGCCAACTCTGGGCACTATTAATCTTGTTCATCTTTTATAATATATTAGGTGGCATTGTTTTATTTATTATCTCTTTATTTACTTATGTTTTCTGAAGAGGTTGAAAATATTTTTATATATTCATTGGCCAGCCTAACCTCTTGGCTTGGGATCTGGCTATTCTGTCTTGACACTCCATTTTTACTGGCATCTTTGTATTTTTCCTTGCTTACTTAGAGGTGCTCCTTTTTTAGGTATTAAGAATGTTTCACCACTTGACTGGCAAATAATTATGTGGTTTGCTGTGTGTCTCTTGAATTGGAAAACATTGAATATGGAACATTTTGGCTTTATGCTCCCAAATCTATAGGTCTTTTTCTTTATGGATTTTATAGTTGGTGTTTCTTCCAATAAGAACAACTGTCTTGCTTATATTACTGATTTTCCTAAAACGTTATTTTCTTTGGGACAAAATTAAATATTTGCCTAGTTATGAATTATAAGTATTCAAATTTATAGTTTTTTGAAGTCATATTATCCATACTAGCATTACTCAAACACACACAACCTGACCATGCCTATATATCATTGTCTTGAGTGCACATTATTATTAATCCAGCCCTATTCCTTTTTCTTATTCAAATTAATAGAGAGATTATTTTGAATGAAAAGTAGCACAAACTTTCTTGGTGACTATCCCAGGTTATAATACTTGTAAGTCAGCATCTCCAAGGCAGCCTTCTGATAGGCATTCTTATGACTGCCAAAGTTTCAGCTTCTCTTTCCAAAAAGTGAGGATAATCAGACCTACCTTATGGGATTGTAGTAAAGAAGGAATAACATAGATGTAGGGCATCAGAAGAAGCTAATCAATGATATTATTATTATTTTAATTATTAATTTATTTTTCTTCCTTCTTCTTTAAAGAGTTTATAGTTGGATAATGTGGATGAATGCCACATACTTCATAGACTTGTATCCACAATTCAAAACCCTCAAATTTTTGTAAGTTTGTGAAAAACTCATTTGGTGATGAAACCTGATGTGCACTGACATGAGGTATTTATAGTTTTTATGATCCCATTTACTGGGAATATTTGTATACTCATATATTATACTGTAGATCTTGATGGATTTGATTATTGGGTACCTCCCCTTTTATGAATATAAAAATTTCCAGATTCAGTGGTACATCTTGTCCCAAGGACTTCATAGAAGGAATTGTGGAATTGTACAGTCTGATTTCCACAAAAGGACCTGTATCCCATAGTAAGTGTCCACTATGAACAGTTTAACAATACCGCTGATCATATTAAATTGGAGTTAGTCATTTGAATTGTATTGTTTTTGTTCTTTTGTTTGTTTTTAATTGGAAATGTATTTTGTATATACATTTGTTCAAAATTATATATATTTAATATTTCTAATTTTGTGTTTATAATATTGAGGTACTATTATAATAAAAGTAATGTAAGTATATAAAAAATTAAAAAGATCAAGGGAAAAGAAAAACATTTTGTAGTTAAAATTAACTTGAAAAACACTTTAAATGGGCCCACAGGAGACAAGCTAGTTTCACCTATGATTTTAAAAATATATGTGTGTGCATATGTATATATATATATGCATGTGTGTATGTAGCACTATACGCATATATAAGTATATAACATATGCTCTAATAAAGATCCAAAATCTTAGCCTCCCTCCCAAAAACTCTGCTTATTTTTCTCTTTTGCTAAGAGTGTATGGAGCCCACCCAAGTTAAATGGGCTAATGAGGCATTCAGTATGTTTATTAGGAAACGCTACCTATACCCATAGTCACAGAAATGACTGATTTCATCACTTGACTAGTCTTTTTTTTTTTTTTTTTTGAGACGGAGTCTCACTCTGTCGCCAAGGCTGGAGTGCAGTGGTGCAATCTCCTCTCACTGCAAGCTCCGCCTCCCAGGTTCACGCCATTCTCCTGCCTCAGCCTCCTGAGTAGCTGGGACTACAGGTGCCCACCACCACACCTGGCTAATTTTTGAATTTTTTTAGTAAAGACTCGGTTTCACCATGTTAGCCAGGTTGGTCTCGGTCTCCTGACCTCGTGATCCACCCACCTCGGCCTCCCAAAGTGCTGGGATTACAGGCGTGAGCCACTGCGCCTGGCCCACTTGACTAGTCTTTTAACTAATTCCATCCTAACCCCTTTAGCGGCCACATGTGCAAGAGGTTGGAAGAAACTAATGAAATGAAGCAGTTGGTGCAGAATAATACAGATAGAGCTTCAATCAGAACATTCACATATTCACAGAGAAAACCAGCAAGAAAAGTTTAAATGTAACAGTTGTGGGACAGTTTAGGACAGTAGCTGCATGCAAAAGCCGGACAGATAAGGTTAATATATGAGATAAACAGGCCATTAGAAAGAAAATAATGCAGGCTGATGAGGGATAGCAAATGAAAGTATTTCCAGTATCAGAGTATAGACAGGCAGTGGTGGGGTCATGGTGATTTGCACTTTAACTGCAACTCAGTGTCACCATATCTTCTGTTTTTATCTTTCAAGAAAAAAGGAGAAAGCTGGGGTTTTATGTGAATTCTTCTGACTTCCAGTATTGGCAATTAATTCAATAAAAGAATAGTGTGGGTCGAATAAAATACATCTGTGGGCCACATCTCATCTTCAGACCATCAGTTTGCATCCAGTGTCTCAGAATCTGGACGACAGTCATTAGCATCCTGAATAAACTTGGCCTCCTATTTCTAACACTGGTTGAAATAATAGAGTGAAAGAAGACAGGAACTCTTGTGGTAAATCATATTATTTTCATCTGAGGTGATAGCTTTGGCTGTGGCTCAAGAGTTCATGTCTGGAAGCCAGAAATCTCTCCCTGTCCTTTTTAGTGTTTTTGGCTAATCTTTGTAGAAATTAAACTGGATTGGAGCAAATTGGAATGGATACTCAAGGACCAATTGGAGGGCTTTATAACCCTTCATTTCAAAGTGAATCCCAAACTGAAATTTATTCTCTTTCCATTCCCTTTTTCTAGACTTGTTAGAGTAGTATAAGGTGCTGAATGTTTAACACTGAGTGTTTCTTTTGCCCAATCTTTGAGATCAATCTGTTTCATTAACAAATGATAATCATTTAATGATGGAATGTTTTCTCTCATTTCCATGGAAACACAATTATGTGGCAACAGATTTGCAAAGTCGTTAAAGAAAACAGCTTTTATCTTTCAACCCTGGCTTGTGTTCTATACATTTCTTCATGCAGCAATATGCATTAGGTGCCTGTAATGTACTAGATGCTATTTTAGCTGCTGGGAATAGAGTGGAGACTCAGACAAATTTCCTAGATTCCTGTAAGAAAAAGTTAAATCTACAATAATACATTTGATGCCACTTCTAATATATACATTCAAAGTGGAAATACAGAAATATATATTGCACAAAGCCAAATATAAAACCCTAGACTACCCTATCCTCACAGGATAGAGGAAAAGACTGTAGCCATCTATAGTCTTCCCTGTAGACAAGGAAAAGAAGCACAGAGAGGGAAAGACAGACAATGAAGTAAGATAGTAGTGAAAATGGTGAAATTAAAACTCCTGCCAATGCAGATGAGCACAGACAGCTCTCTGCATCAGGTAGTAAGAGACTCCTTCATTTATCTGTCTCCAGTTGTCAGCTCTGTATTTCACAAATTAGAAATTGATAAACAGAAATGGCTACTTTAGTGGAAGTTGAACTTACCATTCTCTGTAGTTGCATTAGTAACTGGATTTCCCAGGCAAGGTTGGAAGGAAATCCCAACTGGAATGAATAAGCCAGTAAAAATGTCCAAGTAATAATCACAGCTTAGTTTTAAGAGGCAAAAGGACTAAAAACAAGACTGTGACAATATAAACAAAGATTAAAGATGATGTCTGCTTATGTAAATGTCTCCAGCAAAAGAAACTACAGACCTAGGTTCTAATGTGGTTAAATAACTGCTGCTCATCTTGACTTCATCTTTTATATCATGCTTTTTCTGAATAAAACTCTTGACAAAAAAATCAATAGGTTGGGTGAGATCATCAAAGCAAAATTATTTTACAAGTCAAGCTTCCCTATCAGCTGGCTCTCCCAAGGCAGATTACAGCATTTGTCTCAATGAATGTCAAATTAAACAGTTCCTGTGTATTTCTGGAGGCAAAGTCTGAAAGTGCAAAAGCTAACATGCTAGGAAACTTTTTTTTAAGGATTGAGAAACATTTTCCCCAGCTTACAAAGACACAGTTTTGACTATAGCTTTTTTTTTTTTTGCTCCCCTAAAACTGTCTGCTAAAGGGAAGGGGAAGACTAGGTTTAAAAAAAAAAAAAACTTTATCAAATAAAGGGTTTTTACTTTTCTGTTTAGACATATGATCAAATGAACAGATCATTAATTGAATAAATTGTCCAGATATTCTTGTCACATTCAAAAACAAATTTTTATTGAACTTCATACATAATTGAGAATGGAGTGCTTTGTGTTGTTGTGGGGATAATTCAGGTAGTACTTCATCTTTCTGTTCCATTTAGTATGTAGACCTACACTATAGAACACAGCAAAAATAGATTCGGGAGAAGTGAGAACTTCTGAACAGTAAAAGATGACTTCTACATAGTTATTTATTTATTCATTAAAATGTTTATTGGACACATTATGGGCAGGGTGCTATACATAACACTGAAGACACAATGATGAAATAAAATGGACGTGGTCTCGCCCTCATGGAATTCATAATCTATAGGCGAGATAGACAACAAACCAGACATTTTTAAGTATGATGAGGGTTATGAAGAAGAAATTCAGGGTATCCTCCAGGTCTCTGCAGAAGTGTCACTTCCTTCTAGAAGACATCCCTGACCTGGGGGATTTGTAGAAAGTTGATATGACGGGAGAAGGAGGGAGATGAAGAAATGAGTGAAGCCACCTGAATGTTCTAGTCTAGCTCCCATCTCATTCCAGATGCATGAGAGAATGGAAGCAAGAATAACAGAAAAACCATAGAGCCATGCCCCACTCAATCTTCAAAATTATGAACAATAAGAAAGCCATCGTTACGTTAAGCCACTACATTTTGGGGCAGGTTGTTACATGGGGATAAATAACCCAAACATAGTGGCTTCCATTTTGCAAGTTAAAGTGACCTTTTTAATGGTGAATCTGGATGTCACAGGGCTTGGCTGAGCCTAAACCACGAATCTCAGTGTGTCTCAACGTACGTGCCTCCCCAGGCACCTATTTCATGGGGAAAAAAAGAGTTGGAGAGGGAAAGTTTTAGTGCAGGTGATGATATCGATAGATCCTGGAGATGAAGGGCAGGAAATCCAGTATATCTTCCTCAAAAAGGCCTCATAGTGTGGATTTCAGTCCTGGACAGGCTATTTTCTCCACACGTGGGTGGAGCCCAGTTCAGGGTTTGGGAGCATTGGGAACCAAAGGGAAGGTGACCCATTTGGCAGTGCCTTGAGGGCTGCAGTATTAGGCACTCCTGAATGTTGCTTTGAGGGAAGAGAAGCCATGTCACAAAGGAAGAGTTGAGGCATCATTCTGAAGGCAGTTGAACTTTCCAGAAGGCCAGAGTGAAGGATCATGAACGGGCTGGCATATGTGGCACTCCCCAGGGATGCCCCAGGCAGCCGTGCAGAATGGGGGAAGGGGTCAGAGTGGTGTGGTTTGAGGTCTGAGAAATTTGAATATCTGTGTTACTAGGCTCTTTTTCATCTCCAGAGAGGCTGTCCCATCTCCCTTTTTGCTTTTTATCTCCTCCTTCTTCATAATTCTTCCTTCTAGGAGAAGTAGCCTAACCTTTCTAAAGTACAGTTTTTTTTTCTAAAAAATACACTTACGGATTTGTTAAAAATCAGGGCCCCTCTGCTTTGCCCTCTTGGCACTAAGGAAATAAATAACCAGAGGGGGCACAGCTAGGGAAAGGGGAAAAAAAATCAGATCTCAAGACAGATTCTTTGAACTACCCTTTCTCCATCCCCAAATCCCACCCACCTATGGCTCTTGGGACATAGCACCTGAGCAGGCACCTCAGTGCGGGTAGAGTGTGATCGGCACCAGGGCATGTCTGCCCTACCTAAGAAGGGAGACAGGCCCTGGGGTCACTTGTTTCCAGCCCTTGATGACCCCAAGACCTGTTCCCCACACTGTACATAGTATTTTGCTTTCGGATGTCCTGGTGGGAGATGAACTTAGGAAGACCTCTCATCCAGGGAGCCCCCCCCTCCAAGTGCCCGGCTTCTGGAAGTTCTTCCAGTTTAGGCAGGGGTGGAAGGTCTCAGTGACATGCTGTGGTTTAGCCAGCCCAGGGTTGCTCTGATCCAGCAGGGAGAAGGTGACACAGCGGGCAAAGGGCCACTCAAGGAGATTGTCAAAGGCACCAGGCAGCAAGCCAACGTACAGTGAGAGGTGTGTGCCCTCCCCACTGCCATTGCCATTGAGGAATGGAGACACCTGCAGCTTATAACCATACTTATGTGTGTAGAAGGCTGGGCTGAAGCACTCAAGGTTGGGCTTGGCCTTGGCCTTCTGTAGCCGCCGACCATAGCTGCCAATCTTCCAGATGAGCATACCATCACTGCCCACTGATAGCTCCTCCAGCTCTTGCTGAAGGTCCTGTAGCTCCTGCCACTGCCAGCTCAACAGAGCACACATCATGGCCAGATGTGGCTTCACACTGTCCTCCACATGCCATGCCATTGTCAGCTTAGGGCATCAGTGCTTGCAGCTGGAGTCTTTGAATGAGCATAGCACCAGGGCGGTGCTACAGCTGTCCTTCAGATGGTCTGGCAGGTCCTCCCGAGCCACAGTGCCCACACCACAGTACAAATTTTAATCCATAAACTTGGTAGAATAACATCTACTGTAAGATGATGCATGTATGTGCTTAAGTACGTGGCATACTGTCAGAGTTCAATAATGACTAAATCTATTATTATTCTACTTGGAAACACTCCTAATCGATTTGAAAGCAATTAGCTAAAAGCTGGCTATTGTTGGCTTCTAAAAGATAAGGGGCATTGGTGAGGCACAGGATTAAATTGACAGAGAAGTCTGTTAGTGGGTATATCCAGGATTATTCTGTCCTTGTGCCAATCTGCTTAGATGTCTCTGAGAAAATGAGCAGAAGAGGCAGAGCACATTAGATAGTCAAAAGATATTTAGCGAACGCCTCCTACGTGCTAGCACTGGAAATAGGGCGATAGATGAAACTAACTACATCCTCTCATAGAGCTTACAAGGAAACAGGAAAGGCAAATATTAAAGAAATGTCAACTCAAATACTCATTAATTGTAGGTTGTGCGGGGTATTACAAAATGCCCACTGCCTACTGACCCATTTGGACAACATTTTGTATCTTCCCAGCAGACCGCCAGCCCAGAAATCAGATTCAGTTTTTCTTAAACAGACCCAATTTTCCCTGGATTCAGATCCAGGTCACTGACTATTAAGATCAAATTTAGTTTCTGAGTCTCAGTTACCTTATTTGTAAATTGGGGGATGTTATAATCATTCCAATCTCAAAGGATTATTGAAGAGTTCATTAACTGAAGCCTGGGTGAAATCTCCCTCAATGCCTGGCTCATGGTGAGTCCCAGTAAATGCTGTTTCATTCCTTTTTCTAGTGTAGAAACACATTAAACTTACGAGTGGGCTGCTCTGAGTATCAAACTTGAAGACAAAGATAAGATGAACACACATACTCCTCACATGTGAGGTTTGAGCTCTTAATTCAGAGAAATGAGTGTATTAACAGAAGAATTTTTTTGGCAACGTTACTGAGTCCTCCCTCTCTGGATTGTTCCCTGTCAATTGTATTTTAAACAAGCTATGAATGGGAACCAAACCAAAACCGTTTTGTTTTAGCAGCAGCAGGTTAAAAGTTGTCTGAACTACATCATCCAATAAAAGGCTAAGGCTGGGCGTGGTGGCTCACACCTGTAATCCCAGCACTTTGGAAGCCCAAGGTGAGTGGATCTTGAGGTCATGAGTTCGAGATCAGCCTGGTCAACATGGTGAAACCCCGTCTCTACTAAAAATACAAAAATTAGCCAGGCATGGAGGCAGGCGCCTGTAATCCCAGCTACTCGGGAGGCTGAGGCAGGAGAATTGCTTGAACCTGGGAGGCAGAGGTTTCAGTGAGCCAAGATAGCACCAGTGCACTCCAGCCTGGGCGACAGAGCAAGACATTGTCTCAAAAAACAAACAAACAAACAAACAAACAAACAAACAAACAAACAGCTAACCCCTTCGGTGAGTAGGGAGGGTTCATGGTGTGCCTGTGGGCCTGGGTGTGTGTGGTAGGTCGTGAGGGGTTGGAAGGTAGTGAAGGGATACAGCCGTATGGGAATTTGATTTAATGTAAGGGCCAGACTAAACCTTTGTGAAAGGGAAACTCAACGATCATCAAATTATGAAACTGGCAAGTTCAATTCAAACTATTTTCATAACAAGTGGTTTAGGGAGCTAACAACTTATTGGGAAATAATAATTTGCTTATATAACTGTGCCATGTTTCTAGTTGACAATTTCAGAACTAATTGGTAATTTGGTCAATGATGGCACGATATTAAATAATAATAACATATTAGATTAGTCTTAGAAGGCTAGTGAGTGATCCTTTCTTCCAGCCCTCATTAATATTGCTATTCTTCACTTTGTAAACATATATCCTCACATACAATATTTTAATGTACTTTATTATACTTTAAACAAAGGTCATTTTAATAATGTGGGTGATTTCAGGGATCTAACTTTTGATATTTTAAAATGCCTATTGTCATTAGTTGCTGTGCGCAAGAGCAAAAGAAAAAAAAGTCTTTTATTTGCCTCCAGCAATTTCATAGCTTTCATCTTTAATTGGTTAAAATTGGCAAAGGATTCTTTCAAAATGTGTGTTTGTTTATCAGTGAGTGTGCTTGATAATTACTCTAAAGTAGGTATTTTAGGGAAGTTTGTGGATAATGCAGTGCTGTGATTAAGCAGGGCTTTATAATTTACAACAGGCTGGTGTTTAAGATGGTTGGCAGAAACAGAAGGACTCGCAAACACAATCATTCTTTTTGTCTGGGAAAATTGTTTAAGATGATTTTAGTAATTGGGCTCATTAATATAGCTGAATATCAAAATATTCCATTGTGAAACCAAATAATGTGTGGATATTACGTTTCTGCAGACTTTAGGGATATGGATAACAGATGTTGTTTGAAACCAAGTGAAACTCAAAGGAGTGTTTTTAAATAGCCAATAAACTGTAAATATTAGCTAAGGTACTTGAAAATTTCTACCATAATATTTAACCAAATTTTCATTTCTGTTTATTACTTTAAAAAAAAGTATTATGTAGGCTAACATCAATTTTGCCAGCTGGCTGGATCTCTGATGTTTATAAATTTTCCTATGCAGATTTTCAATTTTTAATATGCAGATTTTCAATATTTAGTTGAAGGCCATTACTTTATCACTTGGCATTTGGAGGGATAGCCATCAAAATTGTAATTTAGGCCAGACACCGTGGCTCATGCCTATAATCCCAGCACTTTAGGAGGTCAAGGCGCGTGGATCATCTGAGGTCAGGAGTTTGAGACCAGCCTGGCCAACATGGTAAAACCCTGTCTCTACTAAAAATACAAAAATTAGCCAGGCATGGTGATATGCGCCTGTAATTCTGCTACTCGGGAGGCTGAGGCAGGAAAATAGCTTGAACCCAGGAGGTAAATGTTGCAGTGAGCCAAGATTGCACCACTGGACTCCAGCCTGGGCAATAGAGTGAGACTCTTGTTTCAAAAAAAAAAAAAAAAATTAGTTTTTTTTTTTTTTTGTGAGTGTCTTGCTTTATATTTATGGAGAAACTAAGGGCTAGATAGTTGAGAAAGATTAGTTAAGATTTTTAGTTCTCTTGGATATGGATGAATTTTGGATATTTTATCACAGTCTAAAGTTTTGTAAGTTTATTAAGTCATATATTTCTACAGGGAAAAGTTCTCATTGTAAGGCAAACAGAAAAATTCATACCTTCATGACCATTCAACTCTTTTTTTAAAGATTCATAGTTTAATGGTCAATAAAACATGATCCATTTGTGATGCAAAACAAAAAAAAAGTGAATTTCTTGCATTGAAATATCACCAAAAAGCCCATAACAACAGACTTGAGAGATTCTAGCTTTTTTTGCCTAGAAGTTGAATTTGGAAATTCAAACAGCTTGACACCAACTTGAACTTTGAAACATTCTCAGGGTCTCTTAACAAACAGCTGTGAAAAATATGTGAGCAGCTGAGTGCCTGAGCATTTATTAATCCCAAACAAATGGGTACACTAGGAAAGGAAATGTAAAATAACTTCCCAAGTGTGTAAATTTGAAAGTTTCTAAAATTTTTTGAACTAATTATTTTTCTTTTGTCAATACACATTTTGGTGCACTTGAAACTACAGAAAAATTTCACTGAATAGCAGGACAAATCAATTGATTCTCTAGGTCATTCTGGTGCTTTGAATATAAAGAGTTTAAATTTTCAACTGTATAACTTACCGATGTGGTAATAGTTAAGCCATCCAATTTAGAGAAAAATTGTTATACTTTTCTCAAGAGGAAATGCTGCACCCTAACTAGATGAAGCCTTGGGATAATCTCTAATTGAAAGGGTTTCTGCTAATGTCACTATAGTTTGGGTCACTGTCTGCTGTTACTTCCCAGGAACTAGGGTTTATCTCACCATAAAAGCAATGCCATTGGGTCTCCTGTATGGCCATATAAAAGTGGACCAACTACTGTTTTTTTTTTTTTTTTTTTTTTGAGACAGAGTATCACTCTGTCACCCAGGCTGGAGTGCAATGGCGCAATCTCGGCTCACTGCAACCGCCACATCTTAGGTTCAAGCAATTCTCCTGCCTCAGCCTCCCAAGTAGCTGGGATTACAGGCACCTGCCACCATGCCCAGCTAACTTTTTATATTTTTCAGTAGAAACAGGGTTTCATCATGTTCTCCAGGCTAGTCTTGAACTCCTGACCTCAAGTGATCTGCCCACTCCGGCCTCCCAAAGCGATGGGATTACAGGCGTGAGCCACCGCACCCAATCTTCTGTTTTAAAGTATAATGACATCTTAGGGCAAAATTATGTTTGAATTAGGAAATTATATGTCCTCCACTTAATATCAGTTGGAGTTTTTAGTTCAAACCAGAGGTCTCTTGTGTGTTCATAACGAAGACTTTTCTCTCTGGGATTCAGGTCCACCCTTCTTGGGTTGACACCAGTTTCTGAAAACTTACTTGGATCCTGCATACAAAGTAACTTGCATGAAATTCTCCTTTCCTGGGCACACAATCATACTGTTTAGATGCCAAGGCCTGCATCTGTTTTGAAAGCCATTTCAATTGGCTGCTCCAAATAGCTCTAGGACTTAACTTCTCTTCATGAGTCATTCTGTCTTTTCAAATCCTCCAGATCGGTTTCTTCAAGTTTCAAACTTCAACTCAACAAACATTTACTGTGGGCCTTCCATACTAGTGACTACATTAGACATAAAAGCTAGATAAAACCTTGGTCTCTGCTCTTATTCTGATCTTTCTGCCTGAGGGGAACTGTCATGAAATCGAGTAACTACTACACCATGGTTAAGTGCTATGAGAGCTGGTTGAAAGGAACAAAGAGAAGAACCAGTAACCACATTGAATATTAGGCTCTATCACTTACTTACTAGCCTTCCGTCTTGCATAGGCTGTGCAAGTTCCCTGAACCTCAGTTACCTCTTCTGCAAAGAATATGCATGTGACATGCCACATAGGATTATTGTGAGGACTAAATGAGATAGCCAAAGTACACCTCTGATCATGGCCCTTAGAGTATAGGCATTTGTCATTAATGCTCAGCTACTGTTATTATAATCATATAATATTTGTCATTTACCAAAGTGTATTTATGTATTAGAAAATTTTAAAGCTAGAAGGACTGCAGAAGTAATGTAGTTCAATAATAGACACCTACATCAGTCAGGGTCCAATGAGACAGAAAACTCTCCAGTTATGTGAAAAAGAAATAATTTAATACAAAGAAATGTTAACTAGATCTAAAGTTGCCAATTATGTAACCAAAAAGAAAAAACTTGGAGGTAGCAATTATAGGAAGCAGCTATCACTCTTAGGGCTGAAGGCCCAAAAGGAAGACACTGGAATGATGACAATTTAGAAGCATGGAGGAGGGGCCCCAGAGCTGTAGCTCAGAAGAAGCACTCTATGGAGCTAGTTTTAGATTTCTGAGGAGGAGGCATTGGCCGGCCAGTGCTTGGGCTGATGTACTTACGGGGGTGAAATGAAGCTGGTGCTGCATATGTTGAAAAACTGCATATTGGATTCAGCTGCTGCTATTGGGAGGCCTGTGGCTGCCAAGGCAAAGATCCCAGTGCCGAGCAGCACACACAGGGGCAGGAGAGAAAGAATGCTACCTAGCTTCCTGCGTCCAGTTCTTGCCAGAACTGGCTGTGTCTTGACCTAAAGTTCAAGTCAAACCTGTGTCTTTAAAATAAATTCTCCATTCTTATTTAAGCCAAGGAGAATCTCTATTACTTGCGGAAAAAAGTCTTAATTAATACACATTTTGTGAATCAAAATAACATCTTTCTGGAATGCAGTGTACCTTTTACCACAACACCGACCTCAGCGTGACCATATCTTTAAAAAGTCCACACTAAGAGTTGCGAGTAGCTCAGGGAACATGGGTTAAAGTTTTGCTGATATAAATTCATCTATGACCCCAAATATTGCCTATGCATTTCATTGGGATCCGTTGATACAGCTCCATGCTTTTGGAATTATTTCACTGCTTCTGAGTGCACTATGTGCATAAACCTGTGCAGAATGGCCAAAGCAATTTGGAAAGAATGACTGTTGACAGCTTTTAGTTCCACCTCATCCTCATAGTCCTGGTCAAAGGAAATCTCTAATTTCTTAAAGTGAATTACAGCTCTCCTGAAGTGAGTGAGCTAACAAAATATGTTCATTTTGCATGTCAACTTTGGTGGTGTGGTTCATTTCAACGGACACTTCAGTGCATCTAACAGTTTCAGTATCATTATTATGAGTTCTCTCTCGTGCCAAAAATGCCTGGAAAAGCCTGTTGTATATGAGTAGTGCAAGTCATGATTGTTCATCTGGAAATTGTTTTGAGTAGAAAAATGATATTTCCCCATCCCGTCTAGAACAATTATTTTGGATAATGTAAAAGGCAGAATTTGCTGTTCGACACAAAATGTTGGGCACTACAGGAGATAATCGGAAGAGATACTAGCAAACAATGAGTGGGGAAAAATAAGCGAATTAGCAGGATAGGGTAGTAGCTAAGCTTTTATTTTTGGGGGGTGTCTTAATGATTTTCTGATCCAGATTTGTCTAAGTTTCAGGGTAGGCATGGTTAAATGATGAGGAGAGACAGAGAAAAGGGGGCTTAAACTCAATTAAAATCAAACACTTTGCACAGCACCAACATACACTTGAATGAACGTTTTCCCCTTATCTATTGTTGTGTGTGTGTGTGTGTGTGTGTGTCTGTGTCTGTGTGTGTTTAATTTTGTAGCTACAGCCACACACTCCAACTGTCAGTTCAGAATATTTTATAGGCACTTTCGGTTCATGTGTTGGGAGGTGTACAGTTTACCATCTATGTTATTTGTGTGGTGCTGACTCATATCACATGGGTAGGCTATTCTGAGTTTTAATCTTGCCTGGATATATCCTTTAAAAATACATCTTCATTCATTTGTATGAGCCAAAGTGTTTGCAACTAATTTCTTTTCCTTCTGTGCCCTATTACATTTCACTGCATGACAAGCATTTTTTAAGCATTTAGAGGAAAATGCAGTGATGACATAAAAAAATCTTTAATTGGATCTGGATGGAAGTCTCTTGCTATATTAGAAGGCTTAGTTGTATAATACTAAAAATTGTACAAATTGTGCAAGTCTGGAGGCAAAGAATTTGTGGTGTTTGTGTAGGTCTTTTCCTGAACTGGCATGATGCAAGAGTTTTGTAAGGACCTCCTAGGTGTCCTTCTGCTTCTAACACCCTAAAACCCCTCAATCCCAGGTGTCAACTTGGTGTGTCACCCAAAGTTATGTTCCAAGAAGGTGACTTCTTATGGCTTTGGGTTAATGAAACAGGATTCACAATTATGTCATACAGAGATGGAGTTAGGACTTAAGAGTGATGGGCTAGGTACATTGACTTAGAATCCAAAAATGGACCAGGCAGAGAAACTCAAAATGGAGTAGCTAATTTCTATTGAGCACAATCAACATGCCAGACACTATTCTAGATGCCTCACATGTATGAGTCATTTAGTCCATCCAAAAACGATTATTATGGCCACTTTCAGATGAGAAAACTGAGGGTCAGAGGTAAGAAAGTTGCTGGAAGTCATGCAATTACTAAGAGCCAGAGATGATTCAAATCCAAGCAGTTGGATCTAGAGATCACCTTTCTAACCGCTGGATTCTACTGCTGCCCAAAGACCTCTTCAAAGCCCTGGACCATCACGTGGGGACTCCTAGAAGTCTTAGTGCTTAGAAGTCTTCCCAACTCTGCCAAAGCAGATTAGTTAATGTCATCATGGCTCAATTGTCTCCTACTTTATAGATATTATCATAATGGTAATTAGATAATTATGTAAGTAATTACTCATTTAATGTGTGTTTCCCTGCCAGACTGTAATTAGCCTAAGAGCAGACACCAGATTTGTAAGCTCACTCCTGCATTCCCAGGCCCTGGGTTCTAATCCAACATATCAAATGCATTCAATAAATTCTTGTTGAAATAATAAAAAATGACTGACTATTGTATTAATGATCTATTACTGAATAAGAAATTATCCCAAAATACAATGGCTTTAAACAACGAACACTTATTATATCACAGTGTCTGTGGGCTGGGAGTTCAGGAGTGGCTTAGCTAGATGCTTCTGGCTAGGGTCCCTCATAAAGTTGCAGGCAAGGTGTCATCTGGGGATGCTGTCATCTGAGCCTTTGGTGGGCCTGTAAGATGGTTCACTCACATGGCAGGATGCCTCAGTTCCTTGCCACATGGTCCTGTCCATAGAATTTCTTCATAGAGTATTCTCATGACATAGCAGATTGCTTCCCAGGGGAGGCAGGAAGGCAGCCACAATGCTTTTTATGACCTTAAAGTTATACAGTGTCACTTCTACCATATTCTATTCATTCAAATCAAGTCTTAGTCTAACCTACACTCAAGAGGAAGGGAATTAGACTCCCTTCCCTCTTTTGAAGAGAAACACATTAACGAATGGGTGGCCATATTTTAAAATCACCATATCTTCTTACTTTATTTTACATAGGCAATATTTCAGGAGGCAGGAATGAGGCTCCCGTAAGGAGAATTTTCTACTCAAAGAACAAATATAGATTAAGGACATGGAGGTAGGGGAGCAAGGTTTGTTGGAGAACAGCAAGTATCCTAGATTAGAAGGTAAAGGAAGGGCATAGGAATAGGGAAGAGAAGAAAAATAAAATGAGAAGAGGGAGGGGAATGTGAAGAATTTTTACTTGCCATGGTGAACAAAGGAAAGCAGTGAAATGACATAATTAGAAGGGACATTCCTTTAGGAATATTTTTCTGGGAATGTGGAAACAAGCACTGGAGACTGAAATTTGAAATCATTAGGAGGCCACTGTCTTTGCAGCAGATTTCCAGGACCTTAGCTTGAACAGAACAGTGGGAGTAGAAAGCAGAGAACAAATCCTACAGTGCTTGGCTGGCTAATTAAATAAGGATTGAGCCCAGAAGGAGCTGCCAAAGGTGACATAACATTTTGGGTTTGGGTGATAGTATGCAATCAAAAAGGAAATAAGGAGGACCGGGGGACAGTGGTATGACTTTTGCAAGCAAATCCCATGTGATGAGAAAGAATCCCAGGATATTGACTGTGTGCTTTCCTAGAAAGATGATGACATTGGATTTCATCTGTTAACCCTGGGTTGTAGTAGGATGTCCAAGGACATCCAAGGGTTAGAAGCCTAGAAATGTGGCAATCAGAAATGTGGGTTTGGAGGTCATGAGAAAGGTCAGACTTAAAGACCAGCCCTACTGTCCATAAAAGTGAAAACATAGGCAAAACCTCCTGGAGCCAACCATGTTACTGGGCAGTGTCAGGATTTCTGCTACTTACTTGTAATATGAGTTCTGCAGCCACAAGCACATCAGGTTAACGCTATGACTTGCCTTTTAAAACTCATTTTTCTTTAAGGAATTATCCGGTAGAAAAAGTGCTCAGGCAGCTATTTCATTTCTGGCTAGTGTCACTGTATTAGATTTTTACTGCTGCTATAACAAATTACCACAAATTTAGTGGCTTAAAATGAAACCAGTTTATCTCTTACTTCTCAAGTTCTGGAAGTTAGAAGTCCAGAATCAGTTTCACCGTGCTAAAGTCAAGGTGTCTGCTGGCTGGCTTCTTCAGGAGTCTCTGAAGGGAGAAACTTCCTTACCTTTTTCGCCTTCTAGTTGCTGCCTATATTCTTTGGTCTGTGATCCCCTCTACCTTCAGTTAGCATTGTTCCAATCCCTGCTTCCATTAGTACATGGCTTTCTCCTCTGACGCTGGTGCCTCCTGCATCCCTCTTTGAAGAACTGCTGTGTTTCTATTACATCCACTTGGATAATCAAGGATAATCTCCCCATCTCAAGGTCCTTCACTTAATCACACATGCTAAGTCCCTTTTTCTGTATTAGGTAATTCACCGATTCTGGCAATTAGGATATGGACCTATTTGAGAGGCCACTATTCAGCCAAAATTCAGCTGGGTGTAAATATACTCTGCGTGCTTCCAAATTCCCATTGTCCACTTGAACACACACAACCTATGTGAAGTTTCTAAACATCCCTTCTTCCACCCTCTCAGCTTCAAGAGTTTTTATGGGTTTCATCATCATCATCATCATCATCATCATCATCATCATCATCATCATCATCACGACAATTCTAAAAAGGCCTTCGAAATCATCACAGAGCTACATGGTCTAAAGAGATCTCAAATTTCAGCCAGTCCAGCACCAGTTGAGTATTTATATCGCTTGGTCTTCAGATCTGAAGATGGAAAATGAAGCACTTGAATTTACTTCTAAATTTCTCACTCCATTTGTCTTCCTTATGTGCCATTGATTCCTTGGCAACCCACTCTGCTCTCCATGATTTCTCTTTCTTTAGCAAAGAGTCTGTCTAGCAAATTTCTAACATAATGTATTAGAAGTGTTCAACATCCTGATCAGAACAACAGACATAAATTTCCTACCATGATTAGCCAAAGTTTGAAGTCTCTTTAGACCCTCAGCTTCTATGTTTCTGTTAAAGGTTTTCTTAAAATGATATTGATATGAACTCCAATATAATATAAATGTATCATATTTCACTAGAAATGATTTCATCTTTAAAATGAAATATATTTTAAAATAAATCCTGCTGAAGTGTAAATCACTGTATTATTGCTCACTGTTGAACCGAGGTTGCAATCCTTTATCATACAGTTTGTGAATAATTTTCAGTGATCAATATTTTCAGGTATCAGGAGTGTGAAAGAAAGATCTGGGATTTACAGTTGAACAAATCTGGTTTCAAATTTTAGCAATGCAGACAAGTTATAGGCAAGTATGTTAAATTCTCTGAGTCTGTGCTTCCTTATTGGAGAAATGGGAATATTAATACCCACAACTACAAGGACTAGGGGATTAGATGTGATAATGATGTAAAGTACCTAGCACTGCTTGGCACATAGTAGACACTCAGTAAATACTAATCCCAGTCACTCAACTAGTGTTTATCTTCTATGTGTCAGGAAATGGACTTGGTGACTTGGTGCTAATTCTTTACTCCTTCCTCTTCATACTCATCACCACGTATACAACAGAAGAAAAATGTCCTTAACTTGACATTCCAGATCCCTGACAAACTGTGTTTATATCCGTAATAAAAAATAATAATTAGAAAATATGTTAATGATGAGCAGGATTATAATTATAATGTGAAGGATAATTATTCATTAGCTTAGTAAGGCTCCATGTTTACTGACAGCTGCTGTTATATAAAATTATAAACTGTAAGGAAGGAAAGGCTAAAATGGTTATGTATGACTGGTTCATTCAGGCAGGCAATAAGAATTATTATAATCCATGAATTCATAGGTCAAAGATGTGCTCATTGTTGAAACAGAAAAACGTGATTAAAATCCAGTCTTTATTGTATAGTTATTGTAAATAAATTTGTTACAATTTTCAGCTACACTATAACCAAGTTTGCCTTCTTTTGTTATTTGTGACTGAAACCAATTAACCAAAAATATATTTAAAACATTTGTTTTCTTCATTTATTTAAACTTTCTGAAATATTTTATGCTCCATACAGGGTGTATTAGTCCATTCTCCTGTTGCTAAAAGGACATATCCAAGACTGGGTAATTTATAAAGGAAAGAGGTTTAATTGACTCATGGTTCCACAGGACTGGGGAGATCTCAGGAAACTTACAATCATGGCAGAAGAGGAAGCAAACACATCCTTCTTGACATGGTGGCAGGAAGAAGAATGTGTGCCGAGTGAAGGAGAAACTCCTTATAAAACCACCAGATCTCCTGAGAACTCACTCACTATAATGAGAACAGTATGGGGGAGACCACTCCCATGATTCAATTATCCCCACCCAGTCCTGCCCTTGACACATGGGGATTATTACAATTCAAGGTGAGATCTGAGTGGGGACAGAGAGCCAAACCATATCACAGGGATGGAAAGACTGTGTTATTATGTGTTGAAAGTAGATCGTTGGTCTCAACATTGTGTTCCTCTGTCTTGGGTCTGGATAGCAAATGCACAAGATCATCATGTCCCCCAGTACAAGAAATGTACAGGAAGTATACGGTTTTGAAATTTCTTAAGTTTAACTGTGTGTCCAAACTGCCAAAGTAAGTTATAAACTCAGTAGTGATACAATAGTTACCTCTCCATCTGTCCTTTCCTTTGGATTTTGAAAATATTCTCTCTAAAATTACTTTCCCCTTACACCAAAGATACATCTTTTTTAGAAAAAAAATAAACATATATATATATATATAGAAAAGTGGTCCATAAGATATTTTGGATTCTGAATAATCAATTTTTATTTCACCTTGCTTAGTTGGAAGACAGTCTGAAGTTCAGTCACTGATTAAAAAAAAATGAAAAAAGAGAATAAGGGCACAGTCAGACCCCCTTTGTGTAGCAAAATACATACAGTTTTGTGGACATGAAGCCAAGGATGTGGAGATTGAGTCTTTCATTATTCTAGGGTGTGTTAGTTAAAGTCATTTAACTAGAGTGTTTGTTTTTTACCCCTCTGGAATTATTATGACCCTTAAAGCTTTAATGCAATTTCAGCCCATGACACTAATGGAATAGTTTTATTAATAAAGAAATTCTGGATAAATAGCATTCAAAGCCAAGAGCGTGATAGGTTAATGGCAGATGGAATATAAATTCACTGAACTATTAGTGCCTGCCAAATAAATTTGTATGCCTTAAATCTCAATTCAGAAATGAATACCAGGGATATTTTGCTACTTACGTTGTATTTACTTATCAATATCAAAGGATTTTTATTAATGCAAGTGATAGCTTGCTAGTACTTTCTGTGGACTGTATCTAGCATGGCTGTATTAATTTGTTGCATATCTTCTCATGGAGTTGTTAAACTACAATTAAGTGTGACAGTGCTCTCAGTAATGAGGCTTTGGGATTAACCAGTGATAAGGGTGGAGAGGAAGCATCATTTATCTTGACATTTTTCCTTCCAGTAACTTGAATGGCATATATATGGATTTAAATTTTCCTAGTTGTTATTCTTAAGTTTAAAAAGTGTAGTTATTAACATTATGAATGAAACTTTATGTATTATGTTCCCTCATAAAAATGCAGAAATTCACTCATTTCTCTACACCCCCCTAATATCCTTCTTTTATTCTCTGTGTATTCTTGGAGTTTTGACAGAGTATAAATTAGTAATAATTATTTACTAATTTATTACTGTAAAATTTTTTTTGTATCACATATTTTCACTTTCAAGAATTATTACATTTTCATTCTGTTTTGTAATCATATTCAAAAATAATTATATAATGAAAATGGGAAAAATATTTATATGAGCGATTCTATATTGAAATGATATTAATCTTCCATATTAACCTTTTATTAAATAAATTACTCATTCTTGGGCTTTTTGTTTTGATTTATCTTTTTTGGTCCTGAAGACCTTTGTCTTCAGAAACCTGAGGGGTTTGTTTTATTATTTTAATTTATCATTTTATCTTAAGTATATTATTTTGAACATTTTTTGTCTTATTATTTGACTTTTAGTGTTGTATAGAAGATCTTTAAGGCCAAGCTGAATTTTTTTCCTTTATAAAGCAATCCTCCTCCTGTAAAACCCAACTGTCTCTGCTTGACTCTTCTGGAAAATTATCTTTAGTTTTTGTAATTCCACTGGTTGAACAGGATATGTCTAAGTGCTGATCTCGTTTTAACAAATTATCTTGCTACATGATGAATACCTTTGATCTGCAAATTCAGATCTTCATCTTAGGAAATATTTTTCTTTTGTGTCTAACTTTCTTTTGATTTCATGTGTTTCTCTCTCATTTTCACCAGTCTTCTAAATCAAGGAGAGTGTTTCAATCTTTTTCTTTACATAACTAACTCCATTTTTACAGTAGTTACTTTACTGTTTATTGATTATAATATAGTTTAAAGTTTAGTTTTAGTAATATTAGTTTCTTCCTTTTTTTCACTATCTACCAAGTTTCCTTTATTTTTCAGTGTAAGACTACCATCTAATCTTTCTTCTTTATCTCAGAGACTGTTTTATTGGATTTTATTATGAGCACAAAACAGGTGCTATCTGAACTTTATTTCTGTTTTAACATAGTATTTTCATTTCAGGTGGATGCTGTTTATTTCTAGCTTACAATGTTATATTTCTTTATTTTGTTTTTATAGATTATTGTTTATCCACCCTTGAACATGAACATGAGATTGATTTATGTCTGGCATTGAGTCTAAAACTGTTGGGCAGATTCTGCGTGGATCTCCTGATATGCCTACACCATGTGAGGATATTCTCTAAATGTTGAAGCTGAAGTCCGAGGTGGTACAAGTTTCCGTGGTTAGTTCAGTGATCCTCTCCACTAGTTGTGAAAGGAGAAAGATTTAGGACTGCCGGCAGGTTTAGAAGAACCACTTTATCTCTGGGTCATTTCTTCCCTGCTTTTGGAGAGGAAGGGGGACAAGAAGGCCCCTTTCCAGGTCTGTGTTAAGGTTTTGCCTAGCTTTCACTCTCTGTACTCCGTGGGTCTGTGTCTGCTCTCTGTGCTGCTGTGCATGTTCTTGGAAGAACTTCACCACATTAAGGAGATGCCAGTCACTCTGGGTATTTCCCTTAACGGGGTCACACTTATTTTTAACTCCCCACCCAAGACAGCTGCTTGGAAAGCTTGTCATCCATGGTGGCAAAGTGGTTTCTAATGGCAAGCTCTCTATTTCTTCTCTTTCCCACCATTGGGAAGAAGAAATCGAATCCAATCCCCAATCCCGTCTTCCTCCATTTAGAGCAAGCCTGTCCAACCCATAGCCCATGAGCCGCATGCAGCCCAGGATGGCGTTGAATGAGGCCCAATGCAATTTTGTAAACTTTCTTAAAGCATCATGAGTTTTTCTTTTGTTTTTTTTTTTTTAGCTCATTGGCTATTGTGTTAGTATATTTATCTGTGGCCCAAGGCAATTCTTCTTCTTCCTGTGTGGCCCAGGGATGCCAAAAGATTGGACACTCCTGATTTAGAGGATGTGGATGGGTTCTGCCTGTTTACTTAATAAATATTCATTACATTTAATTGTTGTTGAAATGCCTCTCTTAAAATTAGAGTGACTCCCTCCCCCCAAGAAAAAAAGACCATAGAAAGTCCTAGAAATACAGCTTTTGCAAAATAACACTTCTGATAATCAGTTTAACAACGTCCAGGGTGACATTGCTTAGAGAAATGGAGTGTTATTCTGCAGCAGAAAATTTCAGGTGGAATATCATTTACTGTTGCCATTGTTGCCAATCAGTGGGTTGTCTCCCTTCCCTTAAAGGAAAAGCAACCCATGTAAACATTAAAAATAAATGATTGGCACCCAGTTACAAAGCTTGAGGGATTCTCAGAGCATGGCTTAGAACTGCTTGGAAGGGTGACGGAGTTAAAATCCTAATCATTTTTTGAGAAAACCTATTCTAATTAGGACAAAATTATGTATTCCTGAGATCATGACAGAATTGTATACCTAAAGCTTTTCATCAAATCTCTAGGTTCTAGCCTTTTCTCCATAATCTATTGTTCCTCCTGAGCACTCTGACGCTCAGATCAAGGGATTTCTTAATATCATTCTGCAGATTAAACTTTGATGCTCTAAAAGGGCCTGAGTATGTGGATCTGCAACACTTGACTAATTTCCAAGGCATAGTGGAGCTTCTTGATGCAACATAGGTTTGAAGAAAAAAAAAAACATTGGTTAACTGCCTATCTAAAGAACTTACAAATCAGTAAGAAAGATAATCATACAGAGTAATAGGCAGAAGATACAAGCAGAAATTTCACAGAAGAAATTCAAGTAGCAATAAGCATACAAAGAGATGCTCAACCTTACTAGTGTTCAGGGAAATAGAAATTAAAATAGTTAGATGACATTTTACAATAGTAGAATTGGCAGAATTTAAGCAGTTTGCTAATAGAAAGTGTTGGTGGAGAAAAGAAAATCCATAATCACTAATGGTAGGAGTGCCGACTGGTATTACTTTGGAAAGTGATTTGGTGATATTAAGCAGAGTTGAAAATGCACATACTCCGTGACTCTCGATTTCACTTGTGGGTTTCTATCTTAGCGAAAATTTTGTGCATGTGCTACACAGAGACATGCCAAAGAATGTTCTTTGCAGCATTGTTTTTAATAACAAAATGTTGGAATTGATTCCAATGTTTGTCAGTAAGAGAGGAGAGATTAATGAATTGTGATGCATTGATGAAGATGAAATGTTGTACAATAGCTAAAATAAGTTAGGAATATTTTCATACCTCAACTTGGAAAGAGCTTAAAAACAATGTTGAATGAGAAATGCAAGTTATATTTTGAAACCATTTCTTTACAAAATGGTGCATATAATAATGTTATGTGGCATTTATGGATATATATGTATATCTATATAGCCACTCACATTACATGTTTAAAAGCGTGATTTTCAACATATGTATACAGATTGAACATACTGTGTGGTGATGTAAGTTGCTTCTGGGATTGGAGAGAGAAAAATACGTCTGAGGATGGGGAGAGATGAGATGGCGTCTTCCTGGAAATGTGTGTGCTTATTTATTTAAATACAAGATATTTTGAAGTAAATAATGTACAATATTGTTCATTTTTAGTGGTGGCTACATCAGTATTTATTGTATTTTCTTTGTAAATGTTAGGTTTTTTTCATTAAAAACATCTCAGACATTTACCCTTTAGGTCACTGGCCCCCTGTAACTAAACCCTCTGGGGCCTTGTGAGCGGCAGAGCACTGGAAGGATGAGCAGGGGCTTCTTTTTCTTTTCTGTGCCTGGAAAGCTGTCTTGCCAGCTCTCGATTTGGTCTAGACCTAGCTTTTCTGGCAGCGTTCTGCTCAGCTGAGCATATGTGAAATACTCTTAAAAGGCAATAACAATCCAATTTTGGGGGAGGATCTATTTTAAAACTGCAATAATTTATCTCCAATGATTTTTAATTTTTTTAAATATTTTAGGATAAATGCTAGAATACAATCTAAATAGAAAACAACAAAATGAAACATTTTTGTACTCAGACATTATTCCTATTTGTTTCATTGCCAAATTTAGCTGGCATTCTCAGGGGAATGTAATTCTTGAAAAAGTAGATTGTGGTCTTTTTGTTTTACAACACAACATTAGAGATGCACACATATTTCTCTGACTTTCTCCACCTGATAATCCTCCTTTTAACAGCTAACCCAAGAGCCTGAGTGTTGTTAAAGTAAAATGAATATGTAGAGACAAATCTCTAAATGTAAGGATTTATTTGGGATATAAGAATTGCAATTTGGGGAATACACACAGGCCTGGTGGTCTTCAGTATGTCTGAAGAACAAAGAGGAATTTGCAGGTTTTATAAAAAGGAGAAATGTTACTTATTGCTCTTTTTTGTTCATTGGCACAAGTACAGTTTTGGGGGGCTGGCAAGTTCTGATTGGTGAGTGATGGCAGTGGGTAAAATTAGAGTTGCAGCAGTTTATTTCAGAAGCCATTAGATCAAATTGGCTTCAGGTTACAGAAGGCAGTTTCAGCAACCATGCTGCTGAGAATTAACATTTTTGGAGCAATATTATGTGTCCCGAGTGATTTTCTCCCCCTGGCTTCTGACTTTGTTTGAGTTGGGTATGATGAGAATGACCCAATTCATATGACTGACTTTCATGGTGTTATGAAAAGTAAAATCCAGGGGAAGAATTGCATTTTTAAAGACCTCACCAAAATTATTGGGAGGGCTTTGAAGTGTTTTAAAGGAAATCCTGCCTTGCCTTGGGCTGGTGAGGGCTGGGAGTAAAGAGGATAGATCAATATAGAAGCTCTGCCTGAAGTGCTGTGGTGATGAGAGGAAATGGCTTATCAGTTGCTTTTACAATCTGGAAAAGAAACCATTTGTGGAATCAATGGGTGGGTGGCAGAGCCCAACAACTGGAGCTCAAAGATACAGTACATCTTCATTACCATCAGTCACCTGCATCAGTGGGGCGGTAACAAGGGACCTAAATTCTACAGCCCAGTGCATTGTCGCAGTCAAATGCATCGCTGTGGTTTTAGACATGATTATTATATGCAAGGGAAAGCTTGGCATTAATTTGTCTTATAGAGAAACAAATGCTGGCTTTACTTTTATTATTTACACAGCATAATACGTTCCTTTTGAGAAAATTTCAGCTCTATCTTGACCCACTTGTAAGGACCAGCAAAAATAATGGAAGGACATAAAATATAACTACTCTGGCAATGATGTGTGCAATCACCTCAGCTGCTGGAAAACTCTGGGTTGTTCAAACAGCTAATGTGAAGTCAAGAAGGAGAGAATATTTTTCTGATTAGTGCTGTGTAAGGAGTGCTGAAAAAGAGTACACAGAAAATGTTTGTACCTGAGTGAAACAGCCCAACCAGAGCTGAAATAAGACCCCCTTTCATCCTGCAAGTTATTTCTGGGTTAGAATGTTTAAATAAGAACAAGACGGATAGTTCCTCAGGATTTTAGAGCTGGAACAGAGAACCTTTTAGCTGAGGCAGGGTGGAATTGTGGAGACAGTCACATTCCGAGGAAAAAGTCCTCAACCAAGAAGGTTTGGCTCAGAAAGCAGCAGCAGGGCAGCTGGAGTCCAAAGACTTGCATCTTTCAACCGGGAAAAATCTGTTTATAGGTCCTTGGAAATTTTGGATCCTTGCGGTCTGGACTGGCTAGGGAATTGCATTGCAGTGTAAACAAACCATACTGGGCTTGAGCATTTTTCTTCTAAGCAATTCAAGTCGACCCTAAGATATTTCTTGAGACTTTGGGGGCCGCATAAATAACTGCTCATTTTCCCCTTCTGGGTTTAGATCCCACTGAGAAATTTATCACTGGAAATGAGATGATTAAACACCAAAATTTTAATGATGAAAATTGAGCCAGAACATAGCTTGGTTCTGCAACCAGCAACGCTTTTCTCTGTGAATTAAACCTGCCTACTCAGCCAGGGCAGAAGGGGACAGCCGTTGGTCTCTTGCAGGGCAGGCTACTCCACTCATGCTCTGGGGAGAGGCTGATCCTGCAGAGAATGCTGAGCTGCCCAGTCTTTCTCCCCAACTCACTCAGCCACTCAGGGAGGAGGAGGAAGGGAGCAGGAAGAGAGAGGTCTCAGTGTTTCTCCCACACTCTTCCTGCATAGGGGAACGTTTCCCTCTACAGAAATTCCAAAAATGTTACATTGTCTGCAATTTGCTTTAAAATACTCCATCCTAGACAATGTGATAGATCTGTTCATTTTAACCCACATCCTTGGGCTGAGGTTGGTTAACCTAGATAGAAATATACATTTCATAATTGCCAGGAGCACTCAAATCTCACTGCTGGGAGGTTATAAATTAGTAGTTTTTGAGAATCAACAATGCCAGTCTAACCTCCTCATTTACAGATTTGAGATCAGGGACCTTGTAAGACCAACCTGCTCAGGGTCCAAGTTAGCTCACTTCAGAGCTGGGACCAGCAGCTAGGGCTCTTTCTCAATGGGCAAAATCTCCTTGTAAGGAACTGTATTTACTTCAGTGCTGGGATATTACCAGTTAACATTTTTGATGGAGAGGCATGTGCTTATCACATAACAAGTACTGTTCCAAGCATATGTGTTATCCTATTTAATCCTTACAATCACAATGAGATTGGTAATACTATTATTCTCATTTAACAGGTGAGAAAATTGATGCTTAAAGAGGGACTTGTCCAAAGTCATTCAGTGAGCAAGTGACAGAGCGAGGACTCAAACCCAAACACTGGAGTCCAGAGCCCAACCTTCTTCACAAAGTCAGGGCTAGAAAAGGCCATTAGAGAAGATTCTGCCTACCCCTCCGCTTCCACAGCAAGGGAGCAAGTCCAGAAAACAGAGGAATTTATAAAATGTAGCTGATCTTGCTCAAAGATTCTTCCTGAGGGTGGGGCTGTTGAGTACTCTCCAGAAGAAATGACCAGTTAGTCTTTTACTCTTATTATTACATAGAGTTGTACATGATAAGTGCTCAATAAATTGCACAACAGAGCCTATGGTTTCTCACATTATTAATGATGAATATCAGTCATCTAGTTGGTGTAGTAGTCCATTCTAGCAATGCTATAAAGAAATACCTGAGACTGGGTCATTTATAAAGAAAAAGGTTGAATTGGCTCATGGTTCTGCAGACTGTACAGAAAGCATGATTCTGGCATCTGCCTAGCTTCTGGGGAGGCCTCAGGAAACTTATTAATACAATCATGGTGGAAGGTGAACGGGGAAGCAGGCACATCTTGTATGACTGGAGGAGGAGCAAGAGAGAAAGGCAGGGAGGTGCCACACACTTTTAAAACAACCATATCTCGTGATAACTCACTCACTCACTATTGCCATAATAACACCAAGGAGGATGGTGTTAAACTGTAAGAAACTGCCCCCATGATCCAATCTCCTCCCAGCAGGCCCTATCTCCAACATTGGGGATTACAATTTGACATGAGATTTGGGCGGGTCCATATCTGTTGGTTCAGTTAACACATTGTGATTTCACTCATTGAGAAGATTTCCAATTAAAAACTTACAGAGATAATAGGAAAGACCAAATGCCAAATCATGGCATTCTCTAATTACATGAAGAGGTCTTCAGAACCAAAGGCTATGTAAAGTATTTCGATATATAATGAACAATTAGTCCTATTGAATTATAATGAACAATTAGTCCTATTGAATTCTAATTACTTATGGGAAAGCTGTGGTCTCTGAAATATTAGAGGTGGCAAATAAATAGAATGTTTTCATTAAATAAGATCACAGCAGCTTGAATAGTGAACTACAGTAGGGTCTTCCAAAAATATTTTCAGAGTCAATGAAGGGGACAATGCAGTTAACTAAATGCATATAGACCATCAGATGTTTTGTTCTTCATCTTCTGCTCACTCTTCACATCCACAGGTAGACAAAGGAAGCTTTGTGGGGGTTAGGGGTGTAACAAGGCTACCTTGCAGACAATTAAACGAAAGAAAGAAGGAGAGGACAGGGGATCTTGAACCTCTGATTCTTGCCATATCACCTTCCCAAAGGACCATGGGAGAAAGTCATCAATACAGAACAAGAAAATTAGTCTGGAAAACAGATATTCTATGATGCTGAGATTTTGGCCCTGACTTCTAATGTTGAACTTGATCAAGCTAGGCTGAGTTACAGGAAGAATCTTTTTGCTGGGACTGGACAGTTCAAGTGGTCTAGAAAGAAAGTAAGCTGAAGCTTTGCTTTTTCGTCCAGATCTCAAGGCTTCCCAAATTGTAACATTTTCATGTGGGTCTGTCTAGTCTGGAGCTCACCTGGCAGTGAGAGAGGCTTGGAGAAGTCAAGGCACCAGCCATGAGCAGACCATGGGCTGTAACTGGCCCAAAGACATATTTTATTTGGCTTGGACAGTGTTTAAAATTTTAACTGATTTTAGAGTCAAAAGACTTTTACTTGAAGTAATTGGATTTCCACCTCTTTTTAAGTTAGAGATCTGGCTGCCTGGGCTGATGTTCCTCCAGGAGGCCAGAGTCACATCCTGGCTGCCCCTTTGGATGATGCATGGATTCCCAGTTTATACAGAGCCTCCTGCCCCCTAACAGCTCTTTCCACCTCCGCATGCATATTACTTGTCTTGCTCTGTCGTGTTTGACTTTGGAACCTCTGCCTGATCTAGATTGTTTGAGACTCCTGGGAAATAAAACCCAGCAAAGGAGCAGATACCTTCCCTCCCCAACTCTGATGGTCTGGCCTAGTCAAGTCTTTGGTTTGGAGCAACACTATCCCTCCTTAGAAAAGGGAGTGAAATAAAATATGGCAACTCTTTTCAGAGGAGTAGTAGGAGGAGGGGAGATGGAAGGGGGGAGCTGAGACTGCTACTTGCTTCCAACATGGTGTCCAGAATGGGTGGCTAATGCACCCTCCTTGCCCTTAACTACCCAACACCAGACCATCATCCAATCTTGTTGATTCTGCTAAAAATGTAGCTAATTCTATGAAGGAAAAAAAAACAGTGAGAAGCAGATCAGCCAATCCTGCTTTTTTGACTTACTTGACCGCTAACCTTTGTGATCACATCTACCTTGACAAAAAGGGCATCTTTATATCTGGGATAATTAAGGAAAAGATCTTGCTGGTCTGGTGATAGATTGTAAGTTGTAGTTTTCTTGCTTCATTTATAAAGTTGCATCAGGAAAAGTGAGTTGGGGATGTGAAAATCTGTGTGACATAAGAGAAAGCAAACCAGGGATAGTATGGTCCCTCATTAGTATTCATATAAAGTGCATACAAATGAATTCCTGATTTATTCAGGGTTTCCAGAGTTAATTCATTCCCATTTCCTTGACTTCTGAATAATAAGCTTCATATTGTTTGACTGGATACTATTCCTAAAATGGCCTTAGAATTTATTTCACATTGTTTTATTATAAGAATTTCTTTGTTCTATTAAACCCATGTCTGCAGAGGAATAAATAAATGGATAAAAACCTTTGAACCAAGTTGCTGTGCTGCAGGATGAGCTCATACGTTAAGGAGACCCAGGTCATAGTCACAGCTCTGTCAGGAACCACTGCATGACTCAGCATAATCACTTCGCCTTTCTGGGCCTCAATTTTCAATTTGTGAAAAGAAGATGTGACCTAGATGACTCTTCAGATTCTTTGCAACTCTTATATTTTGACAGGCAAATAATTGGGGTGTCTCCTTAAATTCAATATGGGTCCATACCACTGAGTACTAACACATGGGTAGATCTAAGCACAGTAGCTTCCCTCTGGATTTCTTTATATAAAGACCTCCTGTTCAATTTGATCACTCAGTTAATTTGAGAAAAAAATACATAAACCAAGAAATTATAATAAATGATATATACCTTAAGTATTTTTACATCATTTAATGAACACTAAATAAACATTCACTTATTTTCCAATTTTTCATAGGGCCAAAGCCTTGCCTTTGATTTTTTGGGTCTGCTGATTGAAATCACCCATTGGGAATGGTCTGTCATGTCCAATTTTGATTTGTTTAAAGGAGAATAAGAACTTAACTCTTGAGAAATGATTTTATTTAAAAATTTCTTCTAGAGGACTGGCTGTGATGGCTCATGCCTGTAATCCCAGCACTTTGGGAGGCCTATGTGAAAGGATTGCTTAAGGCCAGGAGTTCAAGAGCAGCCTGGGTTATATACTGAGACACTGTCTCTACAAAAAATAAAATAAAATAAAAACTAACCAGGCATGGTGGTGTATGTCAGTACTAGCAACTCAGGAGGCTGAGGCAGGAGGATCACTTGAGCCCAGCAGGTAGAGGCTGCAGTGAGCCATGACTGCACCAATGCACTCTAGCTTGAGAGACAGAGTGAGACCCTGTCTTTAAAACCTAAAAAAAGAAAAGTCTAGAGTTTTATTATTTTGTACCATTATCTGATAATCCTCTCTGTCTTACACACACCTAATTTATGACAGCATTTTTACTTGCCTACCTTTATCAAGACTCCCACACAGTTTTCACAAGAATAAGCACCGGTTTTGCCTTCACATTTCATTGGTTTACTTAACATTTAATTATGTTACATAATTGCTATACTATGTACAATTGGCATAAGCAGATTTGAAAACAAATACTATGATGGTTGGTAAGTATAGAATCAAATGGAGTGCACAGGTGTAATGGAGTCAAGCTTACTAGATGTTGGGGATCAGCATGCTGAGGTACTAGTTAGTACTCAGTTAATAAAATCAGTTAAGTTGAAGTTGATCAATCAGACTGCTAATTGAATGTTTTATCAGTTCATATTGTTGCAGGTAAACAAAACCAACCCTATAAGCTTAGGCAAAAGGCTGGGCTCAGCGGCTCACGCCTGTAATCCCAGCACTTTGGGAGGCCGAGGTGGGTGGATCATGAGGTCAGGAGATTGAGACCAGCCTGACCAACACAGTGAAACCCCGTCTCTACTAAAAATACAAAAATTAGCCAGGCATGATTGGCAGGCGCCTGTAGTCCCAGCTACTCGGGAGGCTGAGGGAGGAGAATCGCTTGAACCCGGGAGGCGGAGGTTGCAGTGAGCCGAGATTGCACCACTGCACTTCAGCTTAGGCGACAGAGTGAAAATAACAAAACAAAACAAAAAACACTTAGGCAAAGAAAAAAGTTTATTGGAAGGATAGGAACTAGGGAAACACTGGTCATCTTGGAAGCAGGCACTAATGGATAGTCTCAGGGTGTCATCACTGGATAAATTGGTTCCAACTGTTTTTTCATCTTTGTGTCACTCTGATCAAGACTAGAGTGTCCAGGAGAAGGACTCTGATTGGCTTGCAGATTACATGTGTTCCTCAACCAAGGGAAAACCAGATGCTATAAAAGACTCTCCCCAAAGACTACATGCCCTGGGGAGGAATCATTCCCAAAGACAACCTGAGATGCTGTTACCAGAAAAGGGCACTATGCATGGAGGATCTAGGTCTATAAGTGCATTATTCAGGGTTCTCCAGAAAAGCATAACCAACAGGTTGTAGATAAATATGTAAAAAGAGACTTATTTGTAATTTTTTATTGATACATAATAAAAGTACACATTTATGGGATACATGTGATATTTTGATATAGGCACATAATGTGTAATGATAAAATCAGGGTAATTGGGATATCCAAAACATCTCTCTTTTTTTTTTTTTTTTTTTTTTTGTGTGTGTGTTGGGAACATTCCAAATCTTCTAGGAATAGATGTGTTATAAGGCAGAGGTCCTCAACCTTTTTGGCACCAGGTACCTGTTTTCATGGAAGACAATTTTTCCATGTATGGCGGGATGAGGGGACACAGCGATGGTTTTGGGATAAAACTGTTTTACCTCAGAACATTAGGCATTAGTTAGACTCTCATAAGTAGTATCTAGATCCCTCGCATGCACAGTTCACAATAGGGTTCCTGCTCCTATGAGAATCTAACGTCACCTCTGATCTGACACAAAGAAGCAGAGCTCAGGCAGTAACACAGGCTCACCCACCGCTCACCTCGTACTGTGCAGCCTGGTTGTGCGGCTGATCTTCTTTACCAATCTATGGATTCAAATGCTAAACTCTTCCAGAAACACTCTCTCAGATATACCCAGAAATTATTTTTACCAGCTATCTGGGCAGTCCTTAGCCAAGGCAAGTTGACCCATAAAGTTAACCATCACAATAAGTATGCATAGGAAACAGCATTAGCCATGGGGAGATCCAGAGCCCAAGAAGTAAGTACTGATTCTGGTTAGAAGGGGGCAGATGGGGTTCAGAATACAAGGAAAACTTCAGCTGCTGACTGTTGCTTTATGCTTTGACAACTATTTTCCTGGCAACTCTCAAGGCTGCTACCTTCTGAAACTCTGAGTAAAAAACCATCCACATTGTTCCAGCTCAGACAGGCGTGGAGATCTGAACCCAGGCCCCAGTTTGTTGCTTATTAGTTGTGTGATCTTGGATCATCCATTACTTCTACAGACCCCAGATTCCCCATATATAAAATGAAATCTCTTTTCGGATGTAATATTTTATTATTTATATATCTTGGCACATCCCTGTCCTTCATACATTTGACTATATAATTCAGTAAAGCAGAAATATCTCCATATTGTTTGTTGGAATTATTTTGCATGCTAGTAAAAATTAAAGTGCAAAGTTGTATTTTGTTTGAATGGAACTATATAAATATGTAAACATGATGCTTAACTATAAATTAGAATTTTCAAATATAGCTATAAGAAGCATTAAAACATGCTGCCACTTGTTTTCACATTATATACTAGCTAGCTGGCTACTACAATAATCTCCTATCTTAGGTTGCTCTTCTATTTTTTTCATGAACATATGTGTATCAGAGATTTTAGTGTCTACAATTAACTAATTTTTTTTTTTTTTTGAGACGGAGTCTCACTCTGTCACCCAGGCTGGAGTGCAGTGGTGCAAACTCAGCTCACTGCAACCTCCGCCCCCACAGATTCAAGCAATTCTCCAGCCTCAGCCTCCCAAGTAGCTGGGACTACAGGCATGTGCCGCCGTGCCCGGCTAATTTTTTTCTTTTTTTTTTTTTCGAGATGGAGTCTCGCTCTGTCGCCCAGGCTGGAGTGCAGTGGTGCGATCTTGGCTTACTGTAAGCTCCGCCTCCTGGGTTCACACCATTCTGCCTCAGCCTCCAGAGTAGCTGGGACTACGGGCGCCCGCCACCACGCCCAGCTAATTTTTTGTATTTTTTTTTTAGTAGAGACGGGGTTTCATCATGTTAGCCAGGGTGGTCTCGAACTCCTGACCTCGTGATCCACCTGGCTCGGCCTCCCAAAGTGCTCGGATTACAGGCATGAGCCACTGCGTCCAGCCCGGCTAATTTTTTGTATTTTTAGTAGAAACAGGGTTTTGCCACATTGGCCAGGCTGATCTTGAACTCCTAACTTCATGATCCACCCGCCTCAGCTTCCCAAAGTACTGGGATTAGAGGCTTGAGCCACCACTGAGCCCAGCCTACCGTGAACTTTTTTAAGTTTCCTCCACCCTTGTACCCACAACAACATCTTATTTTCTTGCTTTTTTTAAAAAAAATTTTTCAGTGCTGCTGGGCTTGGCTTTCCTCCTTTCACTAACTGAATAAGAGTCTCTCAAGATATGGTTTCCTTATAAATCATTCTACCATAAAGACATATGCACACATATGTTCCTCGCAGCAGTATTCACAATAGCAAAGATATGGAGTCAACCTAAATACTCATCAATGGTAGACTGGATAAAGAACATGTGGTACATATACACCATGGAATACTACACAGCCATAAAAAAGAACAATATCATGTCCTTTGCAGGAACATGAGTGGAGCTAGATGCCATCATCCTTAGCAAACTAATGCAGGAACAGAAAAACAAACACTGTGTGTTCTCACTCATAAGTGGGAGCTAAATGATGAGCACATATGGACACTTAAAGGGGAACAACACACACTGGGGCCTATTGGAGGGTGGAGGGTGGGAGGAGGGAGAGGATCAGGAAAAATAACTAATGGGTACTAGGGTTAATAGCTGGATGACAAAATAATCTGTACAACAAACACCCATGACATGAGTTTACCTATATAACAAACCTGCACATGTACCCCTGAACTTAAAATAAAAGTTAGAAAAAAAAGATATGATTTCCTGGAGTGTTATAAGGGCAAGAGTTAGGTTGGTTTCTTCCAGAAAATCCCTCTGTGATGACTCTATGAGAACTCTGTGCCTACTCAAGGCCTTGGCTTTGTGTGATAACCCCAAAACTTAGACCTTACTCCAGATAAAGGAGGGGGAAACCGCTGAATTAAGGTTATAGTTCTACTACCTGTCAAGATAGGAGATCAAAATTGAAATTAAGTTTAGTCATAGACCAGAAATATTATTTGTACACTTGAGTTTGTGGACTGACAGTTTTATTTTTGAGGGATCTGAACTTTATTCGGTAGGGGATAGACCGCTAAATAAGGCCAGTGACATGCCAAATAATTGTTTTAGAAAAGTCACTTTGGCAGCAAGGTGAAAGGTGATTGAGCGGTGACAGACTTGAGAAGGAGAGACCAGTCAGGAGGTGACTGTTGAGTCAACGGGGTTGTGTTGGAGGGGATGCAGGGAGACGAGCTAACTTACTGATGGCCTGCTCACCCAACCCGGCTCCCTTTGCTTCGGGGACACATGGCTAACATGTTTTCCCAGCTTTCCTTGCTGGGTGTGGCAGTGTTACTGAATTTGGACCAGACGAACGTGGCCAGAAGTGGGGCACGCCATATGCTGCCTCCCATACAAGCCTCTCTGTGCCCTCTCTTCCTCAGTCTACATGTGTCGCTGGCAGAGCCTCCATGGGGCTGGGCCCCTGAATGACTGCATGGAGTACATACAAATACACATGCCTCTAAACATATGAGCAAGAAACAAATTTCATCACATTATGATACTGACATTTCCAAGTTCATCTTTTAATGCAGCTGGTGTCAGCTTCAATTATAAAATTTCTGAATCTCTCTGGTTAGAGTAGGGCTCAATCCTTTGCATGCACTGTTGGCCCTGCTGTGTACCCACACTTCCTCTATCCAGCCCCCATTATAGGAAACACAGAAAAGTAGAAAGAAGAAAATAAATGTTAAGTATCACCTCACCTGCCAGGGACAGGCACTCCTCTTTGTATATTTTCTCTCACTCTATTTTTTTTCTGTAGCAGAAAAGGCTGTAGTCTTTATTTATTTATTTATTTATTTTTTAGATGGAGTTTCACTCTTGGTTGCCCAGGCTGGAGTGCAGTGGTGTGATCTCGGCTCACTGCAACCTCTGCCCTCTGGTTTCAAGTGATTCTCCTGCCTCAGCCTCCCAAATAGCTGGGATTACAGGCGCCCACCAACCATGCCTGGCCAATTTTTGTATTTTTAGTAGAGATGGGGTTTCACCATGTTGGCCAAGCTGGTCTCGAACTCCTGACCTCATGATCTGCCCGCCTTGGCCTCCCAAAGTGCTGGGATTACAGGCGTGAGCCACCGTACCCAGCCAGTCTTTTCATACAACCATTACTAGATACACCCCTGAGTTCAGATGTAGCTTATCTTATATTTCTCATTTAGTGACTTACTTATTTAACATTCGTTGAATGCCTAGGTGTCAGTCACTGACTCAATGGTAGGAATGAAAAGGTGAACATGGCATAGTTTCTGCCCTCAAGGAAACTCCAACCTCATGGAGGAAAGACACTTAAACAGATAATGGCAAAATATGTCAGCAGAGTGATAAAGGAGTTAATAAAGCTAGAGGGAAGGGTTTCTAACACATTTTTAAAAAAACAAACATTTATTCTTTACTATTTGCCAGGAACTCTTCTAATAGCCTTGCAGATATAAATTCGTTTAATCCTCCTGGCAATCCCAGGAGAGACATCTCACAGCATCTCAACGTTGGAGGTGAGGAAACAAAACAGAGAGGTTAAGTAACTTGCCCCTTGCTCAAGATCTCACAGCTACTTAGTAAGGAAGGAGATTCAGCAGTGTGTGTGTGTTTGTGTGTGTGTGTTTAAGGTGTGTGTGTGTGTGTGTGTCTCCCCAGAGTTGCCTTCCTAGAAGCCTCTCAAGGAAGGGAAGAGTAAGTGTGAAAAAGAATGAGTGAATAGTGAGAAACTATGAGTGGGATAATGGTTACCTGGTAAAGCCAAGATGGAACATGTGGCCCAGGTCTTTTGATCTTATCATGTTATACTGGGCTCCAGGCATTGAATCTTAATGTAAGGATGTGTTAGGCTCATTTGAGGAAGTCAGATGACTAAACAAGATAATAAGGCTTTAAGGAGCCTGGCTGGCTTACAAATTGTGCATAGAAGGAAAACTGTTCAAGTGTGTGACTTTTGAAATCACAGTGATCCCACTGGCTAGTAAATGCGAACCAAGTGGTATTCTAGACTATGAGAGATTTGTAACCCTTTCTCCCTGGGGCTGGTCAAAATTAAACAAGCATTTAGAAGAGAGAGAAAGACTTCTTTTCTCTACAATGATGACAGCTCAAAGTGCTGTCACATCCAGAGAGGGGGACATGCATTTTCATTGACCCAAAGCCTGAGTAAGTGTTAAGAAAGAAATAAGGTACCTGTGATGATGGGTTAGGGGAAGTGGTGCTACTGAAGAGAGGGTGAATTTTCAACACAGACCTGTGAACAAGGCTGGCTGGAATCCACCCTTAAATCAGCTGTAAGGCAGCCTTTCAACCTTGTTGTCTTCATCTAAAGGGCATGGAAACAACCCTCTGAGCCCTCCCTGTCAAGAGTGCTCTCTCACATGCCTGACATTCTTTTGCCCCTTCTATACGACACCATGAATGGGCCTGCTTTTCTTTCTGCCCCAGGAATTCTTTTATAGCATCCCAGGATTGTTCTTTTCCCTATAGAGACAATGGTTTTACATCAATGATTCAATGACTATGGTAGACAGAATAATGACCCTCCAAAGATGCTCACTTCCTAATCCCAGGAACCTGTGAACATGTCCCCTTACATGGCAAAAGGGACTTGCCTAATAGATTCAGTGAAGGATCTTGAGATCAGGATGCCATCTAGATTATTTGTGTAAGCTCAGTGTAACTACAAAGGTACTTAAGAGTTGGAGAGGCGTAAGAGAGAGGCAAGGGGAGATTTGATGACAGAAGAGAAGGTGATGCAGTTTGAGGAGGGCTCAACTTGCCAGTGCTGGCTTTGAAGGTGAAGGAAGAGGACCACAAGCCCCAGAATGCAAGGGTTTCAGAACCTGGAAAAGACAGATTCTTCCCTAGAGCATGCAGAAAGGATTGCAGCCCCGCTGACACCAAGGTTTTAGCCCAGTGAGACCCATGCCAGACTTCTGATCTCCAGAACAGTAAGATAATAAATTTGCTTTGTTTTAAGCCATGAAATTTGTGGTCAGTTTTTACAGTAGCCATAGAAAATGAATACGATGAAATTTGCCATTTTCTGTCTTTATGAGGGCAAGCAATTCAGAACTCCATAACTCAAATAACTCTGCTTGTCCCATCTTGTATCTTCTTAGCCCCATCAAATTTCCTCATTTATCTTGACCTGTGTCAGCCCACATGCACTGTGACTCTGGCTTTCAAGTTGGCTTTTGAAAAGTGCTTGCTTTCTGTGCCTGGGGAGACATTCTTCCTATACCTGGAATGAAGCCCCCAAGCCTATGTCATGATTTGATTTTGCATCAGTGGGTATCTTATATATTTTGAAAGGAGAAGTGGACTTGGGAAAGATTTGGCCTTTATGATTTTTTGTTAGAGGACTAACAAAATCTCACTCACTCTTCACTTCTTTTGGAAACTCTTATTTTTAAACATTTTACTGTTTACTGTAGATCTTACCTGAAACCCAGCATTGTATCTGCCCCAGTTTGGGGAGAGTGGCCAGAAGATTGAATGGACTGTTAAAATCTGCAGAATTTTAGAGTACAAAGAAATTATAAGAAGCCATAGTTATCCAGTTACGATGGCTCAGCAGGAATCTGGAAGGCTATCTTGGGTTCCTCATTTAAGCAATGTTGGTCTAAAATTACTGTTACTCCAAAATTAATCAAGGTTACAGACTCAAGGTTTATTAAGCAAAGTTACCTGTTAATACAATCTACACTTACAATCTGCACTCTTACAAGTTTTCCTCCAGTTCAGTGTTTCCCATAGAGTGGGATGCATACATGTCCCACCTGCTGGTATTTGATGTGGTTTAAAGTGGTTCATGGACAGAGCATTTGATAACATTGAATTACGGAGGGTGAGTGTTATTCTTCTTTGATTTCTCATTCAATCCCTCTTTGTGCAATCAAGGTTAAATTCTTTGGTATGCCATTAATACTTTCTAAGCTGAGCCAATCTGCCTTTTACAATAGGGAGAGCAGGCCATAGTCAGAATATTTTTAACAGCTTCATTGAGGTATAATTGACATAAAGCAAGCTGCATGTGTTGAAAGTGTACAATTTGAAAAGTTTGACCTATGCATATACCCATAAAACCACTTCCATAATCAAGATAATAACTACTTCTGTCACTCCAAAAGTATTCCTGTGACCCATTGTGATCTCCTCTTCCCACCCTTCTGCTCAATCCCATCCCCAGGCAACTACTGACCTTCTTTCTGTCGCTACAGTATGGTGAACTCTTTTCTGGGAGGGTCTGGCTACTTTCACCTAACATTTACTTTGAGATTCATCCAAATTTTTTTGTGTATACAGGTAGTTTTCCATTATATAAATAGATCACAATTTGCTTTTCCATTCACCTGTTGATGGACATTTGTGTTGTTTCTACCATTCGCCAATTGCAAATAAAGCTACTGTGAATGCTCGTGATCATGTTTTTGTAAGGACATATGCTTTCATTGTTCTTGGGCCCATACCCAGGAGTGGAATGGCTGAATCACATGGTAGTGTATGTTTAACTTTAAAGAAATTGCCAAACCATTTTTCAAAGTGGTTGTACCATTTTACATTCATATCAGAAGAGTATGAGGGTGCCAGTTCTTTCATATCCTCCTCAGCACCTACAGTCAGTCTTCTTAATTTTAGCCATTCTAATAGGTTTGTAGTCACTTATTGTGGTTTTAAATTGCATTTCCCAAATGACTAATGATACTAGGCATCTTTTAGTGCTCAATTTGCCATCTGTTTATCTTCTTTAAAATCTTTTGCTAGTTTTTAAAATTAGGTTATTTGTTTTATTGAATTTTGAGAATTCTTTACCTATATTTGATGTAAGTACTTTACTCGATATACAATTTTCAAATGTTTTCTCCAAGTCTGTGGTTTGTCTTTCCATGCTCTTAACAATGTTTTCTGAGAGCAACATTTTAATATTTTGACAAAGCACAATTTTTCAATTGTGTCATTTTTATGTATTGTGATTTTGTGTCTTATCTAAGAAATCATTGCCTAACTCAAGGCCACAGAGATTTTCCTCTATGTTTTTCTTCTAGAAGTTGTATAATGTAAGGCTTTAAATTTAGGTCTATGATTTACTTTCAGTTAAATTTTGTTTATGGTGTGATGTACAGATTGAAGTTAACTCTCTTTCTCTTTTTTGCATACATCAAATTGACCCAGCACATTTATTGAAAAGATTACACTTTTTCCACTGAATCATCTTTACACCTTTGTCAAAAACACATTGTCCATATATATGTGGGTCTACTTTTGGACTCTATTATATTCTAATGATGTATGTGTCTATCTTTATGCCGATACCACACTGTCTTTTTTACTATAACATTATAATAAATGTTGACATCAGGTAGTATTAGTCTCCAACTTTGTTCCCTTTAAAAGTTATTTTGGCTATACTAGAGCTCATTTTCACTTCTCTATAAATTTTAGAATCAACCTGTCAGTTTCAATAAAAGGACATGCTAAGATTTTGTTTGAATTGCATTGATTTCATAAATCATTTAATGGATAATCGACTTCTTAATATTTAGTCTTCTGACCCATGAGTACCCTATCTCTCTGAACTTGTTTATGTCATCTTCCATTCCTCTCTACAATGTTTTGTAGTTTTTAGTGTATATACCTTTCACGTTTAGCCATATTTACTCCTAAGTACCTAACATTTTTGAAGCTATTGTAAATGCTTTTGTTTTTAAATTTCAATTCCGATTATTTGTTACTAATATTTATAAATACAAATGATTGTAGATGTTGATCTTGTATCCTGTAACCCTTTAAACTCAATTATTGGTTCTAGAAGGTTTTTTGTAGATTCTATGACTTTCCTACATAGATGATCATGTTGTATGCAAATAAAGGCAGCTTTATTTCTTCCTTTTCATCCTGGATGGCTTTTGTCTTCTTTCTCACTTATTTTACAGGCTATCACCACCAGTACTGTGTTGAATAGAAGTAGTAAGAGCAGACATCCTTTACTTTGTACCTGATCTAAGTGGAAAGCATTAGGCCTTGACCACTGTTTGATGTTATCTTTACCGTTTAGACATCTTTAATCACATTGAGGAAGTTCGCTCAAATCCTTAGTTTGCTGAGATTATTATTTTGTTAGGAAGGAATGTGGGTCTTAGCAAATGCTTTATTTGCATCTATTGAGATGTTCATATGGTTTTTCACTTTTAGTTTGTTAATATGGTGAATTAGATTGATTTTCAAATGTTAAACAAAATTTTAAATCTTGGGATATATCCCACTTGGTAATGACGTATTATTGTTTTTACATCTTGTTGGATTTGATTTGCTAAAATTTTATTTAAACATTTTGCCCCTATGTTCTTGAGGATTTGTGGTCTATACTTTTCTTTTCTTGTAATGTCTTTGGTTTTGGTATCACTGTAATTTTGCTCTCAGATAATGAGTTGTTAAGTATCCTCTCCTGTTCAATTTCTGAAAGAGTGTTTGCAGAATTGGTATTATTTCCTCCTTAAATATTTGGTAGTGAAGTGGCATTGCTCGTTTGGGATAATACCCGAGGTTTGTTGCCCCATGCCAAGGAAATCAAGGGCATGGACACACATGGAGTGAGGTTAAGAGTGGAGGTTTAATAGGCAAAAGAAAGAGAAAGCAGAACAGCTCTCCTTCCTGCAAGAGAGAGGGGCACCCGAGTGGGACTTCTCATCCTTTGGTGAAATGCATGGGGTTTTATAGACTGGCTTGAGGAGGTGGTGTCCCAGCTACTTGTAAGGCTGAGACAGGAGAGGCAGGAGAATCACTTGAACCTGGGAGGTGAAGGTTGCAGTGAGCCGAGATTGTGCCACCTCACTCCAGCCTGGGCAACAGAGAGAAACTCTGTCTCTCTCTCTCTCTCTCTCTCTCTCTCTCTCTCTCTATATATATATATATATATATATGCACACACACACATATATATACATCTATATACACACATATGTATATACACATTTATTTTTGATTCTACCTGACATCTTTAAAAATGGGATATATTTGTCAAAACATTTAATGTCCTTGTCTGCTAATTCTAATACCTATGCTACTAACCTTCTATTTATGATTGATACTGATTTTCTGTTTTAATATGTAATATTTTCTTTTTAAAATAAGTCAATTGCAGTCTAAAAAATTGAGTCAATTTTAAGGAAAATATTTAGTAAATAATAGTAAAGATGGTAAAGAGCTATGACAAATAATATGACAGTGATAAGCAAATGATGGAAATTCGAGGAAATGATGCCTAAGCTTATTTGTAAGGTGTATGTAATGCTGGGTATTAGAATCTATTCATCAGGACCTGGCTAAGGAGTCTTGGCCCCTGAAATTTATCAAGCTCAAATCCATTAGTACTTGTGGGTGGTGTTGAGGATCACAAGATTTCTTGAGTTACGAGATACTCAGATTTCAAGGAGCCTCCTAGGCTAAAAGAAAAGATTTTGCAGTGGCTACCTGATATATAGCCTGTCTCTTAAAATATGATGTTTACTCCATTGACCTCTCACAGCGTATGGGAGGTAATGTGTTTTGTTGAGGGCAGGGGAGGTTGGTGTGGGACTTGGGAGATGTATAATGCTGAACCAAGAAGAGGTTTGTTTGGTTTTCCTCTGTAGTCTCGGTAAAAAATGAAAGGTGGGAGACATCACCTAATCTGTCTCTTCTGTGGCTGTTTGCCTATAAAAGGTGAATGAAATCTCTCAAGTTATGGCCAGCCTGCCTAGTATTTCCTATAGCATATGTTGGCACTAGTAACATTCCTCATTTTCCTCAAGGAGTGGGACTAGAATATACTCTATGAGGATGATAAATACTTCCATGTAAAGTTTAGTTGACTGTAAATTATATAACACAAGCTAACAATATCTATTTCCTTTTCTCTGCCCCACCAAAAAAATATGATAATACAAATTAAACCATAGACTGCTGAACTGTCTTGCTCATCAGTGCATCCCTGGCAGCTAACTAAGTGCCTGGGGCAGAGCAGGTATTCCTTAAATATATGGTAGAAGGGAAGCAAGGAAAGGAGAAAGAAAGGAAGAGGGAAGAAAGAAAAGAAGAATGGGGAAGGAATATAGTCCAAGTGGCAATGGAGCCTCCCAAGTAGAACGTGAACTCCATAAGAACAAGGACTTATGTGTTCCCCATCACTGAGCTCACTGACTGGCATACTGTGAGCACTTTATTCATATTTGTCAGACACATGCGTGAATGAGGGCAGACATAGTCCTTGCTTTCTCTGTCTAATGAGAACAATAAAGGTATTCATATATGGTTATATTTACTGTGGTGATAAGTGTTTTCAAGGCAAAAATATAGCATCAGAAAAAAGAGAATATGGTGCAACTAACCTAGCCCTTGGTTGTAAGGCAGGATTTTTCCAAGAAATGACTACTGACTGGGCTGAGACCTGAAGGATGACAGAAGTTGGCCAGGAAAAGAGTTGGGGGAATCAGAGTGAATACTTACCCCTATCCCAGGGTTCTTTGGATTTTGACCAATTTATTCAATCGTAGAAATTCCATAAAACTCAATATTGCCAAATCCAATGTAATTTATTTTTAAATTTATCTCTTTTTGGGAGAGCCATCACTACTGTATCATCTAGCCAAATAATACATATTTATAGCTGTGTTATTTCTGTGCTTATCAGTCATGTTACTCAAAAGGAAGGGTCATATCTCTATCAAATTTGATAGGGGAAAAAACACTTCTGTAGGCATTTTTCCCATTAGAGAAAATGATAGAGTCAGGTTTTCTTCCAACCTTCAGCACTTCCTGGTGTCCTAAAGTCCTTCCACACCAGAAGTGTATGACCCACAAAACACTGGTCATCTCCAAGGAGAAGATCCAAGGAGTCATGGAGGACCCAACAGTGCCTCCATAGTATTAGAGGGAAATAGACAAAGTGGACAAAGGCACAGATGCCTGAATGAACTCAGCAGGGTGGAAGGATGTCACAGGATGAATGTCCTCATTGTCACCCAAAATTTTTACTGACAACTCATGCAAGGCCTGGCATGATTTGGTCGCTGTCTACCTTTCCAAATTCACCACCTCCATTTTCTCTCACCCTTACTCCATACCATCCTTATATCTTGGCTAACCGCCTTACAGCTATTTTAGCCTCCTTTCTGTGCTTCAAACAGGCTGAGTACCTCTTGCTTTGGAGCTTTTGTGTTTTGGCATGCTCTTCCCCTGATTATCACATAACCAGGTTCTTTTTAACCTTCAGTGCAGGATCAACTGTTGCCTCTTCAGAAAGGCCCTCCCTGAATATTCAAGGAAATAATTTATTTTACTAATTTACTTCTCTGTCTGTCTCTAGAATGTAAGCCCCATGAGGGCAGGAGCTATCACCTGTGCTATTCTTAATTGTAACCTCAGAGCTAGCACAATACTTTACACATAGTAGGTGCTCAATAAATAGTTTTAAATGAGTGAACTAAAATCAGACACCACATTTGGTTGTAGTCAATTTATAAGCTAAATAATTCTGATTAAAAAAAGTGGTGGAGCTATTTGGTTTGCTATGACATATAAAAAGAAACAGCTGATTTATTTATTTATTAATTTTATTTTTTTCTTTTTTTGAGATGGAGTCTTGCTCTGTCACCCAGGCTGGAGTGCAGTGGTGCAATCTCGGCTCACTGCAAGCTCCGCCTCCCAGGTTCACGCCATTCTCCTGCCTCAGCCTCCCGAGCAGCTGAGACTACAGGTGCCCCCACCACGCCCGGTTAATTTTGGTTTTTTGTATTTTTAGTAGAGACGGGGTTTCACCGTGTTAGCCAGGATGGTCTCGATCCCCTGACCTCATGATCCACCCGTCTAGGTCTCCCAAAGTGCTGGGATTACAGGCGTGAGCCACCACACCCGGCTCCAACAGTTGATTGATTTTTAACTTTTTAGTTTGATGACAGGTCTCGCCAAATAACACCAAGACCGTATGCCTTTATTTAAATGACATATATCAGCTTTTGTTGCCACTATTGCTGTCATAGACATGGCAAATAAACCAGCTGTGACCCCTAAGTGACTGTCTTCTCTAATTGATGAAAACAAAAATTGCTGTTTTGGCTTGATCTGGAGGCCGGGTATATAGAGAAAACCTAAATTTATTTCTAGCCTTGATATAAACTCATCTGTTTGCCATTTGCCTGGTACAATTGAAAGTACCATTCTCACAGCCAGCCTGCCCGTAATGATTTCTAATACTTGCTGCTCCCGATGTTGTCAGAACTGTGTCCCCAACATAATATGCAAAGACTAACTTTTGCAGATGTCAATAATTATGCAGGTTTATCAGTCTAGAAGGTCAGCATATATTATAGAGCAGACAGTTTAGGCTGATTAGAAACCTCAAACACTGATAACAACTTGAACATCTCTTATTGTTTAAAACAAACGAAAAGCCCAGGAGCTCTTTCCTGTGATTTATTCCTTGAGGATGCTGTGAGAAAGATGATTGCATCAGATTGTCCAGAATCACAGGCTGATGGCATCAAGCTCTTGCTATTTGCACTTGTATCCTTCATCAGGAGGCACAAAGAAACACAAAGGCTGTGTGGCAAGGCAGGAAAGGCAGAGAAAAGAAAGAGGCTGCCTCTGAGGTCCAAGAACTATTAGTAAGGCCAAGGCGGGGAGGGCTGTGGAAGCAGAGAATCTGGGTTTGAATCCAGGGCCTATCACTCACTGGCTGTAGGATCCAAGATAGATTATCTAATCCCTCCCAGGCTTAATTTTCTGTCTGTAAAATAAGAAAAATAACATTTTCCTTCTAGATTGTTGTGAGGATTAAATAGCATAATAAATACATAGCCCTTTTAAATTAAAAATTGCTATTGAAATACCAGGTATTAATTATATTCATAGATGCTCTGCCATCCCCATTTTTAATAGATTTTGGAAAAATAGTAGGAGTGTCTGAGCATCAAAAGCCCTGTGTTCTTTTGAAGCATCCTGAATGTTGGGAAGACAATAAATATGTAGTGGGAAAAATTCAGGCACGAACAACCTGGGTTTGAATTCTGCTTCCATGCTTCCTACGTGACACTGGGCGTGTTCCCAGACTTCTCTGTACCTTTTTCCTCATCAATAAAATAGGAATCCTAACAGTAGTTCCTTTAAGGGCCATTGCAAAACTAAATGAGATAAAAGAGTTATGCTTTATAATTAGCAGGATTATCTATGGAATGAAATTGCTGACTAAAAGGCTACTCAGCAATTTCATTCCATAGATAACAGGTGATGGATTCCAATTCCGTAGATTAGGAACAGTACATGGAAACCTTCATTTTCAGAAGTTCTAAGTAACTCTGAGATATAGCCTTGGTTGAGACCTGTTGTTGCCATAAAGCAAAATGTAACCATGATTTCTTGTTGTTTATAGAACAGGTCCATAAAGATCCTACACACTGCTAAGAGATTTTTCTTCTTGACCTTCTCAAGTCTCAGTTTTCGTGTCATTACATGGACATAATAAGGTCAAACCTCGCAGAGTTCCTATAAAGAACAGTGTTTATGAGTACAAACTCTGGAGTAAGACGATATGACATGGAAGGAACTCTCATCATACCAGGCGAAGGGCAGAAATCAGTAAGGTTCGTTTCCTTTTCTTCCCCTGACATGCATTCATATGTCTGGTCTAGTGGGTGAGGGAGCCTAGCCACCTGCCCACCTTCCATATCCCCATCTCCGCATGGTTTCATTGTTCCTTCCTTACCACATGTGCCATGACTCTTAGGAAACAATAAAAAACTATTTGATTTATTTTTAGAAAACTGCTTCTGAAAAAAGCCAATGTTAGTGCCAGTGAAGAAAAGGAAGAGAAAGTGAAAGGGGTATGAAAAAGCATTCTTAGCCAGAGAAAACTAGTTTAGGTCAGAGTCACTAAGGATCTGAAATCATCTGAATGTTATGGAGGAAACTGTGTGTTCACAAGTACAGATATTCCCATAGGATTTGGGATAATTTCTAGTAAAATCTAAGGGCTATCTATATTATGGAAATCTATGTTGGGCCCCTCACTCCCCATGGCCATATCAAGCTTACAGCTAATTGCGCCGCCAGCCACAATCACCCAATCTGTGTTACCACCAGACAGAAACTCACTTATTGCCTTCGTGAAGAAGTGGGTTATTCTTTGTCGTCTGCCATCTGTGTGGTCTTTGCAGTCTCCCGTATGCTGAACACAAGAATGAAAGCCTGGCTCACTGCCCTTTTTCAGCAGGGATAACACAACCATGTGCTTACTGAGTGTGTAATTGAACAATCGGCTCAGACCCCCTTTTCTTTGGAACCTCAGGCAGAGATTAAATTTTCACTCTGCAATCAACCTCATATCTCTTCCCTTGAGGACTGGGGTGGCAGATTTTCCTCCCCCGTTGTGAATTGTGCTGGGTTCATTATTAAATTTTTTGCTGGTGAATGAGGAAATCCAGGAGACATGAGGTGATTTCAAAAGCACATATTCCTTGTTTTTTTTTTTTTTTTTTTTTTTTTTTTGGTAAGGCCTATGGGGAAAGAACACAACTAGATTATTTTAGGACTTTATTTTATGAAAAGAAAATTAGTGGTCTCTGGAAAACTATATATATTTGAAATAAATTCAAGTTATAGTAATTCAAGTAATTAGGAAGTTAGTTTTGACAACACTGAAAATACAAGCTGAGCCCCTAAGGACCCAGGGTTCATCACAGGGGGTGAGAGGAAGAGGAATAGCAATTTAGGCACAAGATACATGGAGCAACTTGTCCCTGTAAGATATGGCTGCTGTGTGTCCTATCTCGCAGGAGCAGAAGCAGATTTTCTGCAAGGTTGTTGTGATTCATTTGCAACTCCCCCTGCCCCTTACAACACAGCAGTACAAACCGTGTTGCTTTGTTGAGGGTTTTAAGATTGAGCTCAGGGTGGCAGTTTCTTATGACTATGCTCAAGGCACTGAGTGCATCACTTTACATCCAAAATTCACTTAAGCCTCCTAATATCTTCACAGGAGGGCATTATTGTTACCCAATTCTACAGCAGGAAAAATGGAACTTAGGAATGTGAAGAAACATGTTCTCTGTGGATAGCTTGGGAGCAGTGGAGCTGGAATTCAAATCAGGTCTGATAGATGTTAGAGTCTGTGCTCTTTAGCGTTATGCTGTGAGGCCTCGGCTAAGGACCATCCTCCTTCTGCTTACCAGGAAGCTTCAGCCTGAGCACTCCCTCCCATTGGAAGTAAATATCTGTTAAAATTTCAGATAATTCTCCTTCTTCTCTTCTGTACCACCCTACAATTGTCTTTATTTCCACAAGATCCATGTTCATTTAGATCCCTAATATTCTTTTCGGGGCTTTACCTTACCTAGTTTAACACTTCACCAGATATACTCATCCATCTGTCTGTCTGTCCATCTGTCCGTCCATCCACCCATCCATCCACCCACCCACCCATCTATCCATTCATCTGTCCATCCATCTACTTTTTTATTCCTTCAACATCCCTTGATGATTATATATTGACTAGCCAGGCATGGTAGCTCACACCCGTAATCCAAGCAACTTGGGAGGCTAAAGCGGGAAGTTTGCTTGAGGTCAGGAGTTTGAGACCAGTCTGGGCAACACAGTGAGACTCCAACTCTAAATATATATATACCTACCACCAAGTAGACTACAGGCACTGAGTTGAGTGCTCAGAATATGATAAATGGTGAACAAAATAGTCATGATTTGTGACCTCGCTGAGTTTATAGCCTAGCAGAGGAGACAGAAATCAACCAAATAGTCACCCATAACTACAAATTGTGACAAGTACCTTAAAGAAGTGGAAGAAGTTGCGAGTGCACCTAATAGGTTGTCCAGGCTTGGCCTGGGGGAGTTGGAGAGGCCTCCCAGGGAAAGTGCTATTTAAGCTGAAAGCTGAAAGTTGAGTAAGATCCTGAAACAGCTATCACTTACTGAGTGTAGACTAGGTATCAGGGTTAACTCTAAGCACTTTTCATGTAGTAACTCTTTGAGTCCTCAATACAGCCCTGCCTGTTATTTTCCAGAACGATTCTCTTAACTACACTCCACTGCTTCCCATATAGGTGGAGAAGAGGGGAGAAAGACTCCATACCAGATGCACCGGAGTTTGGGGCTGGAGCACAGAAAACAGAGGGGAGCAGTGTGTGATGAAACCAGCCAGGTCAGAGGGGACGATGCTGGGGCCATTTACCTTACTTTGAAGAGTTTTGAGAAATCACTGTCTTTTCTTTCTTAAGCTAGGGAAGTGACAAGATTAGTTCTGTGTTTTCAAAGATTACTTTGGCTGCCGTGTGAACACTGGCGTATAGGAGGGTAGGGTTGGTGTCGGGAGAACAGCTAGGAGACTATTGCTATTCTCCAAGAAAGTATTTGAACAAGGGTGGTAGCTCTGCAGATAGGCAACAAATAGATGGATTCAGAGGTACAGGTGGGTAGTCATGTATTCAACTCCAGTTATGTGTGCAAAACCTCATGTTGATCTATACAATAAGATAGTCTTAAAATGTATCTCCACTCTTAGTTGCCTTGGTCCCTTCTCCCCTAGTCCCTAAGAGATATACTTTTCACTCTTCAGTTAGAAGTCCTCCAGGTGGGAAAGTTTTTTGTGGGGGTGGTTGTTTCTTACAATCACAGATTTCCCTGAGTCTTGAAGACTCTGGGACCCATACAGTTAACCTGCAGGCAACAGAACTAAGCATCTTGGCACACTTGTAGAGGTTACTTGACATCGACAGTAGGAGTTGAGAAAAATCTAAACTCAACAAGCCCATGACTATTGTCAGTTCAGTGCTTCAGTTTGAAGATAAAACAAAAAACTGTCATAAACTCCATAAGCTAAGTGGCAGTTTAAAGGGCAATTTAAAAATATTTTATAATGAGGAAATAAACGTGTTATTGTGATAACCTGGCCATAAATGTATGAGAACTGCTTTGACCCTATATTTATTAAGATACTTATGAGATTTTTTAAGCTAAATGGAAAAGTGAGGGGCCAAACATTCTTGTTTGCAAATAGGACAGAATTTCAGCAGGTACTGACTTTTAAAAATTCAGACATAGAAGAAACATCTTTATAGTTTATAAATATAACTATATTGTGGATGCTCACACATATAAGTAAAATGAAGTAGGTGGCTGAAACACTTATTCACCTAATTATTACCCCCAGAATTGTCAAACCAGAAATTTGAGGCAAAACATGTTTTTGTTTTTGGCAAATGTGTCCTGTTTTGTTTTGTTCATGGAGGTGATGTTTGAATTTGAATAATGGAGCAAGGATATGTTAAATTCATTCAGAGCAACTGAATTGTTTTGGAGCTGAAAGAATATTATTAATAGACCACGGAACTGGGAATGATGTTTCTGGCTTTTCACATTTGCACATACAAGGCATGGAGAATTTAGATGGGATCTAGAATTTCTTTAGTTTTATCCCTAAAGTGATGGCTGGCTGTGACTATAGTTCTGGAGAGTTTTGCAAAGCTGCAGCTCCCTAGGAGGGCAGAGCACCCAGTTAAATCACCAGGAAGAACCCCATCTGAAGCAACGTGTTTATGGGTATAATTCTTATGCGAACATATGCTCGTTAGATTGTCACAGCCATGTGAGGAGGTTAGGGCCAATTCTGTGAGCTCCATTTCAGGGCTGAGGGTAACAGAAACGCGGTGAACCATCGATAGTAAGGGAAGTGACCAGAAGTGATGAGGTTTATTAGCAATCATTTGGTGCAGACCTAAATTCTCGGGCATACACGTCCAGTGGGTTTGCTAACAAGGAGGCATCCTCCTCCCTCCCTGCTGCCCTCCTTCTCTCCCCTTGTCTCTGTCTTTCTCCCTTACTTGCTCTCTCCATGTATATTTATGAAATCGCTCTGAGAACAGTACTGTGGTAGTCACTGATGAGAGAACCGAGGAAATAAGCCAGATTACCCAAGCCAAAAACAAAACAAAACTGTTCCTAGAAAAAAGAAGAGTATAATTTCTGAGCCAAACTTTAAGAATGGTGAGCCAAAATTCAGATAATTGAGGCAAATGGTTTGTTTTGTCTATTTGACTTAATTAGCTAAATAACATCCTTATCTCTAATTATATCTTGGTGGTGAAACCCCAAATCATAAGAGATCCCTGCCCTTGGGCAATTTGGGGCAAGTTGCTTCAGTTATAAATTAAGTTTCCTCAATTATAAAATGATTAAAGTGTGGTGAAGATTGAATGAAATGATACATGAAACTGCTTGGCACATAGGGAGCCCTCAGTAATAACTGGTTATTGTTTATATTAAGGTGGGATGTAAGGAAGAACTTACAAGGATGAGAGGGGAGGTGGGAGGGGCTTCCAGGGAACCAATATTTGTAAAATGTCTATGTAACAGGGTACTCACCAAAAAGGTGTGTGTTCTCTCTCTCTGCATGTTGGCCGTGACCCGAATGTACCTGTCTTGGGTCCCCACTGAGTTTGCAGGTCCCTGTAACCAGAGAAATGGGGTTGCCCTTAGCACCGCCCTGTAACAGGCACTTCCTCATTGCTGATAGTCCTTCGATAAAAGCATTACATCTCCTTGCCCCACAGGATGAGGAAGTGATTCCCTTTTCAATTCCTTCTCAGTGCTGATTTCATCAAGCAGAAAGTCTAAGTTAGGAGCTACAAATCTTTAACACATATCTTTTACACTTCATAAACTCCATCTTTAAAAAAAGCAGGTCAGAAGCTCAGAATCTTAGACAACCTTCTAGTTAGAATTTATACTTTTTAAAATTTTCTTTTTATGGTGATTTTTTAACATTGAAAATAATAATATAAATTTTCATTTTAAATAATTTTGGGTAAAAAGAGTAGGTGACTTAAAAGAATATTAAGGAAGTATTAAGCAACTATGATAAAAACATAAAGATGGGTTGGTGTGCCAATGTGACAAAAATCATGGCCATCATATTAAAATGACCAAAGTTTGGGAACTGCTGCTCTTGCCAAAAGAAAACTGTGACTGTTCTTCGTGGTCTTATGATTGATCTCTCAGCCTTATTTTAAAGCCATCCAAGACTGTCTGCTCCAAGAAAATGATGAGTTGATAGACATGGCTATCTGAACCCACCTATCAGCATGGGAATTTCTGCATTCTGGAAATGAACAATAAAAGCATATGTATAGGGACTACACACAGTGAGCCTGAGATAAATTTCTAGAGGGGAAAGAAGTGACCTAACCAAAAAAGAGCAAACCTTTATTGGGTCCCTTCATCCATCTATGTTCCAGAAGACTGTTCTATGTGGGCATGAAGTGGATTTGGAGATGAAATGTCCAAAGAAAACAAGAACAGTAACCAGATAAGAAGAAACCTGTTCTTGGCATCAGCGTACTTGTTATATTCTTACTGCATGCTTCTCTGATCAACCTAATAAATTCTCCTTTCTCTTGGAAAATGGCATGAGCACATTACTTTGTAGTCAGCAGCAAAGGGTATGTTAGTGAACATACTCCAAGAAGAAAGAGGAATGTAAATAGAAAATTCCTATCAAGTGAAAAGAACCCACAAGGCCTTTACCTTCATGAGCTTACTTAGTATATGTACTAGGTTAATACACTTCCAAATAAGTATGGGTAGCACATTTCAAAGACAAGGAAAAAGGCTCGAGGGAGTTAAGTAACATTCCTGAAGCAAACAGAAGAGATGGAGCAAGAATCCAAGCTTAGGCCTGACATCCTTTTGTTTTTCACTATATGTTATAATTGGATGAAGCAATGTTTTTGTTTTGCTTTCTCATCTTTTTTAAAAAAATTAATAGAAATGGGGTTTCACTATGTTGCCCAAGTTGGTCTCAAACTCCTGGGCTCATGTGATCCTCCCACTTTAGCCTCTCAAAGTGTTGGGATTACAGGCATGAGCTATTGTGCCCAGGCTGTTGTCTTATTTTTTAATCATGACCTGCATATGTAAGACATAAAACTTCTGTCTCCCCTTTTTTTTTTGAATTTGAGATACCTTTATCTGCCAGCAATTTTTTTAGATGTACTAAACAAGTTTGGATTCATTTTACTGTTTCATTTGTTGATGCAATAAATTGTTGGTGATGCGATAAATCTATGACCAAGCAGAGAGCTTAGATGACTCTTTCTATGGTGTTTTCTCTACATATGTATAGTTCAACTTGTTTTGTGTTCATTCATTAGTTTATTCATTTGACTGTATTTATCAAACGTTTACTCTGCACTTTTGCATTGGACTTAGTATTCTGTGTCTATCCACAAACAAATTGGAACCAGCCTTCAATTTGCCAGTATCACATATCCTCCTGGATAAATGCTCAAGTGTGTTGTGCACACCATTGTTATGTTAAATGTGTTCCTAATGTGTGTTATCATCATATCAACTTGGGCAGAAGTCCTCCCCAGAGAAGGCGAGTGAAGATGAGGTCAGAAACACGTGTTTTGTCGAGAGAAATGGTTTCTAGACATCATTTCTTTCTGGTTTTTCTTCCTATTCTAAAAGAACCAAATAAGAGAAAACCTCCACAAGCAAAACAAGTGGTGGCTTCAGCACATGGATGGTCTCCAATAGATCTTCATAAATATCAAGATGCACAAACACTTTTTCTCTCTCTTAACTCACCCTCCCAGCACAGTGCTCAGAGTGCTGGTAATGTGCAGACTTCAGTGTAGGTGATGCCTTAGGGTCTGAAAGAGAAGTTAGTGAAATAAGCTTCCTTCTTCCTATCTTGCTCCAGGGTTCCTCACTATCACCTTTCCTTGTAGTTTCTACCTAGAAAGTCAACACAGCGTACTGTCTTCTTTAATCTAAGTGTACTTTTCGACACCTCTATATTCTTGCCTTTTCACACCTTTATCATTCCTTCTTTGAATGTAAACCTTCCCCTGTACCTGTTTTCTATGCCCTTTCAAGAATGGTTTGGGAAGCTCTCTCTTTTGATAAGACTTCTATCCTCACTCTTCTGTTCTTTCAGAAGCAAAGATCGATTTTTTTAAACAAAGTTTTTATTGCTTCTTTTGGCCTGAAGTACCAAACAGGTCTCTGAGTCTATAACATGGGCTTTTATTTTAGATGAGATTCAAGAGAAGAACATGGGAGATACTACAAATCATGTGTGCGCTTTTACTTACTCCTTTACTCCCTGAATGAATTTAATATATTTTTCATTGATTAATACATTAACATAGCTGCTAAATGCCTAGTATGTGTAAGACAGTATGCTAAGGTTTGGTGAGAAATTGACAGACAAGGTATAGAGTACTTTCGATTCTCTGTTTTGGAATAAAAGGGTAGTTCTACAATCAAATATCAATTACCTGCAGGTATATGAAATCAAATATTGCCTTCCTCAGCTACAAAATTGAGATGTGGCTATGTACAGTACATAAGTCTGGATATAATAAAGCAATACTTAGTAAATCTTTGAATAAACAAAGGAATACAGAGCTGGAGAAGAAAAGTCTCTGGGAAAGATCAGTTAAAATTAGAATTAGGGAGTTTGGTAAATATACAAATGGGAAAATAAGCACTCAAGTGAGAAAATACGAAGACTGAGAAGACATAGAATTGATATTTTTGAAACAATTGAGGGGACCCAGAGGTGAAAAACAAATATACTGACATACTTATGGACCTCATGGACCAGGTAAATGAAGTTGTTCCGTGGAAAGTTAGTTATTTTTAGAGCAAAAGGAACAGGAAATAATGCTTTACACGCTGGTTTGTTTATTTGTAGCACTTATTACTGAAGAAGTGATGTCAGTCAAAACGAAATAAATTGAACTATGTTGAGAATGGATCTAAGCCGGTTTGGTCATTCCCAATTATTAGCTTCTTTTTTTTAAGAACTAGTAACCTTCAAAAATGTAGAGGTAGTTTACAGTTTAGGATCTCCTCCCCTGCAACTTTCCTACCAGGTTATAATGAAAGTAACTCTTAGCCGGGCACAGTGGCTGATGCTTGTAATCCCAGCACTTCGAAATGCTGAGGGGGGTGGATTACCTGAGTCAGGAGTTCAAGACCAGCCTGGCCAACATGGCAAAATCCCAACTCTACTAAAAATACAAAAAATTAGCCAGGCATGCAGCATGCACCTGTAATCCCAGCTACTCGGGAGGCTGAGACAGGAGAATTGCCTGAACCTGGGAGGCAGAGGTTGCAGTGAGCTGAGATTGTGCCACTGCACTCCAGCCTGGGCGACAGAGCAAAACTCTGTCTCAAAAAAATGAAAAGAAAGAAAAAGAAAATTCTCAAACCCAGATCTTTCACACATTTTTTTTTTTTTTTTTAGAAAGCAGACACCAAACAGTCTAGAACCTGTTTGGCAATCTTCTTGAGTCCCAATTCTATCCTTTTAGTTTCATTGGACACAAAATGGATACTATTCTGGGGGCAAGATGGATTCAACACTATGGCTGGCATCATGCAGAAGAGTCCTTCCCACCAGCAACCTGGGTCCTGCATTGGCTGCCATTTCAAAAGTGCAGATGGGGCTTTCCACTTAGAATAGAGTGGTTTATGGCAGCTTAACACTCCCACGGGAACACAACTGAAAAAAAGCTAGATCAAATTCAAAAAACACATCTGTTTCAAGGCATCAGAGAGCTGCAAAAGCAATGAGGACTAGATGGGCTAAAATTCCAGACGGGAAAATCCCAGAGGGGTGAGGGAGGGATCTTTTGCAGCTTTTTCCTAGGGGGTATTTGCCTAGTTCTAGGTGTGGCTATGAGGCTGAGAAGCCTTTCTTGGCTCCAGCAAAGGGCCGCTGTTGCCAGGGAAGGAGAAAACAGCAGAGACTGGAGCAGGTATGCAGTAAGGAGGCCTTAACACACAGCTAGTTACTTCTTGAAGATATTTGCTCAATCCTGAAGCTGAGCCCAGTGGGAGACTTAGAAACTAAGTTTAAAAATCTTAGAAAAGCAGAGCAGAACTTTCCTCCAGTTCATGGTTCTACGAAGACGCTGACTGCTGGGGAGGAACTCTGGTTCATGGGGCCTGGGGGCAGTGGTGAGTTGAGTTGTTTGCAGCTGCCTGTTCCCTGGCAGCTTTGGCCAGTTCCGGCTATGGCCAGAGCTGAGCATCTTGCTTGGCCCAACAGAGGGCCACTGTTGGGATGGGAAAGCAGAGGTTTTTGCATTTATGTGAGGCTGGAATCCACTGGAGACTTGAGGAGCCTCAAACACACAGCTGGTTTCCCTTTAAGAAATTTGCAGAATTCTGAAGCTGCATGGAATAGGAGATTAAAAATCAGAAAACTTCTGAAAAGCAAATGGGAGTTTTCTGTATTCCGTGTGCACTGAGAAGTCAAGGATCTCCCAGGCGCTGGGGTCCTGGTCGATACTTCATGTTCTCACTTAGAAGAAGGGCCTCATTCTGGGAACAGGAACAAATCCAAGATACACACAGCCCAGTCACAAGCTTGGGGAAGATGCTTCTCCCAGCCTCAGTCTATCCACCCCGCAGAGGAAAGGGTTGATCCTCTCCTGGTGGAATATAACACCTACAGCCTTCATAAGTTTTTATACACAAAAATCTGTCATTCAACTAGATATAAAGACCACTGAGGTCAGAAGATTCTCATACCCTGTCATGCAAGGATGGAGTATGTCTCCATGCTATTTTTAGCCAATCTACCTCTTGAACACCCTAATTGCACTAATGGAAACACCTTTGATTATTAGCATGAGAGAAAATAATCTATTATGCCAATAAACAAAACATATTGTTGATTAGAGATAAAGAGCTGAAACTCTTGCAGCAGCACTTCTGGGGTATGACTCTAATAATTAAGGGCTGGTTGATCACTCTGAAGTATGTATTTTTTATTAGAGTGTAGAATAAACACACACGTATTATAATACTTTATGATGAAATGTTTTAAAGTAAATAATAGCTCATATAAGAGACTAAAAGCTCTTTAATAATTTGTTGCATATTTTCAAAAAGTTAGAAGAGACTATTTTGAATGTTCACAACACAAAGAAATCATAAATGTTTGAAGTAACTGATACATTAATTATCCTGATTTGATCTTCATATATTGTATACACATACTGAAATATCACTCTGTATCCTATAAATATGTATAATTATTACATGTCAACTGAAAATAAAATGGAAAAACATCAGAAGCCTTGGTAGATTCAACTCTGTGTGCCTAGCTAATTCAGCTGTCAGCTTGTAATAGGGGATCAGTCACACTTGTTGAGTGAATTAATAAATTAAATATTTAGGTAAAATAATAAATGATGGGCTGGGCGCAATGGTTCATACCTAAAATCCCAGCACTTTGGGAGGACAAGGAGGGTGGATCACGAGGTCAGGAGTTCAAGACCAGCCTGGCCAACATGGTGAAACCCGGTCTGTACTAAAAATCCAAAAAAAAATTAGCTGGGTGTGGTGGTACGCACTTGTAGTCCCAGCTACTCAGGAGGCTGAGACAGGAAAATTGCTTGAACCTGGGAGGTGGAGGTTGCAGTGAGCTGAGATCGCACCACTGCTCTCCAGCCTGGGCGACACAGCAAGACTCCGTCTCGAAAAATATAATAATAATAAATGACGGATTATTCTGGGTGTTATTTCAAATGGTGAAAATCAGAACAAGGGGCTGTTCGCCTGTTGATACCTCTTCTCCCTAACTCATTTTGAATCCCCAGTCATGTCCTATATCCTGATTGGTTCTCATATCCTGTCTTGGATTGCTTTGTTACCATTCTGATTATTTTCCATGCCTTTCCTGGAAGGCAACGTAGCAAGGAGACTGGGAAGCAGGCACTCAGGTGTCAGGCAGACCTTATCAAGGGGCCTTGACTCTACAACTTACCTACCGCCCATTTGGCCACTAGCGGGTTACTTAACCTCTCTGGATCTCAGCCCTCTACTGTACAATGGGTATAGCATAGTAGCTTTTACAGAAAGTTAATGTGAGGATTAAATAAGGTAACACTTGTCAAATGCTTAGGGGAGTTTCTTCAACATAGTCCAACGTAGTTGTACAATAAAATATTAGCAATTATTGTATTCTTTTGTAAGCCTATGCATTGCTCAATTTGGATTTTTCAAACAAACAAATATTAAGATTACATCAAGATTGTGCACCTTAACAAAACAAAGGCTCAGGAGAGATGAGACTCAAATAATAAATGCTAGAATACATAATTTTGTGTTAATATTCTGCCTTCAAAGAAGTCAACTTGAAAGACTAACACTGAGCTGAAGACATTTAAAAAGCAATTTCCCAGCCTGTTAACATTTTCCAGTCTATACAGGTCTCAAACATTTTGGGAGACCCCTAAAACCAGCTTCCTCACTTCCTAGGCATGTCTTAATATATATATGTGTGTGTATGTGTATATATATATATAAAATATTATATATATATTATTATATATAAAAATATATAATATTATATATTTTATTATATATAAAAATATATAATATTATATATATTATTATATATAAAAATATATAATATTATATATATTATTATATATAAAAATATATAATATTATATATATTATTATATATAAAAATATATAATATTATATATATTATTATATATAAAAATATATATAATATTATATATATAATATTATATATAAAAATATATATATCTTTTTACCAAAATTGGTATCTCTAACAGAATTAACTTATTTAACATAAGATTTAACTGAAAATTACATTTACTTTTATAGAAATTAAATCTGACTTTAAAAGATGAATAATCTACAGACTCTCAACAATGAAGAGTATGTCTCAGCTTTTAAATACTACTGCCAAAGAGTTCTTTTAGGTCAAGACTCATTCATCTGGGGGTAGGATAACAGACTAGACTATTTACCTTCATTAACCTGAAACTATGGGAGGTGTGGAAGTCAACCTGTATTTGTCATTGGGTCCGAGTGTCTCTGAGGTCTACCTGTCCTTGAGCTGTCATAATGGCTGGTACATTTTCTAGGAGCATTGCATAAGGACTATTAGCAATTCCAAACAGGCAATCAAGCATATGTATATGACAACCTGCATTAAATATCAGTTAGTTTTCTCATCTCTGAGCAACAGAGCTGATTTTAAATCACATGAGTGTGTACGGCAAGAGTTGCATATAGCCAAAATTACCTTTTATAATCTTTTAGGAAGACATCAAATTGAATGCCAATAAACCCAACGCAGCCAGTTTTTTCCCACTGTCTAGACATATTCCTGTTTCTTTGGATTAATACCAGATTAAGTAGTCGGCGTGCATTTGGAGGCCATATTTTAGGAAATGTTCTTATCTTGAAACACTAGTAGCACATTCAGTGCAGAGAGACGTCCATACCATGAGAGGAGCATGTGGGAACTGGCACGAAATGTGGAAGATCAGATTCACTTTTCCTATCTCTCCTGCACTCCAAGCACATATGTATTGAGGAGGTGGTCAGGTAGAATCACTGCACTATTTACATGGTTTATAGTATTTTCTTTTATCTTATGTTTCACCTGGGCACACTGTATTGAACTCTACCAGTTGGCTCTATTAAATTAGATGCATGGAGATATACTCTATACCACAGTCTTGGAAAGAACTCATAGATAAAATTTACTGTCTGCCAGGGACTCTATTAAACATGCATTATTTTATGTAATCTTGTTTAAAGTTTTATTTTTTAAAGTCATACAGTAAAATTGACCTTTTTGGTGCACAGTTCCATGACATTTTACACAGACATAGATTCTTAAAATACCATCACAATCAGGACACAGAACAGTTCCATTACCCCATGAAACTCCCTGCTGTTCTCTTGCAGTCAACTCTTTCTCCACCCTTAACCCTGAGCAGATCCATGGCAGCCAAGCTCCTGTTTTCTGTCAATATACCTGTGTCTTTTCAAGAATGTTACATAAATGGAATTATACAATATATAACCTTTGAGACTGGTTTCTTTCACTTAGCCTAATGCCTCTGAGATTCATCTGAGCTGTGTGTATCAATAGTTCATTCCTTTCTGTTGCTGAGTAGTATTCCATTGTATGGCTATATCATAGCTTATTAATTCATTCTCCCAGTCTTTTGGGTTGCTTCCAGTTTTGGTGATTATAAATAAAACTGCTGTAAGTATTTACATATGGTTTTGTGTGAATATAAGTATTCATTTCACTTGGGAAAATATCCAAGAGTGGGATTGTTAGGTCATATGGTAAGATTACATACAAAAAAACTACAAAACTTCTTCCAGAATGGCTGTACCATTTTGCATTCCCATTAGCAATGTATGAGAGTTTCAACTGCCACGCATCTACATTAGAAGTTGGTATTGTCAGTAGTATTTTTAGTCATTTAATAGGTATGTGGCATATAATACTCTAATATCACTATAAAGTAGGTAGTATTATTATCTCAGTTTTATGAGTGAAGAAATGAAGGCTCAGAGAGTGTAAGTACATCACCACAGACCTCACATTATGTAAGGGTCAGAAGAATCCCAGGATTTAACTCCAGAGTCCTAAAGACATTCCACACTGTGGTATAAGAGCAATCTATTTGACAAGACATGTATCTTCATATGTGACTTCTATTTGCAAGTCATAAGCTTTAATACACCTTGTTGATTTCTTTTAAAAGTTGGGGATACTTTGCATAACTGTCAGTTTGTGAATAAGCTGGAAGATGCCTTCAATCGGACATGTACTTTCTTTTGAAAAAAAAGAGAGGGCTTAGCAGAGACATTGAAGACACCAATTTAAATTTTCTCTTGCATTAAAAAAATTATTCAGGACAAGAAACCATGAAAAATTTTAAAAAAACACATACACACATAATGCTCCCTGTGACCTTTTATTTCCCTTCTGCTTTTCCCTCCCACTGGGCAACCATTGCTTTTGGCTGGTTAAGAAAAATTCCAGCTCTTAAGAACCATTTTTATAGATTTGAAAAGAGAACATTTTTTGCTTTTTTTTCTTTTCCCCGAGGTTTTCTTTTTTCTTATCCTTCTTGAGCTATGGTCTTAGGACAATTTCACAGCCTCCCTGCAGCTATGATCGGGTTCCTCAGTAGAGGTAAAGTCACAGAAGAATGAAAGGCTGACTGCTGGGTCCATTTACAAAGAAGAAAATTTTAAAACAATCTGGCATCTTTGCATTTGTTATAATATATGCATATCATAAGTCTAGAAATATCAAACATCTGCCAATAATTTGGTTAGGTCACTTTCCATGGGCTTTTCTTTGACCTTTTTAATTGGTTGATAAGCACTTGGTCTAACCACAGGCAGTTGATGATAAACTAGAAATAGAAGAATGTTCAAGATTCAGACCCTGGAAAGGAACCAATTACCTTTCCTAAAAGGGTAGATTTTCAACTTTGAGGACCAGAAATAATTATTTGATTTTTCTGTCATCCGGCTCATCTTTAGTGCAATCAATTCTCAGCTACCTGCTCGTGTGTGCTCTGGCCTGCCTCCCTTGGGTGCTTCCTTTCTTCCTACTCACCCAACTCTCCCTCCCACTTGGGAAAGTCCTTCTGTTGTGTACAGGGGATATTTTTAAAGCCATGTACCGGAACTTCAATGCTGCTGGGAAATTCCTCCAAACGGCTTTATTTGTAAGAGAAGTATGCTGCATGCTGGTTTTTTCAGTATTTCATTACAGACCACAGATGGAGGAGTGCCTCCTAGGGTAGGTCACATGGAGCCTCTGGATTCTGCATCTATGACCTTTCTCTGTGGGTCCCAGATACCTTATTTCCCTCCTCTCTTCCATCTCTTCCAGCCTGCAGCTTCTGCTTCTTTCAAGCACATTGCCTCAAAGGTCTCACTATCTTTGGAGAAAAATGAAACTGAATCCCTTCCTAATACCATACATACAGGTGAAGTCAGATGTGTTGAAATGTAAAAGATAAATTGAGAAATATAATAGGAGAAAATGTAGGAGAGTATCTTTGTTAACTTGGGTGGAAAAAATTCATTAAACAGAACATCAAAAGCACAACCGTACATTTCAAAAAAGATTAATATGATTACTTTAAAAGTAGGAATTTTGGTTCAATGAAAGGCAAAGATAGCAGGCAGATGAGAAAATTGAAAAAGAATTAATCATATCTAAAATTGACAAGAAACTCTTACACATTATTGAGGAAAATACATAATATCAAAAATTCTTAAGCATCAACAAGGAAAAGACAGAAACCCTAGAAGTACAGACAATGGGTAGGAACAGGCAATCTATAGAGGAGTGCTTTGAAAAGACCCAGCAGCATTGAAGAGATGCTCAAAATCATCTGCTAATAGACAAATGCAAATGCAAAATAATTATGATATATCACTTGACTGGAAAAAAATTGAAAGCAAGATCATTTCAAGAGCTGGCAAACATATGGGGATGGAAGACTCTCAGGTGTTCTGCTGTTGCTGACTGAGGAGTCATCTGGGGGAGTAATCTGGCAGTAATTAGTCAAACTAAGTATACATAATTGTATAACCCAGCAATTCTATCCCAGGTGTGTACACCAGATAAATTCTCACACAGATCCAGAGGGCGCCACGTACAAGGTTGTGAACTGCAATTTAATTTCCGGTGGCAAGGAGCAGGAGGCACCCTGGCTGTCCCTCACTGAGAAAGCAGGTGGATACAAAGTAATGGATGTGACCACCCTGCAGTTAGAGACCATGAATTAGATGTTTGTGTAGCAACACGGAGGGACCATACAACATAGTGGAGGTGGAAGAAGAAATAGAATTAGTTATAATCCAGTATCATTGCTGTAAATCTGAAATACACACACATGCACAAAATATCATCATATCCATTTTGCACATAAAAATATACACATTAAACACATTTATTTAGAATGATGCAGGAGGGGGCAATGAAAGACAGAAATGGGGGTTAAGGGGAATAAATAAGCACAATAGAGGAACCTCCATGGACCACTGATGACATTGTGTCATGAACCAAAGAGTGTTATTAACTCAAGCCTCTGTTCCTGAGAGCCAGAGTAAACAAAACAAGACAAATGTGCTCCGTTGAAACTTTCAAGCTTCCTCCAAAGGGGTCTGTCAAATTGGGGATATCCTACCTGCCCTCAGTTATCCCCTCTTAGGTCCTGAAAAATGCTAAACCTGGCCTAGACTGCTGAAAGGGTTGATGACGTTTCTGTGTTTCCTCTCTATCCCGTTGGGGTATTATCCATGATATTGTGATTTTCAATATGTTATATTAACCTCTATATGGTATACATCTCTTGCCACCTACTTATATTTAGGGTTCATGATTCTAAGTCCCACATATGTGGGTGTCCATGACAAAATTCCAATCTTAGATGATACTTTTTGCTGTTCTCTCTTTTTCTAATAGCAAATAATTTTCATGATAGTAAACAGCAAATCGAATAGCAAAACTTAAATGCCCATCACTAAGAGACTGGTTACATAATTATGATACATCCTTACAATAGACTATGCAGCCACAAAAACAAATGAAGAAGGTTTTAAGGCACCAATGTAGAATTAACTTCTAGACATAGAAGTAAGTGAAAAAAAGAGCGTGGAAAATCATGTGGATAATATGCTGCAATTTACAAACTTGTATATCTCAAACATCTCTGAAAGAATATATAAAAAACTAATATTGGTTGCGTTAAAGGAGGAGACCCAAGTGACTCTGGACAGAGATAGAAGGAGATTTTCTGTACGTTTATACCTTTTGAACTTTCGGATTATGTGACTGCATGAACTGTTTTAAATTAATATGTAAAAATCAATAAATTTGGGAAAGGGGTTAGGGAGATGTTGGTCAAAATAAACAAGAAAAGATAAAAGAGGAGGACCAAATTAAAAATATAAAATAAAATCTACCAATAAAATTTATAAATTTATAATAGTCAAGGATTAAAAGTTTTCAGAATATTATATCATATATATGTAGATACAGAATAAGCAAACAGATTAAAATGATTATAACTATGCCCGCTATTGGTAGGTATAAAGTGATGCTGAATTTTAACAACTTAATTTAAAATCTTTAATTTTAAAAATTAATTTAAAATTAAATAATTTAAAATTTTAAAAGGTTTACAGTAGGTTTAAAAGTGGTGCTGAATTTTAAAAATAACCATGTATGTCAGAACTTATACACCATGTAAAGAATAACCTGTTTAAGGTCACCTTAAGAGGTAATACACTTACTTAAATGTAGCTGCTACTGCTGAACCTATTCTGGATTTCTCTAATATAGGATTTTAAAATTTGGGGTCCATGGAGTCTGTGGATAAGATTCAGGGGCCTGTAAATCTGGGCAGGAAAAATTATATCTTTCTTTGTACTAACCTCCTTATGAAAGTTAAAGTTTCCTGGCCAGGCGCGGTAGCTCAAGCCTGTAATCCCAGCACTTTGGGAGGCCGAGGCGGGCGGATCACAAGGGCAGGAGATTAAGACCATCCTGGCTAACACGGTGAAACCCGTCTCTACTAAAAATACAAAAAATTAGCCGGGCGTGGTGGCGGGTGCCTGTAGTCCCAGCTACTCAGGAGGCTGAGGCAGGAGAATGGCATGAACCCGGGAGGTGGAGCTTGCAGTGAGCCCAGATTGTGCCACTGCACTCCAGCCTGGACGACAGAGCAAGACTCCGTCTCAAAAAAAAAAAAAAAAAAGGAAAAAAAGAAAGTTAAAGTTTCCTTTAATTATGAAAGCAATAGTAATACCTAAATTTTTGTTACCAGTGAAAATTCTGAGTCTAATTTAATTCTGTTATTTTCATAACACATTTTAGTTTTTGCAGATATCTGTAAATATCATTCCCAGGTTGATATTAGACATTTTTAGATCTTCTTATTTAATACGTTATTAAAGAAGAAAATATGTTACTATGTCACAATTTTTAACATTTTGATAACTGTATTCAATATAATTGGCTCTTAATAATTCTATATATTTTCTTTTATACTTATAAAAATGATGATTCTGAGACAGAGTCCAGGGGCCTTACCAGAGTGCATAAACTTCCCAAAGCACAGAAAGTTAGACCTCCACACCTCCACAAATAGATCTAATTTCAGGGCAAGAAAAGCAGTGATGATGCTTTATGACCATATGTTCTTTTTGACAAAAAAGCAGTCTTTAACAGTTTTGGCTAATTGCAAAAAGCCAATGCATTCTCAAAGGAAAAAGATATGCCAACACTGAAGATACTTTTGAGAAAATTCCATCGACAAAGAAGATGGTTTTTGTTTTCTACAGACCCAGTCTTTCTCTGTCATCCAGGTTGGGGTTCATTGGAGTGATCATGGCTTACTGCAGCCTCAAACTCCTGGGCTCAATTGATCCTCTGGCCTCAGCCTCCTGAGTAACTGAGGCTACATGTATGCACCACCGTGCCTGGCTAATTTTTTATTTTTTATTTATTATTTATTTATTTTTTTTTTTTTGTGGGGATGAGGTCTATGTTGACCAGGCTGGTTTCAAACTCCTGGGCTCAAGCGATCCTGCTGCCTTGGCCTCCCAAAGTGCTGGGAATTACAGGTGTGAGCCACAGTGCCTGGCTAAGATGGAGTTTTATATACAGAATTATCAGGCCTTCTTTTATATCTCATCCTCAATATACAAATAACTAATTCATTTAGCAAATATTTATTGAACGTCCATTATGTATGAGGCACTATTGTAAGTATTGGAATAAGTGCAGTGAACAGGTCAGATATGGTAACTGCCTGGATGGAGTTTATGTTATAATGGAAGCAAATAGACACAAGAAATCTGATCGCATCAGGTATTTATAAGTGTTATGGTGAAAATAATGCAGCGTAATCTAATCTAGGGAGTGAGAGGGTGACTAGGGTCACCCATGTGGTGGCTAGGTGCCTGGGTCTGGCGTTGCACTTCTTCCATTCAAATCCTGGCTCCATGCACCTCTGGCTCTATGGCCTTGTCCAGTTGTGCACTCTCTAAATCCCAGTTTTGTTACCTGTAAAATGGACATATTAACATTACCTACTTCAAAGAGGTGTTTTAAAGAAAATGGCTACTCCTAACATCTCCCCAAGAACCAAGCACAGAATTTTGGAAGTTTTAATACATTTTCTTAAAGAAGTCTCTTTCTCAGCATTGTAAGACAATTATCTAGATTCGAGTCTCAGAGTTGTTAAGTTATTTTATCTTAAGGCATCCAACGGCACAGATTGACGTTAAAGTGAAAGAAGAACTAGCTTCATCATTGCCATTGTTCTTTACCATAGCCCATGAGAACACAGGACCCGGCTGACTGAGAAAAGTGAACGAGGGGAATTATATCAGAAATGACAGAGAAGGATGGGCAGGATTTCTGGCAGGCACAGGTATTTCTAAGTAAGAAATGGTGTGGTTAGGAGAGAATACTCTCAAGAAGGGGAGAGATGGATTCTGCTGCAAAGGGAGGTTCCCTCATTCAGTGTTTATGGAGAGAATAAAGGCCCTGGCCCCTCCAGTGAGGATATGGAGTAAACGAGACAATCAAGTCCATCACTCCTGGAGCCTGCATTCTGGTGTGGAAGACAGACAGCAAATGATACATCAACATTAAGAAATTCATGAGTAAATAAAGATAATTTCAGGCAATAATAATTACTCTGAAGAACATAAACAGGGACCTATGATAGAAAAGGGGTGTAAAGGAGTTTGGAGGATTTAAGCTGAGTGAGCAATCTCATCTCTATTTTGATAAGGTCACTGTGGATTCTGTGTGGATAACACATTGGATGTGGATAAGAACAGGAGCAGAGAGACCTCCAATAGCAGGAGGCTGCTCTAGGGGTCCTTGCAAGGGATGCTGGCGGCTTGGACCCGAGTGGTGGGATGCAGATGGAAGAGGCAGGTGGACAGATGAGACAGCTGAAACAGGAAAAGCAGGCACAAAGGCAAACACAACACAATGTAACAGAACGGGAGTTTAGAGCGGAAGGAACACTCCGGAGTCATTCTGGTCCAATTCTGCAAATGAGGAAACCACATCCCAGGAGGCCGAGGCGGCTTGCCCCCCATCGCAGAAGCCGGGCAGGCCCTGAGCCTTCTGACCTCACATCCTCTGCCACACCACAGTGGAGAAACCAGAACTGGAGGAGCAGCCAGAATGCAGAGAAGAAAAAAGAGGTGAGGGAGCGAGGAAGAGGGAGAACAGAGAGAGAGGGAAAGAGGCAGAGAAGGGGCAGAGAAAACGAAAGAAAATGCAGGTGGAATGAGAGGGAAACCACAACAGGTGAAAACAGGGATGGCGGAAGGCAGGGGAGAGGAGTGAGACGGCCCTTGTTGCTGGGATTATTTAGGGCGGATAGTTTCCAGTTGAGATTCGGTTTCATAGCCCATTGCCTGGCTCCCTGCAGCTGTCAGTGCACCAGAGGCAGCAGTTGGAGCAGCTGCCTGCACCACCTGAGCCACAAGGACAACGGCAAGGGAAGTGCAGATGGGCAGGAAGTCCCTCTGGGTCGGAGCCAGGGTAGCCAAGATCACATTGTTCTTGCCCACCGCGTGGGATGCTCAGGCTTCCCAAGGCAGCCCAGAGACCAGACCCGTCCTTTATCCTTAGCATGGCCACCATCATCACCATCATCGCCATGCTCCCACTTCTTAGGATCATGTGCCGGGGGCTTTGCATGCATTTCTCTCTTTCATCCTCACAGAAGCACTTGAGGGGGGTATAGCTTTCCCCAGTTTACAGATAAAGACACGATGGCTTCATTCATTAACTCACTAACCTCATTTCAGAGCCAGGAAATGGCAGAAAGGCCCTGCTGTCGTGTTTTTTGTTTGTTTGTTTGTTTGTTTTTTGTCTTGTTTTCTCCTCTTGAAGAGGACACACGGAGCCCTGGGTTGACGTTATAGGAGGTGTTGGTGCCGTGCACTGAAGGGATCTGCTGTTTTCTCCTTCCTGCAACTGGAGGTCACTCAGCCTGGACTGATGAGGCCGGGGAAGCCTGTGCTCTGTCTGGTCCACACAGCCCCCTCAGCCACCCCAGGGAATGCTCAGATCCAGTTGCACAGGTAGCCCACAGAATACAAACAGAACTTTCTTTTGGAATTTTTATGCTGTTTTATTGTTTCATACAGACAACTACTGACCTTCCCTTTTTTCCTTCAAGGCCCCTTTCAAATGTCACCTCTTCTATGAAGGTTTTATTTCTTTCCAGGCAAAATAAACCACTCCCTTTTTGGTGCCCTCATAGTTTTACATTTTGGCCTAAAGCACTTGTTTGCCTCCTCCATCAGAGCATGGGATTCTTGAGGGAAGGAACTGTGTTTTAATCATTTCTGTATCCTTGGCATCTAGCACAGTGCTTGGCACAGTAAAAGCTGTCAATAAATGTTAGCTGAACTGAAAAGTAAAAAATGGAAAGGGCATTTGTTGGGGCCAGCGTAAGTCAACTGTTTCCATCCTTGTTTCCTTAACTCAGAAACTCAAATGAAGAAAGACATTGTCAGTCTCATGAGCAGTCCGTATTTTTTTCTATTGGTGAGAGATAAAGTAAATGGCATGTGGATTTCCTTTGGAAGAATAACAAATAAAATTCTTTTGTAAGGATGTGAGTTATAAAATTAACTTTTTTTATCTCCAAATTGTCATTTTGCAAGGAAAAAATATAAGTAATAAATATGAATATACCTTTTTTATTTCAGACTTTTGCTCCATAGGCAATAGAAATGAGATGGCCAATTACAGTATTGAAGCATAAGTACAGATATAACTCAGTGCAGAGGCAAATATGGCACATGATATTTTCATATTTTTATGTGTTACTATGAGTAACACTATTGCAAATTCATTTTATTTATGATTTGGTCTTTGTAGCTCCAATTTCATTATTAACTGAAATTTCATAGCACCATTCTTACTGACATGCATTGAAGATAAAAATGTTCTATATTTTCCTCATCTATCCTTGTCTTTTTCTTTATTAAAAATGTAGCCATTGGCAAAATAAAAGAACTAGCAATAAGCATACTGAAATCACAACTGAGACACATGACAATAATCTATAACCATGACACCTGTCCAGGCTGCATCCAGCCAAATATGGATCCAAAAAAAGGAATACTCATATTTGTTACTTATATTTTTTCCTTGCAAAATAACAATTTGGAGATAACAAAAAGTTAATTTTATAACTCATATCCTTATAAAATACTTTTATTTGTTATTATTTATCTCTCAATAGAAAAAAATATGGACTGCTCATGAAATTGACAATGTCTTTCTTTATTTGAGTTTTTGAGTTAAGGAATAAGGATGGAAACAGTTGACTTACACCGGCCCCAACAAATGCCCTTTCCATTTTTTGTGTTTCAGTTCATAGTAGGAGCTCAGTCAGGACTTAGCTGTCAGAGAGAGGACAGTCTGAGGCCTATGTGCACTTCCCAGCACAACATCTCACATCCTCCTCATTTTTTATCACTCAAGATATTGAAAAACTAATATGCAAGGATGCTGTCATTATAGGGGTAATCTTCAATCGTCTCTAATTATATTTAAAATTATGTCATAAACTTCAGAAATTAACCAGTATTAGTGTATACCTTATTATTAGCATAATCCAAGCTGGCCTCACCTACAAATAGAGTCATAATTATAAAAATTATATCTTTTAGTCTCCTACTTTCTCAAAATGGAATTTGTCCCCACTAAAAGTTATCCTTCAAAGTAGTGCTTCATCTGTGCCCACAAATACCTGTGGCTATTGCACAAATATTGTGTGGCTTCTACCAGGTTTTCTTCCTGACCTAGCTCTCATTTGTTGATATTTGTTATCCCGTCAAACCTTTCTGTTGCTCAGCTTTGCAGCATGGATGGTGCAAAAATGCAAATGTTGCTCTGTCTGATACTGTTCCCAAAGCTGGCAAATTGTAGGATGTCACCATGGGGCAAGCTCCATGAATGAAGGGATTAGGGGTGAGGAGAAGAGAGAACTGACCTTTCTAACAAAGTTCAGAGACCTAAGTTACTGAACTTTTCCCTAATTCTGTATTAGTTTCCTATTGTTGCTATACTGAATTACCACAAATTTAGTAGTTTAAATCTGCACAATTCATTATCTTACAGTTAAGAGGACAGAAATCCAATCAGGGCCTTATTTGGCTATAGTCAAGGTGTCAGTGGGGCTGTGGTTTTAGCTGAAGGCTCTTAGGGAGAATCCTTTTCCTTTCCTTTTCCAACTTACAGATTTACCTGCATTCCATTGCTCATGGTCCCATCTTCCGTCTTTAAAGCTAACAATGTTGCAGCTCTCTAACCTTTTTTCAAAGTAATGTATCCCTTTAACTTTCCTGTTTTGCTTCCCTCTTCTACTTTTTACTTTTTCTTTTTTCCTTGTATTTTTTTCTTTTTTTTTGAGATGCAGTCTCGCTCTGTCGCCCAGGCTGGATTTGGAGTGCAGTAGCGCAATCTTGGCTCACTGCAACCTCCACCTTTCGGGTTCAAGTGATTCTCCTGCTTCAGCCTCCTAAGTAGCTGGGATTACAGGTGAGCGCCACCATGCCTGGCTAATTTTTGTATTTTTAGTAGAGACAGGGTTTCGCCATGTTGGCCAGGCTGGTCTTGAACTCCTGATCTCAGGTGATCCTCCCACCTCGACCTCCCAAAGTGCTGGGATTACAGGCATGAGCCGCTGTGCCCAGCCCTCTTTTCCACTTTTAAGGGCCCTTTTATTACATTAAGCTTTCTCAGATAACCCAAAACAATCTCCCTATTTTAAGGTCACCTGATTAGCAATCTAAATTCCATCTGCAAACTTAATTATCCTTTGCCATAGTTCTGAGGATTATGACATGAGCATCTTGGGGGAGAATATTATTCTGCTACCAAGAATATATTTTTAAAATATTCTCATTTCCATAGGTTATTGTGGAGCAGGTGGTGTTTGGTTACATGAGTTAGTTCTTTAGTGGTGATTTCTGAGATTTTGGTGCACTCATCACATGAGCTGTATACATTGCATCCTATTTGTAGTCTTTTATCCCTCACTCCCTTCCCACCCTTTCCCCCTGAGTCCCCAAAGTCCACTGTGTCATTATTATGCCTTTGCATCCTCACAGCTTAGCTCTCACTTATGAGTGAGAATATATGATATTTGGTTTTCCATTCCTGAGTTACTTCACTTAGAGTAATACTCTCCATTCTCATCCAGGTCACTGTGGGTGCCATTAATTAATTCCTTTTTATGGCTGAGTAGTATTCCATTGTATATATATACCACAGTTTCTTTATCCACTCATTGATTAATGGGCATTTGTATTGGTTCCATGATTTTGCACGTGCAAATTATGCTGCTATAAACATGTGTGTGCAAGTATCTTTTTTGCATAATGACTTCTTTTCCTCTGGGTTGATACCCAGTAGTGGGATTGCTGGATCAAATGGTAGCTCTACTTTTAGTTCTTTAAAGAATCTTCACACTGTTTTCCATAACGGTTGTACAAGTTTACATTCCCACCAGCAGTGTAAAAGTGTTCCCCGTTCACTGCATCCATGCCAGCATCTACTGTGTTTTGATTTTTTGATTATAGCCATTCTTGCAGAGTAAGATGGTATTGCACTGTGGTTTTGATTTGCATTTCCTTGATCATTAGTGATGCTCAGTGTTTTTTCGTATGTTTGTTGGCCATTTGTATATCTTCTTCTGAGAATTGTCCATTCATGTCCTTAGCCCACTTTTTGATGGGATTTTTTTTCTTCCTTGCTGATTTGTTTGAGTTTGTTGTAGATTCTGGATATTAGTCCTTAGTCCTTTGTCACATGTATAGATTGTGAAGATTTTTTTCCCACTCTGTCAGTCATCTGTTTACTCTGCTGTTTCTTTTGCTGCGTAAAATCTCTTTAGTTTAATTAAGTCCCAGCTATTTATCTTTGTTTTTATTGCATTTGCTTTTGGGTTCTTGGCCATGAAATCCTTGCCTAAGCCAATGTCTAGAAGGGTTTTCCCAATGTTGTCTTCTAGAATTTTTATAGTTTCAGGTCTTAGATTTGAGTCCTTAATCCATCTTGAGTTGATTTTTGTATATGGTGAGAGATGGGGATCCAGTTTCATTCTCCTACACGTGGCTAGCCAATTATCCCACCACCATTTGTTGACAAGGGTGTCCTTTCCCCACTTTATGTTTTTGTTTGCTCTGTCAAATATCAGTTGGCTGTAAGTATTTGGGTTTATTTCTGGTTCTCTATTCTGTTCCATTGGTCTATGTGCCTATTTTTATACCAGTACCATGCTGTTTTGGTGACTATGTCTCATAGTATAGTTTGAAATCAGGTAATGTGATGCCTCCAGATTTGTTCTTTTTGCTTATCTTGGTTTGGCTATGTGGGCTCTTTTTTGGCTCCATATGAATTTTAGAATTGTTTTTTCCTAATTGTGTGAAGAATGATGGTGGTATTTTGATGGGGATGGTGTTGAATTTGTAGATTGCTTTTGGCAGTATGGTCATTTTCACAATATTGATTTGCAGTAGCATCCAAAGATATCAAATACCTAGAAATAAATTAATAAATGCAATGCAAAAATTCTAAGCTGAAAACTACAAAACTGCTGAGGGAAATTAAAGGAGACCTTTGAAAATGTGGAAAAGTATATTATATTCATGGATTAGAAGGCTCAATATTAAGACAGCAATATCCCCAAACTGATCAATAGATTCAATGCAATTCCAATACAAATACCAGCTGGATTTTTATCAGAAATTGACAAGTTAATTCTCTAATGTGCAAAGAAGCATTCAAGATAGGACATATTAGTCATTTGTGGCAAATATTCATGCAATTCTGTTCAAAAAATTATTGAACTTCTATATTATTCCAATAGGCATAGTAAAAGAGGAAACAGAAGCATAACAAAGTGGTAAGACAGCCCTGGGTTTAAATCTTAACTCTTTGCCCATGACCGTTACACATCCACCAGAACTTATGGAATTCTTTAGGGGAAGGGTAGGGTAGGGATGAAGGATAGGTAAAATTTGAAAGGACATCAAAGCTTAGATCTAATTCACCCACCTCCACCCCTACTCAAAGTACTGGATAAAGAAACACTGTTCTAAATAATTTTTTAAAGTGATACTATACTATTAAGTTGGAAGGGACCTTAAATAGTATTATATTTACCCAAGGCCTAAATAGAGTGAAGTGCTTTGCTCAAAGTTACACAAGTATCAAAGTGACTATTATTTATCACAGTCAGACCAGAGCCCAAGCCCAATAGCCCAAATGTGGATACAAATTCCAGATCTTCCACCAGCCAGCTATGCAGCCTATAGTTAAACCTCTGAAATTTGGAACTCTTCCTTGAAAACATGGGGAGAAATAACATCTTTTTAAAGGATACTTTATGGAGTAATAAGATAATTTTTAAAGTGTTTAGCCAGTTGCTTGACACATAGCGACTACTTGCTATTTTTTTTTTCTCTTCCTTTTTTTCTTCCCCGGCTCCTACCCCTAGCTGGTCTCTCCTTAAATATGTACTCCACCACGTGCAATGGTTAGACCTTCTGTTGCAAGTACAGAATTCTATTCAGGTTAACATCAGCAAAAGAGGGGAGGTCTGTTACAAGGATAGAGGAGTATTGTGAGGACCTCAAAGTCAACAACTCAGCCAGGCTTTAGGAAATCACCTGAACTAGAAAACATAAAAACAAAAGACCATTCTTTTCTATTTCTTTTCTCTGATTGTCTCTCTATATCCATCCTCCAACTCCCACCTCTCTGTCTCTGTATCTATCTCAATCTCTCTTTTCTATGCTTCTCCATGAATGTGGTAACAGAAGATAGGAATTACACAATTCTTGGCAGATTTCTTCCACTTACCAGCCAAGACTCACAATATTTTAGTCCCAATACCAAATTCCTGGGAAAGAGAATTTGGTTTGCCACTGGAAGGGAGGAGCATGGAGTCACATAATATACATTAGTTGCCAACACTTAAGCTGAAAAGAGCAGTTATGGGGTTATTGTAAGATGGGCAGAGAACCCTAGAAGTCTACTACAATATCCTGGCAACTTCTTTGTAGATATCTGAGAGGAATCCTTATCCATATGTGAAAGGCTTTCAGCCCAATACAGTTTAAAAAGGGTCACACCAAGATGGTGAAACCCTGTCTCTTCTAAAAATACAAAAATTAGCCAGGCACGGTGGCAGGAGCCTGTAATCCCAGCTACTCGGGAGGCTGAGGCAGGAGAATCGCTTGAGCTCGGGGGGCGGAGGTTGCAATGAGCCAAGATCGTGCCACTGCACTCCAGCCTGGGCGAGAGAGTGAGACTCTGTCTCAAAAAAAAAAAAAAAGGTGGGGGGCGGTGGGGAGCACAATGGCAATACCCCATGTCTCAGTGTATACATTGAACATTTAGATTTTATCCAGTTCCAAAGCTCCCTGTTGATTTTTTAAATGCCCAGAGTGATGGCAACAGAATAAATTTTTCTCTAGTCTCCTTTCTTGGCTTAGTCATGACAAGGGTGACATCAGATATTCTTGCCCTTACAACCTGGGCTTATGGAAAAACTGTTCTTAAGAGAATAATCTCATTTCACATAGGCTTGGCTCTAAAATAAGGGGCCCCTTTCATGGTTGCTCTGGAAATCTGCCATGAGATATACTATATCAGGAAATATTGGCTTAATGTTTTTCTGCTATTCAACAGTTACTCTCAGAGTTCAGTTATTAGAAACTCTCCTGCTCAGCAGTTTGGTTTTCTGCATGTATACATGATTTTATTTCTAATGAATGAATTCCATATGAGCTAATTATAGAAAATAAGATTTTTTTTGCAGGAATTAGCATGGTTCTTTATTAGCAAAACTAATTGCATTTCATTAATTTTCTTCTTAATTAAAACCACTGGTTTTCGTGGGAAATTCAATGAATAACATGCTTTTCTAATGAATGTAAGCTTATGCTATGCAAATACCAAAGCCATGCATTACTACAGGTGCTGCCCCGGCTCATCATAAGTAAAAAAAAAACAAAAAAAAACAGAACAAAACAAAACTAAAAAGCTAACACAAGTCCTCTTTACTCTGTTTGGAGTTTTATTAATCTAAATAGAAAATACTGCTGAGAAGTTGTAAGCTCAAGTCTCAGCTAAGCCATTCTTTTCTATAGGTTCTCTGCATGTTTGGAAGTGGGAATTGGTTGAAGTTGAAGATGATGTGTATCTGAGGCACAGCTCTTCCCTGACTTATAGGCTTTGACACTGCTGTTGAGGTTTGACTCGAAGCCCAGAGTTTTGGTGTGGATGAGCAGGGACAAATTGCTGAGCGTGAAGAAGAGTAAAATTAAGCAAGTGGAACATATGCCCTTTGCCTCTGCTCTGCACAGTGAAATGAGAAGTCAACCTTTGAACATGTGTGTGTATCTCTCATTTTCCCAAACAGGATCAACCCACCATGATTTATGAATTCACCACTTTCTTAGAGGCTTCCTTTCTTTTTTATTAGATCCTCCTTTGAGAGCATCTAGGGTCCTATCAAAGAGGGAAGTGACTTCAAGCAAATCCACACTCAGACGTGAATTAACAATGGCTACCAAGCACAGAGCCCTTTTCCCTGGCACACTCCTGGGAAACAAGCAGTTACAACACTTGTGGAGAGTAATGTGATAGTATGCATTCATTTTTTTTTAAGTAGAAACATTTATATTTAGAAATTTAACCTTTAGTAATGTGTCCCACAGGAATGCTTGCCTGAGTGTACCAGGATTTTTATTGTATCAGTGTTTCTCAAAGGAAAAACAACAACAACAACAACCTTAAAAACAAACCTAAGTGTCTATCTCTAGGGAAATAGTTAAATAAATTATAGTACATTCATTCATACTGTGGGACACTCTGTGGACAATAAAAGGAACGGAGTATACCTATATGTTAGAACATGGGGAAAATGTACATACTACCTGGTTAAATGGAAACAGCATTTTTCATTTATGATTCAATTTTCATAAAATAAATATTGCACACAATGAAAGATGCAGTTGGGAGTCTGAGGCGGGTGGATCACAAGGTCAGGAGATAGAGACCATCCTGGCTAACATGGTGAAACCCCTTCTCTACTAAAAATACAAAAAATTAGCCGGGCGTGGTGGTGGGCGCTTGTAGTCCCAGCTACTTGGGAGACTGAGGCAGGAGAATGGCCAGAACTGGGGAGGCGGAGCTTGAAGCAGTGAGCCGAGATCGCGCCACTGCACTCCAGCCTGGGCGACAGAGCGAGACTCCATCTCAAAAAAAAAAGAGATGCAGATGAATACACAACAAACTGTTAACAGCAGAATGTGGGTATGGAATGGTGAGTAGGACTTACACATTGATACTGTTTGAACTTCCTACCATTAGAAGACATCATTTTAAATGGCGTGAACCCGGGAGGTGGAGCTTGCAGTGAGCCGAGATCGCGCCACTGCACTCCAGCCTGGGCGACAAAGCAAGACTCCGTCTCAAAAAAAAAAAAAAAAAAAAAAAAAAAAAAGAAGACATCATTTTAAATTAAAAAATTAAAAATAGGTATGGTTGGGTACAGAATTTCAGTTTGCAGCGATGAAAAACTTCTGGAGATGGATGAAGGTGATGGTTGCGTAAGAATGTCACTGAACTGTATACTTAAACATAATTAAAATGGGAAATTTTATGTTATACATAGTTTACCACAATAAAAAAAAATGGTGACCTTCACAAGGGCATTTCCATTATATAAGAAGTGAGCAGTGTGTAGCTTAAAGACAAGTTTGGTAAGGGGGCCTGGGCCCGATTGGAAGTCCTTTGAATGCAATACCAATGAATTCGATGTAATAGACCCTCTAGAGTTACAGATGATGTCTTAACAGCATTTAGGATAAAACAAAGGACACCTTTGGCTGTGAGCAGCAGAGGAGGCCTCCATTTGGTGAAATAGATATTGAAGGGAGGTTATTTGTGGTCTCTAATATCATGCCACCATTGTCCCAGTCCCCATCAGTCATAACTTTTTCTTTTGCCCTCATAAAGCTAAGCCTGCCAAGAATAATATGTTTATGTCTTTATATACAGCTGCCTAAACCCATTTATCAACTATTTAAGAGTCTGTATTACATTTCATTTTTTGGCCATTTAATTGTATGGAATTACAACTTTCAAGCTTATACATACCCTATTTGACATAAGAAGTAGTTACTGGTATCTATGAAATAAAAAGAAATAAGAGTCCAAAGCCAACTTAACACTTCCACTACCAAGGTGTATCTTTAAGTAAGGCAATCAATAAGCATTTAGCAAGCTCCTACCATATAAGCCAGGTAGGACACAAAGAAACATAGTAAAGTGCCTAACCTTAAAGGGCTTACCACCTATAAAGGAAATAACCAGTATACAAGGGATTGAATTGAATTGAATTGAATTGAATTGAATTGAATTGAATTGAATTGAATTGAATTGAATTGAACTGGATTGGATTGGATTGGGTTGGATTCTTTGCGATTTCATACAGGGAGCATTTAACACCCACTAAGATATCCCACTGTGCAAGGTAGTATGGGTTTGAAGGAGATAATAAAAATACTAATAAAATATGTTCCTCTCCCACAAGACTCCCAATTTAGGGGACAGCAGGAAGGAACTAACTAAAATGCAAGTCAAAATGTAATCGTGATATAATAAATTATAAACATAAATTTGCAAGGAGGACTAGCTTCATTCCCTTCGTGTAATGAATGAGCATTTGTAAAGGGGTTGAACATAGGAGCAGACTGAGAGAAGGGAGGGCCATTCAGGTTGAGAGAACAGCATGAGCAAAGGCCTGGAGGAGGGAATGTGCCTGACTGTTCAGAGAACAGAGAGAGGTTCTTGTCATTTAGAGCGTAGCGTACAGGATGGGGCACAAGACTCTGCGTGAGATAAATTAGGGGAGGGAGAGCAGGGCCAGAGCCTTGGGGCACTTGCGAGGAATCACAGATGCATAGAGTCCAAGGGCTGCCGGAATGTTCAAGAGTGGAGATTTTGTGCACAGGAAGCCATCCCCTCTCACCCAGGTTACTGTACCAGCTTTCCATCGTTCCCTCCATTCTGTTTCCACTCAGGCCCTCTCTAATCTATTCCCCACACTGCAACCACAGTGGTCCTTTGGAAACTGCAAATCAGATCAGGTCAGTCTTCTGGTTTCCTTTTCTTTTAGAATAAGTTTGGAATGTTAATATGACCTCTGGTGTTGTGCAGAGCAGGTCTTACACACACCCCCCCCAACACCTGCCTGACCTTGTACCAGGACACCCCATTTCTCCCATAATGTTCCAGTCTACCTGACCTGCTCCTCCCTGATCCTAGGCTGCTATGGGGTATCTCTTGTGCTAACTGTAATGCTGGAAAATAGTAGGTGGTCAATACACAGCTGTGGAATGCAGTACGAAAGGTAGGCATGCATGAAGGAATGAATGGAATGCCGCTATAAGATTCTTTTCAAGTACCATTGGGCCTTATCATGAAGTGCCTGCAAGAGCAGGAAACTCCCTATTCTGCTTGGAGAGCCAAAGACAAATGGGCACAGGTGGAGGAAGATTCTGAGGTAAAGACAAAGGAAGCTGAGGATGTTCACATGTTTTCTTACATTTACTACAATGTGCATTTAGTATATTTGGGATTGAGGGGAGTAGAAAAGGCCTCACATGGGGACCATGGAGAATAAAACAGGAAGCAAAGAAAGTTCTCCTGAAAGGTCTGCAGAGGAGCTTTGAGGTTTGGTCAGAGAGGATGAGTGGGAAGAAGGTCAGGGAAGTGCTGGGGAAGAGAGGGCAGAGTGCTAGGTAGACTCAGGATTGGTCAGGATGGGCATCATGGAAGGTCAGGGGATTTTAGAGCAGGAACAAGGGTATGGCTGAATTGACCTGCCATGGAGTCCTGAGCAGACAAGAGAACACAGAAAGAGGGATTATACACTGAGGGTGGAGGAAAGGCTGGCTGGAATCCAAAGGAATGTGAGAGACATGTGTCCATGAGATTGCAATCACAGAGGCGATTCAGAAAGGTCAAGGTCACAGAAGAGAAGACCTGCTCGAGGCAGGGTTGCCCGGTGGCTGCAATAGAGAAGGAGATCACGGGAATCAAGAGCAGGAAATCATTGGTCCAAGAGCTGAGGTCACTAGGGATAATAGCTAACCACTGGACCCTTTTAATGGCATGTATAATTATAATCCCACATGTATTGGTTTACTTGCTATTGTCTATTTTTCACCATACCAAACTAAATTATAAGCCCCTCAAGGGCAAGGATGAAGTATGTTTCTGTGTGATATCCAGTGTCTGTCATAGTAAGAAATATTATTAAATATTTGGAGAGCAAATGAATGAATGATTGAATGTTTAACTACAGCACACCACTTCTCAGGAAAATGACTTTGTTTATAGCAATTGTGTAGTACCAGTGGAAAAACACTTGAGACTGGGGAGTAGTGAAAACATAGTTTTACCAAGCCGTGAAGCTCTGGATTACATACAGTTGTTTGTATGATACCTAAGTTGTTCTCTCCATTCTGAAAGTGTACGTACTTCAAGGGCAAGAGCCAAATCCTATATAATCCTTATGTAATACTTCCTTTCTATCCACAGAGCAGCCAGCAGAACTCTAGAAAAATAACAAGCAGATGTATACAGCCTGGAGGAGGAGGTTTTATAGTGAAACAGACTTTTATAGAGTTAGAGAAAACTGCCCCATCACTGATCTTCAGTAACTTGTTTCCTCATCTGTAAACTAGGAATAAAAAACAGGATGCAGCACATAGGGTTGATGTAAAGCTTAAGTGAGATAACGCGTATACCCATCTGTCAGTGCCAGGTACACAGCGCTCCATGTAAGACAGCTAAAGATAAAAATACTATTTTATCTGTTTTTTGGACTGTGCAAGCTGCCGTTGGATTTAGGGTTTGTCATTGTTTGTAGCAACGACATTCTCATGCTCTTCTCAGTACCCTGGCCAAAAGGTTTGCTTCAGCAGCAGTGATTCCAGACCCCAGCTCTGCTCCTCTCCGGAAGTAGGTATCTGCACGCTCCCACAGCAGGGGCTGATGACCTCAGGGGCTGAGCTGGGCAAGCACAGCTCTATGCTGCCCTCTGGTGGATGTATTTTGGGCTGCCCCTTCCCTGCCATGGACTTGCTGCTGTGCTGACATTAAGGTGCAAAGATAAACTATATGAAGAGCACCTATGAGGAGGTTCTTTGGAGATTACAGGGTAATGAGGGAGGAACGCACTCCACCAATTGTTGTGTTTGGTTCAGCTTCTCAGTTCTACAATCCTACTTCTACCAAGGGAATGGCTATTTCTGCACCAATGAAAAACTCATTACCTCCAAGGGATTTTGGAGGTTAATCAAGGTGGTTCTGAGGCTCTGAGAGGGGCAACGTCGAGCCTAAGATCACACAGTTAAACGATGACTTTGGCCTCTTAAGCTCTGTATTATAACCATTTGCAGACCACTTTCTTTCTGTAAGGAAAAAGTCACAGGGCTCACTGTAAAATGCAAATTATTCTGGAAGGGCATCTGCTTTGCCTCAGCTGAAAGTAATCTAAATGGCCATAATAGACCCAGGAGCCATGTTTATGTCTTCTCTTTTCCTCATCTATTACAGCCAATAAATAAGCAGGCTCTTCGGTTTTCCATATTATGTGTCTTATTCGCTGTGCTCCATCTCATCTGCTACTAACTAGGTCCATTCCCTATCTCTTTGTTTGGATGACAACAGTTGTCTCCTAAGGGCTCTCTCTGCTTTTCTCCTCCCAGCTCCTTCACGATTCTCTCTCCTCCCAGCAGCCAAGATGAGCTGATACAAGTCCTGTTTAAAACTCAACACTTCACCCTGGTCTAGACATCCATATGTGATTTCAATCTCATTGTATACCCATGCCCCCTTGGCTCTCCATATTCCAGCCAACCTGAGCCCTCTTCCATCGCTCCAACATGGCCAGCCTTTGCCTTTGCACTTGCTGTTCTCTCTGCATGGAATAGTCTTCTCTGCACACTTCTCATGGCTGGCCCTTCCTCTTCTTTCATCTCAGTATAGATGTCTCCTCTTAGAGAGGCCGGCAATGACCACCCTATCTAAAAGAACTCCTTCCCCTAACATTCTCCTTCCCCAATATGGCAGCTCTTGTTATGCATTTCTATGAATTTCCTTCATAACAGTAATCACTACCCATCATTATCTTGTTTATTTGCTTAATGCATGTTCTCCATTAGAATATAACTTCCAGGAGGGCAGACTCTTTGCCTTCCCATTGCTGGAGTCTTCTCAGTGTCTTGTACATAACAGATACTCAAAAAAGTGCTAGTGGAGTGTAAGAGGAGTACTTTATAGCTTGTGGCATTGGCTAACTTTTCATAACCTGGCCCCATCTGCAGCTGCTCCCCTGCCATACCCAGCCACGTAGAACCATCTTGATCAGATCATTCCCTTATGTTGGTTGACTGAGTGAATGAGCATGTTTAAGGGATCTCATTTTCTCTATAGCATGCCCTGTATGAATGTTGATATATGCATAGACAAAGCTTTATATATTTACACAAAATCACATTCCTTCCTCCATGAAACTTATAATCGTGAATTTGAATTCTTTTCTTTATTCATTGCTGTAAGTCATAGTAACAAGATTTGATTGTACTAAAAGCCATCCCATCACATTTATACAAACTTGATATTATGTTTATTTGATGAAGGTTTCCCCTGAAACTAGGCACTCAGGAATTGTTTCCAAGAAAAATAATTGAATAGGGAAAGAGACTGCAGTTGTCATTAAAATTAAAACCAGAAATCATTTCGTGTGTGTTATTCTTCCCTGGTTCCACCTCCAGCAATGACTGGAAACAGGTCCTTAAGGGCAAGTAATAAGAATGAATGTCACAAGAGTCAGAAATAATGAACCAATATCTTGCAGAAACACTACAGCATATGCCAACACAGAAAGAGGGTTGGGTAGGAAAGTGTGTGCATGTGAAAAAATAAACATCCCAGTAAAGAAATACGCAGAACCACGTTGATATATATACACAATGTCAGGTTCCTTTTGACTCAACAACAATAATCTGGTCACACAGAGTGAAACTGCAACCCTATCTGGCCCTTGATGTGGAAGGTGCTGAATCACCTGCCCAGGGGAAACTGCAGACATTTAGCACTTGCAAAGACGAGAATGAGCTAACAAAATTAGAGTCTGGCTCACTAAGCAAACATCACTGTGTGCCAGCCTCTCTTTGGAGCAAACCTGCTTTCTCAAATGCACACCACAATTTGCTCTCCATGTACCATTTCCCTTATGTCAGTGAATGCCTTTCTCATGTCTATGAATGTCTTTCTTGATAGCATATGAAAAATGAAGAGAAGGTGAGTTGAGAGGGGAAGGAGTGGGGAATAATAACATTTAACTAGATTTGTCATCTACTATTTCTGTTAATTACCCTGGGGTTTCATCTCCTGGATCTTGTTATCTCTTTAGAGTAAAAAGCATTTAGTTTACTTAGATGATGGCCAAATACTCTTTTTTAAAAAAATACAGTTAGATAGAAAGAATAAGTATTAGTGTTCAAGGGTGACTATAGCTAACAATAATTTACTGTATATTTCAAAATAGCTAGAAAAGATTTGGAATGTTCCCAACACAAAGAAATGATACATGTTTGAGGTGATGGATATCCCAGTTGCCCTTATTATTACATATTATATGCATGTATCAAAATACCACAGGTACTCAATATACATATACAATTATTGCATATAAATAACAAATATTAGAAAAATACTTTTTTGTCCTCAAATACTTTGACCTTTTTTTTCATTTACATAGCTGCTACTCAATATGTGAAAAATTTATGCTTTCTAATTTAAGATTTGAATACTCTAGGAAAACCAGGGTCAAAGATAATTTTGCAGCAGGGAGCGGGGACTAACAATGAAATCAAGATTAGTAATCCCAAGACCTAACATGCTGAATAAATTTAATGAAGAATTTGAAAGAAGGATTTTTATCAAAATACACATCAGGCAAGCCAGGGACAGTTAACCAGATGACCTGATTTTCCTCTTCAAGAATGCTGGGTCACAGAAACTTTATTTGCTGTGGTCTGTGTTTGTTGCAGAAAGAATCTAAGAAGTAAAGATGGGACTCCGTTTCAGATGATGAAGCTCTAAAATGACTTCAGTTGACGGGTAAAGCCCATGACCTCTGGCCTCAGCAGGTTTCAGAGAACAGGCAGATGGGTGATAATACTCAGAAAGGCATCCATTTATCAGTGAGGTTTCCTTCTAAGCTACATCCCACACAGCAGCTTTGTGAATGCCTTCATCCCACACCTCAGCGATTTTGAACCAGAACAAGTTTCTGTAAAGGGTAAGGATGATCGTATAAAATGGTCTGTGTAAGAATGATCTGTATAAGAAGTGAAAAGAGCAGGTGTGTTCAAGGAGTCAGACCTCTTGACTCTAAGCACCCCCCTCTCTCATAATACCTTGTAACTTTGGAGACATTCTTTAATCCGGTTAAACCTCCATTTTCTTGGTTATAGCATGCAAATAACTAATTCCTGCTGGATCTCTAACTCGGTGGTTGTGAAGTTCAAGTGAAACTGAAAGCTGTGTGAAAACTATAAAGGCCTACAATAGATAAGACAGCATGAGACGAGTGTGGTGCTGATAATGTTGATGGGTCACAGGCATGGGTACTCAAGTTCCTGCCCAAAACCGCATGAAGGAGTGGGTTAGGGGAGCCAGTCACCTCACGTCACTGGAGAACAGGCAAGGGTCTTTGGCCTCAGTTATAGCATTTAGTAGGTACCCAAGCCCAAGGGAACAAGTTTTCATGCAAGTGTCAACACAGCCACCATGAATTGCTCAGAGCTGGACATAAATCAGGTGATTTAGCCCCTCCAAGCCTTGTTTACTCTTAGAGAAAATGAGGAAATCAGGTTAAATGGCAGTGGAGTGACACAGTCTTGGATTCGAATCTCATTTATACTCTTGGCTAGTTGTTTGGCCTTGGACAGATAGCTTCACTTTAAAGTTATTTTTTATTTCTAAAATTAACATACAAGGAAACTGATTTTTTTGGTGTGCAGTTCTATACATTTTAGCACATGTATAGATTCACGAAGATACCACTACAATTAGGATATAGAACGATTCTATCACCTCATAAAACCCTCACATGCTTTTCTTTTGTAATCACACCCTATCACCACCCATAACCCATGGTGACCATTGAGTTCTTCCCTATTACTAGAATTTTGTCTTTTCAAAAATGTCATAGAAATAGAATTATAGAAATGTAACCTCTTGAAATTAGCTTTCATTTGGCGTAATGCTTTTGAGCTTCTCCAAGTTTTTGCCAGTGTTAATAGTTTGCTCTTTTTAAATAGTATTCCTTTTAAATATTTCCATTGTATAGATATACCACAATTTGTTTAGCCATTTATCTGTTGAAGTGCATTTGGGTTGTTTCAAGTTTTGGGCAATTATGAATAAAGCTACTATTAAAATATTTGTGTGCAGGCTTTTGTTTTCATATACTTGTATATGTCCACCCAAACATGGGACAGTCCATTGTTCCTGTATAGGGCTAGAGAGTAAATATTTTAGCTTTTTGGGTCTTACAGTTTCTGTTGCAACTGGTGTGAAAGCAGCCATAGATAATACATATAGAAATAAGTGTGGCAAGTAGTATGGCTGTGTTCCAATAAAACTTCATTTACAAAAACAAGCAGTGGGCTGGATTTAGCTTGTTGGCCATAGTTTACCAATCCTTGCTGTTATAAATACTTAAGAGCAGGATTGCTAGATTATATTAGATTTTTTGCTTTGTAATAAAATGCTAAAACATTTTTCAGAGTGGATGTACTATTCTGTGTTACCACCCAACAGTGTTTATGAGTTTATGTTGACATTTTCACCAGCACTAGGTATTGTCAGTGTCTTTAATTGTAGCCATTCTGATAGGTGCAGTGGCAGGAGTTTGCATTTCTCTAATGGCTAATGATGTGGACCATCTTTTCATGTGTTTATAGGCTGTCCCTATATTCTCTTTGCTGATGTGTCTGACCAAATGCTTTGTCTACTTTTTAACTGGATAGTTGATTTTCTTACTTTTGAATTTTGAGATTTCTTTACATATTTTAGATATAAGTCCTTTTCTGATTATTTCATTTGCAAATACTTTCTCCCAGTCTGTGTCTTTTTTTTTTTTTTTAGTTTCTTAACAGTGTATTTTGCAAATAAACATTTCTATTTTTTTCATTTCTAATTTAGATGAAGTCCAATTTGTCAATGCTTTCTTTTACGGATCATGCTTTTGATGTTATTTCTAAGATCTTTTAGCCAAAATCATGAAGATTTTCTCCTTTTTTTTTCTAAAACTTTTGTAGCTTTACATTTTACGTTTAGATCTATGCTCCACATTAAGTTGTTATTGCATAAAGTTGTGAGGTTTCAGTCACGGTTTATTCTTTTATATGGGTATGTCTAATTGTTCTAGCACCATTTATTGAGAAGACTAATCTTTTTGCTCTTATTTGCCTTTGCATCTTTGTAAAAAATTAATTGACCATTTGCAGTGTGGTATTCTGGATTAGGTCCTGGAACAGAAAAAAAAAAGGACATTAATCGAACAACCAGTAAAATCTAAATGAAGATTCGAGTTTAGCTAATACCATTGTACCAATGTTAATTTCTTAGTCTTGGCAAATGTACCATAGCAATGTAGGATGTTAATGTTAGAGGAAACTGGATGAGGGGTATATGGAAACTATTATCTTTTCAACTTTTCTATAAATCTAAAATCATTCCAAAATTTAAAAAAATGTTTTAAAATCAATTGATTTGTGTGGGCCTATTTCTGTACTCTCTGTTCTGTTCCATTGATCTCTGTGCCTACCCCATTCACAAATACTATATTATCTTGATTACTATGGTAGCATCATCGTTTACAAAAAATGCACAGACTTCATTTAGTTTGTAAATCTCTCCTACAGACTAAAGCTCTGCAAGGACAGGCACAGGGACGGACAGAAGTTATCTGCTTTACTATTGAATCCCTAGCATCATGTCTGGCATATGGCAAACACTGAATAAATTTTTTTGTTAAATTAATTAGAAAATGAATCTTAGTGACTGACTGAATGAATGAATAAAGTATATCTGAAGTGGCGATTCTGCTTCCCTGGTTCTGTCAAACCACTGGGGAGTGCAGAGCAATGTAGATGGCTGGGTGCATCCTTAGGAGGGGTGAGAGACTGACACCTGGGAGTTCTGTTGGGTTTCAGCTGCAACTCCTTACGCACCCTCTAAGTCTCTTACTTAGGTGCCTTTTTTTCCTATTATCGATTCTTTCTGTCCTATGGGAATTGAGTCTCGCTGCCAGGGAGTTCCAGGTCAAATTATGCCCAGCATTTAACATGCCCACCCAGGAGATGATATAGGTAAAACTCTTAGCATGTTCCAGAGCCTGGAGCATGGTGCGTGTTCAGCAAAGGTTAGCCTTAACTACTATTTTTAATCATTAAGAAAATAAGAGATTTGTATTTTTTACTTGAAACCCCAAATTACTTCATTCATTCTTTCATTTATTCATAAAATATGAATCCATTTGGTAGGATTTATAGACTGTTACATGCCACACATTTTGCTAGGAGCTGGAGACATGTCTGAGAATAGGGCAGATACAATCCTGCCCTCAAGAGTAGATCTTTTGAATGAGCACTGTAACCAATTTACTCCATGTGTCCAAACGTAATGCACTGTGAAGACCTTAGTCCATACAGCTATGCATTTGATGTAGAAGCAAAACTCTCTTTCTCCTTTAAAATGAAAAAAACCAACCGACCAACCAACCAACCTGTCTAGATTCTGATGAAGTAGATCTGTGCTAATTTTCTTAGCTTCAGTAATTGCTTGTGACATCCAAGTGTATGAGAATACGAAAGAGGAAAGGCTAATTCTGGAAACCTGTTGAGGGGTTCAAGAGAAATGGGTGTAGATAGCCTTCAGAGCTCGTCCAACTCTGGGATGTGGTTGCTGAGTTTTTGCCCCCTCCAATATAAAATACAGAGTGATTAACTAATACAAACACACATACACACATCTACCTATCATATTCCTTATTGTAATTAATGAGTTTTATCATTGTTCTCAACTCTTTACTGAAAAGAGGGAAAAAGATATGCAGTGAAACCTTTACCATTTAGAGAGAATTATTTTGAAGTCCCACTTCAGGTAGCTCAAGGAGGTTCCCTTGTTGAAAAATCTTTTCTCATTTTTATGTCAAAGAAACTTTCCCATATCTGTGTCATTGCTTGCGTGTATACATTCCCAGACTCTGTAATTGTCATTGAGTCACCCAAAGAGGGTTTTTATTCCCCTCCTTCTGATTGAATTAGGCCCAAATGAGCACATCTGATTTCTGCCGTATGTTATCCTCATTGGCTAGGAGGAAATGGAGTTATGTACTAGAGGAAGCTAATTAGGCATTTTCCTCTTTAAAATCTGCCTTTGTTTTGAATACTTTGATCTCAGTTAAACTGCATCCTTAGCTAATTAACAGCAAAACAATTAAGAAGCTGTGTTGGCTGTTGAAAATAAAAACAGTTTTCCAGCAAAGCCAATTCATTACATGTGGGCAACCATGGTCTTTGAAATAAATTTCCTGTAAAAACTAATAAGACAAACTGCTTCTTCTGAATATCCGCCTCTAAGATGTATCTAATTCTGTTTACAGTGATAAAATCTTCCCAGCGGAATATCCCTCTGATCCTTGTAACCTCACAGTAAACATGGCAAGCTGGTGGATCTACATCATTCCCATGAGCCAAATCAAAATCTTAGGCCTGTCTCATCTGCTCCAGGATCAACATATTCAGGAGGGTTCATCATTATCATGAATTTTATACTTCACAGAATTTGAGAAGAAATAGGAGGGTATTTTTTAAAAAGTTTTTTCAGACAAGCACAGCAATCTTGTCTGCATTATATTAATATTTACCACAAGTCTACAGAGTCATTCCACCAGTTTTGTAGACATTTATCTTCTTCAAATCACCCCAGAGAAAAGCCCAGCTTCAAATACTAGCTAGTACTGTCCTGGAAATGATAAATTGAAACTCCCTCCAACTCTGTCATACTTTCAGCTGGATAATGCTTAGTTTGCAAAATGCATTGGTTGTGGCTCTTTTTCCCCCCTTCATTTGTAGATATGGTAAGGGCAATTGGTCAGAGTTGACACGTAATACTGTTTCGGTGTCAGGAAATTTACATTAGTCAGGACACAGTCATGATGCTGAAAAATAAGTTAACTTCTGTAGTAGCCAATGAAGAGCTACCACATATGGGATGAAGACGCCATTATAAATAAGAAACTATGCAGAACACAATGATTGGTTGGTAAGTAAGAAAACTGGCTGATTGGTTGGTTGGTTCATTCATGAAGTATTTCATTCAGCAATTACTTATTGAGCACAATATGCCAGCCACTGAAGCAGGTGCTGATTTGTGATGGGAGACCTTTGAAGCCTGGCCCAAATAAAAAAAAAAAAAAACTCTACATTTTGTGATAAAATTCCTCAGTTATTCTATGGTCACTCAGTTATTCAGCAGCCCATAAAGCAACACCTACTGTGTGCCCAGCATTACTTGTGGAGTTACAATTTAATTGATTAAGCCAGATGGTGTTTTTCCTAAGCTCATCTATAGCAGATAGCTAAGCCCTCATGAAAGTCTGTAGAAAGGGAATTTCAACCGTTCATAACGTTTAGTTATTCTCTGGCCCATTGTGTTAATGGGAACCCTCACTGCCAGAAAGACAGAAGGCAGTTTCCAGTCAATTAAGCAAGCAATTGACAGTATTTGTTGAATGTTTACTCTGTGCCTAGTGTTGTGCTTGATGCTTTCTTTCTTTCTAGAGAATAGGCGGAGATTGTGAGAATCTGGTTAATTGCCCATGAACGTACAATGTAGAATTGTTAATTTAGCAAATACTGGCTAAATACAGAATGCCTGCTCTCTAGGCACTCGTTACAAAATAGTACAATAGGTAGAGTAGGTACGCATAGTATAGCTGTGCCTTATAAGCAAATGCTTCATCCATGAGCCCTAATTATCTTAATTGGTAGTATTTCCTTTTACTTTGCTTTTAAATATTTTTCTCTAGTCTCCAATACTCAACTTACAATACAAATGGAAACTTAGAATAGCTAGACGAAAAAGATGAATATTTCACTTAAGAGACGATACTTAGGTAATATTAATGAGAAAATATTTGATATCTCCTTAGGACAATGTACAAGCTTTCACTGGACTCAGGGGAATTAAGTTTTTGAATAATGTATTTTTTAGGGACTGAATGTACTGATGGGCTGATATCATGATAGACAAACTTGTTATGCCCCATTAATTCCAATTGTATAATAGTGTAGTATTTGCTATAAACAATTGGCATTTTAAAATACAGTTTCTAAAGTAGAGATTTCGAATGTGGTTAATTCATGAGAGATTTCAACAAAGTATAGTGAGGGTGGGGAAAAGTGAATATGGGATAACTTTTTTCTTTTTTTCTTGAGACAGGGTCTTGCTCTGTCACCCAGGCTGGAGTGCAGTGGTGTGATCTTGGCTCACTGCAACCTCCGCCTCCCAGGTTCAAGCAATTCTCCTGCCTCAGCCTCCTAAGTAGCTGGGAATATAGGTGCTCACCACCACGCCCAGCTAATTTTTTTGTATTTTTAGTAGAGACAGGGTTTCACTGTGTTGGCCAGACTCCTGACCTAGTGATCCACCTGCCTTGGCTTCCCAAAGTGCTGGGATTACAGGTGTGAGCCACCGTGCCTGACCTATGGGAGAAATTTTAAGTGAAACAGGAAAGAGGCAGAGGTTCTAGGAGTTAGAAGAATTTTTAGAGAGCATTCAGTCCAACCTTTGCCCTGACCTTTTCTTAGTGCCTCCTATAGCACATTCTTATTCTGAAAACTAAGAAAGTTGGTCCTTTCATTAAGTCTCAGAAATTATTTTCCCTGAGCCCTAGTGAAGAGTATCTTTATAACAGCAAAGTTTGTCAAGCCTCCTTGGTGTCAGCTCTGGATGATGTTGGAGGCCGGTCCTTAAGAATGATCCTAATTACATTGATGTCAATAGAAACACAAAAGAGTGATGATAATAAATAGTGCTTGGTTGAAAACACGATGCCAGATCCTGCAAATGATGGAAACCAGGCCTGGCTCCTGTCTGGGAGCATCTAATAAAATGTTATGAGTTCTGCCTCAGAGAGGTTGAGATTGATGGTATACTGTCAACCCTGGAGTTTTCCAAATGCTTTTTGATTCTGTGTTGCAAAAACTCAAGTAAATATGTTTGTTTTGGGTTATTTGTTGATTTGGAATAATGAACATGATTGATATTTTTGCCATGCAGAAAACTGAGATGAAACCATTATCATCCAGATTGGTACTTATTAGACTTTCAGTAGAAATTAATGAATACATTTATCCTCAGATGTGAAGTCAAATTAAAACTTGAACTTTCGGGCTTAAGGAAAACACTATTCCTGCTCAACCACTCTTTGGCTGAGGTGCCCTCCACGTTTTTGGAAAAATCAGGCCTTAGATTGTTTGAGTACAGCGAAGGGCACAATCTTCCATTGTACACAGCTCCACGACACCCACTAATGTCCAGGACAGGGACCATTCAGGATGAGAAAGGCTTTGGGGTCAGACCCATTCAGGATTAGGGCTTAATCACCAGGTGACCTCTCGGAGTCATTTTCCTTATCTTGGAGTCACATAATTGTTGAGTTTGGTACCTGAATACATTCAGGTATGTGAAGCACATGTAGCAAGGCACAGAATGTATTTGGTAGAAGTGCAGACACTGCAGGCATAGAGTGGGTTTCTATTCTCAGCTCTGCCACTTACTAGGGTGTCACCCTAAACTCATCAATTAGCTTCTCAGAGGCTTAGTTTCCTCCTCTGAAAGAGGGGTCACTCATAATAACTACCTAAAAAGGCTGGCATGAGGATTGAATTATACTAAGTGGAAAACGCATGCATGTAAAGCATTAGATTTTTGTGCATGTGTTCCCAGTGTGTCTCGTCCACAGACATACCCCTTCAGTGACTGGTTGACATTTTGAAAATTCCAAGACATTAGGCTAACCCAGTTTGAGCAACAATGTTTTTATAAATATCTCTTGCAAATAAACTGGAGGGCTGACAATGGAAAGACATAATGGACTCTGGGGATGGGGTTAGGGAGATCGTCACCTTTAGTGTTCTTTCTTCTTTAAGGGATGACTATAGGAGGCTGCTGTCCAAGACTGTTGCTGTAGCATCTCCGACAGTCCTTAACATTATAAACATGTAACACCAGGGAACCATTTTAATACCTATAGTTTTCTCAGTCTCATTAAATAATTCCTTCAAGTATCATCCTCCAAGAATAACAAGGTAGATTTTATGGATGGATTTTCTCTGTATATTTGGACAATACTTGAAAAAGAAACGGTGGAATTTAGTGATAAGAAGTCCCTTGCAGCCGCCTGCCTCCATTTCCAAAGTGACTACTCTACTTTGTGATGTTATCTGGAAAGATAACTAATTAGTTTCATGATAGTCAGAAAATAGGCATTCTAATACAGCTTGAGTTCAAGACTGTTGCTCTAAACATTAAAATGATTTGGCTTCCTATCTCAGCTCTACTACTTATCAGTATATAACCTTGGGCCAGCAGTCACGTACCTCCTTAAGCTTCAGTTTCCTCATCTGTAAAATGGGGATAGCAGCAGCCACCTCCTGGGATTGTTTACAGATTCCCTCAGTGAATGCACATAAGGTATCTAAAGGGGTATGGCATCAAGGCAAGAGTCCAAAAATGTCAGTCGTCATTATTATTGTAATCATTAGCTACTATCCCAAAGCTACCTTTCTCTTTCGACTGATGAAGTGAAAGGTTGTTAACTGTTTTCATAATTGGATTCTCAAAACCGGATTATTTCCCAGCTCATCTTTCTTAAGAATAGTCGTTTATCAGATAGGTCCATCTGGAGGTCATAGTTTGTTCGTGAGAAGCCAAGGAGCCATTGCTTCCTGGTTATATTTGAACGGAAAAAAAGACACTTCTTGAAAGCTGCTCTGGGCAAATGTTTCCCAAAGGAGACTTAGTGCAGGGCAGAGCAGTAAGGAGCAAGGTCGTGCATTCAGGCAGAAACTCTGTTGTCTGTGGAGCCAACCCCACCGCCCCTTGCAGGGCTGCACTCTTATGAGCCCCATCTGGTACTAATCATCCCATTTCCTGTCTGTTGAGTGCTCATGTACACTGTAGCACTGTATGAATTGATGTTTGCTTAGGGCTTTTTGCACGAGTCTGCCTTCTTAAAAGAGGGCCTCTTCCTTCCCTGTATCCAAATGGTGGTTAAGAGCAATGCCTTTGGAGTCAATTAGACCTGGATTTAAATATGCACTCTGCCCCTTACTATCTAGGTTACAGCACTTCTTTGAGCTTTGCTTTTCTCATCGGTTAAATGGACAGTTAACATGTGTAAAGGGCTTAGGAGAGGGTTGGCACATAATAAACACTCAATAAATATTATATCTATCCTGAGAGACTACTTCATAAATAGTAGTGGTGGACAGGATATGAAGTGGTTACAATAATGATATTCTTTGGGTGTATCATTTCCAGAAAAGCCACTGTCAGTCGTAATGATATCATTCTTTCTTGTAACATATAAATCTAGGAAAAGAGTACCCCTCCTCCTCTATCCTTAGATATAACTGCACTATATTAGCACCTAGTAGTATAATCCAACTCTAAAACTCCAAAACCACTTCAGCTTTTTGGAACAATTTCATAACCTCTTAATTTTAGGAAATAACTTTCACTTTTAGACAAAACTGAGAACAACTTCAAAGCAGTTGCTCTTAGTAAAAGAATGAAGATATGGAGTCAAACACTGTTTTCCATTGGCAAAAGGAACTCAAAGAGATATTTTAAGACTTACTCTGTCAGAAAAACAAATTTTTTTTTCTTAAGTGAAATTAGGTGCCTTGATCATAGATCCCACCACTACGTTTTACTGTGTCCCCATCTCTCCTTCATCCTGACATATACACCCTTTCTGTTTCTTCAAATGGTTTTTTTCTAGACTGGAAGAAGTATTAAAATATTGGTGACAGCCTTTCTTAGCTGCTGAGAAAATTAATGCTTTGGAAGAAGGCTAGACAGATTCACCACTAGGCTGATATATGGCTTTTCTGATATATTTAGAAGTCATATGTGAGCATGAAGAACTTGCAATTTGAAGTTCAATTAATGTTCAAATATTTCCTTATCCATCTCTTTCCCTTGAGTTCTTACTGACAGGCCCAGATTAGAGAGCCAGTTTCAGGAGGAGGAGGAATGTGTCTGGGGATCATGGAAGCTCTATGTTCAAGGAGATCTCAGGATCATTAGTAAAACCCTCTAATTGCTCCAGCAATTTTTAAAATTTAGAGAATCATGTATTTCTTTATGAGGCTGAAGGAAACGGAATCACCTCCTAGAAAAATGCACATACAGGTAGACTCACATGCAATTTTAAATATGGTTCCAGGAGGTCTCACTGATGCATCTCCGGACTTCTAAGTCATAAAGTCTGCAGGTAAGAGCGGCTGGCTGGTGCTGGTGCCAGTATTGTCCTGAGGACTGGCAATCAGGGCCCTGATTAGAAAGACCTACTCTGACCGTTTTCTAGTTTTAAGGTCGCAATGGGGCAGAGGCTACAGAGCAAGAAGATGCCTGGTTGGAACTCACCTCATGTATCCATTTCTAGGCCACTCTCTGGGGACCCAGAACACACTTTCAGAGCCTGTTATAAGCCTCTTCCCAGGGTTTGCCATCTCAAAGATACACCATATCACCAGGGGGTATGCCTATGGGTAGCTGTTTTTCTTTGGGATGGGTTAAGAGCTTGGGTATTAGCATGTGTGTCAACACAGATAAGTGTAAGTCCCCTTACAGTATAAGATGGAGGCAAGTGAGAAAATAAAAGGAGGCAGTATGGCTTTAGACCTGGCCCCTCCATTTTCACTCATCCTAGACCCAGCAAAGGGGCACATGCTGTTGCTTCTGATCTCTTTACTCCTCTTAGCAATTTCCACCAGCTAATTCCGACGTAGCCTTTCAGCCATAGTTTACATGTCCTTTCCCCGGAAATGCATTCCTTGACCCTCAGGCTTAGTTCCCTAGTGGATTATCAGTACCCTGTAACTTTCCTTTCACAGTACTTATTTAAAGATTATTTGAGTGATTATTTGAAATGTCTGTCTTATGTACTTAAAAACTATTTGTGGTTATTTTTGTAAAGTCTAGCTTGTCACTGCTGTTTCCTCAGAACCTAGCATGGTGCCTGGCACAGAATCGATCCTCAATAAATATTTGATGAATGAGTGAATAATGAATGGATACTATCTTTGGGACCTATGTTGTCCATATCCTAAGAAATGATCCTCAGCCCCCAGCAGCTATCTTCCTTCCTAATCTTGCAGAGCCTATCAGCCAATATGTAGGTGTAATTGCCCTATGATGCCAGGGAACTAGGAGACCAGGCTCACTGGGGTACAGCAAGCCAATAAAAGTGCAAAGACCTTCATGTAGATCATGGGCCTCTTGTATTCCTGTGATCACTGGCTAACACCTTGATGGACTAATCACCAAAATCTACTATCTAAATGAAAATCAAAGCAGTTCAAATTTGGCATGAAGTGTGACTAACAAATAGAAATTTCTTACTTCAATATTTCCTTTAAAATGGCAGCCTGGCCCCAGATAAAGTGAACATCCTAATTTCAACCCATCAAGAATTGAATTATGTCCAAATAACACAGCTCCCCTTGTTCTGATTGGAAATATTATTGCCTACAAAAACAAATAATTGTCTACGTAAGAAAATATTGCCTGAATGCTGTGATTAAAAATCAATTAGCAGAAATTAGGATAGCTTTTCCAAAGATTTGGTATTAAGTTAAAGGCAGTCTGTTGTGGAGCCATGGCAATTAGGCAAATTATCAGGGTGAAGGCAAGAATATTAATATTCATAGTTACTATTTATTGGGTGTTTTCTCTGTTCCAGGCTTTCTGTTGAGTGCCTTATGTTCATTATCTAATTTATGTTTTACAAAACCCAGGGAGGTGGGTATTATTATCCTATTTTACAAATGAGGGAACAGAAACTCAGAAATGTTTGGTAGTTTCTCCAAGGTCACCTTAACTGATAAGTGGCAAAACCAAGTTTTAATCCTATATTTTAGGACTCCATTTTACATTTTACTGCTAAGTATATTAAAATCTCCTTATATACCAGAAAGAGAGATAACTCCCAGGCCATGCTTAAAGTACAGGAGAAAAGCTAGACTTGGACATTCTCAGGGGCCACTTAATCCTGTTTTTTTGCCCACATCTTACATCAAGGAAGATGTCATTTCAGCTCTGCCTTGTCAGTCCTCCCTCATGTGGACCTCAGAGGACGAAGGCTGTGCTCTATTGTCGATTGCTATATGATAAGCTATCCCCAAACACAGTGGCTTAAAGCAACCATTTTAATTTGCTGATGGTTTTGTGGGTCAGGGATTTGGGAAGAGTTTGGCTGGTGGCTTGTTTCTGTTCCCCAGAGCATCAGTAAAGGCAGCTGGGGCTGGAGCAGCCACTTCCACCTATGGTGTCTTCACTCATTTGACTGGCATCTCTGCCTCCCTTCATGTTTCACTGTACTGATGCCTTATTCTCCAGGGCTTTCCATGTGGCACAGTGATTTTAGGATAGATGGACTTCCTGCATGGTGGCCAACTCCTCCAAGGGTGATTGTTCCAGAAATAGGTGTTCCAAGAAGCCCAGGAAGAAGCTGTGAGGCTTTCTAGGACTCTTTTTGTCAGTGCAAAGATGTCACTTCTATTGAATTTGTTGGTCAAATAAGTCACTAAGGCCAGCTCAGTTTCAAAGTAGGGGGAAGGGATGTAAGGGAATGGCAAGTGAAATAGGAAAGAAAATTGATGGTGATTCTCTTGGAGACAAGCTACTATAGACTGTCTTCAAAAACTATTGCCATCTCACCAGCAAACATCCAAATGAATATTCCTTTAGAGGACAGCTTAGACTATAAACCTCTTGGTGGAAAGTAGAAAAGGTAAATAGCATGTAATAATCACTTGCTACACACCAGACCCTACGCTAAGTGCTTTACATATCTGATTGCATTTAATTCTTATAACAACATCTTAGGTAGCCCAATTATTCACAATGCTACAGATGCTCAGAGAAGTTAAGGAATTTACTCAAAGACCCAAGTAAATGCAGTCTCTGAGATCTGAACTCCAGTCTTGTGAACCTCAAACTTGTGCCTTTAGTCATTACACAAATGTGGTAAGCGCTTATCAGGAAAGTGGATTCATGGATGAGGTAAGACAAATTAGCAGGCAAATTTCAATAAGCAGGCAGGATAGATATAAAAAAGCAACAATGTGGTTGGAGGCAGAGAAGTGGGGGACTGATCTGCTGGCCTGTCAAGTGATATGAAGACTGGAATTGGATAGCTTGGCAAGAGAAGTTTCTGGTGGCCATGAAATTCAGGCAGAGCCCAACATATTGAGACGGGAAGTCAGGCAGCCCACGCACTCCAGAGGAAGCCCTTATACCCAAGGCTTAAGACCTCAATTGACTGCTTTTCTTTTCTTTTCCTAACAAAGGCTCAGAGTTTCCTCAGTCATCTCAGTTCCCAAACACAATTCAATTTCAGAGGGGAAGGAAAGTTCATGCGAATCAATGAGGAGGGCTGAAAAATGGCCCCGTTTTCACTTCAGAGAAAGATTACCTTGTGTGTGAAAAACTATGTTCCTCCCTTTTCTCAGAATTGACATTTGGGAGCCAAAAGAGAGCTGTTAACTGGTGAAATGATTTCTAAATCAATTTTTGAACTTTGACTCAACTGGAAGATGTAATAAAGCAGTATCTTAGGTAGACATTTGGGCAACTGAGTTTTTGTACAAGTTCAGGATAAAGAAGTCTTGATACATGACTTTGTAATATAAAATTTCATACCTTCAGTAAAGTACAGTGGTTAAGAACAACAGCATCTGAACCAGACTGACCTAGGAGAGTCTTGCTCCACCACTTATTAGCTGGGTGACTTTGGACATGTCACTTATCCCTTAGAGCCTCACTTGACTCATTTAAAAATTGGAACAACAATCCCTGGAGAAGGTGGTGAGAAGTCAATGATATGGTGCATATAAGTGCCTGCACAGGGTTTGGTGTGTAGAAAGTGCTCAATGCAGTTAGCTATCAATGTTACGTTCCCAGATACTTGGTCTGACTTCAGAGTCTAGAGCCTGCTCCATTTTTCAGGGCTGGGAATGGAAGCACTGTAGTAAATTCTATAATTATGATTCTGAGACTCAGAGCCATCTGGAAATTCAGTCTCCTCACTGACCAGAAGTGGGATGCAGGAGGAGGTTAAGTCAAAACCTCCCCCTATTCTTTATTAACATAATAACTGAAAGCATACTTGTACCTCCCTCTTGGGGCTGTTTTGAAGGGTAATTTCTATAAATCACACAATAATGCTAGTCACAGGTATAACTATCACATAGTGAACAGCCTCTATGTATTAACTATTATTATTATGTATTAAAATCTTGGTTGAGTGGCTTCCATGTGGCAGGTATTGTTCTAGGAACATCTTCAGGACAGATGGGCCCATGTCTAGAGGATTAGCTCTGGGAAGTCATGCAAGACTTGTTCCCTGTCATTCAGATATTGGCTAAAAGTACTGACAAAGTACATCTGTGGTCAAGGCAAACCCAGGGACTGTGATACTGCTGAACCCCTAAGCCAACATCTAAGGTACCATGAGTCACCCCAAACCAGAGAGGATATGCTTATTACTCAGGATGTCCAAGGCATGACATGGCCAGAGGGACAGTCTGGCTGAGGCTGAAGAAAAAAGCAGAGAAGATGAAGCCCGGTAAGTAGTGTCAGACATCACGCAAAAGAGAGGAGAGAAAAGTGAGGAGGACATACAGGGAGCAGAGCACAAGCTGGGGCAGGTCAGGGTGAAGACCATGGTCAATGTGGGTATCCGAGCATGACCTTTATGTAATACTGACAGCCTGGTGCAAGAGTGGGGCTTCGACCTAAGGAGACTGGGTAGTATCAGACTCAAAATGACTTCTATACGTTTCACGAAATTTTGAGGTTCCCATTTTTTTGAATGAGGTCCAAGTTCAGATCTGGAAGGTTGTGGAAACAGAAGTTCTGAGAAATAATTAACTACCACATCATTCTTACTTTCCACTGCCTCCTGCAGAACAACTAGAGTCTAACTTTGTTGACCTTCAAAGCATATGCGTGGTTAGTTATGATTTATGCTAAGGAGCAAGCCATATGGCATTGGAGGGTTTAATTTTGGCGCTAGTCACAGGTGTGTGTTTTCACTGGCATGCCTCAGGCAATTTATTTGCTGACAGAGACTGTAAACAGGTTAACAGGTAAGCTATCCTGGACAAGGCTGAATAAGAAAAACATGGCTGGTCTGCTTTCCTCCACTGAGTCTGTGAGTTCTGCACGTTAAACATTAAGTAGAAAAGGTGAAAATGACTGACTTTGAGATGATCTTGACTAACAGGCTCTCTGTAAGCAAAGAAAGGAGTCTTAAATCAGAGGTATTGCTCATAGAATAGGAGTGAAGGCTTCACCTTGAAGTAACTGGGGAAATCAATGCCAAATTATTAAACAAGCACAATATAATCACATGAGATGATAAACAAATGTTCAAACCAATCACAGCAGAGGAAAAAAAAATTTAAACCAGGTGTATGGCACTGAACAGGCAAACCTGCCATTTCATTGTCTAATCTTTTGGCTTTTCATCTGATTAAGGTAAGTCTCTTCATATTTCAGAATCGCTATAGGATATATTTTCCTCTGAGTCTGCCCCCGCAACCAACAGCCTTTCCTGGCGTCATTTACCGTCTTTAGTCTTGATTCCATCATCCATCATCATAATAACTCCCTTGCAAATTCTTTTAGCTCCAGTGTCCATCGTTACCTTTTCTATCCTCTCCTGGAAAAACATCAGCCCAGGTGAGCATCATCTGCCTTCACTAGGCTTAGAGCCAAGCAGATGAATGTTGCCAGATAAATTCACAAACTGAGATTGCTTTCCCTTTAATTCACATTACATCTTCATCAAGCACTTGGTGCCCTCCAGTAATCCTCACTGTTTCTTGAGTTGATTTCCCGTTTGCTGGGAACACTATTTTGTACCTTCTCCCATCTCATACCTCAAGCATTCTTTCTTCCAGTGCTGTTGAGCTCCCCTCACGCTGCACTGAGGGAAACCTTCCTCCTCTTTCTATAACTGAAGGACCAAACTGACCTACACTTGCAATCTGGAATGCTATCCTACTTCCTGGATCACAGTGGGGATTGAGGCTGTATTCTTCTCAAAGCAAACCCTTCTTGGGCTCCAGATTCCATCTCTCTCCCTTCCGTGAGTCTCCCTCTTTCCTTTGTCCTGATTCATTTCCCTCAGCAAACAAACACGCTCCAATATCTCCCATCATAAAATCAACAAGTAACGAAACCCTTCTCTTGACCCTACACATTCTAGATATGGCTTTAATTCTCTGTTCCCTGTTATATTAAACTTCTCAAAGAGTTGTTTACACATGCTGCCATTCCTTTCTAATCTTCCTTTCACTCATTTATTAACGTGGCCTCTTCCCGTTTACTCCTCTGAAACTGCGCTTGTCAAGGTCTCTGGTGACTTCATTTAGCTAAAGCAATGTCCTTATTTTAGTTGACGTCTCGGCAGTATTCATCCCAACATTTTCTCCTTTTGGACATACCCTCCTCTCTTCGTTTTCATGATGCTATCATTTCTTGGTTTGCCTTCTACTTTGCAAGCTACTCTTTCTCAGTATCCTGCTGGCTCCTTCATTTCTGATAAAGTTTTGTAGTTCTCAGGGCTCAGTCCTGGTTTCCTCCTCTATCTCCTTCTCTCTCTGGGCTACAGAGTAGGATGCTTTATCAATTCCCATAGATTTAAATACCATCTTTATGCTAATGACACTCAAAGGTATATCTCCAGTCCAAATCTGTTTTATTTTAAGCTGACTCTCATATTTGCTTTGACTTTACCATTCTTCTCCATATGTATGTCTTACAGGCATCTCAAACTTAATATAAGAAAAAGGAAACTCTTGGTTTTCTATTCCAAATCTATTCTTACCCTCACTCATACCAGCAAATTGTACCACCATCCACATTGTTATTTCAGCAGGAATCCTGATGGTCATCTTTGATTCTTGCTTTGCTTCATTTCCCATATCAAACTTTTCCATCAGCAAGTCTTGTCAATTTTGTCTCTAAGAATAATGCCCATCTGTCCACCATTGCCATCTCAATTGGTCCTGCCATAGCCTAAGCTGTTGTTGTCTCACACTTGGATGACTTCATCTGTTCATGAGCCTCTCTCAGCCATTTTCCATGTTTAGCATCAAAAGGGATCTTCTTCAAAAAGCCAATCAGCCTCTAGTGGCTTCCAACTACACCTAAAATAAATGATGAAGGCCCTGAATAATCTTTTCCTGGCTTTCTTCTTCCAATCTCATCTTACAAAACTCTCCTCTTCACCTACCATGCCATAGCCATGCTGATATAAGAATTGCAAACATACCAACCTCTTTCTAATCATATGGATTTGTTCATGCTGTTCCTTGAACTTTTGCATCACTTAGTCATGTCCCTTCTTTTAGGTCTCAGTTTAAATGCTACCTCTTCAAAAAAGCCTTTCAAGGCTACTCTCCCTAAAATATATATCAGTCTTTCTTTAGTTCAGCCCTATATTTGTTACCCTGATGAGAATAAGATTAAAAAAAAAAACCCTGACAACAAAGACCATATATTTTCTCTTCATCATTGTATGATCAGCATCTAGCGAAGGCCAGGAACAAAATAACTGCTTAATAATATTTTTAAATGAATGAAGAAGCTTTTCAGGAACCTAATCCATATAGTGTTATCTATAGGAATTGAAACATCTGTATTTTCTCACACCCAGGACACTATGATCATTAAAGAAACAGGCCTGACTGCTCCCTAACGTTCATTTTAGTAAAACGTCAAGCTGCCAAACCATCTTGCTTAGTATTGGCTGACAGTGATACTGAACAATATGTTTATTCATTTCAAGCTAGCATTTGTAAAAAGCTTTCTTTGTGTTAGAAACTCAGCTAAGCATTTTTAAACAGATTTTCTCATTTAAAACTTAAAATAATTCCATGAGACAGGCATTATTAATTACTATCTTAGGCACATATGCAAAACCTCTGCACAAAATTTCAGGGGTCTTGTGTACTTCCTGAAAATCTGTAGACTCTCTGGTAGAAGCCAAACCCCACTCATAATAGTGTTCTACAAAGTGGAGTGCTCCTACTTAATATTTTGAGGTGCACAAAGAAAATACTAGAATATTTATCTGTGTATCTATAAATAAAAATACATTAAGCTTTGCTAATATTTGTTAAACAGATTAACATGGTCTCATGTCATACATCGGTCTCAAGGTATCATGGAAGAAGAGCAGAAGATGCTTCACACCATGGGGCAAGGGGCAAGGGGCAAACAGGGGCTGGTGCGGATTTAGCAACTGCACTCTCATTTTTTCCACCTTCAGAAGAGATGAATGGCTCTAATAGATTCCTCTAAGAAATATTAATTGGAGACCGTATTCAGTGCAAACACAAGCAAACAAGAATATGGCCACCTGTCACCTCCCTTACACCTAGTACAAGTTCTTTATCAACATTATAAATGTAAAAGTATGAAAGTATGATCACTGCTATAATCTAAATTTGCACCCCCATCCCACCAGATTCAGATGTTGAACCCCAACCCACAATGTGGCTCTATCTAGAGATGGGGTCTTTAGAAGGTAATTAATTATAGTTAAATGAGGTCATAAGGGTAGGTCCCTAGTCCAATAGGAATGTAGCCTTATAAGAGAGGAAATGAGAGATCTCTGTCTCCCTCTGTCTCTGCCATGTGAGGACACAGGGAAAAGGCAGCTGTCTGCAGGCCAGGAAGACAGTCCTCCCCAGAACCTGACCATATTGGCACCTTGATCTCAGACTTCCAGCCCCCATCACTGTGAGAAATAAATTTCTGTTGTTTAAGCCACACCACCAGTGGTATTTCCTTATGGTAGCCTGAGAAGACTAATGCAATTACCTAGTCAGTTCTAATATAAATTTGTCCCTTCACCTTTCAAAATTATTAAGACAACTTGAAATACAAATTTATAAACATTATTAATTATTATCCTAGGCCTGATGAACTTATTTAAATTATGCATTACAAGATTAACTTGAGATAGTGTGAGGTTATGATAAGCAGGACCTCTAAAATTATACATCCAGAACATGAAGACAAACTATATAATTTTAAAGCAATTTTTATAACCATATCATTCTCAGTCCAAGAACTGATGAAATCTTCCTGAGTTTAATGATGTTTGGAAGCCTTTTCTGAGGTTTCTTAGTTAATGCTTTGGCAGAGACTGGTGGTTGCCTATACCAATATCCATTTTCCCTTTCTTTCTTTCAGTAATAGAACCCCAATATTTAGCAGGAAATATTGCTGTCAAGGTGAAAAAAAAAGGTACTTCCTAGCCTCCCTTGCAGCTATATATGTCCTTGAGACTAAATTCTACTTAATGAGTTACACATATAAACAATCATAGACTTCCATAGAGCCCCCTTAGAAGGGAGGACATACTTTTCTTCCTCTTTTATTCCCTCCCTGTTGGATAATCTATTAGTTATCATTGCATAACAAATTATCCTGAAAAGTTAGTACTTTAAAACAACATTTATTATCTTGCAGTTTCTGTAGGTCAGGAATCTTGGCATGGCTTAGCTGAGTCCTCCAGCTCAGAGTCTCTGAGAAGGCTATAATCAAGGTGTTGGCTACACTATAGTCACCTTGAGGCTCAGTAGGGAAGGATCCAATTCCCAAATTAACTCACATTGTTGTTGGCAGGATTCAGTTCCATATGGGCTATTAGACTGAGGGATTCTGGCCTTCAATGGCTGTTATCCAGAGGCCACCCTCAATTCTTTGCCACGTGAGTCTCTCCATAGGGCAACTCTTGATATGGCAGCCTGCTTCATGAAAGCAAGCAGGCAAGAAGAATGAGAGGGAGTTCCAGTAAGGCACTCGGAAGTCATAAGCTTCTGTAACTGAATCATGGAAGTGGCATTCCATCACTTTTGCTGTGTTCTATTCATTAGAAGTAAGTCAGTAGGTCCACCCCACATTCAAGGGGATGGAATAGCACCAGGGTGTGAATTTCAAGGGGCAGGGATCATTGCCATAGCAGAGGCTGCCTATCCTAGCTGGAATTTAGAAGTGTAAGCAGGACTTTGAGAAATCCTATTGGAATTTGAGAAAGTATGCTACAGATGGTAGAGCAGCAAAGACAGGAGACCATGAGCTACCTACCAATCTGGGTTGTCAACTTACAGACTTCTTTTACCTAAGACAGAAATAAACTTCCCTTGAATTGAAGCCACTGTGACTTGGAGTTTTACTATTACATGCTGACTATTCTAATTTTATGTGGTGAAGTGGCCAAGGACAAAAAGTCATGTATCATTGGAACAAAACTTGTTTTCCTGATGTGACAAATATGGTTGAAATAATATGATAAAAGCAATATGATGACAAACTAGAAAACATTTCTTTGGATGAAAATACTTTTGGAATGTACGTATGTCAAATATATTGATGAAGATTGGAAGAAACAACTTTTAGGGCAGATGACACGGGATAGGAATTTTGTTCTACAGCCAGATGGAAGTACAGATGTTTTTAGGATGTCTTAAAGTGAGCTATTGCTAGATTTATTATGTTGTAAATATTTATTATTAACAACATAATAAATAATAAACAGCATAAAGAATTACATTTTTCTGGTATGTCACTAAATTACAGATAGCCAAAGAAGATATATTTCTGAGATTGAATAACTTCTACAATTAAAACAATGTCTTATGGGGAAATATTTAAGTATATTCACTGATAGAGCGGCCCCTCTAAGCTTTTTCTTTTTAAGTTTCTTGGGTAATGTTATACAGATAACACCGAAATTGGAATTCATCCATTTCATTGTTTATAGGTAAGGTAATGCAGATGAGAAGTTAAAACCAGAAAAGCACAAATGGCTATACTGATGTGACTGATTTTAAAAATTAAATTTAAAAAAATTTGAAAATCAAGACTAAAAAATATAGTAGAATCTGTATGTCATTTTGTAATGAGATGGCAAGAGATATTTTTTCAGCCACTCAGAGGTTGACTAAAAGAGCTGGATTTAAAGATAAGATACACATTTTTCTTTTACAAAAATATAAAGGTACATAATTTGTTGATCTTTTCCCTAATGACAAGTCCTATTAGTTTAGGTTTGCCTGACAAAATTTTTGCATATAAACACACTGAATCTATCCCTTAATTGCAAAATTTATATTTTAATAATGTGTGAAGAAGAGACTGTTTCACAAAACAAATTCTTGTTTTGGATAGAGCATTTGAAAATATATATTTAAAAATGTTTCCCATATTTTTTGATTTTATAGCTAAACATGATCATGTGCTATGTATAAAAACTCATATTTCTATACTTTAAAATATTAGAAAGAGTATATTAGTTTTCTATGGCTGTGTAACAGATTACCAGAAATTTAGCATCTTAAGACAGCACATAAATTTATTATCTCACAGTTTCCCTAGGTCAGGTGCAGGGGCATGGTTTAGTATCTATTGCATAGGATCTCCTAAGGCTGCAATGAAGGTCTCAGCTGGGCTGTCTTCATCTGGAGGCTTTACTGGGGAAGAATCTGCCTCTAATTCATTCAGGTTGTTGGCAGAATTCATTTCCTTGTGACTGTACGACTAAGGGCCCCAGCGTTTGGCTGGCTGTTGGCTGCCTGCAGCTCCTAGAGGTCACCCACAGGTCCTTGCCATGTGGGCTTTTCAACAGGACCACTCACTTCCTCCAGGTCTTGAGAAGAGTCTCTCACTCCAGGATACTAAGACAGAGTCTTATGTAACAAACCCAATCACGAGACTGACATCCCATATTCTGTGGGTTGGAAGCAAGTCACATGTCATGCCCACAGTCAAGGGAAAGGATTTCACCCAGGCAAAGGTATCCTCTTCTGGAGGGGGGACATTTTATGTTCTATGTGACACATAGAATTTTCCACTTTGCAAGTCTTCATAATAAAGAGCCCAGCGGACATTGAATACATGTGTTGATAATATAAAAATGAAACTGAAAAACCACCGACATCAAGGAAGTGGAAATTTACTTGCTGAACAATGGCAAATTATTTCACACAATTAGTGAATGGGGTTGAAAAATGAATATTATGATTTCATGTGCAGACAATAATATACTCTTTAATTTAGATATATTTATCTTCGAGAGATTTTTTTCTCAGCTTTGACAGCCATTAAAACCAAGGATCAAAATAAGCCAAACTTAGTGACAGACCTTTGAATTGCTAAATTATACATATTACGGGTGTTAAATCAAGATTTTCAAATATAATGATGCTTATTTTATCACACTGTATTTACTAATAAAGTTCTGTTAGTAAGAAGGTTTTTGAAGTAATAAGTGAAAATTTTAATGATGTATTTATTTTATCCGCATCTCATTTGATATGTATTTTAAAAAATTTAGAACATATATAAAATATAAAATAATACACGTGTACAATTTCTAAAGAAATACATATGCATATATTGTGTTAGGGATACATATTCATTCTTTTCTAAAAGGGTTGTGTCATAGAATGAGTTTGGGACCCACGGCTCTTGCTCTGTGCTGTCTGGTGCAGTAGCCCCATAGGGCTATAGAGCACTTGAAATGAGGCTAGCCCAAAATGAGATGTGAGAGAAGTGTAAAATACACATTTTCAAGACATCAGTTAACAAGAATGTAAACTACCTCACTAGAAGTTTTTTTAATATTGATTGCATGTTTAAATGACAATTTTAAAATATATATTGGTTAAATAAATTATCAAAAGTAATTTCACCCATTTCTTTTTACTTTTTAATGTGGCTACTAAAAAATTAAAATCACACATGTGGTTTGCATTATATTTGTTAGATGATGCTACCCTAGAGGATTTGACAGAGTATTAGAAAAAAACAGAAAGGTTGGTCAGTTGTACTTTTGCACTAAGCAACAATGCAATTAATCCAATTGACTTGGTAAGACATGGTTTCACTTGAAATGATTTGCTATGCTTCATGCTCTTATAGCTACTTTTTTTACTTTACTCATCATCAGTGGTTAGTGTGATATTTTAATCTCATTGGTTGAAACAAATTCTAAGCAGATGAACTGATTTTCCCTTTGGGTTGTACCCTTTGTTCTGTTTACCATCACCAGATAAACTGATAGTGCTTTTTTGATAATACAGCAGTTAAGACTTCATTTTTAGGATTAATAGCTAAGTACTCTCAGAGAAATATTCCAATGCCATGTGTGTTTGTAGAAATTTACTAACCTCAATGCAATATAATGAGTTATCTTTATTAACTACTAATAAAGCTACACCAAATATAGAGCAAAAAGGTAAATTCTGCCAAGTACTTGAGGCATCCTCTTTTAAAACTTGCCTTAAAAGTATCTTAAGCCATGATTTTGTATAGTCCAGTCTTACCTCTGATAATTTCCTTTACAAATTGATTTATTACCCACCTTTCTGCTAAGATGTATATAGATAGGAGGAGCCAAGATGGCCGAACAGGAACAGCTCTGGTCTACAGCTCCCAGCGTGAGTGACCCAGAAGACAGGTGATTTCTGCATTTCCAACTGAGGTACTGGGTTCATCTCACTGGGGAGTGCCAGACAGTAGGTGCAGGACAGTGGGTGCAGCGCACCTTGCGCGAGCCAAAGCAGGGCGAAGCATCGCCTCACCCAGGAAGCGCAAGGGGTCAGGGAATTCCCTTTCCTAGTAAAAGAAAGCAGTGACAGATGGCACCTGGAAAATTGGGTCACTCCCACCCTAATACTGCACTTTTCCAATGGGCTTAAAAAACGGCACACCAGGAGATTATATCCCGCACATGGCTCAGAAGGTCCTATGCCCATGGAGTCTCACTCATTGCTAGCACGGCAGTCCGAGATCAAACTGCAAGGCAGCAGTGAAGCTGGGGGAGGGGTGCCCGCCATTGCCGAGTTAGTTGTTTGATTAGGTAAACAAAGCCACGGGAAGCTCAAACTGGGTGGAGCCCACCACAGCTCAAGGAGGCCTGCCTGCCTCCGTAGGCTCCACCTCTGGGGGCAGGGCACAGACAAACAAAAAGACAGCAGTAACCTCTGCAGACTTAAATCTCTTGACAGCTTTGAAGAGAGTAGTGGTTCTCCCAGCGTGCAGCTTGAGATCTGAGGTCGGGCAGACTGCCTCTTCAAGTGGGTCCCTGACCCCCAAGTAGCCTACCTGGGAGGCATCCCCCAGTAGGGGCGGACTGACACCTCACATGGCTGGGTACTCCTCTGAGACGAAACTTCCAGAGGAACGATCAGGCAGCAGCATCTGCGGTTCACCAATATCTGCTGTTCTGCAGCCACCCCTGCAGATACCCAGGTAAACAGGGTCTGGAGTGGACCTCTAGCAAACTCCAACAGACGTGCAGCTGAGGGTCCTGTCTGTTAGAAGGAAAACTAACAAACAGAAAGGACATCCACACCAAAAACCCATCTGTACATCACCATCATAAAGACCAAAGGTAGATAAAACCACAAAGATGGGAAAAAAAAGAGAGCAGAAAAACTGGAAACTCTAAAAATCAGAGTGCCTCTCCTCCTCCAAAGGAATGCAGCTCCTCACCAGCAATGGAACAAAGCTGGACGGAGAATGACTTTGAAGAGTTGAGAGAAGAAGGCTTCAGATGATCAAACTACTCCAAGCAACAGGAGGAAATTCGAACCAATGGCAAAGAAGTTAAATCTTTGAAAAAAAAATTAGACGAATGGATAACTAGAATAACCAATGCAGAGAAGTCCTTAAAGGACCTGATGGAGCTGAAAACCAAGGCACAAGAGCTACATGACGAATGCAGAAGACTCAGTAGCTGATGTGATCAACTGGAAGAAAGGGTATCAGCGATGGAAGACAAAATGAATGAAATGAAGTGAGAAGAGAAGTTTAGAGAAAAAAGAATAAAAAGAAACGAACAAAGCCTTCAAGAAATATGGGACTATGTGAAAAGACCAAATCTACGTCTGATTGGTGTACCTGAAAGTGATGGGGAGAATGGAACCAAGTTGGAAAACACTCTGCAGGGTATTATCCAGGAGAACTTCTCCAATCTAGCAAGGCAGGCCAACATTCAAATTCAGGAAATACAGAGAATGCCACAAAGATACTCCTCGAGAAAAGCAACTCCGAGACACATAATTGTCAGATTCACCAAAGTTGAAATGAAGGAAAAAATGTTAAGGGCAGCCAGAGAGAAAGGTTGGGTTACCCACAAAGGGAAGCCCATCAGACTAACAGCAGATCTCTCGGCAGAAACTCTACAAGCCAGAAGAGAGTGGGGGCCAATATTCAACATTCTTAAAGAAAAGAATTTTCAACCCAGTATCTCATATCCAGTCAAACTAAGATTCATAAGTGAAGGAGAAATAAAATACTTTACAGACAAGCAAATGCTGAGAGATTTTGTCACCACCAGGCCTGCCTTAAAAGAGCTCCTGAAGGAAGCGCTAAACATGGAAAGGAACAACCAGTACCAGCCACTGCGAAAACATGCCAAATTGAAAAGACCATGAAGGCTAGGAAGAAACTGCATCAACTAACAAGCAAATAACCAGCTAACATCATAATGACATGATCAAATTCACACATAACAATATTAACTTTAAATGTAAATGGGCTAAATGCTCCAATTAAAAGATACAGACTGGCAAATTGGATAAAGAGTCAAGACCCATCAGTGTGCTGTATTCAGGAAACCCATCTCACGTGCAGAGACACACATAGGCTCAAAATAAAGGGATGGAGGAAGATCTACCAAGCAAATGGAAAACAAAAAAAGGCAGGGGTTGCAATCCTAGTCTCTGATAAAACAGACTTTATACCAACAAAGATCAAAAGAGACAAAGAAGGCCATTACATAATGGTAAAGGGATCAATTCAACAAGAAGAGCTAACTATCCTAAATATATATGCACCCAATACAGGAGCACCCAGATTCATAAAGCAAGTCCTTAGTGACCTACAGAGACTTAGACTCCCACACAATAATAATGGGAGACTTTAACACCCCACTGTCAACATTAGACAGATCAACGACACAGAAAGTTAACAAAGATACCCAGGAATTGAACTCAGCTCTGCACCAAGCAGACCTAACAGACATCTACAGAACTCTCCACCCCAAATCAACAGAATATACATTCTTTTCAGCACCACACCACACCTACTCCAAAATTGACCACATAGTTGGAAGTAAAGCACTCCTCAGCAAATGTAAAAGAACAGAAATTATAACAAACTGTCTCTCAGACCACAGTGCAATCAAACTAGAACTCAGGATTAAGAAACTCACTCGAAAGCACTCAACTACATGGAAACTGAACAACCTGCTCCTGAATGACTACTGGGTACATAACGAAATGAAGGCAGAAATAAAAAGGTTCTTCGAAACCAATGAGAACAAAGACACAACATACCAGAATCTCTGGGACACATTCAAAGCAGTGTGTAGAGGGAAATTTATAGCACTAAATGCACACAAGAGAAAGCAGGAAAGATCTAAAATTGACACCCTAACATTATGATTAAAAGAACTAGAAAAGCAAGAGCAAACACATTCAAAAGCTAGCAGAAGGCAAGAAATAACTAAGATCAGAGCAGAACTGCAGGAAACAGAGACACAAAAAACCCTTCAAAAAAATAATGAATCCAGGAGCTAGTTTTTTGAAAAGATCAACAAAATTGATAGACCACTAGCAAGACTAATAAAGAAGAAAAGAGAGAAGAATCAAATAGATGCAACAAAAAATGATAAAGGGGATATCACCACTGATCCCACAGAAATACAAACTGCCATCAGAGAATACTACAAACACCTCTACACAAATAAACTAGAAAATCTAGAAGAAATGGATAAATTCCTCGACACATACATCCTCCCAAGACTAAATCAGGAAGAAGTTGAATCTCTGAATAGACCAATAACAGGCTTTGAAATTGAGGCAATAATCAATAGCTTACCAACCAAAAAAAGTCCAGGACCAGATGGATTCACAGCCAAATTCTGCCAGAGGTACAAAGAGGAGCTGGTACCATTCCTTCTGAAACTATTCCAATCGATAGAAAAAGAGGGAATCCTCCCTAACTCATTTTATGAGGCCAGCATCATCCTGATACCAAAGCCTGGCAGAGACACAACCAAAAAAGAGAATTTTAGACCAATATCTTTGACGAACATCGATGCAAAAATCCTCAATAAAATACTGGCAAACCGAATTCAGCAGCACATCAAAAAGCTTATCCACCATGATCAAGTGGGCTTCATCCCTGGGATGCAAGCCTGGTTCAACATACACAAATCAATAAATGTAATCCAACATATAAACAGAACCAAGGACAAAAACCACATGATTATCTCAATAGATGCAGAAAAGGCCTTTGACAAAATTCAACAACCCCTCATGCTAAAAACTCTCCATAAATTAGGTATTGATGGGATGTATCTCAAAATAGTAAGAGCTATCTATGACAAACCCACAGCCAATATCATACTGAATGGGCAAAAACTGGAAGCATTCCCTTTGAAAACTGGCACAAGACAGGGATGCTGTCTCTCACCACTCCTATTCAACATAGTGTTGGAAGTTCTGGCCAGGGCAATCAGGCAGGAGAAGGAAATAAAGTGTATTCAATTAGGAAAAGAGGAAGTCAAATTGTCCCTGTTTGCAGATGACATGATTGTATATCTAGAAAACCCCATCGTCTCAGCCCAAAATCTCCTCAAGCTGATAAGCAACTTCAGCAAAGTCTCAGGATACAAAATCAATGTACAAAAATCACAAGCATTCTTATACACCAATAACAGACAAACAAAGAGCCAAATCATGAGTGAACTCCCATTCACAATTGCTTCAAAGAGAATAAAATACCTAGGAATCCAACTTACAAGGGATGTGAAGGAGCTCTTCAAGGAGACCTACAAACCACTGCTCAATGAAATAAAAGAGGATACAAACAAATGAAAGAACATTCCATGCTCATGGGTAGGAAGAATCAAAATCATGAAAATGGCCATACTGCCCAAGGTAATTTATAGATTCAATGCCATCCCCATCAAGCTACCAATGACTTTCTTCACAGAATTGGAAAAAACTACTTTAAAGTTCATATGGAACCAAAAAAGAGCCTGCATTGCCAAGTCAATCCTAAGCCAAAAGAACAAAGCTGGAGGCATCACGCTACCTGACTTCAAACTATACTACAAAGCTACAGTAACTAAAACCATGTGGTACTGGTACCAAAACAGAGATATAGATCAATGGAACAGAACAGAGCCCTCAGAAATAATGCTGCATATCTACAACTATCTGATCTTTGACAAACCTGAGAAAAACAAGCAATGGGGAAAGGATTCCCTATTTAATAAATGGTGCTGGGAAAACTGGCTAGCCATATGTAGAAAGCTGAAACTGGATCCCTTCCTTACACTTTATACAAAAATTAATTCAAGATGGATTAAAGACTTAAATGTTAGACCTAAAACCATAAAAACCCTAGAAAAAAAACCTAGGCGATACCATTCAGGACATAGGCATGGGCAAGGATTTCATGTCTAAAACACCAAAAGCAATGGCAACAAAAGCCAAAATTGACAAATGGGATCTAATTAAACTAAAGAGCTTCTGCACAGCAAAAGAAACTACCATCAGAGTGAACAGGCAACCTACAGAATGGGAGAAAATTTTTGCAACCTACTTATCTGACAAAGGGCTAATATCCAGAATCTACAATGAATTCAAACAAATTTACAAGAAAAAAACAAACAACCCCATCAAAAAGTGGGCAAAGGATATGAACAGACACTTCTCAAAAGAAGACATTTATGCAGCCAACAGACAACGAAAAAATGCTCATCATCACTGGCCATCAGAGAAATGCAAATCAAAACCACAATGAGATACCATCTCACCCCAGTTAGAATGGCGATCATTAAAAAGTCAGGAAACAACAGGTGCTGGAGAGGCTGTGGAGAAATAGGAACACTTTTACACTGTTGGTGGGACTGTAAACTAGTTCAACCACTGTGGAAGTCAGTGTGGCAATTCCTCGGGGATCTAGAACTAGAAATACCATTTGACCCAGCCATCCCATTACTGGATATATACCCAAAGGATTATAAATCATGCTGCTATAAAGACACATGCACATGTATGTTTACAGCGGCACTATTCACAATAGCAAAGACTTGGAACCAATCCAAATGTCCAACAACGATAGACTGGATTAAGAAAATGTGGCACATATATACCATGGAATACTATGCAGCCATAAAAAATGATGAGTCCATGTCCTTTGTAGGGACATGAATGAAGCTGGAAACCATCATTCTCAGCAAACTATCGCAAGGACAAAAAACCAAACACTGCATGTTCTCACTCATAGGTGGGAATTGAACAATGAGAACACATGGACACAGGAAGGGGAACATCACACACCAGGGACTGTTGTGGGGTGGGGGGAGTGGGGAGGGATAGCATTAGGAGATACACCTAATGCTAAATGATGAGTTAATGGTTGCAGCACACCAACATGGCACATGTTTACATATGTAACAAACCTGCACGTTGTTCATATGTACCCTAAAACTTAAAGTATAATAATAATAAAATTAAAAAAAAAAAGTAAAAAAAAAAAAAGATGTATCTAATCTTCACTTTTCTTCCCTGAATGTCAGGAAGGATGCTCGCTGTAAAACATATTGGAGTAACTGTCCTGCTGAGGCAGATCTTGCCTTTGCTTTTCTTTCCAAAGAAGACTCGTACTTTGAACTTTCCTCCAATCAGTCTCTACTTGCTAGTATTCTCCCTGCAACTGGACTCCCTCTGAGCTGCTCTTGAACTCTAGAAGTCTGTGATAATGTTCTCCCTGGAGGAAATATAATAAAGTCTGGTTGTTGACAGTCTTTCTTGTGTTGATCCAAGGTCTACTTTTCTATAACTTCCAATTTATTGGCTTCAGGTCTTCCCCCAGGGATAGACAAAACACACTCCTTCTGCCATCGATAATTTTAATACTTACTCTAAATCTTCTGTTCTCTGGGTTACCTAGTTCCACTAAGGATTCCTCTTTTTCCTTAAAGAGTTATTTATTGAGTACTATGTTGTTTTGCTAGGACAGCCATAACAAAACACCACAGATGGGTGGTTTAGGCAGCAAAAATTTATTTTCGCACAGCTTTAGAGGCTGAAAATCCAAGATCTAGGCACCAGAGGATCACTTTCTCTTGAGGCCTCTCTCGTGGGCTTACACATAACTGCCTTCTTCCTGTGTCCTCACATGGCCTTTTCTCTGTGCCTGCACATTTCCAGTGTCTCTTTCTCTACTTGTAATGACACTAGTCCTGTTGGATTAGGGCCCCACTCTTATGACTCTATTTAATTTAACTTTACCTCGTTAAAGGCCCTATCTCCAAATAAAGCTACATGGGAGTTTGAGCTTTAACATGAATTTAGAGGGATGCAAATCAGTCCATAACAGATTCATATGCAAAAACAGCAGGGAAAAAAAAAGAATATCCTTGGCCCAGTGGACAAATGACACCCAAGGTAATACTAGTTAGTGGCAGACCCAGGGGCAGAACTCTGGTTGGAATAAGACTTATTTCCTCTCTCTTTATGGAATTTATATCCCTATTTATTTTGCCCAATATAACATTTACTCTTGTGGAAGATCTGTTGACATAAAAGAGAGCTCAGCTGTATGCTTTTCTCCAAAACCATTGTACCTTGGTCTGTGTCTGTATAATTCTTCTATCTTCATACTAGGTTGAAATCTGGGTGGAGCTAAAGGTAATGTCTTCCAAGTCTTTGCATGGCTGTACTCTGACAAATACTGTGCACTGCATACAAGGAAAATGGTGTTAGCTGACCAGGACTGGCTTCATGTGTGATCTGTGCCCGTGGTTTAATGTTTCACCATGGCCATCTTGAAATTCTAATAATTTTTTAACAAAGGGCCCCACATTTTCATTTTGCACTGGGGCCCACAAATTATGTGACTGACTTTAAAAAGGGAAACATTTGGGCCAGGCACAGTGGCTCATGCCTGTAATCTCAGCACTTTGGGAGGCTGAGGTGGGTGGACCACCTGAGGTCAGGAGTTCGAGACCAGCCTGACCAATATGGTGCAATCTCGTCTCTACTAAAATTATAAAAATTAGCTGGGGATGGTGTCGGGTGCCTGTAGTCCCAGCTACTTGGGAGGCTGAGGCAGGAGAATCACTTGAACCTGGGAGGCAGAGGTTGCAGTGAGCCGAGATCACGCCATTGCACTCCAGCCTGCGTGACAGAGTGAGACTCTGTCTCAAAAAAAAAAAAAAGGAAACATTTATGAAGGGTCAATTGGACAAGAAGTCAGAACACCTGAGTTTTGTCCCAGGGTCAGCCACTAACTAGTTAAATATAATGATCAATCTTCATTTACCTCCCCACCAGAAAGATCCTATCTTCTAGCTCAAAATTATGCAACCATGCTTAAACAAAAGGTTTCTGTAGAGAACATCTGCTGTTTTTGCTTGCCAAGCATTCACTCCCTCATCTTTCAGAGTGTTCCTTCTCACTCTCTGTCCAGGGGTTACCAGGTTCAGGTTGCTGGCCCCATTTAACCCACTACCTCTGCTCCAAGGAAGTGGTCCAGGCCCAGCCAATCAGTATATTTTACCCTCTGGAAAAGTCTGGAACTGTCCAGAAATGGGCATGTGGCCCAACTGGGGTCCATGGGATTCGGTTACATTACATTCAGGGACTGTTGTGGCACTACTGAGAGAAAGAGGTAGGCCTGGAGCTGCTGATCATTACCTGGCCTCCATGGGGTCACCTGCCGGAGGACAGAGCCAGTCCAGAGGAACAGCAACTGAGAGAAGAAGAGAGTGAGACCAAGTCCTGAGGACATGGTGTGAACCTGTGGATGAGCAGCCAGTTGTGCTTACACCCTGGAGATAACAGTTATGTCAATAACTGAGAGAAGAACCAATGATGTCTCAGAATCAACCTAGGTGAGTGTCCCTTCCAGCAATGGGGATTGTTCACCACTGGATCCTGGGTGCATAGCAGAGTGCCTGCCACATAACAGACATGAATTAATAAATGGAAATCACTATAAGAGATAAATCTAAGTGTTGCAAGATAATAAGTTCCTGAAATAGGCAAATTTGTTTTTTGTTTATATATAAATTTCTGGGTCCCAGAGATCACAAAGAACCAGGAAACATCGTTCAGTGAAACCCACTCTGCAAAGAATCACTTTTAATGCCTGCCAAAGTCATCCTAATTGAGCCAATGAAAGCAAGATCTAAGACAAACTTCCAGGAAATAGCGCCTGAAATTCAGCATCACCTTTTAAACTTGGGCGTTTGGCTTAAATACGAGTATATATTTTCTTTATTAAATTAAAATGCACCCTGTGTGATACAGGAAGAATGAGGTGGTAGCCTTTGCTGAAGGAACAAGTAGAACTAAAGGAAGCTTAAAACAATCTGCCTTTACCCTACCTGCTGTGTAATCAGGTAAGTTGAAAGGTAACGAAGCGGCTTAATTATTATCTTTTAAATATCTGTTTAAAATACTATTATTTCTTTGAAATTGCTCTGATTAAACATTTCTTTGATCTCAGCAAATAAGGAGGTTTGTAAGATCCCCTTTGGGGCAGGAGCCCACAAATTCCTCTATCAACTGGCAGATGATTGTGCGAAAGGAGCAGAGAGAAGAGTCTGTCTCAATATGAAGAGGACACATAAAATTTCCATAGTTATCTATTAGTGGAAATGGACATCTCTGAAAGGAGCTCTTTGTCCTCAGAGGAGTTCAAACGGAAGATATGTGTGCTCTGCAGGGAACACTGGAGAAAAGAAAGGTAATGATAGTTGAATAGATCTCCAATTCTGCAAATCTTGGGACAAGCCAAAGGAAATTCTGATATCTTAAGTTCACAGTTTGATCTATGCACATGCTATGGTTTGGCTCTGTGTCCTCACCCAAATCACATGTCACATTGTTAATTCCCATTGTTGGGGGAGGGACCTGATGGGAGGTGATTGGCTCATGGGGGCAGATTTCCCCCTTGCTGTTCTCCTGATAGTAAGTGCTCATGGGATCTGGTTAAGAGTGTAGCACTTCCCCCTTAGCTCTCTCTCCTGCTCCACCTTAGTAAGACATGTTTGCTTCCCCTTCACTTTCTGCCATGATTGTAAGTTAACCGAGGCCTCTCAGCCATGCTTCCTGTACAGTCTGTGGGCCTGTGAATCAATAAAACCTCGTTTCTTCCTAAATTACCCGGTCTCAGGAAGTTCTTCATAGCAGCGTGAAAACGGACTAACATAGAACAATCTTTGTGGTGGCAAATGTGAAACAGGAGAAATCTGACACTTCAGCAGGGATAAGCCCCTTTCCAAGACTTCAACAATTGATTGATATATCCAACAGCATATCCACCTTGGCTTACCACCCCAGCACTGAGCAGAGCTCCTGACAAAGTGAACATGCCATAAGTACTTGTTAAATGATTGAATAAATAAATGAATTCATCTCTCAGCGGTTATGTGCTCATGTTTTTTTCTACATTTATTTTGCTCCATACTTTTCTTATGTAATAATTAATCATGTAACACCTTGTGGCAGATCACATTACTCACCTTGTACTGCATTATTTAACTTCTCATATATTTATGTCTTACTTTCTAAGATAGACCATGAGTTATCTGAAGCAGGTATTATATGCCTTTGTAAGCCCTTCAGTACCTTTAGGTACACTTAAAGTAAGTTAATAACATTCATGGAGACCACAAATAGTTGGTGCAGTCAGCCTCCTCCTTATGAGGGTTGCCCCTCTGAGGATATTACACAGTTCCTTCTTTACAGCCCAGGATTTCTAAAGTTCCTCAATTGAATTGCCCTCTATCTTGTTTCTCAATGCACAGGGCCATTGTCAACATAGTGGACCTCAAAAATCAACCCAACTAAAGAGGGATTAGCAGATTATTGGAAGTAAAAGTGGTATGGAGGAACTTAGGGATGGTCTAAATCAATTCCCTCATTTTGGCTATGAGTAACCAAGGGCAACTCTCAAAGTAAAAATATTTGCTTAAGGTTATAGAGCAACTTGAGAGCCCAGAGATCCTGACCCCAGAAATTCTGCTGCCTGTGGAGATGACAAGCTCCTGGATGCAGGACACTACCTCAATAATGACTTTACTTTTCATTAACTAGACTTACATTTTTTAAACATTCGTTTTCAAATGGCCCCATCAGCCAACACAAAAGAAGAGGGATTGCTTTGAGTATAAAATGCGTAGGGGATCATGCTTCTCTTTCTCCACAAATCAAAGAAATGAAAGATTGGATGTCAGGACTTGCACCACAGAAGCCCTTTCTGGAGGGACTGAAAAGATTTTATTGTACTCTCTGAAAGTTAGTAATTGCATTTCAAAAAGAAAATAAAAGTGATGAATATTTCCCCTTGAGTTCAAAGACACCCGCTAATTTTGTCCTTTACTACTCAACTCCTGGGATTAGATTATAAATATAGTGCAGATAGGAGCACCATTTACCAGCTGGATTCCTGAGACTGGTGAAGAATTTAGCACTGGCAAAGCTCATCCTTCAATGACTGCCTTCTGTTATAATTAGTGGTGTAGTGTATCTGCTCCTTGAGGGCAGCAACTGTGCTTTACTCTTACTGACTTTCTAAACTTGTAAATCACTAGGGATTCCTCTTCTACTGAAAGTCCTACAATGACTTTAAGATAATTCAAAATAAATTCGAGCTCCTTCTCAGGGCCCTTCACAAGGAGCTAAAATCTGGCCCTGATCACTTCTTTGGCTTACCTCACACTGTTCTCTCTTCACACACTTGCTCCAGCCACTGTGGCCATCTTCCTTGTCCTCCAGCAGGCCAAGCTTGCCAGTGCCCTCGTATGCTGTTCCCTCTGCCTGGAATGCTGTGCTCTAAGGACTTCAAATGATGATTTCTTCTCATAACTAAGGTCTCAGTTCAAATACCTCCACCAAGAGGTCTTCAAGGCACACTCCGTCATACTCACCCTATTTTATTTCTTCTACAACACATCTCAATAACTGAAGTTATCTTGTATATTTATTTTTTATTTCCTTGTTGTCCGTCTTGTGCCTCTAGAATATAAGCTCTTTAAGAATATAGATCTCATCTTGTTCACTGCTATATTCCCAGTTCCTAGAAGAGTATGTGGCACATAGCAGGTGCTTAGTAAATAGTCATTTACTGCATCCCCTATAGTGCCTCATACCACAGTGTCACAGGTGGAGAGGCCAAAATCATATGATAAAGAGAAAAGAGGGCCATCTAATTTATAGTTAAGATTATATAGTCCAGGCACGGTGGCTCACGCCTGCAATCCCAGCACTTTGGGAGGCCAAGGTGGGCAGATCACCTAAGGTCAGGAGTTCAAGACCAGACTGACCAACATGGAGAAACCCCATCTCTACTAAAAATACAAAATTAGGTGGGTGGTAATACATGTCTGTAATCCCAGCTACTTGGGAGGCTGAGGCAGGAGAATCTCTTGAACCCAGGAGGCGGAGGTTGTGGTGACCCGAGATCGTGCCATTGCACTCCAGCCTGGGCAACAAGAGCGAAACTCCATCTCAAAAAACAAAACAAAAAAATATTATATAAACACGATGGTCACCAATACAAGGCTGATGGAAAGACAGATTATTTGGCTAGTTACTGTATCTGTGTCCTTAAGTACCATTGCTGTTTTTAAGATGGTAATAGAAAAATTTTATGCAGGGCTTCAAATAGTTTCTTCTTAAAATCTGTTTTTCCTTTCCATTTGGATATATCAGTAGTTTATGGTAGAAAAAATACTGGACTAGTTAGAAATGGCAAATCGGTTTATCTCATGTGGCCAATTTGAATTGATAGCTGCCTAGAGGACCTACGTAGGTGGTATCATGAAGTGATAGCTGCCTGGGGGAGCTAGGTAGAGGTATTCTGAGAATAAATGCAAATTTGCATGTCTGCTCTGGCCCTGTTTGGGAAGTGGCTATGTGATGATGAATTATAAGTCTTTCCAATTGCAGTGACTGCCTTTTGTCACACAAAAGCAAAGTACTGTAGATAGATGCTCTGGAAAAGTAGTTTAATTGAATTATACAACTATCTAGGTTAATGAAATCAAATGGGATTTTCACTTTCTCCTTGGTGCAATAGTGAAGAAATCAAGAGGGCTGCATCATTTTTAGCATGTGACTTTGGACAGATCATAATAATTTTATGTGGCTCAAATAATTTTAATCCACCTAAGATTATTAAGGGATCAAATAAAAAATATCTAATCAAAACCAATATTATTATGCTATACAAATGTATGGTACTTTGTGGGAATCTGCGAACCTCCATACCATACTCACTCTCTATGTGTCCTGAATTTTCTTGGCCTTACTCAACTTTTGGGTGCCACCATGTGGCCCCTTGCCTCCCCCAGCAGTCATGGATGTCATTTAAAAATAGGCTGTAAGCTTTGATGTGCAGCTAAGGCAGAGCCTCTCAGATGCTGCTTGATACCGCCCATGCAACGGATCCCGGGCATTGCTTTGCAGATATCTTGCCTCATCTAGGAATTTGTTTTGGAATATGTCTTGGACTACAAATTGTTATCTGGGAAGCTGGTAGATTTATTAACTTAATTAATGCTGGGAAAGTAAACAATAGCTTTTCAGGGATTAAACTTTTAGGCTGGAGACTGTTTTTTTACGGGGACCACGTGCATTGTTCTGTTCCCAAGTCTATGTGCTTTTCATCTTCTGGCCAGTGTTCAGACTTGTTGCCAGTTTCTCATAGAACGTTTGGCAGAAAAATGAGGAGGAAGGCACCAGGGAAACAGAAATGGAGCAAAGTGGTAAGAAATTCTTTAAGAAGTCTGGGAGCCACGAGGGAGAGGGAACCAGAAGAAAGTGTGCTGACTGACAAGTGATGGAAAATCACTGAACCATAATAGACCTCACTTGTATTGACATGCGCTAACTGAAGTGAACAGCTGGGGTAAAGTTACTGAGCATCTTATTTCGGAGTTTGGCAGTGGACCGAACTCTATTTGAAAGGAGACAGCTACGACAGGATTTTACAGGTCTAATGCAGAACAAAAATGTAGTCAGCTCAGCCCAGCAACTGAAGTATAGCAAGAGGCCTTTACTTTTGTTAGACACAGTTTTTATAGAAGAGATACCCCACTGGCTCTCCTTTCATATATAGCATTTGAGATAGCGTGAGCCTGTTGTTTGATTCCCTTCAGTATAGTTAGGATTCTAATTTAGCAGCATGCTTGTGCAGGTGATACACTATATCAGATGCTTTAACCATGTAACCAAAAAACAACAACAACAACAACAAACACAGAAAAGAAGAAATTACATAGTAGTGTGACTTCTGAAAGCTAACAACATTAACTGAACACTTACTCTGTGTCAATCACTGTGCCAAATCCTTTTATATGCTTACCTTATTTAATCCTCACAGTAACCCTATGTGGTTGGTACTATAATTATCTCTGTTTTGCAGGTGCGGAACCTGAGGCTTGGAGATATGAAGTTATATGCTCCGATGCAGAGTTAGCCAGTGACAGAGCAAGAATTGCAACTTAAATGCATCTGATACTCAAGCCTGTGTTCTTCACCATGAGGTCCTACTGTCACCACAGTCTACACATACCTAAGATGTGTGGGAATTCATGGGACCACTTCTGCTCTGACTGTTTCAGTCTTTTGCCTTGGTGTTTAATATTGTATTATGTTATTCTCTTTTGTCTCCCAATGTTTTGGTATCATGTTACTGCAACTCTGGAGGTTTTGCTGGCTGGTAGCTGGGTCACTTAGAGTCTTCAAGTGATTCTTATTCCTTTGGAAGCGCTTTATAGAGCAAAGAAAGTTGGTGGAAGTGGGAAAAGATAGGTGGCTGATTTCCTCTCCTTGATCTTAGGAGGACAACTGGGCTTAGGGGCCCCAGAGGAGACGGTGAGCTCAAAGGAGTATTGTTTTATGCTGCATTCTGCAGGCAGGGACTACGTGCCCAGCTCACTAAGGAAGTTCCACCATTTCTTTTTTTTTTTTTAATTTCTTCTAAAAAACAAAACAAAACAAAAACAGGATACATGCACAGAACTTGCAGATTTGTTACATAGGTGTACGTGTGTCATGGTGGTTTGCTGCACCTATTGACCCGTCCTTTAAGTTTCCTCACGTCACCTCCCATCCCCTAACAGGCCCTGGTGTGTGTTGTTCCCCTCTCTGTGTCTATGCGTTCTCATTGTTCGACTCCTACTTATGAGTGAGAACATGCAGTGTTTGGTTTTCTGTTCCTGTGTTAGTTTGCTAAGGGTAATGGCTTCCAGCTTCATCTATGTCCCTGCAAAGGGCATGATCTCATTCCTTTTTATGGCTGCATAGTATTCCATGATATGTATGTACCACATTTTCTTTATCCAGTTAAACATTGATGGGCATTCGGGTTGGTTCCATGTCTTTGCTATTGTAAATAGCGCTGCAATAAACATATGTGTGCATCTGTCTTTATAGTACAATGATTTATATTCCTCTGCGTATATACCCAGTAATGGGACTGCTGGGTCAAATGGTGTTTCTGGTTCTAGATCTTTGAGGAATCACCATACTTCAACCATCCTCCACAACGGTTGAACTAATTTACATTCCCACCAACAGTGTAAAAGCGATCCTATTTCTCCACAGCCTCGCCAACACCTATTGTTTCCTGACTTTTTAATAATTACCATTCTGACTGGCATAAGATGGTAGCTCATTGTGGTTTTGATTTGTGTTTCTCTGATAATCAGAAATGTCGAGCTTTTTTTCATACATTTGTTGTCCGCATAAACATCAATTTCTATTGGAAGCACTGCTGTCTCTAATTCTGTGGTGTCGGCTTGTGAACATAGATGGAAAAAATAATTATACGCTTTTCACCTTCACTTTACTGAAATTTAACATTCTGTTTAATTATAGATGTAGATAACAAACCATAGTAGTATATGCAGGACCTATGGCTTCGTCACCAACAGAATTCAGATATTTTCATATCATATTTCTGATGTTGTAGATACCTTAGAATATCACTATACCAAATGCCACTTCCAAATTATGGTTGCTGTTAGACTTGCTGCTAGATTTTGTAACTTAATGAGTATGTGTGAATTACTATATCACAATTAAACATATTTTGACAATTGTATTTAAATGTAATTGATTTCCTTTGAACCATTTTTATTATCTTTAATTTCAAACTTTTTTTCTGGGAAGAGGATCTATAGGCTTCACGAGACAACTAAAGGAATCCATGGCACCACATATGCAGACTAAGAACACCTGTTCTTCTTCACTCATTTAGAAATATCTTATATGCATTACTCATTTACTCTGCACACCAGCACTATGAGGTGGGTACTATTTACTGTTATCATCCCCCATTTTAAGGATTAGAAACTGAGATGCCAGAGATGGGGGAACTTTTCCAAGGTGAACCCAAATAATGATTGAGTGCTCATTGTATGGATTCTTTATACAGCTCAGCGTCAGCATCATCCTCTCCCTTTCTGATGGCAAGGAGGAAGCCCAGGAATCAATAAAATCTCCCAAATTCCTAGAAAGCAGGATTCCGGGTGAGAGCCTGCCAAAGACAAGGGCTGTGTGCGATATGGAAGATGAAGGAGTAGGGAAGCTGCCTGTCTTCTGCTGCAGCGGCGAGTGTGCACACAGGCAGTCAGCAGGCTTGAGGTTTCTGTTGGCTTTTGGGCATTCTACCTTCCCTGAGATACAGCAGCCAGTGGTGTGAGATGAAAATGCTCATGTGACACAGGATTTGGAGTTTGGGTCTCCCTTCTTATTGTACATGTCCAGAAACCAAAAATAGAAATCAAACCATTTTCCTTTCTCCAGTGGTTTATATCTGTCCCTTCTTAACCTTATTACTAATCCCTATAATCATATAGATGATTTTTGAACTCACTAAAACAAACTAAAATACTCCCAAATACATTTAAAATCCCATATTCTTAATTATTTCCCCCCAACACATACACTAAGGTTCTTAAGTGTTAATTTGGTTTAATTTCTCTCTTTTCTTTCCTTCCCTTATTAATTATTCTACTCTTTGGTATGTATCCTGGTTATATAACTGAAGTCCTGAAATTATACAGACAGGAAGGACATGGAAAAGAGGGGATGCTATGATGGATGAGGATGCAAATGAATACACACTGATACATTCAATCCAAGTAAGAAGTGAATGCTCCTGGGCATGGCATTAACTTAGCAAGCTTTAAGAGCCCACGTCCAATAGACCAAGATTTGAAATCCAAATGTATTATCATTAGTTGTGCAAGTTACTTAATCTTGCTGTGCCTTGAATAACTCATTGTCAAATCATAATACCTAGTAAGGTTGTTGTGAGGATTAGATATTATCTGAAGCTCCTAGCACAGAGACTGCTATATAATGAATATTTAATAAATAACCTTAAATTTGAAAATAAGTACAACATAGTGACTAAGTACTTGGGCTCCTCATTCAGAAAAAATGTGTGTTTGAATCCTAACCTCACCAATTTCTAGCTATATAATCTTGGACAAAATACTTAAATTCAGTCCCCTCATCTATAAAATCATTACATATATAACAAAATAGTTATAATATTCACGTTAGCAGGAAAAGAAACTTTGTTTAAGAAAACACCTTATGAAGGGGAATGTAGCTCCAGCTAAGGGCTGGATCTGGCTTAGAAAGAGCAGAACAAAAGGAAGCCTGGACTCATCTGAGTAGGAAGAAAACAGAGGAGAATTTTTTTTTTTTTTGAGTCGGAGTCTCGCTCTGTCGCCCAGGCTGGAGTGCAGTGGCACGATCTTGGCTCACTGCAAGCTCTGCCTCCCGGGTTCATGCCAGGAGAATGTTTTAAGTTTTCTTTTTATTTCTCCTGAGATGGAGGCAGATTGGAGTCCAAGTTGGTGAATATGAAGGGGAATATTTTAAGAGCAATTTGTTATAATTTTGAAATGTAAATGCACTGTACCTTCCTACCTTTTGTACTCTCAGCTATACACACAAAGGTCTTGATGAACTCCTTGTGTATGTGTATGTAAATTCAGACATAGAGTCTGAATAGTTCATGTCTGGGTTGTCCAGCCAGGGACAGAACTGTGGGAAAATGAGGTGATACCTAAACAGGTAACCGACACAGTAGGACCTCGGAGCCAAAGCAGACCATGAAAACTTGAACCTCTAGCATTGAGGGAAACAGAATGTAGGACACTGACTTGGGATAGGATAGAATGGGAATAGGGTCAACATTTCTAGATCTTCAAAAGCTCAGTAATCAGTAACATCCCCCAAAATATCTGGATTCCATGTGGACACTAGACTGGGCCTGATCTGTTCAACAACTCTATAGGACATTATCATTATTCTTTTCTCTTTCAGAAAGGAAACAAATATTTAACAATGTGCTAAAGGTCACACAACTATAAGTAAAAAAGGCTTGGCTTGAATGCAGCTTGCTCTGGTTACAGAGCCTATGTTTTTAACTCCAAATTCTCTGCTTCCCTTGTGGCCATGGCCTCTAAAATCTTAATCTTACATTTTCCTTTTTATAGGATATTATTCCTTACAAAAAGCCAAAGTCATACAAGATCGGAGTTAACTTACTAGCACTGGAAGATGTGGAGCCAGCTTATCTGGAAGATGTTTTTGGCATCTTTGGATTTAAATAAAAAAGATTACTTCCAAGGAATCTCAACAAGACACACAAAAAGGTTGATATCAGAACTATCTCCCGCCATAAAATGGTGAAGAGTTTCACTCTCTCTTAGGGCCAGCATCATGGGCATGTGACTTGGACAGTCACACAGGGCCCCATGCTCAGAAGAATCCACACTTGGTTTAATGCTCTACTGTTACTATCTTGAAATTCTTAATAATCATTGAGCTTGTGTTTTGTAAACAAAGACTGATGAGGCAATGGAGTGTTCTTGTGAGAAGAGGAGATTAGTGCAATATGCATGTCTGCCATTCATTTTGCACTAGCCTCCACAAATTATATAGCTAGTCCCACCCTCTCCAAATGAAAGGTAGGCTCTAATGAATAATTAGCAATTAATTATCCTTCTACCCACCTACCCAATGGATTAAAATGGTCAGGAAACAGAGAGTTCTCTTTTACCAGTATTTGACTTTCTGTGATTAATTGAATGTAATGCAAGATCTTATAGTCCATGCTCAGAGGTTCTTTAAAACAGTGAAATGTATAGGAGGCCATTGTTTTAAACTGAGCTCCTGCACTGGGCCCCAACAGACCCAATCAAAATGAAGTTACCTATGCTGAGTGTTGAAACTGCCTTTGTAAAGATTATGACAGTGAGAAATCTCGCATGGCTGACTCCATCTTGCTCCTAGCCTCACAAGCTGGCTGTCCTTCATTTGTGAGCATAGGCCAGGCTAACCATGGGAAGAATTTAGTTTACAGTTTAACTTTGAAGAAGGGATGATAATAGCCCTTCCTAAAACTAAACTAAACTAAAACTAAAGTTCACAAGGATAGAATTATGAGAGTGGCTGTATTCTGCTAAAATATAGGCATAGTGAAAGGATAACTAGTCATTTTTCTGGAGGTCACAAAATTTATAACTTCCCTAATTACTCCTGTAGATAACATCACTATTGTAGAACCTAAGGTTGGCCTTTTGAAATGTTTCTCAGACGTTTGCATTTCTGGCAACTGACTGACTCCAACTGAACCTGCGATTTGTGACTCAATCAACCCTGTGGCCCCCACCCAGAGGCTGATTCAGAACACAAGGGCTGTTTTCCACACCCCTATGATTTCATCCCCAAACAATCAGCATTCCCCATTCCCTAGCCCCCTACCCACCAAACTGTCCTTGAAAATCCTAACCTCTGAGTTTCCCAGGAAACTAATTTGAGTGATGACTCCAGTTCTCCCACATAACTAGCCTTGTGTTAATCAAACTTCTGTTAAGGCAGTACCATGGTCTTGGTGAACTGGTTTTGTTGATGCAGCAGGCAAGAAGAAGCCATTGATTAATTAGTGTCACAAAATCAACTGAAATTTTAAGGAAACAGGCAAAACTCCCAAAAGACCAGTTTTTTTTTTTTTTTCTGAAAACAGGAGATTCACAGCAACCATTTGGAGAGAGCTCAATCAACCAGATTCAGCATGATAAAAAAAAAAGTCCCCTCCCCTTTAACCCTTACAAGGGAAGTAGCCTGAGAAACCCGATGTTAACCAATCTGCTTTAAAAAAAATTCTGTTTCCTTGTTTGCAACTTACAAAAAACAACTGTTCTATCATGCACAGCAAAGCAAAAATCTTAGATGAGATGCTCCCCAGTTCGTGAATTGCTAATAAAAGATGATTAGATTTTTAAGCTAAATTTTTTGTAATTTTGTCTTTTGACAGTGACAATGCACTAATTTTTAATATTTGATGCAATTCAACCTAATGAATTTGATGATGGCCTTGGAAAAGAAAAAAAAAAAAGATTTGCATGACTTTCAGACCAGTGGGTGCGTCTACAAAGTTGCTGGTCTTTGGTTTTTCAAAGATAGGAACTGCCAAGAGCACAGGAATCCCTGGCTGCTGGTGATTTCTAACCAATTCTAGCCTTGCCCACGTGCGATTCCTTTGTAGTGCTTGGGCAAGGAGAATAATACATTTTTACTTGACAAAATAAATTATTTGATGGGCCTTGCCAATCAAAAGTTCAACACTTGAACTTCATCGTCAAGGGGCAGTTTTAATGAGGTAGATTGGGCTGGATGTTTCAGGTCATGGTTTTCAGTTTCTTGCATCTGTGATTAAACATCATAATCACTTAAAATGGAATAAACCTGAGCTCAAAAACTAAACACATGTAGATGTTTAGGCCATGGGGAATCAATCTGGCCATTAAAATGCTAATAAATGCAGATCTCCTCATCCTTAATTAATTGGGTAACTAAACAGAGAGGCTGGGGTGAAACACAAGTATGATTATTTAACATGAAAAATCAAGAAGCTTGGATGAATAACAATTACATAATCAACAAACAATAAAGAACATTTGAGTTTCAATTAATCCTTATTGGCAGTTCAGTAATATCCACCAGAATCTGTTTCATTTCATTGCAAACTGGGCCTTTTCGAGTTTAAACAATTTTGACATTTGGTCTCTAATATAAATCTACTTATTAAAAATGTTCAAGATCAACATGATACATTTAACTAAGAGCAAGGCCAATCAAAGAATTTATTTTGTCAAGTAAAAATGTATTATTCTCCTTGACCAAATATAAAGGATGCTATTATTTGAATTTAGTATGTTACTTTGCAAAAACAGTCATTCTACTCATGAGTTATAATGAAAAATACAAATGCAGCAGAAGGTTAGAGAGGCCATGCACCTGGTAAAGGTAGGTGATCAAATCCAAGACTGTATTACTCAGAGTTCTCTAGAGAAGTAGAACCAATAAAATCAACAGAAGGCATGAATAATATGTATATATGTATATATGTATCTACTTATCTAGCCATCAAGGATTTATTTTGAAGAATTGGCTGGCATGACTGTAGAGGCTGTCAAGCCTGAAATCTACAGGGCAGCTCAGCAGGCTAAAGAGCCGGGATAGAGTAGATGCTGCAACTCCAGGCTGATGGCAGGCTAAAGGCAGAATTCCTTCTTCCTCTGGGGACCTCAACTCTTAAGGCCTTCAACTGAATGGATGTGGCCTATCCACATTATGGAGGGTAATCTGCTTTACTCAAAGTCTACTGATTTAAATGTTAATCACATCTTTAAAAAAAGACTCACACTTTCACTGCAACATCTAGACTGTTGTTTGAACAAAAATGGGGTACCATGGCCTAGACAAGTTGACAAAAATTGGAACCATCACAGAGACCTAAGTGTGTAGAAACTGATTTTAGAGTCCCAATCCCTTCATCCCTGGTTTGATGTAATTGATCTGGGATGTAGACTGGACATCAGAATTTTTAAACAACCATCTCCAACTACCTTCCCCAACCACCCTCTTCAGTCTTCCTCCCTACTCCACCTAAGCCTCCAACCTACCTAAGCCAGGTGTAGAATTTAACTCCAAAGTGGTGCTTTTCTCTTAGCTTCAACTAGATTTTTAAATTCTATCATGCCTGAGTACCCAAAACTAAATGCCACTGCCCATCTCATGGCATTAATTACTACCCCTTAGTGAAATCAAACTTTCCAGATGTCATTTAGTTTGATTCCATACCATGATGATTGAAAAGAAAATCTCATGATGAATGTGCTGGTTATCCAGGAATTTGGGGGGAAACATAGAAGCGATTCTGGAAGGCAATGCTTCGAACAGTGTTTTCTAGAGTGGGTTCCATGGAACACAAGCCCTCGAAGAACTGTACTTTGAAGGGGGTTTCATGGCCACATCTGTTTGGGAATGTGGTATGTTACAGCCTTCTCTCTTTGGAGATTCATAATTTGTTTTTGCATAATAAAGTCTTCAATAAATCTTGCTGTAAGGAAACCTGTTAAATTGTATTAAGCTAGCATTTCTCAAATCCACTGTACACAACTTTTTACCCATGGAATGCATATTAGCATCCCAAGGAGCATAATTTAGAAAATGCATTTGAACAATTAAAGACTGAAAACAAAAGTCTATACAATCAAGAAAAAATAACCACATGATTTGCACTGCACTTAGTGAACCGAACAACACAGTCACAGTTGGATGCCTCCTTAATGCAGGCTGGGCACATACCCAACTTGCTGGGTCACTGAGCTAAATTCCTAGGGCTCAGGCCACTGCTGCTGCCCTCACCCCACACTTGAAATTACACAAAACTTGCAGATGACCCCACAAACCGGTGGTCAAATTGTTGTCTGCTTTGCTAAGCAGAAATGGTTTCTTTACTCAAACTGCCACTGGAAAAAATGCTGAGGTGTCACATTTTCACGGAGGAGGAGGTAACACTTTAACCCGTATTCAAAATGCTTAACTGGGACTGATTTAAATGTGTTGAAACAGCAAGGCTTCTTAGTGGTCAACTAGATCAACCTTTTGGAACATGTGCATTGGAAACTAGGTTAGAAAAGCCAGTTTGCAGATAACTGGTTTTTGATTATTTTCATGATTCAAGATAAGTTGTGAACTGGAAGTTCAAGAAATTAGGGGCAGAATGGCATATGGCCGTTGGCTAGCACTTTGGGTAGTTTTTGTGTAAACTGCAAAAAGATATCCTCTAGGCACACAAACTACAAAAAGGTACCTCTTCCTCTGGATTCTCTGCAGCCTTGTACCAGGGCCAGGGTGTAGGGCTGTATTTGTATCCTCAGTGACCATGCTGGCTGGAAGCTTTTTATAGAGCAGAGTACATGCAGCTATGATGTGGCAGTTGAGGATTACAGGTGGGTCCCAGCAGGAAGAGATGATATGCCAGACAGAGAGGAAGAGTGAGAAAATGAGTATACACTGGGCACTCAAACTTGTTTCAGACCTTATGGGCCCTTGTAGAGTGTGGTATATACATGGTTGGTAGCAGATATGAGAGGCTTATGACATGTTTGTTTGAGCTAAAGATAATTCTATACCAAAGTTTTTCTTAAAAATGAGGAAATATTTTCATCATTTTATTTTGTAGCAGAATGACTTGGACCAAAAGCCATTGTTCCATAAGCAAATAATTTTTAGTACATTCATTTATTTACCTGTTATTAAACAATTTGAACAATGTCAATGAATATGACATGGTTCTAGTCTCGGGGATACTTTGGAAAATAAGTTAAACATTCTTTTTGCCTTCTCTGAGCTTATATTCCAGTAAAGATGAGAAAATTAAATAATGACAATAAATGTAGTGAGAACAATGGCAGCACATGGAGGTGAGTAGAGAAAGATAGCCTAAGGAGTAAATCCTCATCTGACTTCTTACAGGGACCAGTGGAGGTATCCTGGAGGAAGGGCCCCTAAGGAACAATAAGAGGCTAAAAGAGAAAAGCTAGAGGGAGCTTGGGGAATCCCAGGACAGAGATAACTTCAAAATAGTGTAATTACTGAACAGAGGGGGAGAATGACATAAGTTTAGGGTGGATATCTGGACAGGGTGCAGATTTTGAAAGGCTTTTAGCTGTGTCATGGGTTGTAGTATGATGAATTATCGAGGAGGAAGTCTGGAAGGAGGGAAAGTGCTGTTGTGGTGTAGGAGAAAGGTAGTGGTGATGATGGAAGTGGAGGAAAGCAGTTGGATTAGAAAATTACTTAGCAGTTAGAGGAAACTGGGTTGAACGGACATCTATTAAGGACAAAGCATTTGGACAGAGAGAGTTGAGAAAGGTGTCCAGGATGACTCCCAGGTTTCTGGATAGGTCAACTTGTGGAACAATGGTGCCATTGAATGAGATATGGAAGCAATTCAGGAAGAGAAGCTGCTTGATTGGAAAGATAATGGAGTTCAGTTTGGACATATTGTGTATGAGACACTCCAATGGAGATGTCTGGCAGGTAGGAATATCTAAGTCTGAAGTCATTGGAATAGACAACAAGATCAGTCAGAGAGAAAGTGAACAGAGAATGAAGAGAAGGGGCTTGGATGGCCTTGATAGAAAGAGAGAAGTCTGCATAGGAACTAAGAATTATCAGAGGGATAAGAAACAAACCAGGGTTTTGAGGGTACAGAGTGCAAAGAAGGGAAGACTTTCAAGACAGAATTATGATCAGAGTTTAATGACATAAAGATATTAATAAGGACTGAAGAATGCTCATCATATTTGGCAATTAGGAGGTCACTGGTGACTTGAGCAGATTGTGCTTCCAGTGAGCATTAAGGATGGGAATCAGAGGTAATTGAATGAGCAGAAGTGAACTGGAGGAGAGAGAAGATAACTCTAAAAGAGTATAGTAATGTAAAGGGGAAGGCTAGGAAGATAGCCTGGAGGTGTAGCACAGTAGGACCACTTGACAGTTCGACTGAGAAAAGAGTTGGGGAAAACTTGGATATGTTGGCATCAAATAAAGAAAAAGAGGAGGCTAAAGATAAAAGAGAATGGAAAAACCAGTGAAGGGGCAAAATCCTTGACGAAGTTTGAATGGAATGGATCGAGGAGTTAGCCTGGGGTAGAAGGATGGCAGCTCTTCTTCTGGGGCAGAGTGGAAGGAGGAGAGTGTGGGTGTGGGTATAAATTGAGAGGCAGGAGTTGGGAAGGCTAAGGTAGTTCACCCTTGACAACTTCCAGTTTTTCTATGAAATAGGCAACAGGATAATCAGCTAAGAGGGATGACCTTATTCATAGCTACTCACTACTTATTCTATACTCTTTGTTATTCCTCATCATACTCATTTGTTGTCTTGATTATTGTTTGAATGCATGTGTCCAAAAAAACCTCCTTCTTTCTCACTCTGAACATTAGAAATTTCAGCTGAAGTATGTGGGCTGGTTAGTGATTAGAGGAATGTTTCTTATAGAAAAGATGTGTCTTAGATGGAAGAACTGACATAACCAGAGAGAACATTTTCCTTCATTTCGCACTGAATAAAGTTTTAGAGAAAATACTTTCAAGCATTTCACTAAAAGAAAAAAAATTCTACTGCTAAGCACCACCACCACCCCACACACACTTTTTTGTCTCATCTTTTAAAAGATCCAGCAGTTGCCAAGTTTACAAGACTGTCTTTCATTCCTGATCTCAAAAGGTTTTTTTGTTTTCTTTTTTTCCCTCCAAACATGCATACAGCAAAACATTTTTTTCAAGTTGTCCTAGGAGACTGACAATATACCAACTGTTTTCAACTATGCAAAAGACCCTTTTAAAACATGCCTTAAGATAGTAGTTTCTTTCTGCTTATCTTTACATCTTCTTTCGCCAATTAGGTTTATGGACAAAGTCCAATATTTAGGCCTGAGTGAGAGATCCCATCTCATTCAGAGCTAGGCTACTCTTGAAGTTGAGCAGGGAGGTTACAATGATTGGCTAAGGGGATGCTGTTGGCTTACCTCATTAGCATGCTCTTTTGGGGTGTACCTTATTAAGATTATATTTCAAGGCTATCACAATAATGCAAAACCAGCCTAGAGTTTCAGAAACCATCCTTGAAATGACAAGTTGGTCTGGAGAAATCTATATATAACTAGTAAAAATGTAAACTGTAGAATGATTACTGTAATTTGGGCGAGAAGTTTTTATATATCAGGTCCTATTCTCTCTTTTCATCCTGCTCTTCCTATTTTCCTGTCAGTGAAAAGACTTTTGAAGAAGAGCTTTGGTGATGGAATGGTAAAATGGGAGTCAAATGTGAAGAATTAAGTGTTGATGTTTGTTTATTTATTTATTTATTTTTACTTTGGCTGCTTTTGTTTGGCTACAAAATCTTGTGAGGCAGGAAAATAGGGTCTGGAGGCAGGGAACTTGAGGCCAATTCATGCTGATTCAAGGAAAACCACCAAGGTTTGGGGGTGGGAATTAAGGCCAATTTGTGCTGTCTTCCTAAAAGAGAAAACACCAAGGTCTGGGGGCAGGGAATCTAAGACCAATTCGTGCTGACCTCCTAAAGCTGGAGCAAAAGAAAAACACTTGGGTCTGGGGACGGAAATCCTAAGGCCAATTAATGTCAACTTCCTAAAGCTAAGCCAAAACGAAAAACCCCATCTCCCCACCACACCCCAATAGAAAGGGATCAAAGGTGACTCTCCCTACAACCTGCCCACTCCACCAAGTCTCAGATGGAAAGGGAGAGTGCCTTGGATTGGCTGCGGGCCAAGCATGGCCATCCCTTCATCTGCATAGGGCGCCAATTCACCGCAGGCTTTAATTAGCCATGGACCAAATCCTTCATCCAGATAAGGGGTAAGAAATAGAAACCTCAAAAAGAGTACTTAAAATCCAGAAAATTTTGTAACTGGGCCCTTGAGCCACTTGCTTGCGTCCGCTCCCACTCTGTGGAGTGCTTTCTCACTTTAATAAATCCCTGCTTTTGCTGCCTTGTTCCTGTGTTTCGTTCCTTTATTACTTTGTGCATTTTGTTCAATTGTTTATTCAAAACGCCAAGAACCTGAACAACTTACACTCAAGGCCCTCTTTCCAGTAACACCTGTGTAAAACATTTACACTTATGAAACAACCTTCTTGGAAGTATAGTTTATAATTGCTGTCTCCACTTTTTCACTTTTCATTCATTCTTTTATCTGAGTTCTTTAAAGTTATAAAAGTAACCAGTATCAAATAATAAATTTTTTAAAGTTAATATTTTCTGCTACCTTCCTTTGCATTTCTTTCGTTCTCCCTTGAAAGGAACTAATAATAATATTTTGGGATATTCTCTTGTACTCCTTTCTTTACCCTCACATCCAATCACTCTTCAGCCAACTTATTGGACACTAAATTGAGTATCATTTCTTGCAGTCTTATATTCTTTGAGCTCTTAGGAATATTGGACACCGTTAATTAACCTTTCTTTTTGAAGACCCTCATTTTCTTGCTTTCTGTGACCTTCTACTTTTCTAGTTTCTCTCCTGCCTTAATGATCATTCTTCCTAGTATTTGTTACTAGGGGTGATTCCTCTGCCTGCCTATCAACTTCAGGGCTGTGTCCTACGTGGGGTGAGCATGTCTCATGACACTCCCTACCCAGAATTATGGGAACTTTTGGACACATAAGAATTTATCCAATCTCTTTATGTTTACGGGTAAGAAAACCAAAGCAGAGAGGGTGAGGAAGTAACGTGTCAAAGATCATCTCAGAGCCTGAACCTGAAATAATAACTTCCTGACCTAAAATCCTAAAATCAACTATTGTCAATTTTCTGTTCAGTTTCTTTTACTTATGGTACTTTTCTTATACTTTTCCTTTTGGCTTGGTAAAAACCGAATGAAAAGTAAGCCCAATCTTGAAAGATGCCTTTTATGACCCCAATGATAGTCATATAAACCTGTGGAAATTGATCTGAGGAAGTCAGCAGAAAGAACTAAAGAAAACAGTTTGATTTGTTTTATTTTTCGTGAGAGCAAAAAGGGAAAAGGGGTAACAGGCTCCCCTAAAGATTGGGATAATTATAATTAGCACAAAAAGAGAGCTGAAGCTGCTTTTGATGAAGCTCTTCCCGAAAGCATTCAGGAAGCCTCAGCCACTGAAAACAGCCCTAATTCAAACTCAATAACAGTTTCTAAGGTAAATAGACACTGAGTCAGCACCAAGGGTCGAGGGCCTAGTGCTTATGTGCCCAGAGTTGTCCTAAGCCTTTGTGTATAGTGACTATATTTTCCAAACCAAAAACTAGGTGTACCGTGTGACTGCTAAGAAGATTATTTGATATTTGGATCATTTTATAACTGCTGTGCTATGGATTGTTATAGGAATACAAGTCATGATCTTTTACACCCAGCTACTGCAATATAGATAGTTTAACAACTTACCATATGTAGCAGTGCGGTAAAATGGAACTCCATGTATTAGCTTTAGCTGAGCCCTCAAAACCTGAAAACAACAAAAATAAATTAACAAAAAGTTTAATTAAGCCCTTCTATGAGACAGACTAAGAAGTCCTAAAACCAGATCCACCTGCAATATCAATCACTCCCTCCATCTCTGAAAGCAGTTGAAGCTGGAGAGACTGGAGCAGGGAGAGAAAATTTCTTTGAATTGGCTTAGCTGCAAAGAACGGCCTTGTCCAAGGTCACATTCCTTCCCAGGTGGCTCATGTTCAGTGATTGATCCACGAGGTTGTATGAAGAATGAGTCATCTTGGGACCACTTTAAGAGGTATTAGAGCTCTAGAACTCCCTGCAGGCTTGGCTGAGGCTGTCACTGTGTTCCACGGCCTATGTCTCCCATTGCCCACTTGCTTCCATTGCGCCCCTTCCACAGTAGCTGATCCCACAGGTGCTCCTTAAGAATGATCCTACACAACAAACTCAGAGTCAGCTTCCCAGGAAATGCAGCCTATGACGGGAAGGGGTGGGTGCTTTCCCGTCATCTTAAGCCAATCAAGCTGTGGCTCTAAGAGAACCATTGAAAAGCTTGATACATGTCTCCTGGATTTAGGAAACATAATGGACTCGGGTTCCTCATGCCAGAGAAAGCTAAGAACCAGAGATAGCAGAACTCAGTGATATAACAAAATGAGAGGAGAGGAATCTTGCTGTGCTGGAAGTGAGTTGCCTTCCACTGAGGACAGGGCAAGTGTATTAGGAAGACAGAGATCAGAATGGCACACAGACTGATGTGACCCTGCCAGTAGCAGGCCAGGTATGGAGAACAAGTTTCAACTCAATGCCAAATCCAATGACTTGGTGGCGAATGCCTGAGTATTAGGATTAAAGAAGGAGTTGTGGTCTGAATCTGGATTTAGTGAGAAAGATGCTAAAAGTGGTTAGTAATATCTCTCACAGTTGCAGGATAAAGGGGCCATTGTAGCATATATCTTCCATCTCTGAAATACATTAATTAAGAGAAGCCAGATAAAAGTTACTAATTATTCTACATAGAAAGCAAATACGATGTGATTTGTAATCCTCCATACCAGAGACAGAAGTACATTTTGAAAAGACTCCTCTAATGGAAAACCTTCAATGGCTCCACAATTTAGAATGATCTATTAGGTCCTGCATGATTTATTTGATTTTCCTCAAGCTACCACATGCTTCATCTCCTTGGCCCTTCTAAAGTACTCAGAGTTCCCATTTGTATTTTTCTTTCATATCTCGATGTCTTTGCACATGGTGGTTTCTGTGTCTGGAATTTCACCCTCTCACCTTCCTACTTATTCCTCAATCCCCAGGCTCCGGTATCTCCTGAAAAGCCTTCCGGAAACAAGCCTCTCCACTAAAGATTGACCCTATTCCTCTTTTTGGGTATCATTCCATCTTGTATCACAAAGCACATATCATACTGTGTTGAAATAGTATCCGCTTTTCACTTTGACTGCAAACATCCTGAAGGCAGGTGTTGGTTCTTATTCATCTTTGTTCCCCTCACATTCAGCACTGTGGCAGGCACACAATGAACACCTAATATTTTTGAATAAGTGAGCAATGGCCAGAATTATTAAGAGACCCTTCACTGAATGACCCATAATTAAACATGATGCTAAAACTTTTGGGCCAGTGGCTTAGAGAGGCCTGTCCATTGTTTCCCATGAAAACCCAGAATCCAAATTCTCAGAGGACAATTTTATAGTGTAGACACTAACTCATACCACTTGGGATCTTTGCTAGTTAAAGAAGGAAATCTCATCTGACAAATGGATTAATGATCAGGCCGACTGTATTTGCACTGCTGCAGAATCTTCTCAAACAAGATGTTTGAGAACCCCTCTGTTTATGCAGAAAATTTGGTGACCAGGTGATAACATTAAACCATTTAGGCACAGCCTAGAGAACTGCGGGAATGGCTACCTCCATTGAATAACATTATTTATAGAAATCCCTTGAAAGTCTTCCCTTTCCTTTCTGGGGTGTGTAGGGTGTGTGTATATGCAAGAGATAAAAAGAGACAGGGTGAGAGAGAGTGCTTTTCTGGATTATAAATAAAGCCCTTCAGAATCCACCATGAATCAGGTAAAATGACAACCTGGATGGCCAGGTGTATAGATAACTTGCCAGCAGCCTGACTACATGATGGACCCCATGAACAACTCCTGAGCTATCAAAACAGTATTGTGGAGTTTGTCCCAGAATTTGTCCTTTCTGGCCGTGTGCAGTGGCTCACACCTGTAATCCCAGCACTTTGGGAGGCTGAGGTGGGTGGATCACCTGAGATCGGGAGTTCGAGACCAGCCTGACCAACATGGAGAAACCCCATCTCTACTAAAAATACAAAATTAGCCAGGAGTGGTGGTGCACACCTGTAATCCCAGCTACTCGAGAGGCTGAGGCAGGAGCATCACTTGAACCCAGGAGGCGGAGTTTGTGGTGAGCCAAGATTGTGCCATCGCACTCCAGCCTGGGCAACAAGAGTGAAACTCCACCTCAAAAAAAAAAAAAAATTTCCTTCATTTCAGCTTCTCTCTGCTCTGCAACCACCCAATGAGTGGAGAACTGTAATGATGCAATCAGGAGAAATCAGTTTTAACCAGATGCCTAGAGTGATTATTCAATACCATGCTCATAGAGGTAACTGAATTCACATGTGTAAGTGCCAGGGTCTCATGTGGCCGTAGGATAGACATTAGAAATCTTCTCTACAAGCTGAAAGGAGTTGCAAAATTTACACAGGGCATCATACATTCAAGTGAGATTGCTAGGGACGATTTTACTTGCTAAGCCCATGGCTTAGAGTCTTTGGGTTTGTAGGTCCTTCTCTTTGCAGATTCACATGGGAAGGGTGCTTGGTCCCGCAAATTGTTAAATCTGAATACTTGAAGTTTAGAATAGTGATAAAGGGGGTCTTGAATGGGCAGAAAATGAAGCTTTGGGACTTAATGGCATCTTAAATTCATACCGTCAAATGAATACTGTCAAGCAGGGCGGAGGCAGGGATAGAACACCTAACAGCTCCAGCCTGGGGGCCAAAGCACTTTTAAATAACAATTATAATAGAAAGCCAAGTGATAATTAAGAGTTATGGTGTGCTCCACTCTTTGAAGCTTTACATGGTATCTAGCATCCTTTTGAACAGATGTGCTGACTGAAGAATCAAAATATAAAAGAAAAATATTGGGCACATAGAGAAAAGCTGAAAACACTTGCAAATATTCTCTTACAAAAGGACTAAAAGTCTGTGTGTCCTAGAATCTTTGGATCTGGTTTGGGGGACATTTTTTGCCTCTACGTAAATATGTAAACACATCTTTGTTTAGAGGTAGGGAAGGGGAGAGATTGAGAGGGAGAGAGAGAGATCAAACTCCAAGTCAGTGTTCCCAGTGCTCAACGTTTCAATAATCCACCATGATTACCCTGCAGTAGAAATATCTCAGCAGGTCCAAACTGATGCAACCTTAAGGATCCAAAGTGATGTATTGAGGACCTCAAATCATACATGGCCTCTGCTATTTTAGGTAGAGTGGAAACTTCTTTGTGGAATATATTTTCCCAAATTTATTTTTTCTTGACTATGAAACTATCTATAAAAATCAAGGACAAGATGTGTACAAATAAATTGAAAGGCTGGAAATGAAGAAAAATGGAGAATAAAATAGCTTTAAAATTCAAGAGGATTAAATTTATGATGAGAGTAATGAAAGATCCATAGTTGAGTTGATTGGCTTTACACATATGACTTTTTTCCCCTTCCATCTCCTTACCTTCTTCTCTCTGCCTTCCTCCTTTGGAGCACGCTGTAATAGAGAAAAGTTTTTCTAGGCTCATCATCCATTTATAGAACCACTACTCCCCATCTTTCGTTTAGTTTGTGCATCACTGACTTTACCCAATGGCTTCCAGGCTCTGCAAAGCCCGGCATGACCAATGAGACACTCCATTTTACTGGTTACAGTTGTTAAAAATACAATGGCAAGTTTGGCAGGAGCCTACTGTCAAAGAGGGACTCTCTGGGTGGGGAGGGGTGGCCGCTAAACTGGGAAGAGCCTGCCTGTGAAAAAATGCTAACAGGAAGAAGAGAACCATGAGTACATGAGTGTCTAGTTTGAGGCCCTAGATTGGCCTTAAGCTAGAAACATCTTGGATTTCCAGTTAAGTGAGATAATTTTTTTAAGGTAATTTGAGTAGGTTTCTGGGTTTCTGTTACTTGCCAAAAAACAAGTCTTACTTATACAGAAATGCAGAGAAGAGCTAGAAGTTCTTAGCTTGGAACCCAGATACCCTTAGCTAATTAAATTTCAGAGAACAAGGATTACCCGGAACTCTGCAGTTGTAGTTGGCAAAAAGGAAGAACACAGTATCTCTGATCTTATTAAAGCACCTCTCAAACAATCTTGAAACTTTTTACAATTTTACCTTTCATGTTCACCAGAATCTGGGTTATTTTAAGATATCATGATGGCTTAGTGGATCAATAAATGGTACCTTTACCCAGCTTGCTCCGTGGCCTCTTGAGATCCTCATTCTGTCATCCCAGGGAGAATCCACTGCTCCCATCTTTCTTACCTAGCTTCCCTTTGTTGTCTGCCTTTCTCCAGTGTAACACCCAGTACACTATCTCAGTTAAATACTTCCTAACTCATGTACCCTTTAGCTACACTGCCTTCTCAGAAGCCAGGTACTGCCTACATTCACCTGTGTATTCACAGAACCCAGTACCAGGCCTGCTACAGTAAAGTTTGCATTGAATTGAATTTGTGGCTCAGCTCAGACTTTCTGACCACCACTAACCACCCAGCCTCTACCTCCTTGGAACCCTCAGGGACTTTCCTGCTTCTGATGCTTGCTGTTTTTTGCTTGACTTTGTCATTAAAAAGCCCATGTCTATAAATGTACTTGTATATTTATTGAATACTTACCAATTAATCACTTTATGTGCTTTAACTTGTCCAATCTTCACAACAGCCTTTCCATCTTACAGATGAAGAGACCAGACCTGAGAGGTTAAGTGGCTTGCCCTGGGTCACCCAGCTAGTAAGTAGAGTGGTCAGAGTTGAAGCAAGCAATGAGTTCCTAATCACTAACCTGTTTTCAGCTGGAGCACTGCTAGTTCCTTGTAGGCTAAACATGCATCCTTTATATTGTTGAATTACCATCCCAACAGCCCTATTAGGTAGGTATGATTATTAGTTCTCTTTTCCAGATAAGAAAAATGAGGGTCAGTGAGGTTAAATCATTTGTCCAAGGTTACCTTGGTGATAAGTGACAGGACAGAGATTAAATCCCAAGCTGTTTGACCCCAGAGCCCATGTTCATCAACCATTATGCCAATCAGTTTTCTGTTAATTGATTGATGATTATATCAGAAGCAACTACCAGGGTCATCTGACCTTTAATTACCATCTGTGGTTCTTATTGTTTAAGAGGTATAACAACAGCCACTTCATAGGATTATCATAAGAGCTTCAAGCTATGTTGTAAAGTTCCAAGAGTATTTGGCATACTAGAGCAAGTGCTCGACAAATGGTAATTATCATTACTATTTTGTTGTTTTTTGAGTGCTCCTTGTGCCAGATAAGTGCTTTACATGTATTATCTGATTTAATTCTCACATCACCCTCATGAGATAAGTACCATTATCATGCTCATTTTATAGATGAGGGAACTGAGGCTCAGAAAAGTAACTTGCCCCAAATTACACAACTAGTTAATGGATAGGGCTGCACAATTAGTTGTCTGATGGAGTAGCATGGTACTAGCACTCTTTATTACTTAGAAAGTTCTGGTAAAGAGATTGGACAGTCCAATTATCACTGGGTGTATTGACCTCTTCTTGGGTTCTGTTAGCTTCTGGTTTTTTGAGTGGTTCCTTAGCCACATGAGCCTCAGCTTTGTAGATAAAAAATTGGAGCCTTTGTAGCCACAACTTTACATAGACAAACTCTGGGGAACAGCAGCTGCTAAAGGGAGAACGAAAATGGACAGTATTCAGAGCACGAAGGGCTGAACACATGAAGTTATCCCATTTGAAACCTCTTTCCACCTGGCCAGCTGAAGGATCCAACAGCTACAGGTGCAAACCCCTTCCTTGTCCCACGCTTTTCCTGATGCTCCTCATGGGGCCCTGGCACAACATGAGAGAGAGAGAGAGCTGGCAATTCTCTTGTTAATTTGGGCCTTGTACATTATTCAGACTGTTAAAAAAAAAATCCATGTTGAGTCTAAAAGTATCTGGACCAGCTGTCTGTATAGATTAAATAATCCAGATGGCTTCGTGAAACACTATAGCAGAAAAGAAAGTAGTTTCACCATAGAACGAGTCAATCCAGAAAGCACAGGGGACAATAGATTTCTTTACCTCGTATAACCCAATTTCTTCTCTTCTTAGCTCGGCTGGCTTAAATGTAGAGTGCTGTCGCCAAATCTTCAGTCTACTTGGGCTATTTGAGTCACAATGTTTCCTTTTTCTAGAAAAGATTAAAAAATAAACAACCAAAATTTGGTGGTAGAGAATGGCATTTGGAATAAAGGATTAATCAGTTCTGTCACTCTCACTTGGGCAGCAAAATCAAGCCTCTTGTGTTGGGAAATACTGCTGGATGGGATAATTTCCACATTGCCAGGCTGTTTTTCTTTTTAATATCACAGCTGATTTGCTGTGACGGAGGCTGCTGCAAACTGCTGGCACCATTTCTGGTTACAAAATGTGTCTGCCAAACAGCTCAGTGTAGAAAGAGCCATACTGTATTCTTTGATGGTGGGCTCATTTGGCAGGGAACAGATCTGCATAGAAAGAGACTCAATTCATCATCTCCCCTGCACCTCGTTGTGGGCTGAACAAAGTGAATGTATCAAATTGTCCTTGTTGAAATCAGTGACATAAATTTCTACTCTCTTCACCAATACTGCAGTTGGAAACTTTCAGCTGTTTTAGCGATGTGTTTCCTTTTACCCTTATTCCCTGGTACACATGGCAGCAGAAACCCAGGAAAATGCAGATGGTTCACCTCTGCTGCCTCTGTGCTTGAGAGACACAAATGAGAGTGGGTGCCAAAAGCTGTTTGAATTCATCATTAATTGTCAAACAATTCTGCCAGTTCTCTTCTGAGCATGAAAAAATGTAAAATTAGAAAAACTTAGATGAAGTTATAGAATGTAATTCTCTCTCCTGAAAACTCTCAGATCAGTGTACTGTACTCTGCCGATGATGATTACACTGTCTTTTTTTCTTCTGTCTCCATTCACAGATGTCAATACATGGTGAGTGGTTTCCAGAAATTTACTTCATCTGCAACTAAAAGCAAGGGGGGAAGGCAGCATGAACCACACTGGCACACTGCCAGCTCAGCACTCTCCACCAGGAACTCAGCCCCATGCCAAGCCACTCGTGGAAGCCAAGGCAAGAGAGCGAGGGCACATTTTTTAAGGACACATTTTAAAACAAGAATTACACTGTCACAGCACCTACCTTCTCTCTCTTTCAAAATTCTAGCTCAAAGAATTAACCTCTCACATTAGGGGAAATAGATAATGATTCAGTCAAAGCTGAAGGAAAATACAATATTTACATTCATTTCAGACTTGTTTTAGGCAATGCCTATTTTTAAGTGAAACAAATGAAGAATTTTTTTCTCACTATTGGCTACTGATATTAGCATCTAACTAGACAGGAAGCGAGGAACTAAGAGAAGGGAATAGATAATTAAGGCCATTATGCATTTTTACTCTGAGCTCTGCGAGTCATTTAACCCCACTTTTCATTTATCCATGTATATATTCAATGCTGAGAATTTATAGTGGCCTCAGAAAGAAATTCTAGATAATTTTTATTGAGCTCTTACCACGTGGCAGACACTATTCAAAGTGCTTTGCTGTATTCCCGCATTCCATCCTCACAAAATGCTATGAGGTCAGTGTTATTTTTAGCCCCTTTTTACAGAGGGAAAAATAAAAACATAAAGAGGTTAAGTAGTTTTCCCAAGGTAACACACCTGCTGAGTGTGGAGTGAGGGTGTGAATTGAGGTAGTCAGACTTTAGAGCTGACATTCTAACCAAGTTTACTCCATGACGGTGATGGTGGGGTGGTCCTAGCCGAGGGCTTTGGAGCCATTTCTGCTTCCGAAGGGTTTATTTTTATACCCTTACTGCCTTCTTTACAGGGATGCTTTGGGAATGAACAAGAGAAGTGTCCTACTGGCAGGAAGAAATAAATGACTCATAGTGAAGAAGGAGGAGGGGGAAAAACCCTTTTAAGCCACAAAGATACCATTTTTTGCACCAGAGGAGGTCACTGAATACATCACAGGAGAGAAATGGATCTTGGGAGGTCACATGGATAATAGTCCTGCCTTTGGGGAGGACACCCTGCTGCCAGAAAAATGATTCAAGGGAATTCTTGCTGCAGCAAGGGGTTGGGTTACTCATGTTAAACAGTGCCCGAGAGTGTGTGCTTTATGAAGATGACCAGATGTCGTGTTTGGTTAGGACTCTCCAGGTTTCTTAATGGCTTTGAAGAGTGTCTTGGGAGTGACCCGGAGCAGGCAGGCTTGGTTCTAGGTACCCCATTGACACGTTGTAAAGGGCTTTGGGTTACTTTGTGTGTTACCACTTTGCAATTGTTCAGGTCACCAAATACATCAGAGAATTTGCTAGCCTGGCAATAGTTCAAAGCTCTGTGTTCCTTTTCTTGTTTTAGGTTTATTTATTCTTGAGTATTTCTCTGGGCCAGCCTTGAGGATAAACAAGTCATGGTCCCTTGCTTCCAGGAGCTCATGGTGAGGAGAGCTGAAGCCCAGTGAACTCTGAGAGATCTAGTGCTCTGCTACTCACCACTAAGGCTCTGCAAGATGAGGAGTAAACAGGATGTCCGTTTTTCTCTCTTCTCGGATGCTCTGTCCCCCATGTCCCATCTTTCCCTTCTATTTGACTGGTGGATGACTTTATGCTGATCCAGCATTAGACAATTCTCAGATATTGATGAAAAAATTAGAGCTCATGCTTATAAAAGTTCTGCATGTGGCACTAATTTAATTCTTATGACAACATTGTGAGATAGTTCATGTTACTAGCTCCATTTTCTGCATCAGGACATCGAGGCATGAGAAATTTTAAAATGTGCCCACAGCAAAATGATAATCAGCCATAGAGACAGAGTTTGGATCTGGGCAGTTTGCCTCCAGAGTGCCTCATCACCACCACCAGCATACACCATCTTTGTGATAAAGGCTGCCATTAAAAAGAATATTTCAAGAGGATACAAGGAAGAAGCTGATGCAGAGATGAGGGAAGACTCTAACCCAGTAAGTCATACGACAGTCAGCATTTAGCGTGTATAGAGATTAGCTGGACTCCTTCGGGCTTCTCTGCTGGATGGATCTTGTTTTGCAGATGAGGAAACTGAGACTACAGGATTAGCTAATCATCAAATAACGAGGGTGTAGCAGAACCCGGATTTGATCTCCTTGGGTTCTTTTCACTGGACTCCTATTGGTATACAGAGTGGCACAGAGCATGAAGACAAATTCTGCCTCAAAATGAAAGAGGCCATCACTAAGATGAATAAGATGGAACAACAATTTAAAAGAGAATGCCAGCACAAGACTGTCTTAGAGATCGCTCAGACTAACCTTTTGCTGGATGAATTAAACCTCTGTCAATAATCTTATTAAAAAGATTGGAGACAAATTTGGGAATTAGAATGACTGATGTCTGCCCCCATCTCCTCTACCCAAAACACAACAGAGAAAATTTTGCTTGAAAGCCTAGATGCTGATCCAAGCAATGAAAAGACTCTGGAGTAAACACGTCATGTGCTTCTTCATTAAATGAGCCCTCTGCCTAGGAAATAACCTCAATGGCTTGACACTGGCATTTTGCATTGCTTGCTTATGCCACTTAAATTATAATTTGTTCCATCAGGGGACTTTCTCAGAGCTGGAAACAGCTCCTGGAACACAGAACCAGCATTGGTGGATTCTTGCTGCCTCCTTGATGTTGCAAGCTTGTCAATGTCATCAGAAAGCTAGCTGTGGTTTACTGAAAATAATTTAGCTGCCTAGGCTTGTGCAGACACGCACACACACACACAGAGACAGAGAGAGAGAGAGACATAGACACAGATACATTATGTAGAAAAATCTCATCGTCTGCTCTTGTTCTAAATCTTATACAGACTTGCCACCACTCTTACATATCATTATTTGATTTGCTTATTCTATCTCTTCACTTGTCAGTAAGTCTTTCTCATCTTTTTATTTATTTCTTTTGTAAAGAGAGTTTAGACTTAAACAGAGCTGAGCTCCTCTAGCCCGTTCTTTAAAGGCAAGGCAACGAAATAATAAGAATAGATAATAATAACAGTGTACTCTCCGATATGCACTAAGCTAAGCACTTCACACAACTTAGCTCATTTTGTCTACGCAGAAACCCTAATGAGATAGGTACTCTAATCGACTCCATATGACAGGTGATAGAACCAAGACAGAGGTTATACAACTTGCCCAAAGCATTCAGTGCCTCAGATGGGGCCCAGCTCTGGCCGATAGAGCCCTCCGCCTGTATTATTGACCCTGCAGCTGCCTCCTTGTGATTCTTGAAAGTATGCCAGGCTCTGTTAAGCTGAGGATAAGTGTTCTTGATTCCCTTTGAGTTTAGTTATTTTTGAATGGATAAAAAACAAAATATTTCGCATAACCCTTATTCCCCATAGCAGGGGGATTCTGAGGCATGATTTTAATTTTCCAAGTGACTTAAATAACAAGTTTATAATCTGCCACTCACATTTCTTTGCCTACTTAATGGGAGCATTTTTATTAGAAAGAAATATGTGTAAAAAGATACATAAGCTTTGTGAGAGATGGGTACTCATTGGTTTTGTTAACTACAATATCTTCAGAGCCAGGAACATGTGCCTGAGACTTGGTGAGTAGTCAGTAAATATTTATTGATTAAACGAATGAATAAGAGTTGTAGAGAGAATCCAAATATCAATCCATATTCAGTCACACAGGTGCCTGTCCCCCTGATAAGATCATAATAAACTCCTTCAAGGCACCACTAAATGTTGACCTCCAGCTTCCTGAGACAGATTATTCTGAAATCTGGGAACAGTGTCATATTTATTGAAAAGGTCCCTTACCCCGCCTGAGAAAACAAAGTCACATGTCTTTGTGCTTCTGTGTTAAGTTTCTTTGTCCCTTTGGAAATAGAGGGGAAAGGCATAGCAAACAGGCAAACTCATTGACAGTCATAACCCTATTAAAGCTGTGACCTGTGTGCTTCAGTTCATGAGAAACTTGACATGTAAACACTATCCAAACAGGAATTCTAATGAGTTGTGGTATCTTTCAAGCAACATAAATGAGAATAGGATTAAAATAAGCTGTTTTCTCCCGTGGACTTAGAAGTCCCTGGAACCCTCTCACTCTCTACTCCAGAACCACCTCCCTGGTCTCACCCATTCAACCTCTGTCATCCCACTTGAAGGCCATCTCCTGTCGCTCTCCCTCCTCTGCCTTCCCACACAACGGACTCTCAGCATGTTATTTCCCCTGTGACCTAGGGTTCTCCAGAGAGCAATATTTCCTCTGTGCTGTCTGTCTTTCTCTGCATCTAGTCTCCTAACTTAGCACGGCCAATGGAAGAACCCTCCAGGTAGGATGAGGAAGGAAAAGAGTAGGCAAAATCCAAACTTTCTTCACAGACAGGGAAGAGGGGAAAAAGTTGTGGATAGTCATAGACTGATACCTTTGTCCCTTTTAGTCATAAAATCACTGCTGTACATTTCAAGGGTATTTCTCCCAATTCTACAGATTTTTTAAGGATGTACTAAAATCCTATTTCTCAAATAGTATTTATCAATCACCAAAGAACCCTTAACTTTCCAAAAATAAATGGCATTTATAAATCCCATAGGCCAGGCTTAGAGTAATGTTTTGTCATAGCTCTTAGTTTTCTACATTATTTTGTAGCTTATTTGCTGATTCAAACCAGCATTTAGTTATTTTTTGCAAAATAGACTTAAGATTCGTTTTTCTCCTGTGTACAGCACAGCCCACTTGGTTGGTACTATATTAAACTGCTCGCTTGCTATAGCCATCCTCCTGTGTGCATCAAAACTTCTCACTGTCACATTTCTGCCCAGATATTAATAAACATGAGTGGGAAGGGGAATAAATGCACGAAGTGCTGCTGCTTAGCCTTTCTCAGCCTGTGGATCTTCCCTCATCTGTTTTGAAGACAGGGTGAAGATTAGGCAGGCAGTGAGCCCAGCTGTCTTAGGGAGAATCCCTAAGGGGAGACTCCTGTCAATTGAAACAAACAAATTTTTGGATACCAATATGGAAACCTGGATGGAGCCAATTTCCATGCTACAACGCTGCCATTATGACTGAGCACATCAGGATAACAGGAAGCAGATGGCTTTCAGAAAAAAATGAAAAATTCAGGGGCACCACACATATGGTCTTATTTCCCAAACTTTGAAGGAATTCTGCCTGTGAAAGTGTATCTGTTTAATCTCTCCCAAGTAAAAAGGCAAGTAACCCCTAAAGGGCACCATATATTTCTTTTAATAAAAAGTTGGCTCTATAACTTTGTAGATGCAAATGTTTGTCAGTCTTGGGCCCAGAGCAGTGGAAGGTTGCTCCCTGGAAGATAGTTCTGGGAATGATGTTATATTTATTGAAGCTATATACTGAACCTCTGCCTTTGCCAGCTTGTGTCTGTCTTGCTCTGCCTTTCTTTCTACCTTGCTGTTTCTGTTAGCTCTGAGAATCAAGAAGGAAGACGAAGCCATAGATCTAAGAATGACAGACCTGGAAAGGACTATTCGCAAAGGTGACCTAAGGAGATGCTGGAGCTCCAATAGCCTGAGGGCTAAGAGCACAGGCTCTAAATCAGAAGTGGCATCCAGGAAGCCTAGGACCACACTCTGCCTACAGATGTGTTTATTGGGTTCTTGAAATGTTTAAAGAAACACATTTGGATTAAATGGATGCCAACGTTTATAAATTAGGAGATTTTACATCCAGTCAGATATTACAAAACATCAGAAGACTGGTGCCTACAATTGCCACACAGCCTCAAAATGCTGGCACTGAGTAGCCATTCTTGAAGACATACATGTGCTCTGACATTTGCCATGGCCCCTTCCTGGCTGTGTTTACTCATTTGTGTTACCCGGCTTGCCTAGAATGCCATGGACCCCTTTGTCCTAGTTTCCAATCCTGGCTTGGCCACTTACAGTTTATGAGTCATTGGTGACATCAATTAGAGCTTTTGAATCTTTATCTGTTTAGCTTTATGATAGAGGTAATACCTCATCACAGTGTCAGGTGAGTTAAATACGATATTGCATGTAAAGTGCTTAGCCTGATGCCTGGTGCATAAATACTTAGTATATCTTAATCATTATTACCATTAACATTGTTCTTATCATTGAACAAGCTTGTTAAAATATTTTTCTCACTCTGCTTTGTAATATAAATGAGAAAATACAAAATATGGCCACAGATATAAGCCTCCTGTTGCCTTTATCTTTAGGGTCATTAGATGTACTTTAGAACAATTAGATTATGTAATTTGCCCAAAGCCATGTAGAAACTGGGCAACTGTCTATTTTAATTAATCATCGTGGGGAGACAGAGCTGAAAGCTAAAGGTTCTATGGAGGAATGCCATGGTGTGGGGCAGGTCAGCTGTGACACAGAGGTCACTGGTTCCACTTGGCTAGCTAGGTAAGGACACGCGCTAATCACCACCAAGAGTCAGTGAGTATTGTGGAAGGACAGCTTGGCTGGGAGACAGCTGGGTTTCAATCACATCTCCATCACTTCTAGTTCACATTGGTCATATAACCCTCTGAGTTTTATTCATAATTTATAAAATGAAGATGGTGACAACTGTCTGGCAGTGTTGTTGTAAATGATAAGCATCAAATGCTTAGCACTCAGTAAGTGCTCAATAAATGGTAATTATAGATAAGAGCCAAAATAAATTATAATAGGTCATCTGTTGAAAATGGCTAAAGTCTTTATTGAAAAATAGCAATCCCTAAGAGTTTATTATGAACTGCTGCAAAATCTGAGACACATAACCCCAAATTAGTGTCATGTGCTTTTTGAACCACTGTAATTATTGTTATTTACCAATCACTATTTTCATTAATGCCTCATTACTCCCAATGATATTCCCAATAATACTCCAGGGGATTTTTTTAAATTTTAAATTTGTGATTCATGGTTTCTTTCTAATATGAATGGTATTATGCCTCCTTTTAGTTTTAATTTGGATATAAAATTTCTGCTTTAGCTCTCTTCACTACTTCAGTCTAGTCTTTGCTGATTCCAGCAGACAGTTACAAATTATATTTTCACATTATATTCAAAATACTTTGCCACTCACTGATGTTTTGAAGTTGCTTGGAACGAGCACATCTTGGTTCTTAAAGCAATGTATTTGCTCAGTTCGGTGTCTTCTCTCTTGAGTAGCTTTACTTCTAAAGCCCCCAAAAGCAGCCTCTTTCTCTTTTTGGCGCTTTCTTATACAAGTTGGGCATCCCCAATTCCAAAATTTGAAATCCAAAATGCTCCAAAATCTGAAACTTTTTGAACGCTGATATGATGCTGCAAGTGACATTGTTAACACTGCAGAAAATGCCTATAGACAACACGGTGAAAATGTGTGATGGGCTTATTGAAGGACTAGAGGAGCATGCATTCAAAACAGAACAAGAAATCAGGGCAGTTTATAAAATCAAAGAGAGAATTCTAAAACAAGAAACATTGTTAATGAGGCAGAAGAGTCTGGAGGAAACACCCAGCAGAATGCCTCCTCATCCCTTGAGGACCCACTTCCTGGTCCCTCATCAGCTCCTGATGTTTCTTCTCACCTAAAATAAAATACAGTGTACAGTAGTCTTTTAATCAAAACACAGCATTGCAGGTGGGGACTGCAAGCCTGGCGTTGTTTGTTGTTGCATTTGTTGAACAGCTGATGCAGGCATTCTGGTGGTGCCACTGTGCTGCTTAGTTACCCTGAACATATTAATTTTTCACTGTATGAATGTATGTCATATTTTTTGCTGTTAAGTTCTTATGTGTGAATCAGTGTATAAAAATGACTGCTTATCAGTAGCATATAAATTCAGAGTCAGGAATGATGATGCCAAATGACCAAAGATTGTCCCCGTAGGTGGCTGAGAGAGTGACACCTTTGCTTTCTGATGGTTCAATGTACACAAACTTTGTTTCATGCACATAATTATTAAACAATACTGTATAAAATTACCTTCAAGCTATGTCTATAAGGTATATATGAAACATAAATGAATTTCATGTTCAGATGTGGTTCCCATCCCCAAGATATCTCATTATATATATGCAAATATTCAGAAAATCTGAACAAAATCCCAAATTCGAAACACTTTTTATCCCAAACATTTTGGATAAGGGATGCTCAGCCTGTAATGGAGGCTTAGGAGAGCATTTGATCTACCTGCAAAGCTGTCTCTGTTAATATAATTTATTTTCATTCACAGTCTGCAAATATTTATTAGTGCCTACCAGTGCCAATCCCTGTTCTGATAGTAAACTGTTATGAGCATTTATATGTCACCTGGCACTGTGCCTCATTGATTTAATAGTTTCATTGATTTAACCTAATGACCTTGTGAGATAGAAACTGCTAATGTCCGTATCTTAGAGAAGAGAAAACTAAAGCATATAAAAGTTAAGTAATTGGCTCAACACGCTCAGCTAGTTAGATACTAAGCCAGAAATTAACCCAGATCTGTCTGATTGCTGAACCCTAAACTCTTAATCATTGTACCAGAGTGTCTCAAAGTGAGGGCCTGAATTTGTGACCTGCCGCATTCGAATCACCTAGGTTGACTGCTAAAATTATAGAATGCATAACAGGCATAAAATGCTTAGTGCACAGTAAGTGCTTAATAAATGGTTAATGATAAATAAAGGCCAGAGTAATTATATAAAAATTATAATAGGTCATCTACTGAAAATAGCTGAAGTCTTTATTGAAAAATAGTAATCCCTAAGAGCTTAATTATGAAATGCTGCAAAATCTGAGACACATAACCCCAAATCAGTGTCATGGCCTTTTTGAACCATTATAATTATTGTTATTAAGTAATCAGTATTTTCATTAATGCCTCATTACTCCCAATGACATTCCCAATAATGCTTCAGGGGATTTTTTTAAAATTTAAATTTGTGATTCAAAACTAGCCCTAGACCTACTAAGTCTGCATTTTTAGCAAATTCTGTGGAGAATTTCTGTGCACAGGTTAAGAATTTTGAGAGCCACTGACCAGAGTTTTTGAATACCAGATCTAAGGAAATGGGTCTAAGATGGGGAAGCTTCTTCAAAGTGAAGGTGAACTTCCATGAAAGAAAGTAAATAAGGGTTCACACTAAGAATCACTTGTGAAAGATGCTCTCTAGGGCTAAAGAAATGCTATATAATTAAAATGCGCTGACATTCTGCCTCTGCTTCCTTTCAAGGCTATAGTCACAAGGAATATGACTCCAAAACCCAGTTGTAGGCAGGGTAGTACTGAGTCACTTTCTAAAATTTCAAAAAATCATACAGCATGCTTCCAACTCTAGAATTTCCAAATAAGAGGATTCGAAGGCAGCAATGTGGTTGGGGCAGAGGGTGGGGTGGAGGTGGGGGTGGATCTAAAAAACCCAATCATTTGGGTTGGTTTTGGAGTGGGTTAGGAGAGCTCTCCTAAGCCATTCTTTGTGCCATGATTGTTGAGGGCTTATACTTGATCAGACTGACTCTTCAGCATCAGATAATGGCAGCCAGGAGGTGAATTAACTCATGTGGGACTGACATTTATAAACTTGTATAATGGAGGTGAAAGGGGGCAAATTGCAAACATGATTCCCATACAATCAATTATTTCTGTGATGAAAACACCCTCTCCTAGATGATGTATGTCATGGACAAGTTCCCTTAGTTCTGGGGAGGCTGGGCTGGTTATTTCTCTGCTGCTCAAAAAACAGCTCTGAGCCTCTGGCCTGCTGGTGGTGAGTCACCACTGTCAGCTTTGTGCACAAAGGTTCAGCTTTTCCTTTCCTGTGACCATATCTTAATGTGCAGAAGAACATTATCTAAATGTAAATGCTCTATTAAGACAGAGACAAAACTGCTTCAATATTGCAGGGGAAGGAAACAGAATTCTTTTAAACAAATAGAAAAGCAAAACTCAATAAAGAAAAGTAATTCATAGACACAGAATAATCAGTAGTCTACTATTTCATGAACTTACCGTTTTGGGCCTTTCTTTTTTTTAATGTAAAATTAGTCAAAGTTTAATAACAAGGGAGAAAACATGCTTTTCTGAGCACTAGTATTTCTTATTAGGTTCCTAAAAGATTGAAGGGAATACATTTTAATTGCTTGCTTAACACCAAAGCCCCTCTGATTTTTCTTCCCATATCCATAAAGTTTTATAAGATTCCTTATTTTGGAGCCCTGCAAAGTAAAAATATTCATCATAAAGCAGAACTGAGCTTTTTATTGCTCCTCTGCCGAATAAGAACTTCCCAAGGGAATGAACCTATAGACCTCAGGCCTCATTCCCTAGTTTCCTGCAAGGCAGACAGTTGGTCAAGCTTTGGTGGGTCTCTTCACATTGCCTCCTTCCCTGACCACCATTTACTCATTTTCTCCTTCATCCCTTCTGCCTTGCTCTTGGTGACTTCTCAAACCCTGTCTTCTTTCAGTGGTAATCATGATGATGATAATGTTGATGATAAGCATTGGCTAATAACAGGTCACAGTTGTTCTGAAAAGAGACCTGAGACCAGAGACCTGCCTGAGCTCCAAAGCTTGCCTGCAGCCAAGGACTGATGTGGGGTATGAATGTCCAGCCCCCATGCCACAAATCAGGTAAGCCTGTGGTGTTATTCACAACCTAGAATTCTAGTAGGATTCCCTGCTTCTCCCACTTCCTCAGTAAATGGCTTGCACAAGAAAACCCATCTGAGGCTGTCTCTAGGGAAAGTGACCTAAGACACTTGACCTCCTCTGTATCATGGGGCTGCTTTAAGGATAAAATGGTAAAATAAATAATAAGTAAAAAATAGCTTATATAAATACAATTTAATAGACGTTAACAAAAGTAAAACACTCAGAACAGTGACTGGCACATAGAAATTGCTGAATAGGTATTTGTTTTTATTAACGTTATAATGTTATTCCTTCAAATAACTCATGAATCTGTTTGCTCCTCTCTGATCCCACTGCCCTTGCTCCAGGCTAGACTTTCCTCATTTGTTATTTTGATGACAATAAATGTCTCCTTATCTGATCTCCCTCCCCTCTCTTCCTCTCTCTTTTCCTTCCTTCTACAAATATTTCAGTGTTTATTGTATGCCAGGCACTGTTCTACAGGTGAATTTGGGTAAGTGACCTGAGTCTCAATTTCCTTGCTTGTAAAACAGGCTACTGTAAATCTACCACATCCTCCGGTAGTGGTGGGATGAAATGAGAATATGCACATAAAGCACTTATCTTATGCTTAGGAAGCACTCTATAACCTTTTTCTTTTCATTTCTTATCTCTCCTTGCTAATCATTTCCAGGACTGAAATAGATAACAGAGACACCCAAAGGGCTCTTGTTTACTGGCCATGCTCTCCATTTGACAGATATATTCTTCTATTTAAAGGCCTTGTAATAGAGCTTTTCTACCAATGATAACCTTGTTTTCCCCAACAAAAGCACCATGTTCTTGGCATGTATTATTGTAATGTGCATGCTACAGTATAAATCTTTTCAAACCATGAGTTAATGTTAAGGGCTACGCCATGAATTTCCAGCAAGGGGTCACCTTGAGCAGGTTAGCAATCTCCTTTATGTCAAAGGCCCCACACTTCACCCCACATGTGGCCACTCCAGTTAATGAGAATACGGCCCATGATGAAAGCCTGCGTGCTGCATGCAAGCCAAGATAGCTGGGTGAACAGAGAATAAAGCAGAGCTTGAACCCAGTTATGTAAACAGTTCTTTCCGTTTCTTGATCTTTGTGGAAAGAAGTTTTTTCATCCTGCCTCCTTCAGTTCAAGTTCAGGGGTTTCACAGTTTCCTGGGTTCCTTTTGAGGTCTGCCATAGTTTAAATGAATAAAACAGAAAAGTAAACTTCATCCAGGACTTCCGCTGGGTTCCAGCAGAATGCAGGAGGACTGCTTGGTGCTTTTATTGTGTGTGATTTGAAGATCAAATCTTATCTACAGTTTCTGGATACTGGAGGGCTGTGTGTGTGTGTGTGTGTGTGTGTGTGTGGTGTGTGCTCACACTGAATTACTTTACATTTTCATTTTATTTTTGCATATTTTTTCCCTCCAAGTTCAGTTCATGTTTCATTCTTCACTTTGAAAAATGGCTCTATAGGAGTTTTGCTCAGTTGAAAACTTAGATTTTTTTCTGTCAAATACAAGATGGTAACTGAAGCTTAAAATGCACTGTTTTGTTTGGTTTTAGACATGACTATTCAAGTAATTTGCTAAGACAGCACATATTTCTTTTGATTTATAGAATCCCACTTAAATGCTGTCTATCATCACAGTAATTATGGGTATTTAGATAGGCAGAAGGCATATATGTTTTAACCTTGATTTCTTTCTTAATATTTGAGCTTCTAACTGGTTTTATGATCTTTCATGTGATTAGGTGGCTTAGTTGAGAAAGGAGTGCCTCCAACTGAATTAAAACATAAATATGAATACAAGATGGAATAGTTAGGAATGAATAAGAAATTGTCTTGAAACTAACAGATTTTGAAATTTATTTTTAATGTTCTTACAATATTTGCTCTAAGAATCTATATTCAAAGAGATGTGAAAGAAAGTCCATACTATTTATAATAATTGTGTCTTTATAAACTTTCTGTTTCTTTCCAAGCACTAAAAGTGCTTCAGATACATTGTAGTTGCATCAATAGAAGGAAGGGAGAGGGTCTGTTGCATGCCCAGCTTGAAAGGGGGATAAAATGAGTTAGTGATGGGGAAACTAAAACATGAATAGTTCAGCGCCAAGAGGCTGTTATATCCTTCACCAGGGTACAGAAGAAACAACTATCTGTGTATTTTTAAAATATATTTATCAAACATTTTCATGTACCTACTATGTGCAAGGCTGGGCTAGGTATGATGCAGGAAAAAAGTGATATTTCATAGTCCCTGGTCTCAAGGGAGGTGAGATCTCCTGGTGTGACAAGGGTGCTTACACTTGTAAGAGTATAGCTAGGGGGCAGGGGTGGGATCTGTGAGACCCCCCAGCTTCCACACTGCATGTGCAAGCACTGGATTATAATGCAGGCAGTCACTTTTCAATCTCAGTCATCAAGTCCATGCTTGCTGAGCCTGGATATGAGAGAGACTGGTGAGATGGAGGCTCCTCTCCGTATTCACTGTTCATCCTTCCATCCATTCATTACTTCATTTGTGCACTTAGTTAATTCTCGTTGAGCATGGTAAGAAGTCTTGTGCTGGGTGTTGAACCAAATAGGAGCTGTGCTAGGAGCTGAGAACAGAGAAGGGAACTGGAGAACACTGTGGTGCTTACATTCTGGTGGGGAAGACAGATATTTAGTAATTTCTTAACTCATTAATTGTATTTGTGATAAAGGCTTCAGAAGAGGTATAGAGTGCTAAGGGTGATCCTAATCTGATCTGCGGGAATCAGGAAAGCTTTTTAATGAAAGTAAAAGTGACTAAACCGAGGTCTATAGAAGGTAGCTGGGTGACAGAAAAGTTGGGGTGCGGGGAAGGAAAAGCTCCTGGGTAGAGAAAATGGACAGTGAATGCCCTGAGGGGGTTGATAACCTAGAAGTTGGGCAGTGCACCTTCACATTAGAGGTGAGCAGAGCTGAGGCTCTGTCGACGGGCGGGCTTTAGAGAAGGAAGCGCCTGGGGTCTGCTTGTGGAAGTTTGATCTGGATCCTGAAAGTCAGAGGAGGCCACTGAGGGATTGGAAACAGAAGAATGAACCTGATAACATTTGCATTTTAAATGTCCTCTTGGGCTGCAATGTGGAGAATAGATTGCAGGGGCATGGATCAGGGAGGTGGTGATGGAGATGGAGAGAAGAGGCTGTGAGACGTAGACATCAGAAAGATTCTTAAAGTGGGGATTCAGGCAGCACTGAGGGCTGCCTTCCCCTCATTCAGCCCACTTTTAGGACAGCGTTCTTGAGCTGCCCTCAGGAGCCACTGACTCTTGGGAGGAATGCAGGGAGGTGGCACTTGTGCTTGTGTCCTCTCCAGCAAAGACGGTCTAGGACTCCCTGCACCAGTTCTACAGAGGCAGGGGCTGCCATTATTGTTGCTCATATTTCTATGTACTTTGACCCAGCTATTAAATGGACTTCCTCACAGATACCCCAAGGAGAGAGGCAAGAATAAATTCATGCATTACACAGTATAGTTACAAGCCACCATGTCTTTAGGCATGGATGCATTTTGAAGATGGTTTGATATATTCCACAGAATTGGATATATTCCATAGAATCTAAGAGTGGAATATAAAGCCAACATGTTATAGATGCCCAGATTTGTCTGTCAAAAGGAGAAACAGAGATGTTTCTACTTTGGGTATGAGATAAAACAAAAAACCGTGTGGCATTTTCAGTCTAGCTAGTCAGAGGACTGCTGAGACCAAGTTTTACTGCCCAGCTTAGTTAAGTTTCTAATTTTGTTTTGAAATAAACTTACCATTTGGATCATCAAATTAATCAATTTGAGTAGTTATTTTGGTGCTATGTGGACACGAATACTCTTACAGCCTTAATGGTTCATGGGTTTTTCTTGGTTTAAACTACCAATGACATGATTCAAAATGGTATAGAGTAGAAGGAAAAAACTCAGGTAAATGATTAACTGACTGGCTCTGTGACTTAGAAATGTGCCTTTGGATTACGGAATCACATCCCACACTCTGAAACTAAGGAGATATTGGAATGGTTGGGGTATATGGTATAATAATAAAAATAATAGCTACTGTGTATTGAATACAGACACTGCTACATGTACTTTCTAAGAACCAACTTTTTCTATACACCTGATACTATAAATGCTTTTATTATAGTAATTTTGCCAAGATAAAACAAGGCTTAGAAAGAATAGGTAAATTTGCTCCAGATCATAGCTAATAATTCTCAGGGTCAGGATTTGGCCTCAGGTCTTTCTAAGCCTAGAGTTTACATCTAAACTATTACCTGTGCCCTCTGCTTCTGTGAAAAACAAAACAAAATCCCATGAATCATTTCATAGTGTTACCACCAAAATTTCCTATTAGTAAAATGGGGCCAATTTCAGCTAGCAGATAATATTATTTACTTTTTTGTACTATTTTTATTATACTAGTGAATTCCTTAGGTAATGATTTTCTTTAAATTTGCATATTTGTCTTAGGTTATCTGAAAGTTATGTAAATGTACTTGGCTTAGATCAGAACTAAAATGTCTTATAACTGTTTTTTTTCCATAGTATGATAGAAACGGAGGAAACTTGGAGATGGCCTTAACCAAACTCAGAGCCTTTGATAATCATTAACACGTGTCATAGTAATTTAAGAAATGGAGATAATTTAGAATTCCGGAGAAAATGTCAGTATAATTGAAGATCTAAAAGACTTAAATTTCCACTGGAAAATTTAATATTATTGTTTTACCACAGACGATTCTATTATGCATAAAAAAAAAATCTCACAGAAGTAAAAGAAAGAGAAAGTTGATTGACAACTTTCCTGGAAACAAGTAGAAGGGGTGTGAGAAGAGAAAGGTTGGTATTGCAAAAGGCTTAGACTTTGGAGGCAATTTAGGTCCTGGGTCAAATCTCAAGTTTGCCACTTAAGCATCTTGAGCTTAGGAAAGTTTCCTAAACTCTCTGAGCTTTAACTTTCTCGTGTATAAAATGGGAAAACTATACCTCCATAAGGGGACTCATGTGAGGATTTAATGAGGTAGCAATAACATTATTGCTATTTGCTGATATTTCATTACGTACCAGGCATTATTTATCTCAATTAATCATACAACAAGAAGAATAGACAGAAAAAGTATTATCATCATCACAGATGAGTGAACTGAAGCTTACAGAGGCTGTTATTTGTCCAAGGTCATTTCCTTTGGGGAAAGGAGCTGCAATTCGCCTGCATCTTTTCTGATTGCCAAGGCCAGGCTCTTCAACCCTGGATGATAAACTGCTTCAGTGTCACAGTGAAAGCTGTCATTTACTAAACATTTTGTACAAGGCCTATGCTGAATGCTTTGTGTACATTATTTCCTTTAACAGTTTGACTAGAGGGACATTATCATCCCTACTTCACAGATAAATCAATTTTGAGGCTGGGAAACTTAAGTCATTTGCCCAAGGTTGCCATGGTAGGTGATGGAGCTGAGATCTGAATCCAGATTAGTCTAGTTTTAAAGCTATTGCATTTGTCTTCCATGATGTCTGTCATAGAGCTGGGCCAGAGTTTACCATATTGTAGGTGGTGTTGGTGATTTTTATTGAAATGTTTTTGTTATGTCATCAACCTCCAACTCCACAGAATAGCTTGACAGTAGTTCCAGTAAAACTGAGAAGGTGAGAAAAACTCCACTGGTTATTCTGGGCCAGAGGAATCCAGGTCCATCCTTCATTTCTTTTTTTTTTTTTTCTATTTTTTAAATTAAACTTTTGTTTTAAGTTTAGGGGTACATGTGCAGGTTTGTTACATAGGTAAATATGTGTCATGTGGGTTTGTTGTTCAGATTATTTCATCACCCAGGTATTAAGCCTAGCACCCATTAGTTATTTTTCCTGATCCTTTCCCTCCTCCCACCCCCCACCCTCTTATAGGCCCCAGTGTGTGTTGTTCCTCTCTATGAGTCCATGTGTTCTCATCATTTAGCTCCCACTTATAAGTGAGAACATGCGGCATTTGGTTTTCTGTTCCTATGTTAGTTTGCTAAGGATAATGGCTTCCAGCTCCATACACGTCCCTGCAAAGCTCATGATCTCATTCTTTTTTATGACTGCATAGTATTCCATGGTGTATATGTATCAAATTTTTTTAATCCAGTCTACCATAGATGGACATTTAGGTTGATTCCATGTCTTTGCTATTGTGAGTAGTGTTGCAATGAACATGTGCATATGTCATTACGATATAACAGGTTATATTTCTTTGTGTATATACTCAGTAATAGGATTGCCGGGCCAACTGGTGTTTCTGTTTTTAGGTCTTGGACGAATTGCCACACTGTCTTCCACAAGGGTTGAACTAATTTACACTCCCACCAACAGTGTATAAGTGTTCCCTTGTCTCCACAACTTCGCCAGCATCTGTTATATTTTGATTTTTTTTTTAGACGGAGTCTCGCTGTCACCCAGGCTGGAGTGCAGTGGTGCCATCTCCGCTCACTGCAGGCTCCGCCCCCCGGGGTTCACACCATTCTCCTGCCTCAGCCTCCTGAGTAGCTGGGACTACTGGCACCCGCCACCTCTCCTGGCTAATTTTTTGTATTTTTAGTAGAGGCGGGGTTTCACCGTGTTAGCCAGGATGGTCTGGATCTCCTGACCTTGTGATCTGCCCGCCTCGGCCTCAGCCTCCCAAAGTGCTGGGATTACAGGCGTGAGCCACTGTGCCTGGTCATACTCTGATTTTTAATAATAACCATGGTGACTGGTGTGAGATGGTATCTCATTGTTGTTTTGGTTTGCATTTCTCTAATTATCAGTGATGTTGAGCTTTTTTAAAATATGATTGTTGGCCACATGTATGTCTTCTTTATAGAAGTGTCTGTTCATTCCTTTTTCCCACTTCATAATGGGGTGTTTTTTTTTGTTGTTGTTCTTGTAAATTTGTTTAGGTTCCTTAAGATGCTGAATATTAGACCTTTGTCAGATGCATAGTTTGCAAAAATTTTCTCCCATTCTGTCGGTTCACTCTGTTGGTAGTTTCTTTTGCTGTGCAGAAGCTCTTTAGTTTAATTAGGTCCCATTTGTCAATTTTTGCTTTTCTTGAACTTGCTTTTGGCACCTTCATCATGAAATTTTTGCCCATTCCTATGTCCAGAATGGTATTGCCTAGGTTGCCTTCCAGAGTTTTCATAGTTTTGGGTCACTTTAAATCTTTAGTCCATCTTGAGTTAATTTTTGTATATGGTGTAAGGAAGGGGTCCAGTTTCAATCTTCTGCATATAGCTAGCCAGTTATCCCAGCACAATTTATTGAATAGGGTGCTCTTCCCCATTGCTTGTTTTTGTCAGATTTGTTGAAGATCAAATAGTTGTAGGTATGCAGCCTTATTTCTGGGTTCTGTATTCTGTTTCATTGGTCTATGTGTTTGCTTTTGTACCAGTACCATGCTGTTTCTACTACTGTAAAAGTTTGAAGTTGGGTAGTGTGGTATAGTTTGAAGTTGGGTAGTGTGATATAGTTTGAGGTTGGGTAGTGTGATGCCTCGAGCTTCGTTTTTGGCTTTAGAATTGCCTTGGCTATTTCTGCTCTTTTTTTTGTTTCATATGAATTTTAAAATAGCTTTTACTAGTTCTCTGAAGAATGTCATTGGTAGTTTAATAAGAATAGCATTGAATCTGTAAATTGCTTTGGACTGTACGGCTATTTTCATGACATTGATTCTTTCTATCCAAGAGCATGGCCATTCTTCACTTCTGAAACCCAAACATTCTCCTTCCATAATCTTTAGTGGCAGTCAAACTTCAGGATTAGAATATCTGATTATAAAGGAGCATAAAATGCTCAAAAGTGTTGCCAACAAAGCATGGAATGTGTGTCAATCATTTATGCATGTTATGATTCTAGGCGTCTGGGAAAAAACAAAATAGAAGGCCTGATCCTTGCCTTGGAGAAGTTTGCTTGCAACATATTTACCCTCTGCTTGGGCCTCCTTCCAAAGGATGGCTGTGTTAGAAAATATTGTTTTCAACAGGATGACAGGATGGATGTTCTTGGGGCCAGAGTGCGGCTGATACAGCAGATACATTTGATATATTATGTCATAAAGATGATCTTCTATTTTGCTAGCTCATTTTATGAAGTTTTCTGGGGAACTTAGGAAAGGAAAACTCCACCCTATGTCATTTGTTAAGGATAATTGTCCTCATTTGGTAACTGTGAAGTAGAAAATGTGTTGAACTGGGAGAGTGAAGACTTGGGTCTTAGCTCTAATCTGTCTCTAACCAGCTGTGGGACTTGGGACAAGTAATTTCACCTCCTTGGGCCTCAGTTTTATTAACGTCAAAATGAAGCGATGACCTGAATGACTTCTAAAGTTATTTTCAGAACTAATGAGAAACTTGAACTTGCTTCTTTCTTCCATGAAGAGGCTCTTCCTGTCATTCATGTGAAGTTGAATCCTTGCTATGAGTTAAAATGTGCACATAGCCTGAATCTCCTTCTTTTTGATTCCCTCCTGCCCAAGTGTACTCGTCTGTTTTCACACTGCTGTAAAGGACTGCCTGAGACTGGGTAATTTATAAAGAAAAAAGGTTTAATTTTCTCACAGTTCTGCATTGTTGGGGAGGCCTCAGGAAACTTACAATCATGGCTGAAGGTGAAGGGGAAGCAAGGCACGTGTTACATGGCAGCAGGAGGGAGAGAGTGCAGGGAAAACTGCCACTTTAAACATCAGATCTCATGAGAACTCACTATCATGAGAACAGCATGTGGGAACCACCGCCATGATCCAATCACCTCCCACCAGGTCCCTCTCTCAACACCTGGGGATTACAATTCAAGATGAGATTTGGATGGGGTCACAGAGCCAAACCGTATCACCAAGGGTATCCTGAATTACTGTCAGCACCAATATTGATGTCAGTTGCTCTCTGTTTAACTCTGTCTGGTTTAGTCATGTGAACAGTCTGCTTTAAAAGCAAAGTATGTTTGTCTAAATTTAAGTTTATCAGAAATTATGTCTATCCTCTTTTTACTTAAGAGTTATTGCTGGATTGTGACAATCAGGACTTGCAAATAGAACGTGAATTTATAGAGAGAATTGAGGTAAGGATAAGAAAGGTAAAACAACAGGAACTATATTGTATTATTTCAAATGAAACTGATATTTTAAAGGTGAGGTAACACTAACTTAAAATAATGCTCTGAGAGAACAGGGAGTATATAAAGAATCACAATCAGAATAGAAGTTCTTTGGCATACTTTTGTTCATAGTATTCAAGTTTCGAGTGAGGGAAACAAAACCCATTCAATAATTTAAAAAGAAATGTTAAAAATAGTTTGTTTTTTTCTGACATCTTTTTCATAACTCAAAAGAACTAAAGGCAATTTATCTTTTTGACAAATTGTTTCCATAAATGATCATCTTTCATTTTTTATTTTTATTCAAGGAGAAAAAAATGATTATTTTAATTGTTAATGTCTAACAGGTGTGGGTTTACTGCTGGCCAGGCTCTTTACCGTGCTATTGGATGTAGAATTCCTTCTATGCCATATTCACCATACTTCATTATGTCTCAAAAACTCATCTTCAAAGAAGACATACTCCCAATACAAAGGCCCATTTTGTTCCCCATCTTTCCTTAGCACTTGTTTCTGGATTTCGAAAATGTGTCATTTCAGCACAGATTATATCTACAAGCACTACATGAGTAGATTTTGATTTCTCTAGCCCATTTAATTGAGAGCATTTTTTTTTTCCTGAGATGGAGTCTCATTCTGTCGCCCAGGTTGGAGTACAGTGGCATGATCTCGGCTCACTGCCACCTCTGCCTCCCATGTTCAAGCAATTCTCCTGCCTCAGCCTCCCAAGTAGCTGAGATTACAGGTGCATGCCCCTATGTGCAGATAATTTTTTGTATTTTTAGTAGAGACGGGGTTTTGCCATGTTGGCCGGGGTGGTCTGGAACTCCTGACCTGAACTCCACTTGCCTCGGCCTCTGAAAGTGCTGGGATTACAGGCATGAGCCACTGCTCCTGGCCTAATTGACAGCATCTTAATAGCTACTGGTGATCATAGGCTTTGAGAAATGCCATAATGGTTATACAATGTTAAAGTTAGTTCAAATTTCCATGGATAAGAACATAATATTAATTCAGCGGACTGAGGGACTTTTAGTGGGTCTTGGTGGGTGAGCTCTTTCTGATTCTGTCAGTTTTGTAAATGATTCATAGAGAAGAATTAACATGCTATTTAAAAAGTGTATAGACACTGTATTGCAAGATGACATCAATATTACTGAAGGCAGAAAATAAAATAAAAAAATGATTTGGAGCTTTTGGAGGTGTTACAAGTACTATTGAAACTAAATAATGTTCATCATAGAAAGAAAATAAAAGCTCATAAACTTATAAAAGCTAAGACTCACTAGCATAAATACTGCTGTTTGAGAAATATAAGAAAGACTTAATTAAATATAAATGGTTAATGCACCAGGATGGGAAATAGAGAAGTCAGAAGAGCCTTTTGTTTAGATCAGTAAAAGAGAATCACCTTACAATAGCAAAGACCCTTTTGACACTTGTTTGCCTTTAGTTGCAGGTCACAGCCAAATATTTGCAACTGTCTTACACTGGAAGTCTCTGTCCTCTTTGAAGATCAGTCTTTGAGACATAAATAAGCATGGGGAATACAACATTGAAAGAATTCTAGTTTCAATACTGTGTGTGTGTGTGTGTGCGCGCGTGTGCGTATGTGTGTAGTCCAGGAGAGTGGATTCTAAAGGATGAGAGAATATGTTAACACAGCACTTCCTAAGACTTCGAATCTAAGTGAGGTGATAATTTTTTGAAATACTTTTACCTGATCACCTTAGTCCAGTACAACTATGTGCAGTCAACAGGTAGTAGACATGAATCTATCATAAATCACACCCTGAGGCAGGAAATATCTTCAATCATTTTACCTCAAAACCTTAATCATTTAGGTTAAAAATCTCCCTTCACTGTGGCAGAAGACTCATGTGAATGTAAATATTTTCTAGGAATTTTGCAAAGTAGACATAATTTCTTCTTTAAGAAAATAACTTCTAAGTCATATGTGGTTCACTATTTATTCCCCATGCATTTGTTTTAATCATGCGTAGTTTATGGTTATGTCCAAACATAAGAAGTTAATGGAAGAATTGAAACCATTGTCTCCACAAGAGAAAGGGGTATCCAGAGTCTTTCATAAATATTTGTTGAGTACTCAACTGTGCATAAGGCCTACTTTCAATGTCAATAGAGATGCAAAGATAAGTTGGTTAATCATGCTACTGTACTTTGCACTAGGCAAATCACATCTGGAGAAATGCATAGTTTTATGTTTCTTGTTTTAAATGTTTGACCTGGGGTAAGAAATATGTTATGTGGGGGAAATAAAAATAATTAGTGATGTCAAACCTGAAGAAGAGGCTGGTGAAAACAACATGGTAAACCCCCAAATCCCAAGAGGTCAAAGACTAGTTCTATCTTATTCTTTCAGCTTCTTGCATCCTGGCATAAAGTAAATATTCAATAATTATCGATGAATTGAATTTTTCAGGGAAAATCAAGTTAGAGAGGGAAGAGATGTGTTTTGTGCAGCTCAGAGGTGCAGAAATAGGTGTAAGAATAGAAGTTGTATAGCTACAGATTCTGCCTTAGTATAAGGAAGAACTTTTTGACACTGGCTTATAAGGGTAGATGCTGCTCATAAAGTGTTGAGTTTATTAAAAGTAGAAATAAATGTTCAACCAAATAAATGTGAGGTAGTTATTACAGAGGTAATTTCTGCTCTGGGTGGAAGATTTAACCAAATAATTGCCAATATTCTATAATAGTATAATTAAGTTACCTTGACAAGTTTTACATCGATTGTCTTAATGGTTTATAAAAAAAATACATAATTACTTCCATTTTTCTTTCCAATATATCTAGAAGAAGAAAGTATGGTCCCCCACACAAAGAATCATAACTTGAACACTTGATTTGTATTTTAGCTGATTTTCATCTTACTGGTGAAAAGAGTTCATTGATAGACTCAAGCACAGAAATCCAGCCTCTATGCCTAGCCATAAAATCACAGGATTAGTGGCCGGGCGGGGTGGCTCATGCCTGTAATCCCAGCACTTTGGGAGGCCGAGGCGGGTGGATCACGAGATCAGGAAATCGAGACCATCCTGGCTAACATGGTGAAACCCGTCTCTACTAAAAATACAAAACACTAGCCAGCATGGTGGTGGCGGGTGCCTGTGGTCCCAGCTGCTCGGGAGGCAGAGCTTGCAGTGAGCGGAGATCGCGCCACTGCACTCCAGCATGGGCGACAGAGCGAGACTCCGTCTCAAAAAAAAAAAAAAAAAAAAATCACAGGATTAGTATATCTACACTACATGGGTAGAAATATCCTTTAACATGTAGCTACTTTGGGGTATAACCCACTCTCCCTAAACTATGATTCACTTTTCAGCTTCAACCCTCATTCTGATTTTCCACTGCCACCTTGTGTAGACAGGTCCTCAGAAAGCAATTGAGGCCATGATGCTTCCTTGTGATGCCAACCCAATGGGCAGCATATCTCCTGCTGCTCTCTCAGCCACTTCCAGAGCAGTGAGAAAGGTTCAGGGATTCTGCAAGTCGGCAAACATGGCTGCAACTGCCTGCTGGACCCGGAAAAGTGACAGGCACAGAATTAGGAAAGGACTTGGTGAACTGACCAAATTCTACAGTGTCAAATCCGGCTGGTTAAGATCAGACAGAATCAACCTATTTTCATGACAGTAAAAAAAGAAAAACCAGACCAATTAATAAAACCAACACATTTTCAACCCTGGCAATTACATGCCTGTATGTAAGTCATAAATCTTTCTCTAAAACATCTTTCTCAGAATTGTTTTATGAGTTTCATATCATTTAATAATTTAAATAGATGACCTTAATATGTTATTCCATTGTGCTTATCCAAATCACATTAATCACAAGGAGTTCTCAGTTATATGCTTTACCATTTTTCGATCTGAACTTAATACACAGGATCTCATACTGGGTTAACTGATAAGTAGGATAAAACTCTCTGAGCCCAATTAAAATATTTTAAGTGGTCCACATTTGAGCAGAAGCTCTGAGCCCACAGACTGATGATATTAATGGTGGTAACCACCACCACCACCACCACCACCACCACCAATATTTGAGCAATCATTCTGAGGTAGAGTACTTTTAGATACTTCAACAAGTTAGATTTTAATCCTGTTATTAAAATAAGAGAACACCTCTGCAACATTGAGAAGTTAAGCATCCCACAAGGTCACACAGGTACTCAGTGGTAGAGGCGGGATGTGAACCTATATCATCTGACTCTAGACTCCTTGCTCTACAACCATCTCCCGTCTGTCCACAGTCAGACAATGGAAGCACCAAAAGATTACTTAGCATAGCCCTTTAATTTTATTGAAAAGAGGACCAGATGGAGCCCCAGAAAGAGGGTATGATTTCAAAATTCCTAATGATTCTCAATGACAGAGCAGTTTTGACCCCCATCTGGCATTAGTGAGCCCGTCTACTTGGGCACTGGCTAAATGACACTAAGTGTCTAGACATGTGGATGCAATGACGATGCATCTTTGCTGCTGTTTCTGACTTTCTCCTCTCTGAGAATGGAAGCCATACATGCAGTTCACTGTCTAAAATTATTAACATAACTGTACTATTCCACTACCTTCATCAACATAATTTTACTATTCGAGAAGATTCTTGCTCAGAAAGAGAACAGTTGTAACAAACTTAATTGTTCATTCCAGGAACTTCCTAAAAGTCCTATACATTTTTTAATAGAAAGCATCAGGCTGGGCATGTTGGCTTATGCCTGTAACCCCAGCACTTTGGGAGGCCAAGGCAGGAAGACTATTTGAGGCCAGTCTGGCCAAAATAGTGATATCCGATCCCTACAAATAATAAAAAAATTAGCAGGGTGTGGAGGCACGCATGTGTGGTAGTTCTAGCTACTCAGGAGGCTGAGGCAAGAGGATCACTTGAGGCCAGGAGTTAGAAGTTACAGTAAGCTATGATGGTGCCACTTCACCTCAGCCTGGGCAACATAGTGAGACCCTGTCTCAAAAAAAAAATAAGCATAAAACAAGGTTTTATATCTCAAGACTCTTTGAAATTCTTGCCTGAAAATTCTCACCTTGCTATTTCCACCAATCTTTAACTATTCTATCATGATACTTACCCAATGCTAGCTAAACCCCCTGCATTGAAAGTCTAATCTTAAACCAGATGTCAGGGTCTTAATACATATCCCAACTTAACTCTTCTCTGAGATGCTACTAAGGTTCTACTGAGGGATGTTATACCTCACTGCACCAGGTAGTAAACTCAGTTTTGTCAACAGGAAGTTTTGGTGTTTTGTGGGGGTCAGCATTTGAGACCTCTCAAGGGGAAGTTGGTCACTTCTAGAAAGCTTTCCTTGACAACCCTTCTTCGGCCCAAAAGAAAACAAAAGCAGCTAGGACTTGTTCAAATGCTGAATATTCAAAACGTTTTGACATTGTTAGTATGCTCACCATTTTTCTTGTCATTAAGTCCAAGCAAAATATTCTCATAGATAAATACTAGAGGATTCATGATGTATGAACTCATTTTCACGCTTAATGTTTGGTCTTTGTTTACATTTTCTCTACAACTTCATCAAAAATCATGCTTTGCTTACTTAAATGAATTATTGCAGGTAGAAACAGCATAATTTAGTGGGAAAAAATGAAAAAATTGTGTATCTTTACCACATGTCATTAAGAAGAATTGATATACAAATTAAATTGGCACATTATGGAAATGTTAACTTTTTCTCAAAGATAATTTACTTTTCTGTTGTTTTTTTATGTGTGATGTTACAAAAAGTGTTTGAAATATATATGCATAGTTGAAAAAAAATAAAAGAAGCACTCATGTACTTACTCTCTAAACAGAGAAAGAAAATGTTACCAGAACATCCAATGTCCCTATTTTATATTTTACAATGTCTTATCATGGTTTCTAGATACACTTTTTACAAGGATGTTTCTTGAACTTACTGGGCAGTGGCTATGTAAACTTGTCATTCTAGTGTCATTCCCTACAATCTGATTCATAGTAAGTGTCTTATCTGTTTAGAAAGGGGGTTGGTAATGAATCTTTCAGGTGAAGAAAACCTATTAAATTAGAAAAAGCCTTGGCAATTTACTCAATGTAGTGATTTCTTTTTCTATTTCTGTCCCTTGGTCCATAATGAAATTGTTCTTCTATGCTTCCCTGCTCCCATGACAATTTGTACCAGTGCCCAAAACCCATTCAGAGCCCTGTCTCTGCACTATCATCTCTAGACCCAGTGACGACTGTGTGTTTGTTCACCATCCTGTCCCCAAGCACTCCATAGTACCTTGTACAGGACGCGTGCTCAGTTCATGTTGATTAAATGAATCACTGGCATACTTGGAAGAGCTAGCTGAGGGACTAGCAGCCTATGAGGCTAAAGAAATCTTTTGTTGTTCTTTAACATTGTCATTCACTTCTTGCCTTCTTTCCCTTTGCCTTTCCTACCCTCTTGATGACTATGCCTTAGGTATATATTGCTGACATCAATCACAAGCACACCCACTCACATTGGGAGAGTACAGAATGAGTAGATTGATAGTCTGGATTAATCCTGGCTTCCCTTCATAGTACTTTTCTTTTTGATCATGCATTTTCTTTTTAAATTATTATTATTGTTATTTTTTGAGACAGAGTCTCACTCTTTTGTCCAGGCTGGAGTGCAGTGGTGCAATCTTGGCTCACTGCAACCTCCGCCTCCTGGGTTCAAGTGATTCAACTGCCTCAGCCTCCCGAGTAGCTGAGATTACAGCCACCTGCCACCATGCCTGGCTAATTTTTTGTATTTTTAGTAGAGACGGGGTTTCACCATATTGACCAGGCTGGTCTTGCAACTCCTGACCTCGTGATCCACCTGCCTCGGCCTCCCAAAGTGCTGGGATTACAGGTGTGAACCACCGTGCCTGGCTTTTGATCATTTATTTTTCATTAAAATTTTTCATTACATTTTTTTGTTTCAAACAGAAATCATATTTTTTATAAGAAAGGAAATAGTCCAGATGTATAAAGAAATGCCTTTTCCAACTCTACCTTCCCCAACAACTAATGTTAACAGCTATCTATCTATCTATCTATCTATCTATCTATCTATCTATCTATCTATCGTCTATCATCTATGTGTCTACAGAGATGCATAGGATATTCACCAACTTGCCATGCTGCTCTCAGAAAGAATTGTATTATACACATTATTCTTCAGCTTTATTTTTTCGCTCAACAACAAGTCACAGTTTGTAGATGTTAATCTAACTTGTTTTTAGTGACTACATATGTTTCATAATATAGATGTTCTGTAATATATCTATTCCTTTTTTAATGGTTTTCAGTTGTTTGCTATTTCTAGCAATGCTGCAGTAAATATCCTTGTGAGTGTATGTCTGTAAATTTTCTATCATTTGCTCCATTAACTGCCAGAACAAAACAGAAATAAGAATTGCTGGGACTTCTTTTTATTGAAGGTGCTACAAGAATTTCTTTATTCAGGACAAAATAAGGCAACCAATAAGGGGATGAGGCATTTCAACTCATTTTTAAGAGGGCATGGAATTTTGCTACAATGTAAGCTGAAATGAGACTTTTAAAAAAGTTTCTAATTTTATCTTGTGGTACTGGCACAACATCAAAGAAAAGTAATCAAACGAAAGCTTTCTGTTCAAGGAAAATATAAATAGAGACCTAGAATGAATTGGATGGCAACTGCGTCTTGTTAGAAAAATATCATTTTACTACAAAATAAATGAAACATTTACTGTTCCAATTCCATTGGGGAATGATGTATGTTTCAAGGCACAATTCTTCTTGGTAATCACAAACTCAGAACTCCTTGGATCTTCATGATATAAGAGAGAGTTCAAACATCCAGCTGCCTCCCACAGAAAGCCTGTAATTGGAGTGGAAAGAGTACAGATAATGCATAGCTCTTACCCTGTGTAAGGAAAGCCCACAAGGCATATAGAATTCTTTGCACTGTATTCAAAATGTTTGTATGACAGAAAGGAGTCTTAAAACTAGTTTGGAAACTAACATTTGAATCAGAATGCATGCTCATGAAAAATATTTACATCATGAACATGTCCTATAAAAGTATTACAGGATTACATCAAACTGCTTTTCCCTATACATACACCTCATTACATATAAAAAGGGCAATCATAATTTTTCACAACTTATTCCTTTCATTTTCAGAGATGAAGCTCTTCTTATAAACCCCATTCTTTGCTATTCCCTGAGCCTGCAAAGAAAAGCAAGACAAATATAGTTATTCCTTCTCGTCCACCCTATCCCAGCCTACAGTGAGGAGACAAGTGATGACAGTGCAGAGTGGTGAATGTTGCAAAGTAGGGAGCTCCAGATGCCTTGAGAGGCTGCATCTTGCCTGGATTTGGGGTTCTTCTGGATCCAGGAAAGGAAGACCTTCGGGATCCAGGAAAGGAAGACCTTCGGGAGCCAGGAATGTCTGAACTGAGGGACAAGTCAGATTTGGGTGAAAAGTATTTCTGGTAGAGGATACATTCTCAAAAGTCAGGGAGCAATAAAAAACACAAATTCATTAAGGCATTAAAAATGTTTGAAATGGACAGAACATAGTAAATATAGGGTAATGGGGATGCTGAGGGATCAGGCTATATCCACAAGGGAAAAAAAAAACAAACAGCACGGGATTTTTGCTTCTGCAAGATCACACTGGCTGCAATGTGGAGGATAGGATAGGAGTGTGGCAAAAACAGAGCCCTAGAGACCAGCTAAGAAGGTGTTGCCAATTTTTGAGGTAAGATGATGGTGGCCTGAAATAGTGGAGATGCAGAAAAAGGAATAGAATCATTTTTTTCAAATTTATGCTGGGAGCTTACTTATTTGGAAGTAGAACATCTGACAGCCCTCTCCTTGGTTTGTGACAATTTCTTTTCTCAAGAAGTAGAGGAAGCAAGGAGGGGTGCTGTTCCCTTGGATTTAATTCTAACCAATATAGAAGAAACAATTGATGCTATGGTGACTGCTCCTGTGGAAAGGTGTAGTGGTTTAGCTAGCTAGCCAGCCAAAAAAAGCTAGCCAAGACTCAATATGCATGCTTAGAAACCTATCCAGAAATAGAGAATTTCCTCTATTATTGAATAACTTTGGTTCTAGAAGTGTGTATGTAAGTCTGTTTATTATTCTCATATTTGAAATAACACTATGCAATGTTTGTTGTTGTTGGAGCTCAGAGGTGACACAGTTTTGGTGTGACCTTTGTTTTTGTATAGGGAGATTAATAAATGTCATATGGGGTACTATCATTTAATAAAAGGTAAACTGGACAAATGGAGTATGCTTAGAACTGGACAACCATGATAATAAAAGAATGCTAAAGCATGTCATCAATTAAAATATTTTCAAGTAGGGGCTGTGAGTAAGGCACTGTTCAAGGAGAGGAAGACAGTGGTGAATCAGATAGACTTAATTCTATAGTCACGGAATTATATGGGGATCAGTTAAAGTGGAGCATGGATAAGAGACAAGCATAAGATTCAATTTTGATGAGCTACAATGCTGTCATGTGGAACAGGGATCCAATAAATTCTGTAAGACTTTATAAAGTAAAATTAGAGCCAATGAGCAGAATCTGGAAGAGGAGAATTCCAACTCTCAAGGAGGAACAACTTTCTAAAAGCTCTGATTGTATAGTTGTGAGATAAACTGAATGAGGAGGTGTGGTAGTAGGTTCTTTGTTTCAAGTAACTGGATGCACCTTTGACATGCATTATTTCATTTAAACTTTAAACCACTTTATGAGATCATTATGATTATTAATCTCATTTTACATTTGAGGCAGCTGAGGTTTAGTGACTGCACAGTTAGAACATAGCAGAGCTACGACATGACTTACTGTGCTCTAGTCTCCTGTGAACTCTGCCACCTCCCTTGCTTAATAAAAAGGCTGAATAAATGGTGGTCAAACGATTCCTTCAAGTAAAGAAAGGGAGGGTGAACTACAGAGCTGTAAGGGTCTTCCTAAACTTTACATTGAATTATTCTAGTTATTTCTAGAATATGAGAAAAGTAAACTAAAAATATCCTTCAAATAACACAAACAACAAAATTATAGAGATGGTAGCACAGATCAGCTGCTGCCAGGGCTTGGAGGATGGATGGTAGGTGCATGTGCTTATAAAAGGGATTTTTGTGGTGATGGAATTGTTCTGTATTTTGATTGTGGTGGTCACAAGAATCCACACATGTGATAAAATTGCACAGAACTTAATACACACACATGAGTGCATGTAAAACTGGAGATACCAAATTAAGGTGGAGGATGTCAATGTTTGGTTGTGATATTGTGTAATTATGCAAGATGTTGCTATTGAGTGAGATGACATAAGGGTATATATACCTCTATGTATTATTTGTCACAACTATATGTAAAGCTATAATTATCTCAAAATACAAAGTTATAAATGTAAAGATATATTTGACTGAAGCACACAAGAAGGACTATGCGAGCACTGGCTCTTTTCTTTCTTTTCCAACTTTCCTCCACCCTAGGATCCTCCAATGGGGGAAACCAGGATTTATTGCATAATGCTGTCCCTGTATATCCCCAGGATCAAATCTGACTAAGGTATTTATCCCAAATTTCTGTGTCCTGGAGACAGTAATTCCACTTGGTGCTTTTATTCACATTCTTCCACAACACAGGAAAATGACCTCTGGAAAATGTATGCTGGGGGATCACAAAAGCCCTAGTATTTGCTGATTTTAGTAAGTGGAACTAAGGAGAAAAAATATGCATAATCAAACCATAAAATTAGATTATTCAACATTTTATAAATCCAGTATTTGTGTGGTAGCTTGACTAATATCTCCAAAGAGAATTGACTCAGACATCCAACTTTTTGAAGAGCATCAGAAGAATGTTATGTTTTTGATTTTATTCCTCTGATTATAAAGGTAATGCATCTACCTTATTTTAAGAAAGAAAATATAAAAATTATCTATAGTTCCATGACTCAAATATACATACTGATTTTTTTAATCCTCTTCTTTTTCTTAATCAGGACACTTTTGATTATAAACGATAGATACTCATTCACACTGGACATGCTTCAGGTATACCAAAACCCAGGACTCAGACGATGTACTTAGGGCTCATTTTCAGGCCCTTCAACTCCGGGCTCTGTTTGCTTGTTTGTTGGTTCCATCCACAGGCAGGTTCTTCCCTGTTGGTTGCAAGAATGGTTGCAGCAGGTCCAGGCTTCTTTTTTACATTTGGGCGATGTTACATAGAAAGAAAACTTCTTCCCGACAGCTCTAATAAAGTCCCCAAAACGAAGTAACTAACTTGGCTTGGCTGAGTCCATTTTTAAACCAATCACTAACCAAATAGTTAAATTGTACTTATTTTCCAGGACTGGGTCACACACATGAAATCAGGGCAGGGGATGAGGGTGTGGCATCAGAGATCTTTTACCAATATAATTCTATTATTAGAATTTGGGAGAATGTATTCCAAGTAGAGAAAAATAAGATGTCCACTTATCTTTTGTGTGTGTATATTTGTATATACAAACACACATGTATCTTTTTGGGAATAAGGTAAGGATAAAATTGAAACTTATTTCTCCACCCCACTGGGTTGTAATGATAAACCATAAAGATGTATATGGAAATGTCAGGGATCTAGAATAGCCAAAACTGTCTTGAAAAAGAACAGGTTTGAAGGACTCATACTTCCTGATTTCAAAATGTATTACAAAACTACAGTAAATAAGATTGTATGGTACTGGCATAAAAATAGAGATATAAATCAGTGGAATAAAATGGGAAGTCCGAAAATGAACTCATACATTTGTGGTCAGTTGATTTTCAACAAAGGAGACCAAGACAGTTTGATGGAGGTGGTGGGGGAGTGGGGGGCAGGCCGGGGGTGGAGGGGGAAAATTAGTTTTTTCAAAAAGTAGTGCTGAGACAACTGGATGTCTGCATGTAAAAGGATGAAGCTGGACCCCTCCCTCACATCATGTGCAAAATTAACTCAAAATGGATCATAGACCTAAATATAACAGGGAAAACTGTACAACTTTTAGAAGAAACTATAGGAACAAATCTTCATGACCTTCTATTATGCAAATCTTTCTTAAAACAATACCAAAAGCACAAGCAACAAATGAAAAAAACAGATAAATTGCACTTTATGGAAATTAAAAACTTTACAGAAATATAAAAATTTATATTAAAATATAAATTATGAAACTTAATTTATATTTTCTATTGCATCACTACAAGCATCAATATATTTGGCCAATGAAGGCAACTACTGCAGAAACATAAATCGGAAAACAAAGAAACAAGAACCAAATAGAAAAATAATTAAACTCGTTTTCTTTTTTTTCTGGGTTTTGAGACGGAATCTCACTGTCTCCCAGGCTGGAGTGCGGTGGCGCAATCTCAGCTCACTGCAACCTCTGCTTCCTGAGTTCAAGCAGTTCTCCTGCCTCAGTCTCCCCAGTAGCTGGGACTACAGACGCGTGCCACCACACCCAGCTAATTTTTTTTTTTTTTAGTAGAAATGGGGTGTCACCATGTTAGCCAGGATGGTCTCGAACTCCTGACCTCATGATCCGCCTGCCTCGCGCCCGCAATGTGGGATTACAGGCATGAGCCACCGCGCCTGGCTAAACTTTTTTTCTTGAATTAATGGGGCAGAATTTTCCATTTCTGGTAAAACTCTTTTGAATACATTAAAGGTGAATTTTCTAAAAAAAACAAAAACAAAAACAAAAAAGGGGGTAAAATGAATTTCGGACAATGTGAAATGGTGCTAAAGATTTTATTTAACACTTTATTAATGAAGGAACCAATAAAATGATGTAATCAGTTCAAAGTAGAATCCAAAGGGCAGCTATACCTAGATATCAGGAGTATTAGAATGCATTTACCAATTTTCACTCACACAACTGGCTTTGGGGAGAGGCAGGAATGAAAAAGGAGGATTATCCCACCACTGAATGGAATTCATGTGTATACACAAGAATTATTTTCGTTGCTATCAGTTATTTACAATTTACAGATCTATAAAACAGCTCAAAATTAATAAAAAGCTAGCATCAGATAACCTGGAAGGGTATATGCTAAACAATGCATAATTTTGCATTGAAGATACACAGTATTCTTTTCTGACTATTCCATATTTCCTTACGAATATTTTAGCAATCACTATATCATCAGGTTTCTCTGTTTTCCAGTCTTTTGTCCTAACTCCATTGTAGTAAGGATATCACTTTAAATTTTTTAAATGCAAATAAATCTAAGACCACTATTGTCAAGTTAATATCCACTTAGTACTTGTATGATGAATTATTATAGTTGTGAAGGTAATATAGCTTCTTATATGCTGAGACTATGAACCACAGTTGGCTGTTAGTGCTGAGTATATAAGACATTAACAAAAAAGGATAATGAAAAGGACCATAAATAGGAAAACGCTACCATGCCGCTTAATATTTTCCAAACTTTGAGTCATGATTTACTTGTGGGTCATGAAATCAAAGAGTCATAACAAAATTAAGAACAGAAAATATGAAAGTGTAGCATATATGGTGAAGTTAAGAATTGGTTCATAAAACCTTGGTTGCAGGATGTGCTCTGGGTCACAGTGTGAAATCTACTTCTGCCATAGGTCAGAGTCAGTGGAAAGTCACTATTGTAGCCGGTACCTAACATGTTAAAGAGAAAGTCTATATAGTCTTACTCAGTATGAGTCACCACTGGACAATATTCAATATTCACCACCTCCTCAATATTCAAATCCTGGATAGCCTGAGAAAGTCAATGACATGCATTGTGCTGAGATCATGTGGTTCAGGTTAGAACAGTTTTTCTGGGCTTTGACTGAATCTCACAGATCTAAATATGTTTTTATTGCCATGTTTGCTAAATGTCCTTGGTAAAGAGTGGAGACTCCAAGGAACACTGGTCAAGGTATGTCACCTTTTCACTAAAATAAACACAACTTTATTTCTCAACTAGGAATAGTGTCAACATAACTGAAAAATTCAAATAAATTTTGAATTGCTTGAACTGCCTTTATTACATATTTTATAGATTATCTAACATCAAATTATGCTATGATCACTTTTATTCAGTAACTTACTGATTTTGTATGTTTTTATACAGAAATGGCTTATCATTCTAGTGGAGCCTGGAGAGTTCAAACTGTCTGAAAGTTCTACCTAATCTTTTCTACCTAATCAATGCATAAGACACTGGTAACTTCTTAGGCGCTCTCTCATAATCTCTGCAATTTCCCTTCTGTATTCTGAAAGTAAACATCTATTTTTTCAATCTGTTGTAAGCTGCCATATATACAACAAGCTTATTACATCTTACAACCAGACTTCCACTTGTAAATTGCCTCCTCCTCCTCATATAGAAATTCTGGAGCTGCCACTCATATTTCTTCAGAATCCCAGTGACTCACTGTAGAATCAGCTCTGCCTTTTCTCAATTTCTGGCATCCTTCAAATATCTTTCAGATGAGAAATGGGGTTGAAATTGGACAACATTTCTTTCTACCATCCCTCGAGGACAGGATTTCAAAATCTTTACCCCCAGGCTTTCAAAGGCCAGGCCTGTAATGCCAAATACATGTGAGATGTTCTCCATTATGAAGTCCCTTGAATTCTAAATTTAAATCTCAAAAAAATCTAAATCTGAACTTTTTTTTCCTGTCTCCCAGAACAGCTGCTTTCTCCTACGGACTTTCTGTGTTTATGAAGATCCCTTGTTTTCCCAGACTTCAAGACTCAAAACTTCAAGATCATATTGGACTCCTTTTTTGGTTCTCACCTTCTCCATTTAATCCATCATGAAAGTTTACATCGCTCAACCAATTCGAAATGTGCCTGGCTGGGCTCTAAACCTACTTCACAGTGTTCATTCTGTGCAAGAAGGTGTCATGAGAGTGTCTCTTGATTGACTCAATTGATGAGACCAGAAATAAATACAACATGACATCATGGTAGGAACAGTTTTCTATCTCTAGCTTAAAATAAATCTAAAACATAATAGGAACTTATTAGGAAGAACAATGGCTTTGTAATTTTCTGTCATTTAAAAAATAAAGAAAATTCTCCTTTCACAGGATTATTAAATGCTCATTCCAACGTTTAAAAAATATTACTTGTATATGACTATATTTTATTTCACTTTATAGTAAGTTCCTTCTATAGTCCTGAATATATGGGTTACTAGTTAAAATTAAAGCAGCCTGTAATCTTACTACTTAGGGAGGCTGAGGTGAGCAAATTGCTTGAGCTCAGGTTCAACACCAGCCTAGGCAACACGGCGAAACCCTGTCTCTACACGAATTACAAAAATTAGCTGGGTGTGGTGGTGTGTGCCTGTGGATCCAGCTACTCAGAAGGCTGAGGTGGAAGAATTGCTTGAGCCCAGGAGGTTGAGCCTCAGTGAGCTATGATCACGCCACTGCACTCCAGCCTGAGTGACAGAGTGAGACCCTATCTCAGTAAGTAAATAAATATGTAAATAAAACTAAAGCAGAGCCCATGATTTCCTTTCTATTGTTTTCTAATTCTTCTTTAAATGAGTCACTTTGCACTTTTCTTTACTACAACTGGAAAATCAACAAATACATTTTAAGCTACTGAGGGCCAATAGGTTTCAATTTCCTTATTGGCTAAGATTGACGGTTACTACTTGGAGTGCTATGTCAGGAAGAATTGTGAGTCACAACCAGGTCCTGCCAGAAGGAGTACCGTGCTCAATTAGTGAGGTCCTCTGTGGGCTTGAGAAGGGAACATGATGGCTCACATGTCATCCTGGGTTGAAGCAAGAATCAAGGCCAATCTGAAAGTAGAACAGAAGAGTTTGACACTTAGATGGCATACTTGAATGCTATGTAATTAAGGCTTTTGGCACAAAAGTGGCTATTTTGCCATCCTGTCACAATACTGAAATTATAGGATTAGCAACTCTTAAAGACTTTTTGAAACCTTTCACTAGTAAAAAAGTTTTTGAAAACTTTCATTATTAAAATACTACCTTTATTGTTCTTATTCTGGGAAAGTGAATGGGTTTAAGTCATTATCAGCAAACAGTTAAGGAGGAAGTAGTCTATGAGATTGATTTTCAACCTTGAGTGTGGATGAAAGAAATGATCTTTGTAATGAAATATGGGGTGCATTTATTAGAAGGAGAAAGTGAGAACCAGGAGGATGAAACTGTGAGTAGAAAGAGAACTGAAATTGGAATTGGATGGCAACAAGGATGTCTTTGTCTTCTTAAGAAATAGCTTCCCATCTCCTCTTTGAAAAAAGCTTTAAAAAAAAGTAAAAGAAAAACTAATGAAACTAAACAAAAAATAAAAAGAAAAATAAATCAAACCTTGGTAAGATTCATCCTTAATATTCTCTAAAAAGGCTCCAAATTTTCCTCGTTCTTTATCCCTTACTAGGGCAGCAGCAGCATATCAAAGAAGCACAAACAACTTGCTGAATTCGATTCTAAGTGGGCATAGCTTTGCGCCTGCTAAAAGGAAATAAGGATTTAGGCCCTTTAGATATAATGGTGACAGCAACAACAGCAATAAATACAATGGCCACCACTCCTGAGTGTACCATGTCTTGGTTTTGCTCTGAAATGCACGTACATGCTGGATCTCCTTTAATCCTCATCCAATCCATGATGCATCACTCTAATTATCTCTGATTTACAGCTGGACTTCAGTAGTCTGCTTAAAGTCATGCAATGAGCAAATGACAGAGCCAGAATTTAAACCCAAGTCTTTCTTAGGCCAAACCTTATTTCCACCTTTCTCCCTTGCCTGTGTTCTCTTTCAGTTTCTTACTGAGACCTAGGTAACTGTCCATGTCAGCTCTAGGGCTCAGACAAGATGATTCACACTTGCAGGAAATATGAGAGAGAAAAAGCTACAACTCCATAGCATGAAAAGTGATTTTCATATTGTTTATACTTAAATGAGACGCTCTGCACTAAAATTCTCTCGTTTCCACACTTTGTACGGATATATAAATTCTCCCAAAATAGGATTCAGGTGACATTTATATAGGAACATTAACCCTGAATCTCTCAGTGGGAAAAATCCTGTAAACTGATGATAATACTCATGTTGGCACAGGATAATATTAGAAAACCAAAGAAAACATTTTCTGGTTTGTGTACCTTGAATAAACAGATGTTTAAAATTCTACTTTCCCTACATTTACCAAGCATATAAATGAGAACTAATTAGACTGAAATTCCATGGACCGTGTTCCAAAGCCCTAGTTTAGTCATCCAGTATAAACATTGTAAATGAATAAAATGTAGTATATTTAACAATTTAGAGTCACGGTTCCTTAAATTCAACTGATACAGTGTTACAGTGCACTGAGTAACAAAAAGTGACTGAAGTTTTGTTAATTTATTTGGAAAAACAATTACCACAGAAAAGTACGTAGTATGAAAATATTCATGTGTCCTCATCCCAGAATTAATTAACATTTTGCCATATATGCTTCTAAAATTGTGTTTAATAAAGACAAAATCAAACATTACAAAGAAAGCTGCAGTATTTTTGTATCCCTTCCAGGTGGAACATCCCCTTCTCTTTCTCTCCCTCTCCAGAGTCAGCATCTCTTTGGAACTTGTTGAATATCCTCCAATTCATGATTTCGTATTTTACTAGTTAGGCAGACACAAAATGTTATAGCATTATTTGTGACTTGAAATTTTATAAAAATGGTCTATTTTATATTTTGCATTCTGTTATTTGCATTGTTTTTTTTTTTTTTGAGCAATAAGGCTGTTTATTTCACCTGGGTGCAGGCTGGCTGAGTCCGAAAAGACAGCCAGCAAAGGGAGATGGGGTGGGGCCATTTTATAAGATTTGGGTAGGTAAAGGAAAATTACTGTCAAAGGGGGGTTGTGCTCTGGCGGGCAGGTGTAGGGGTCACAAGGTGCTCAGTAGGGGAGCTTTTGAGCCAGGATGAGACAGGAGAAGGAATTTCACAAGATAATGTCATCAGTTAAGGTAGGAACAGACCATTTTCACTTCTTTTGTGGTGGGATGTCATCAGTTAAGGCAGGAACTGGCCATCTGGATATGTACCTGCAGGTCACAGGGGATATGATGGCTTAGCTTGGGCTCAGAGGCCTGACATTCCTGTCTTCTTAAATTAATAAGAAAAATAAAATGAAATAGTGGTAAAGTGTTAGGATGGCGAAAAATTTTGGGGGTGGTATGGAGAGATAATGGGCGATGTTTCTCAGGGCTGCTTCGAGTGGGATTAGGGGCGGTGTGGGAACCTAGAGTGGGAGAGATTAAGCTGAAGGAAGATTTTGTCTTAAGGGGTGATATTGTGGGGTTGTTAGAATAAACATTTGTTGTGTAGAATTATTGGTGATGGCCTGGATATGGTTTTATGTGAATTGATAGCACCAGGAGATACCAGCTGTGATGGTTTGGAGAAACAGTGTAAACCGGCAGTGTAAACAAGAGCAGGGCATTTATGAGTAGTTGAGAACGGTGAATAGGAGTATGACTAGACAGAAGATAGTAGGGATGACAAGTTTTTTGGGGCGAGTCTAAGTTGGTCTGGTGTCTGGGATGAGACTGGGGCCTAATAAAAATGAGCATCTGTACAGGAGCTCAAATGGGCTGTGCCTTGTAGCATTCCGAGGACAGGCCTGAATTCTGAGAAGGGAAAGTGGTAAAAGTATTGTCCAGTCCTTTTTAAGTTGGTGGCTGAGCTTGGTGAGGTGTGTTTTTAAAAGACTTTTAGTCCATTCTACTTTTCCTGAAGACTGAGGACTGTAAGGGATATAAACGTTTCACTGAATACTAAGAGCCTGAAAAACTGCTTGGCTGATTTGACTAATAAAGGCTGGTCCGTTATCAGACTGTATAGAGGTGGGAAGGTGAAACCGAGGAATTATGACTGACAGAAGGGAAGAAATGACTGCAGCGGCCTTTTTAGACCCTGTAGGAAAGGCCTCTGAAGACAGCTTTAAAGACTGCCCCCATGCTAGCTCTCCCTGACCGGTCCCAACCCTTTTCATTACCCACAGCCGAAGTGCAGGGCTGTGCAGTCAGAATTCTTACACAAGAACCGGGACCGCTATTTGCATTTTTTAAATAAATGTGGTATCTGTCCAACTTAATACATATATGTATACCTATTTATGTTAACTGCTATGTAGTATTCCAGTTTATAACTACATCAGAGTTTATCCAACCATTTATCAAGGACATTTAGTGCTGTCCAGCACTCCCCATTTTTGTTCCTATTACAAAAGACTTCTTCTGTACATGTACACGTGTGGTTTCTAGGCTATATATCTAGCAGTGAAATTTCTGGGTTGGAGGTGTTTGCATTTTGAACTTTACTAGATAATTGCCAAATTGCTCTCCAAAGTGATTGTAGCATTTTATACTCCCACCAGCAGTGTACTAGAGTTCCCATTTCGAATAGACTTAAAAACACTTCAAATTGTCTGACTTTTGAATTTAGGAGCTCTGATTTTGATTTCTTATTTTGCCAGCTCTTAGATTGCGTACATGGTATGCCATAGAAGTGCTTGGCATGCATTTTTATTATCATTAATAAAGAGCACACATAAACAGCACTAATACCTTAAAATCACATTTGAAGCAGATATGTATTGGATGTATTTGGTTACAAGACAATATAATAGAACAAAACCAGGATTTTTTTTTTTTTGGTAGAGATTTATTGAATTAAGCAACCACTAGGCAATACACACAGACTGGGAAAAGTATAAGATTTTATATTAGTTTCCTTTGCTTGCATATCAATCACTTGTTTATTTTATTTTAATTAATTTATTTTTTTGAGGTGGAGTCTTGCTCTGTCACCAGGCTGGAGTGCAGTGGCGTGATCTCGGCTCACTGCAACCTCCGCCTCCCAGGTTCAAACGATTCTCCTGCCTCAGCCTCCTGAGTAGCTGGGACTACAGGTAAGCACCACTACGCCCAGCTTATTTTTGTATTTTTAGTAGAGATGGGGTTTCACCATGTTGTCCAAGATGGTCTCAATCTCTTGACCTCGTGATCCGCCCACCTAGGCCTCCCAAAGTGCTGGGATTACAGGTGTGAGCCACCTCATCTGGCCCCACTTGTTTTTTATCAGTGTTTGGCACCACACTGACATTGACTGTTTCTCTTTTATTTGTGCTTAGAAAATCTTTACTTGGTACAGAGGCACAGCAATTGTTTCATCTAATAACCCCTGAGGGATTGTATTAATGTTATAGAATTAATAGTTACTATACATAGTCTTGCAAAACTTGTTTATATAAAGCTAAAATGTCAAGCCCAGAGAAAGAAAAAGAGGGTGAAAGGGTGAAATAGCAAAAAAGACATTATAAAATAGGCTTCCCCTCTTTAAACTTAGCATTTAAAATATTTTCCATAAAATATTTTCCATTACTTCTGGTTGTGATGACGAAATACATGATAGCGTCTCAGCTGATAACAGCTGAGTGGCTGATCCATAAAAATATACTTCTGTGGTTTGATATTGATTGTACTTTTCCTTCTCCTTTAGACTTATGAATGGGTCTGCAAGTTCATAAAAAGAGAAAGAAACAATAGCATAGCATTTACAGTTGTTACTCAAAAGACAAATGTTACACTTAGAAGCTTAAGAAAGGAAGAAGAAATACCATGATTGTTTGCTTCCTTACTTTTTCCATTTTGTGGATGTGAGAATGATGGTAGACCAAAAAAACCCAAGAGTTCATGCACAACAGAATTTTAGAGATTCAGGGGCCTTTGGAGAGCATCCAACTGAAGGCCTTCATTTTATAGTTGGAAAAATTGAGGCATTAAAATAACTTGTCCAGGCAGGCTGGGCATGGTGGGTCATGCCCATAATCCCAGCATTTTGGAAGGCTGAAGCAGGTGGATCACCTGAGGTCAGGAGTTTGAGACCAGCCTGGCCAACATGGCAAAACCCTGTTTCTACTAAAAATACAAAAGTTAGTCAGGTGTGGTGGTATGTGCCTGTAGTCCCAGCTACTTGGGAGGCTGAGGCAGGAGAATTGCTTGAACCTGGGAGGTGGAGGCTGCAGTGAGCCGAGATCACGCCACTGCAGAGGCTGCAGTGAGCCAAGATAGAGCCACTGCACTCCAGTCTTGGCAAGGCAGTGTGAGACTCTGTCTCAAAAAAATAAAAAACGAACAAACAAACAAACAAAAATCTTGTCCAGGGCACACTTTCCTCTTCATTACTTTGGCTGTTCTTGTTTTCTCCATGGAAGGCAGAAATCACATCTCTTTTCATGATGAAATATCTTAGCTTGTTTGGCTTCAATTACCTGATCTTTGGAGCAACACACTCAAACCCACCACATCAATGTGTCATTACTTTTTTCTCCAAAATAGCATTAATGGTGGAGGAAACTAAGCATGACACCTGGGAGATGTTTTCAATTTTTTCTTGAAAATTCACATGAATTTTGTAATTTTACTCTGATATTTGGTGTTTTTAATCATGATACTGTGCTTATTTTAATTTAAAAACACCAAATCTGTGAGTAAAATTGGTACTCCAGGAAGATGTATTATGTCTATCCTGTTCTTATATTTAACAAATATTTAATGAGAACTTTTTTTTCTGCTGAGAACATAGCAGAAGTCACTGCTCCTCTTGACATTGACAGTATAACCACAAAACACATAATTACAAATAATTACACAGAGAAGTGGAAGGTGTTACGGTGTGTCCAGAAGGGAGAACTAAACCAGCTCAAAGGATTAGGAAAAGTGATGTTTAAACAAAAAATTGAGTAGGAGGTATGTTTGACTACTGCCTGGCTTACATTTATTAAAGAAAGAGAACCGGCCGGGCGTGGTGGCTCATGCCTGTAATCCCAGCAGTTTGGGAGGCCAAGGTGGGCGGATCACGAGGTCAGGAGTTCAAGACCAGTCTGGCAAACATAGTGAAACCCATCTCCACTAAAAATACAAAAAATTAGCCGGGCGTGGTAGCACGCGCCTGTAATCCCAGCTACTCGGGAGGCTGAGGCAGGAGAATCCGGTGAACCCGGGAGGCGGAGCTTGCAGTGAGCCGAGATGGTGCCACTGCACTCCAGCCTGGGCGACAGAGTGAGACTCCGTCTCAAAAAAAATAAAAAAAAATAAAAAAAGAACTATAAAATAATTTTCCACCTTGGTATTTGCCAAAAGATGAGTTATGATGCTTTTGCAATGCATTGGACTTTTCCTTTTATTTTTTGTGCATATAATTTGAAAACAAATCAAAAACATGTTGTTTTAGTTATTTGTTGTTCTATATTTTTGGTATTTTTTCCTCCTCATTAGCATATTGGTTGCTTATGTGTGAGCTTCTCAATCCTGGTATTTGCAAATGTTGAGGGTAATACTGTATTCTAAGAAAGGCACAGAAATAACCTAGAAGAAAGAATGTCAGGAATGCCCTTGAAAAAAAGAACTTAATTGCCTAAGCAACAAACAAACTCTTGAAATAGTGACCTCTGGCTCTAATTCCTTAAGGCTCTTTAAAATCTATACTTTGCCCACCTTTTTCCTTCTCTGCAAAATAGGAATGGCACAATGGAGTTGACTAACAATTAATTTTCTTAGTTACAAATTTTGCTGGGATCTTTAGCCCTGTTCTATTTAGTCAAAGAAACCAAGTTGTTGACAAATGGTGAAGATTGTTTGCTAAAGGTCCTAGATATTATCTTAAGAAAATGAGTTAAGAATAATGAATAAACATAGATGACAATTAGCGGATTCTGTGTTAGGTCCTCACATGGAACAAGATGGTCTAGTGATGCATGTAAATAGATAATTTATTTCATTTGTAGATCTGAAAGTTAAATAAAGAATTAGATGTTTGTTATTAAAGTGCATTTGCCAATGTGCTCTAATTTAATACATTGCTAAAATAAATGCAGGGTGAAGTTAAGGGGACTAATTATTTTTGGTCAGCTGGGGATAAAGTGAAAAGATTCTTCAGGATTTGCAGCTTGCAATCTAACTATTACAAACTGAATGTTTGTGTTCTCCTCAAATTCTCATGTTGAGGCTCTAACCCCCATTGTAATGGCATTTGGAGGTAGGGCTTTTGGGAGGTAATTAGATTTTGATGAGGTCAAGTGCATAGGGCCCCCATACTAGGATTAGTGTCCTTACAAGAAGAGGAAGAGCTGGGTGCAGTGGCTCATGCCTGTAATCCCAGCACTTTGGGAGGCTGTGGTGGGAGGATCGCTCTAGGTTCGGAGTTCAAAACCAGCTTGGTCAATGTAGTGGGACCCCATCTCTTAAAAAAAAAACTAAAAATTAGCTGAGTGTTGTGGTATGTATCTGTAGTCCCAACTACTTGGAAGACTAAGGAAAGAGGATCACTTGAGCACAGGAATTTGAGGCTACCTTGATTGCACCACATGAAAGGGGACTTTCTATTCTACCCTAGGTACTAGCACTCCAGCTTGGGTGACAAAGCAAGACTCCATCACAAAAAATAAATAAATAAATAAATAAATAAATAAATAAATAAATAAATAAATGAGAAGAGGAGTAAGAGACCAGAGCTCTCTGTATTTCTACCTGTTCTGCCATGTAGGAACACAGCAACAAGGTGGCTGTCTCTAAGCCAGGAAGAGGGCCTTCATCAAGAACTGAATCTCCTGGCACATTGATCTTGGACTCCCCAACTTCCAGAATTGTGAGAAGTAATGTCCATTGTTTAAGCCACCCAGTCTGTGGTATTTTGTTAGAGCAGTCTAAGTTGACTAAGATAGTGCCTATTTATTTTTTCTTTTCTTTAGAAAGTGAAAATAATAGCTATAATTGTTCAATATATTGGTCCACAGAATAATTAGCTTTCTGAAAATTTGTGCATATGCAATTAGGAAAAATAGCATGACATTGTTTTTGACAGGATTACTCCATGCTTTATTAAAAGTTATGAATCAATTTACCATTGAAAATGACAGCAGGGAGCAGAGCAAGATGGCAGAATATAAGTGTACACCTTCCACCTTCCCAGCTAGAAGAACAAATTTTAACAACTATCTGCATACAGAAAAATATCATCACAAGAACAAAAAATCAGGTGAACAATTACAGTATGTGTTTTTCACTTCATATAGTGGAAAGAGACATTGATGGCGGCAGGGGAGACAGTCTTGAATCATTGATGCCACCCCTCCCCCATTCCCCAGCAGTGGTGTTGCAGCACAGTGAGAGAATCTGTGCACTTTGGAAAGAGAGAGCACAGAGCCTGGAGGACTTTACACTGATCTCAGTGCTGCCTTGTCACAGCGGAGAATAAAGCTGTGCTGGTCTGAGCCAGCACTCGTGCACAGAGGGAGCACTTGAATCAGCTCTAGCCAGAGGAATCACCTATCCCAGCAGTCAGAATTTGAGTTTCTTGGCAAGCCTCACTATCATAAGCTGAAGTGTTCTGGGGTCCTAAATAAATTCAAAAGGTAGCCTAGGACATGAAGACTGCAGTTCCTACGCAACTCCTAGCACTAGGCTGGGCTTAGAGCCAGTGAATTAGGGCAGCACATGACCTAAGGAGACAGCAGCTGGCACAGCTAAGGAGCACTTGTGCCATCCCTTCTTCAATCCCAGGCAGTGCAGTTAATAGTCACAAAAAGTGACTCCTTCCTTTTGCTTCAGGAGAGGAGAGCAAAGAGTAAAGAGTACTGTGTCTTGCCTCTTGGATACCAGCTCAGCCACAGTATGATAAATCATTGAGCAGAGTAATGAGGCCCTCATTCCAGGCCCTGTCTCCCAGATTTCTAGACACACCCTTTGAGAAAAGGGAACCTGCTGCCTTGAAGAGAAGGATCCAGTCCTGGCAGAATTAATTACCTGCTGACTTAAGAGCAGGTCCTTGGTCTCTGAATAACTACCAGCAACACCCAGGAAGTACATGTGGGCCTTGGGCTCTGAGATGTGCTGGCTTCAGGGGAGAGCCAGCACATTCTCAGCTGTGGTGGCTATGGTGAAATACTCCTCCTGTTCGAGAAAAGGAGAGGGAAAAGTAAAGGGGACTTTCTTTTGCACCCTAGGTACTAGCTCAGTCACAGTGGAGTAAAGCAACAAGCAGGTTCTTAGGGTCCCCAAGTCCAAGCTTAGGCTCTTAGATTGCATTTGTGGAACTATCCTGGGCTAGATGGGAGCCCACTACTCTGAAGAGTGAGTTCTAGGCCTGGCAACATTTACCACAAGCTGACAGAAGGGCCCTTGGGCTTTAAGTGAACACTGGTGATGGCCAGGTAGAAGCACCTGTGGACCAGTGATTATGACCGCAACAGGGAGAGGTTCCTCTGCCTGTGTAAAGGGAAAGGAAAGTAGGAAGGATTTTGTATTGTGGTTTGAGTGCCAGCTTAGTTGCCGTAGAATAGAACATCAGGTAAATTGCTAAGGTTTTTGACTCCAGTTTCTGGTTCCCAGACAGAATCTCTGGACACACTTGGGGCCTGGAGACACTTGCTACACTGAAGGGAAGGACACTGGGAAAAGCCCAGGGCTGTGGTAGATTCAGGTCTGAGTCAATGCCATTCCAGTGGTGGTGGCCACAGAGATGCTTGCATCACCATACCCCAAGTTCCAGGTGGCTCAGCATAGAGAGACTTGTGTGTTTGGGAGAAAGTAAGGAAAAAGAGCAAGAGTGCCTGGTAATAAAGAGTATTCATCTGGAAATTATTCAAGACCACCAAAACAATACCTCCAGAAGTCTGCAAAAACCACAGTATTATTGGGCGTAGGGCTTAAGTCCTTTCAAATACCTAGAAAGCCTTCCCAAGAAGAACAGACTGTGAAGTTTACAATAAACACCTAACTTTTCAATGCCCAGACATTAAAGAACATATATAAATATCAACACCATCCAGGAAAACATGACCTCACCAAATGAACTATGTAAGGGACCAGAGACCAGGCCTGGAGAAATAAAGACTTGTGACCTTTCAAATAGATAATTCAAAATGGTTGTTTTGAGGAAATTCAAAGAAATTCAAGATAATACAGAGAAGGAATTTAGAATACTATCAGATAAATTTAACAAAGAGATTGAAATAATTAAAAAGAATCAAGCAGAAATTCTAGGGGTGAAAAATGCAGTTGACATGCTGAAGAATTCATCAGAGTCTCTTGATAGCAGAATTGATCAAGCAAAATAAATAATTAGTGAGCTGGAAGATAGGCTATTTGAAAATATACATCCAGAAGAGATAAAAGAAAAAAAGAATAAAAAACAATGAAGAAGCAGCCAGGCACAATGGCTCACACCTGTAATCTCACACTTTGGGAGGCTGAGGCAAGTGGATCACTTGAGGTTAGGTATTTAAGACCAGCCTTAGCAGCGTGGTGAAACCCTGTCTATCCTGAAAATAGAAAATTTAGCTGGGCGTGGTGGTATGTGCCTGTAGTCTCAGTGATTCAGAAGGCTGAGGCAAGAGAATTGCTTTAACCTGGGAGGTGGAGGTTGCAGTAAGCCAAGATTATGCCACTGCACTCCAGCCTGGGAAACAGAGCAAGGCTCTATCTCATAAAAACAACAAACAAACAACAACAACAACAAAACCAACAACAAACAATGAAACATCCCTATAGGATCTAAAAAATAGCATGAAAGGGGCAAATCTAAGAGTTACTGGCCTTAGAGAGGAAGTAGAGAGAGAGATAGGGTTAGAAAGTTTGTTGAAAGGGATCAGAGCACTTCCCAACAGATAGATTGGGAAGATCTCAATACAGTAATAGCTGGAAACTTCAACACCTCACTTTTTCCCTAACCTAGAGAAAAATATCAACATTCAAGTACAAGAAGGTTATAGAACACCAAGCAGCTTTAACCCAAAGAAGACTACTCAAGGCATTTAATAATCGAACACCCAAAAGTCAAGGGTAAAGAATGGATCTTAAAAGCAGCAAGAGAAAAGAAACAAATAATATACAATGGAGCTCCAAAACATCTGGCATCAGACTTTTTAGTGGAAACTTTACAGGCTGAGAGGGATTAATATGACATATCTGAAGTGTGGAAAGAAAGAAAACTTTTACTCTAGAATAGTATATCTGGTGAAAATACTCTTTAAGCATAAAGGAGAAATAAAGACATTCACAGACAAAAGCTGAGGAATTTTGTCAATACTAGACCTGTCCTACAAGAAATGATAAAGGAAGTTCTTAAATCTGGAAGAAAAGGATATTAATGAAAAAGAAGAAATTATCTGAAGATATTAATACAAAACTCACTGGCAATAGTGAGCACACAGAAAACATGGAATAGTGTAACAATGTAGTTGTGGTGTGAAAACTTCTCAAGTAGAAAGACTAAATGATGAACCAATAAAAAATAACTACAACTTTTCAAGACATAGAAAGTACAATAAGATATAAATAGCAACAACAAAAAGTTTAAAAGTAGGGATACAAAGTTACAGTGTAGCGTTTTTACTAGTTTTCTTTTTGTTTGTTTGTTTGCTTGCTTATGCAATCATTGTTAAGTCATCATCAGTTTAAAATGATGGGTTGTAAGATAGTATTTGCAAGCCTCATGGTAACCTGAAATAGAAAAACATACAATGGGTACACAAAAAGTAAAAAGAAAGAAATTAAAGCATATCCACCAGAGAAAATCACTTTCACTAAATGGATGACAGGAAGGAAGGAAAGCAGGAAAAGACCACAAAAACCACCAAAAAACAAATAACAAAATGGTAGAAGTAAGTCCCTACTTATAAATAGAAACATTGAATGTAAATGGACTAAACTCTAATTTAAAAAAAAAAACAGAATGGCTGAATGGATAAAAAAACAAGACTTGGTGATCTGTTGCCTACAAGAAACACACTTCACCTATAAAGAAACATAGACTGAAAATAAAGGTGTTGGGAATGGTGGCTCACGCCCATTATCCCAACACTCTGGGAGGCCAAGGTGGGTGGATTACCTGAGGTCAGGAGTTCGAGACCAGCCTGACCAACATGGTGAAACCCATCTCTACTAAAAATACAAAATTAGCTGGGCATGGTGGCACACTTCTGTAATCCAAGCTACTTGGGAGGCTGAGGCAGGAGAATTGCTCAAACCTGGGAGGCAGAGGTTGCTGTGAGCTGAGATTGCACCACTGCACTCCAGCCTGAGCAACAGAGTGAGACTGTCTCAAAAGAAGAAAAACAAAGTAAAGAAAATAAAAGAAAGGAATGGAAAAAACTATTCCATGTCAATGGAAACCAAAAAATACGTTTTAAAACAAAAGCTGTAAGAAAAGGCAAAGAAGGTTATTTATTATATAACGATAAAGAGGTCAATTCATCAACAGGATATAATTATTGTAAATATATATGCACCCAACACTGGAGCACCCAGATGTTTAAAGCAAATGTTATTACAGCTAAAGAAAGAGATAGGTCTCAATATAGTAATAGCTGGAAACTTCAACACCCCACTTTCAGCAACTGACAGATCACCCAGACAAAAAAACCAACAAAGAAACATTGGACTTAATCTGTACTATAGACTAAATGGACCTAATAGATATTTACAGAACATTTCATCAAAGGCTACAGAACATACATTCTTCTCTTCAGCATATGGGTCATTCTCAAGGATAGACCATATTTTAGGTCATAAAACAAGACAAGTCTTAAAACATTGAAATGATATCAAGCATTTTTTCTGAACACAGTGGAAGAAAACTAGAAATCAATAACAAGAGGAATTTTGGAAACTATATAAACACATGGAAATTAAACAATATGCTTCTGAATGACCAGTGGGTCAATGAAGAAATTAAGAAGAAAACTAAAAAATTTATTGGAATGAATGATAATGGAAACACAACATATCAAAACCTATAAGATGCAGAGAAAGCTGTACTAAGAGGGAAATGTATAGCGATTAAGTGCCTAAAACAAAAACAAAGGAAAAACCTCAAATAAATAATCTAACGCATCTTAAAGGATTAGAAAAGCAAGAGCAAGCCAAACCCAAATTTAGTGGAAGAAAAGAAATAATAAATATCAGTGCATAAATCAACGAATTTGAAGTTAAGAAAACAATACAAAAGATCAATAAAACAAAAAGCTGTTTTTTTGAAAAGATAAACAAAATTGACAAATCTTTAGCCAGACTAACAAACCAAAGAAAACAACCAACAAAGTGCAGAGACAACCCACAGAATGGGACAAAATATTCGCAAACTACCCATCTGACAAGGGATTAAGAACCAGAATATAAAAGAAGCATATATATATATATGTGTATATATATGTGTGTGTATATATATGTATATATATGTGTGTGTATATATATATGTATATATATGTGTATATATGTATATATGTGTATATATATGTATATATATGTGTATATATATATGTATATATATATGTGTATATATATATATATGTATATATATGTGTATATATATATATGGGAAAAATGTAATAATCTGATTAAAAATGGTCAGAAAATCTGAATGGATATTTCTCAAAAGAAGACATATGAATGAGGGCATATGAAAATATGCTCAACATCATTAATCATCAGAGAATTGCAAACCAAAACTGCAATGAAATATCATCTCACCCCAGTTAAAATGGATTTTATTCAAAAGATAGGCAATAATAAATGCTGGTGAGGATGTGGAGAAAAGGGAACCCTCATGCACTGTTGGTGGGAATGTGTATTATTAATGGTACAACCACTATGGAGAACAGTCTGGAGATTCCTCAAAACACTAAAATAGAGCTACCATACAATCCAGCAATGCTACTGTTGGGTATATAGCTCAAAGAAAGGAAATCAGTATATCATGCACTTCCACGTTTGCTGCAGCCCTGTTCACAATAGCCAAGATTTGAAAGTAACCTAAGTGTCCATCAACAGATGGATGGATAAAGAACATGTGGTACATATACACAATAGAGTACTATTCAGCCATAAAAAGAATGAGATTCTGTCATTTGCACAGCATGGATGGAACTGGAGTTCATTATGTTAAGCTAAATTAGCCAGATACAGAAAGACAAACATCACGTGTTGTCACTTATTTGTGGGATCTAAAAATTAAGACAATTGAAGTCATGGACATAGAGAGTAGAAGGATGGTTACCAGAGGCTGTGATGGGTAGTGTGAAGGTGAAAAGGGGTGGCTGTGGGGGAGTGGGGTGAAATGGGGATGGTTAATGAGTAAAACAAAAAAAAATAGAAAGAATGAATAAGACCTACTATTTGATAGAACAACAGGGGGGAAATAATTTTAAAATGTTCAATAAAAATTGTACATTTTAAAGTAACTAAAAGAATATAATTGAATTGTTTGTAACCCAAAGGATAAATGCTTGAGGGATAAATAGTTAATTTTCCATGATGTGATTATTATGCATTACAGGCCTGTACCAAAATATCTCATGTACCCCATAAATGTATACACCTGCTATGTATCCACAAATTTTTTTAAAAAAGAAAGTGGCAGGTTTCTGCCCCCACAGAATAAGGAACAGTGCTTCCTAATTTGCATACCAACATATTTCAACTCGTTGCACACTTTGTAAATATCTATTGTATTGGTAGAAAGGTATCAAAGGTAGAAAGAATCTCAAACCATGTTCTTCAATATTTAATCATACAATTCCATGCCAATGTATTTATTATAAATTTTTATTTGATACAAAAAACAGAGAAGAGTTAGAATTCCTTATAAATGATTTTTGAAAAAATTATTTCCCTGAAAACTCTAAGGATGGGGGCAAATCGCTTGTATCATAGATAAAAGGAAGGTTTGCATATACACTTTTTAATATAACAAAAATGAAAATTACAATACCTAAGGGATTTCAGGTAATCGCCTTAGCTCTAAATGAATTATTCAGAATGTTTTGATGATAACAATACTAGTAAAGGAATGACATAAAAAGGGGTGGAGAAATTGTAGATTTACCATTTTGTCCCTATGCAAAACAATGCTCCTGATAATACTACATCTAGATACAGCTTCTTCTAAAGGATGTGAAAAGTCATTGTTTATATCTGAGTAATAAAATTAACTGCCTACAAGATTGCCAAAAATTTGAAAGATATTGTTTGCTAAGGTTTTTGTGAATCTATCAGAGTTCTTAGTTGCAGACAAAAGCATCTATTTTAGTTAATTTAAGCAGAAATGAGGCTTGTTAAAAATTATTTGATGATCAGAAAATTAGGATAGTTGGAGAAACAGGCTGTAAGCTAAGTATTCCAGAATACCTCTCAGAGCAATGCTTCAGACCTTCCCTGGTGAGGGACTGCTGCCATGTGGGAACATACTGCCTCTGCCACCCCCAGTGCCAGCAGAAACCATGACTTGTGTCTAGCCACTCCCTCATGGAATTCTTTTTTGATTATTTTCAGTGAATGATTCTAACTGGTGCTTTCCTAGCTGGAGAGGTATGTGGGAAATGTAGTTTTTTGAATTCTACTTTGAAAAAGAGGGATTCTAACGTGTAAAATTATTAAAACATAGAAAAGGTGTTCAAAATGTTTGAGGAGCCTCAAATAACTAATGTCCTCAGTAAGGATATTGGGACAGGAGTTCTCTCATAGAATACTGATAGAAGTATCAACTGGAGAATAATTTTTGAAAGGCAATTTGGTGGTGCCAATGATAATTTCAGAGGCATAATCACTATGATTAGCTTTTTTCACTTCTACAAATCTACCCTGGAAAAATAATTATATATCTACCAAAAAATATGTAAAGATGCTTGCTTAGGCATTGTTTGTAACACTAAAAATAGTCAACATTAATTTCTTACTATATGCTCTAAGTGTTTTGCATGTTTTACCTACTTACAACATACTCAAACCAGTGAGGTAAGTAAAATTTACCATTACTGTTTTACTGTAGGAAAACAAAGATCCAGGGGAGTTAAGTAACTAACCTATGGTCACACATCTAGTAAAAAGGAAGATGATCCTAATTGTCCATCAACATGAAAATGTTCAATACATAGTGTTTTATCCAGACTGGAGAAGCACACCATAGTTTAGAAGAATAAAGTAAAATTATTTATGCTGACATGAATAGATATCCAAGACATTACTTCATGAAAAAGAAAGTATGACCTGAGCTATATAAAAAATAAATTTGTGTGTATGCATATATATATGGGCAAGAATATAAAGGAAGAAGGAAGGATGTTCTCCAAACCTCTAACAATCTGTTACCTTTGTGATGGATATGAAGGTGTATTAGTCTGTTCTCATGCTGCTAATAAAGACATACCCAAGACTGGGTAATTATAAAGAAAAAAGAAGTTTAATGGACTCACAGTTCCACATGGCTGGGGAGGCCTCATAATCATGGCAGAAAGCAAAGGAGGAGCAAAGGCACTTCTTACATGGCAGCAGGCAAGAGAGAATGAATGCCAAACAAAATGAGAAACCCCTTATAAAACCATCAGATCTCACGAGCACTCACTCACTCTCACGAGAACAATACGGGGGAAACTGTCCCCATGATTCAATTATCTCCATCTGACATATGGGGATTATTACAATTCAAGGTGAGATTTGGGTGGGGACACAGAGCCAAACCATATCAGAAGGTAAATATTAATGTTTTGTTCTCTGTTTCTGAATCAAACTTTTTATGAGGAAATGCATTTTCCTATTTCATGTATAACAAACATTTAGGAAACAAATGTTGAAGTTTGAATTCCTGTAAAAAAAAATTCTTAGTTTGAAGCTTCCAAACTTAAAAATGTCCTTGAAGTCAACTTGAGGAAAAAAATCCAGAAGTTTGGAGATTTAAGCATTCCTGTGTTAAAGTTACTCATCATTCACACCTATGCTGGGTGTGAAAAGTTTCATTTTCATTTTATTTTAGTGTAGTTTTATAATCATGTCACATGGCTTGGGAACTTCTCTAATGTTTATGAAGAGAAATACCCAGGTCCTAATATCTTTGCCCCTAAAGGAAGCACCTGCAGTAGAATGTCACTTCTGTTCACAACCACCTCAACTGGTTCCTTTGTGAGTTAACCTTGATAAAAGAGTTCTCCAACACTTCTGCTTTTGGGTTGCATGAAAAAAAGGAGTCATACTGCTGTGTAACATGACCAGGAGTGGTGACCTTGAGAGGGTTGCTGACACACATAGTGTCACCCTGTCCACAGGGACCAGAGTCTTGGTGAAGTAGGACCAAATTCTCACTAATCTCCTTTTATCACTGCCTGTGTTCATCACCATGCCAATGGAGTACATAGGAATTACCTAGGGAGCTTCCTGGGAACCATTCACCAGAGACTGATTTAGTAGGTCAAGGGTCGAAGGTGGAGCCCAGGATTCTGCATTATTAATAGGCTTCTACACTGTTGTAGGTGGAATAATGTCTTCTTCCATCCTCCCCTCCAAAAAAAAAAAAAGATGGCCACATCCACATCCCAATCCCTGGAATTTGTGTATATGTTACTTTATACAGCAAAAGGAACCTCATATATGTGATTAAATTAAGGCTTGTCAAATGCAGAGATTTTACTGGCTTATCTGGATAGGCCTGATGTAATCACAGGGTCGTTAATGTGGAAGAGAGAAGCTAATGAATCAGTGTCCGAGTGATGTGATGTGAGAAGACTTGGCTGGTCATTGCCTTCTTTGAAGATGGAAGGGGCCACAAGCCAAGGTATGTGAGGTATGTGAGCAGCCACTAGGTGCTGGAAAAGACAAGCAAATGAGTCTCTCTTAGAGCCTCCAGAAAGGAATACAGGCCTGCGCATATTTTGACTATAGCCCAATGAGATCCATTCAGGATTTTTGAGCTCTAGAACTGTACAATTACAGTTTTGTGCTGTTTTAAGATGCTAAATGTATAGTAATTCGTTACAACAGCAACAGGAAACTAATATGCATGAATTTCAATTTTTTTTTTATTTTCTAACTTCTGTTTTAGGTTTGGAAGTAAGTGTGCACATTTGTGACATGGGTAAATTGCATATCACTGGGGTTTGGTGTACAAATGATTTCATCACCCAGGTAGTGAGCATAGTACCAAAGGTGTTTTCTTCAACCTTCACCCTTCTCTCACCATACACCCTCAAGTAGGCCCCAGTGTCTATTATTTCGATCTTTGTGTTCATATGTACTCAATGTTTAACTCCCCCTTATAAGCAAGAACATATGCAATTTGGTTTTCTCTTCCTGCATTAATTTGCTTAGTCTAATACCCTCCAGCTGCATCCTTGTGGCTGCAAAAGACATTATTTTCATTCGTTTTATGGCTGTGTAGTATTCCTTCGTGTATATGTACCACATTTTCTTTATCCAGTCCACCACTAATGGGCATCTAGATTGATTCCATGTCTTTATTACTGTAAATAGTGCTGTGATAAATATATGTGTTCATGTGACTTCTTGGTAGAACAATTTATATTCCTTTTAATATATACCCAGTAATGGAATGTTGGGTTGAATGGGAATCCTGTTTTAAGATTTTCGAGAAATTTCCGAAGTGCTTTATATGGCGGCTGAATTAATTTACCTTGCCACAACCAGTATAATAAACATTCCCTTTTCTCTGCAACCTCACCAACATATGTTATTTTCTTTTTTTTTTTAACATTTTGGGCAAATTTTTATTGCTATGACTATATGAAATCTACTTCTATCCTGAGTGAGGGTGAGCACCTAATTCTCCAGGTGGAGTAAGCTGTGAAAGATGTGACTTTAAAAAAAAATTTTTTTTAATTTTTACTTCCATGGGTTATTACAGAACAAGTAGTATTTGGTTATATGAGTAAGTTCTTTAGTGGTGATTTATGAGATTTTGGTGCACCCATCACCTGAGCAGTAAACACTACACCAAATTTGTAGTCTTTTTATCCCTGACTCCTTTCCCACCCTTTTCCCCTTGAGTCCCCAAAGTCCATCGTGTCATTCTTATGCCTTTGCATCTTCATAGCTTAGCTCCCACTTATGAGTGAGAACATATGATGTTTGATTTTCCATTCCTGAGTTACTTCACTTAGAATAATAGTCTCCACTCATGGACACAGGAAGGGGAACATCACACACTGGGGACTGTTGTGGGGTGGGGGGAGGGGGGAGGGATACCATTAGGAGATATACCTAATGCTAAATGACGAGTTAATGGGTGCAGCACACCAACATGGCCCATGCATACATATGTAACAAACCTGCACGTTGTGCACATGTACGCTAAAACTTAAAGTATAATAATAACAAAATTAAAAAAAAAAGAATAATAGTCTCCACTCCCATCCAGGTGGCTGCAAATGCTATTAATTCATTCCTTTTTATGGCTGAATAGTATTCCATCACATATATGTATACCACCTTTTTTTATCCACCCGTTGATTGATGGGCATTTGTGTTGGTTCCACATTTTTGCAGTTGCAAGTTGTGCTGCTATAAACATGGGTGTGCATGTATCTTTTTCATATAATGACATCTTTTCCTCTGGGTAGATACCCAGTAGCAGGATTGCTGGATCAAATGATAGTTCAACCTTTGGTTCTTTAAGGAATCTCCATACTGTTTTCCATAGTGGTTGTACCAGTTTATATTCCCATTAGCAGTGTAGAAGTGTTCCCTGTTCACTGCATCCATACCAACATCTAATATTTTTTGATTCTTTGATTATGGCCATTCTTGCAGGAGTAAGGTGGTATTGCATTGTGGTTTTGATTTGCATGTCCCTGATCATTAGTGATGTTGAGGTTTTTTCATATGTTTTTTGGCCATTTGTATATCTTCTTTTGAGAATTGTCAATTCATGCCTTAGCCCACTTTTGGATGGGATTTTTTTTTCTTGTTGATTTGCTTTTATTGCATTTGCTTTTGGGTTCTTGGTCATGAAATCCTTGCCTAAGCCAATGCCTAGAAGGGTTTTTCTGATGTTATCTTTAAGAATTTTTATAGTTTCAGGTCTTAGATTTAAGTCCTTAATCCATCTCGAGTTGATTTTTGTATAAGGTGAGAGGTGAGGATCCAGTTTCATTCTCTTACATGTGGCTTGCCAATTATCCCAGAACCATTTGTTGAATAGGGTGTCCTTTCCCCACTTTAGGTTCTTGTTTGCTTTGTCAAAGATCATTTGGCTGTAAGTATTTGGGTTTATTTCTGGTTCTCTGTTATGTTCTATTGGTCTATGTGCCTATTTTTATACCAGTACCATGCTGTTTTAGTGACTATGGCCTTATAGTATAGTTTAAAATCAGGTAATGTGATGCCTCCAGATTTATTCCCTTTGCTTAGTCTTGCTTTGGCTATGTGGGCTCTTTTTTGGTTCCATATGAATTTTAAGATTGTTTTTTCTAGTTCTGTGAAGAATGATGGTGGTATTTTGATGGGAATTGCATTGAATTTGTAGATTGCTTTTGGTGGTATGGTGATTTTCACAATATTGATTCTACCCATCCATGGGCATGGGATGTGTTTCCATTTGTTTATGTCATCTATGATTTCTTTAGTAGTGTTTTGTAGTTTTCCTTGTAGAGGTCTTTCACCTCCTTGTTTATGTATATTCTTAAGTATTTTAGTTTCTTGCAGCTATTGTAAAAGGGGTTAAGTTCTTGGTTTGATTCTCAGCTTGGTAGTTGTTGGTGTATAGGAGAGCCACTGATTTGTGTACATTAATTTTGTATCCAGAAACTTTGCTGAATTCTTTTGTCAGTTCTAAGAGTTTTTTGGAGGAGCCTTTAGGGTTCTCTAGGTATACAATCATATCATTTGCAAACAGTGACAGTTTGACTTCCTCTTTACCAATTTGGATGCCCTTTATTTCTTTCTCTTGTCTGATTACTCTGGCTAGGACTTCCAGTACTACGTTGAACAGAAGTGGTGAGAGTGGGCATTCTTGTCTTTTCCAGTTCTCAGTGGCAATGCTTTCAACTTTTCGCTATTCAGTATTAGGTTGGCTGTGGGTTTGTTATAGATGGCTTTTATTACATGGAGGCATATCCCTTGTATGCCAATTTTGCTGAGAGTTTTAATCATAAAAGGATGTTGGATTCTGTCAAATGCTTTTTCTGTGTCTATTGAGATGATCATGTGATTTTTGTTTCTAATTCTGTTTAAATGGTATATCACATTTATTGAATCGCGTATGTTAAACCGTCTCTGCATCCTTGTTATGAAACCCACTTGATCATGGTGGATTATCTTTCTGATACAACATACGTTGTTTTCTGACTTTTTAGTAATAGCCATTTTGACACGTGTAAGATGGTATCTCATTGTGATTTTGATTTGCATTTCTCTAATGATTAGTGATGTTGAGCATTTTTTCATATGCTTGTTGACCATGTGTATGTCTTCCTTTCAGAAGTGTCTGTTCATGTCATTTACACGTTTTTTATTAGGGGGAAATGGGAATGGTTAATGGGTATAAAAAATTGACAGGAATGAATAAGACATACTTTTTGATAACAAAACAGCATTGTTTGTTTTTGCTTGTTGATTTAAGTTCCTTATAGATTCTGGATATTAGACCTTTGTTGGATACATAGTTGGCAGATATTTTCTCCCATTCTGTAGGTTGGCTGTTTACTCTGTTGACAGTTTCTTTCACTACGCAGAAACTCTTTAGTTTACTGGGTTCCAGTTGTCAATTTTTATCTTTGTTGCAATTGCTTTTGGAGATGTTATCATAAAATCTTTGCCAAGGTCTGTGTCCAGAATGATACGTCCTAGGTTTTCTTGTGGGTATTTATAGTTTTAGATCTTACATTTAAGTCTTTGATTCATCTTCAATTGGGTCTTATATATGGTGAAATGAAGGGGTCCAGTTTCAATCTTCTGCATAAGGCTAGTCAGTTACCCCAGCACCATTTATTCAACAGGAGGTCCTTTCCACATTACTTGTATTGTAGACTTTGTCAAAGATTAGATGGTTGTATATGTGCAGCTTTCCTTTTGGGTTCTCTTACCTGTTCCATTGGTCTATATGTCCGTTTTTCTACCAGTACCTTGCTGTTTTGGTTCCTGTAGCCTTGGAGTATAGTTTGAAATGGGGAAGTGTGATGCTTCTGGCTTTGCTCTTTTTGCTTAGGATTACTTTGGTTATTTAGACTCTTTTTTGGTTCCATATAAATTTTAGAATAGTTTTTTCTAATTCTGTGAAAAATGGTATTTGTAGTTTGATAGGAATAACATTGAATCTGTAAATTGCTTTGGGCAGTATGAACATTTAAACAATGTTGATTCTTCCTATCCATAAGCATGGAATATTTTTTTCATTTGTTTGTGTTATCTCTGATTGCTTTCAGCAAGGTTTCATAATTCTAATTGTAGAGGTCTTTCACCTTCCTGATTACCTGTATTCCTAGGCATTATATTCTTTTTGTGGCTATTGTGAATGAGATTGTGTTCTTGATTTGGCTCATAGCTTGGACATTATTGGTATACAGAAATGCTGATTTTTGTATATTGATTTTGTATTTTGAGACTTTACTGAAGTTGCTTATCAGTTCTAGGAGCCTTTGGACAGATACTGTTGGGTTTTATAGGTATAGAGTCATATTGTCTGTGAAGAAAGATAGTTTGATTTCCTCTCTCCCTATTTAGATGTCTTTTATTTCTTTCTCTTGCCTGATTACTCTGGGTAGGACTTCCAATACTAAGTTGAATAGGAGTGGTGACAGTGGGCATCCTTGTCTTTTTCTGATTCTCAAGGGGGATACTTCCAACTTTTGCCTGTTCAGTACGATGTTTGCTGTGGGTTTGTCATAGATGGCTCTTATTATTTTAAATAAGTTCCTTTGAAGGGTTTTATAGCATGAATGAATATTTAATTTTATCAAAAGCCTTTTGTGTGTCTATTGAGAAGATCATGAAGTTTTTGTTTTTAATTCTACTTATGTGATGATAAATCACATTTATTGATTTGTGTATGTTTAATCAATCTTGCATTCCCAGAATTAATAATACTTGATCATGGCAGATTGATTTTTTGATGTTCTATTGGATTCAAGTTGCTAGTATTTTGTTAATGGTTTTTGCGTCTATGTTCATCAGTGATATTGGCCTAAAGTTTTCTTTTTTCATTATATCTCTGCCAGATTTGGTATCAAAGTGATGCTGGTGCCAAAGAATGAGTTAGAGAGGAGTTTTTCCTCCTCATTTTTAAAAGTAATTACAGTAGGATTGGTATCAGTTCTTATTTGTATGTCTGGTAGAATTTGGCTGTTCATCTATCTGGTCTATGGCTTTTTCTGATTCAATGGTGGAACTCATTATTGATCGTTCAGGTATTCGTTTTCTTTTTGTTCAATCTTTGGAGGTTGTATGTTTCCAGGAATTTACTTATTTCTTCTAGGTTTTCTAGGTTATGTGCATAAAGGTGTTCATAATAGTCTGTGAGGGTTTTTTGTATTTCTCTGGGGTCAGTGGTAATGTCAACTTTGTCATTTCTGATTGTGTTTATTTGGATCTTCTTTTTTTTCTTTATTAATCTAGCTAGTGATCTATAGGTCTCTTTTATTCTTTCAAGAAACCAATTTTGGTTTTGTTAATCTTTTGCATGGATTTTTGCATTTCAATTTCATTCAGTTTAGCTCTGATTTTGCTTATTTCTTTTCTTTTGCTAGCTCTAGCGTTGTTTTGCTCTTCTTTTTCTAGCTCCTCTAGCTGTGATATTAGGTTGCTAATTTGAGACATTTCTAACTTCTTGATGTAGGCGTTTAGTGCTATAAACTATTCTTTTAGCCATGCTTTAGCGGGGTCCTAGAGATTCTGGTATGTTGTATTTTTGTTTTTACTAGTTTCAAAGAATTTTTTGATTTCTGGCTTAATTTTATTTTTTTACTCAAAAGTCATTCAGGAGAAGGTTGTTTAATTTCCATGTAATTATATGGGTTTGAGAGACCTTTTTGGTGTTGATATCTATGTTTATTGTGCTGTGGTCTCAGACTATGCTTGGTATGATTTTGTTTTTTTGGAATTTCTTGATAATTGCTTTATGGTCAAGCATGTGGTCAATCTTAGAGTATGTGTCATGTGCAGATGAGAAGAATGCATATTCTATTGTTGTTGGGTGGAGTATGCTGTAGATGTCTCCTAGGTCTATTTGATCAAGTGTCAAGTTTAGGTCCCGAATATCTTCATTAGTTTTCTGTCTCAATGTATTTAACAATGTCAGTGGAGTGTTGAAGTCTCCAACTATAATTGTGTGGTTAAGTCTCTTCTTAAGTCTCTAAGAACTTGTTTTATGAATCTGGGTGCTCCAGTGTTGGGTGCATATATATTTAGTATAGTTAAGTCTTCTTGTTGAATTGACCCCCTTATCATTATAATGCCCTTCTTTGTCCATTTTGATCATTGTTGGTTTAAAGTGTTTTTTTTTTTGTTTGAAGTAAGAATAGCAATCTCTTCTCTTTTTTGTTTTCTGTTTGCTTGATAGATCTTTCTCCATCTCTCTACTTTGAGCCTATGGGTGTCACTGCATATGAGATGAGTCTCTTGAAGACAGAATACAGTTGGGTCTTGCTTCTTTATCCAACTTGTCACTCTGTGTCTTTAAGTGGAGCATTTAGCCCATTAACATTCAAAATTAATATTTGTATTTGAGGATTTGACCCTGTCGTTGTGTTGTTAGCTTGTTGTTACGTCTACTTGACTGTATAATTGCATTATAGTGTCAGTGGACTATGTACTTAAGGGTATTTTTGTGGTGGCAGATACTAGTCTTTTATGTCCATGTTTAGTACTCTGTTAAGGACCTCTAGCGCATGTCTAGTGGTAACAATTTCCCTTAGCATTTGTTTGTCTGAAAAGGATTTTATTTCTCCTCTTATGAAGCTTACTTTGGCTCTATATGAAATTCTCAGTTGGAAGTTTTTTCTTTAAGGATGCTGAATATAGGCCCTCAGTCTCCTATGTCTTGCAAGGTTTCTGTTGAAAGGTCCACCATTAGCCTGATGGAATTCCCTTTGTATCTGACCTACCCCTTCTCTCAAGCTGCTTTTAAGATTCTTTCTTTCACAATGACTTTGGAGAATCTGATGACTATATGTCTTGGGGATGGTCATCCTGTATAGCATCTCACTGGGGTTCTCTGAATTTCCTGAATTTTCATGTCAACTTCTCTATGTTGGGAAAATTTTTATGGACAATATCCTCAAATATGTTTTCCAAGTTGCTTGCTCTCTTTGTCTTTCAGGAATGCTAATGAGTCATAAATTTGGTCTCTTTATATTATCTCATATTTCTTGAAGGTTTTGATCATTTTAAAAAATTTTTTTCCCTTTATTTTGTGTGCCTGTGTTGATTGGAAGGAGTGATCTTTGAATGCTGAGATTCTTTCCTCAGCTTGGTATATTCTGTTACTAATGCTTCCAATTGCATTCTGAAATTCCTGTAGTGAATTTTTTATTTCCAAAAGTTTAGTTTGATTTTCATAAAATGGCTCTGTCATATTTATACTCTTGGACCATTTTACTGTGTTCTTGGGTTAGGTTTCAACCTTCTTCTTTAGGTCAATGAGCTTCCTTGCCATCCAGATTCTAAATTCTATGTCTGTCATTCCAGTCATTTCATTCTGGTTAAGAACCATTGCTAGGGAGCTAGTGTGTTTACTTGTAGATAAGAAGACACTCTGGCTTTTAATTGTCAGAGTTCTTGCACTTGTTCTCATTTGTGTAGGCTGATGTTCCTTTAATCTTTGAAGTTCCTGTCTTTTGAATGGGGCTTTTTGCTTTAATATTCTTTGCTGCCTTTGAATGTTTGACTGTGGTATAAGTTGGATTTAGTTGATTGATTTCCTTTATGGTTGCTTTGAGGGGGCTAAGGCTCAGCTCAGCACTCCTGGGCTATGTGCTCTAACCCTGGGTGGCTGGGACCAGGCCCATTGCCTCTGTTCATTCTCAATGCCCTCTTTCTGAAAATCTGTACAGAGTATGCTGGTTTACTTGATGGTCTGGTCTTTCTCTTGGTGGAAGAAGAAGCTCTTCCTGGCTGCACCTAGTTGGCAATGTTGGCTCATTATCCACATGAATTTCTGATGCAAAACCTTGGTTCTTTTCTTTCTCTCTGCCCCTTTTTTTCTCATTTCTTCCAATATCATGGCTTTAAGTGCCATTTTTGTGCCAAACATATCCAAATTTAAACTCTTACCTAATCTCTCTCTTGAATTCCAGGCTGCCTAATTTACATCTGCATTTGGAGGTTTAATAGACATCACAAGCTTGACCTATTCCAAACCCAAACTACTAATGCTCCCCATCCCTCCCTCCCAAATCTCTCCTGCTCACAGACTTCCCCATCTCAACTGAAGGCATATCAATTCCAGTGTTTCAGTACAAAAGCATAGAGTTATCTTTGACACTCTTTTTTTTCTTACCTCTCTCACATCCTGTATTTAATCCATCACCAAATTGCATTGATAGTATTTCCAAACTATCCTGAGAATTCAACCATTTTTAATTACCCATATCTTACCCTAGCTGAGTCATCATCGATGGGATTCTTGGATTACTGCAATAGCCTCCTCACTGGTCTATCTGCTTTCACTTTGCCCTTCATAGTCTATTCTCAACTCAGAAACCAGAGTCATCCTTTAAAACACATCACATCTCTCAATCTTTACTCAAAACCCACCATTAGCTCCTCATTCCTCTTATAAGACTGCAATCCCTAAATAATCTGCCCCCACTTTGCCATTACCTCCCAACCTCATCTCCTCCTACTCCCACATTACTTCTGCCTTGGCCACATTGTTTCTGCCTTAGGACTGTTCCCTCTCCCTTGAATGCTCCTCCTGGAGATATCTGCACCTCTGTCACTTCCTTTGTTTGAACACTACCTTCTCAATAAAGCTTATTCCAACTGACATTGAAAATTGCAGCCCTCACCCCCGCACCCTTGGCATTCTTATTCTCCTTTTCTTGCTATTTCTAAAAAAAAAAATTGTTTTCTTATTTATAACGTCTATCCTTTTTTGTTTATCTCTCTCTACTAGAATGTGAGCTCTATGAGAGCAGGGGTCTTGTCTGTATGGTTCATTGATGTATCTCTTGTTCCTATTATAGTGCCTGTGATGAACTAAATAAATAGTTGTGAACTTTGTTGAAATAAAGCCACAGACTACTTTTTGAGAAACAGAATTAAGCATCTCCTGCAAGATGTATTTATCACATCATCATGATGGCGTTAGAATAAAATTCACATTAACTGGTATTATTGAATGTCAGAATTGTGTTCTCTGAACAAATCGTTTCTCTTTAATTTGTGACTTTGGGATCACAAAGTCTCTACTTCTTGTACAAAATTTCCTGCTAAAAGGTCAACTGACTTTTGATGGTTTAATGAAGCATTTTAATGTGTGGCCCACACAGAGCTCTCTCAGGAATTGTCACCAGTACATTGTGTTACTTGGACCCCTCAAAACTAAGTTGTGGATATAAGGAAATACTTTGGGCCTTATTGTAAAATACTTTTCTGAACAACTGAAATGTTCTAGAGTCTTACATTGTTTATGCTTCTACCCATGGAAAGAAATCAAGCAGCAAAGTAATTATTGATCACACAATGTTTCTCAACTTATGCCTAAAGCTGAAGAAAACTGTCCTATTGAGAGAAACTTCTCAGAAAACAGTTTCATGCATCTTTGAAGATCAGTCATAGATGTTCCAAATATGTAATTGCATCTGTATTTTAAATGATTGAATAATCAAATCATTACAATTTTCCAGGTGGCTTTTCTTTTCTATATGGTCCAGCTTGATTTTCTCTAAATAAATTGGCAACATAAAAATAAAACCTACATTTAACTTTGCTCTATAGAGGCACAACTTCTGATTCCTTCCAGGATGTTTTGCAATGTGACAATTACTGGTTGGCAGGAATCCTCTTCAGAAAGGACGATTGTACCTTTGCCACTTGGCATTTGAGCTTTGCAAAATGTCTATTGTGCCACATACTAATCGCGGCCTCTCTTGTCTCAGCATTCTACATATTTCCTTCTTCTTTTTTTTTTTTCATCTTTCAAGTCTGAGCTTCAGAGCCAACTTCTGCGACCTTTGTCCTCTTAATCCCATAGTTTCCTTTCCCTCCTATGTTGTAATCATCTCAAGCTCTACCATCCTATGTTGCATGTATTCCTTGACTATTTTCTGTGGGGCCACTGCAACCATTTCTGTGCCAAATCCTGTTTCCTTTCTCTGTCCCTGTTTCGAGTGTAGTTATGGCACATAATTCTAAGTAGGCAATTGGCAATGAATTCTTTGATGGATGGATGGAAGGGAGGAGAGCACAATTGCAGGTTGGGCCATCAGCAAATACATTTTTATGCAGCTTGATTCATAGATATTAGATAACAGAGAACTATTCTGTTCCCTGTATAAGTTTATGATGACCAGTGTACTCTTCCTTTCCTGGTCTACCCTTAAATGAGAAATGAGAGAAAAATTACATTTAATGAGATCTTCATTCAAAGAATAACTCATTTTAAACATAGATTAACTGAAGCTCAAGAAGTTAAAGAGTTTTTCTAGTCATACACAAATATTGATTCACTGACAAAAGTAGAACAGGATAAGTTTTGGCCTAGTACTCTATGCACGTTATTCTTCCTTATGTAGCATTATTAGAAAAATGTACCCTTAAAAGGAGAATTAGATAGGATTCAGTAACAACCCCCACTCCCATCCCCATATTGGTTGCTAGGCACTGCATGAACATCATCTCATTTCACCCTACCAATCCCCTGTAGAAGACTGATGTTAAGAGAGACAAAGCAATGCACCCTAGGTCACATAGCTACCAAGGTCACATGCTACCAAAATGTGCAGACTTGGAATCTAACTTCAGGTTTTTCTGGCTCCAACCTGGGAGCCTTTTATAATAATGTGTTGCTTCCATTAAATGGAGAAATCACCAAAGTCCTGGCTGTGAAAGAGCATGATTTGCATCACCAGTCACAAAAAAGAACAAAAGTTTCCTATGAGATGCGAAAAACAGAAGAGGTATAATGACAGTTGTACAAAGACCATTGGCTAATTTAACTAGTAACTCCAGCTTATCCATAGATGGACTTTTTGTTCTGGGGAAAAAATTATCTTTCAGCCTTGGGATGGGATTAATCGATTCCCTTTTCCTCTTCACAATTGCATCACACTTTTTGGCAATAGTATGAAAAAGAAAACCATCCAGGAAGAATAGCAATATAACTTTCACTGTTTGAGCCTTTCCGCATGTCTGGCATCTAGTGTTTCATAGCCAGTACCTCACTCAATCTGCCCATCAACTCCAGGAAGTAAATACCCCATTTTATGGATGAGAAAACTGACAGTAAGTTCATTAGTCTAAGGTTCCACAGATAGCGCAGAGCAGCCCCTGGGTTTCAACCATTTCCACCTGGCCCTGAAGTGCATTCTTTGAACCACTATACTTTATTGCCTCTACCTTGAAGTGGGCAGCTAAACGTAACCACAAAGGAGGGTCACTTATAGATAGCTGGCATATTTAAACCAGTATCTATTAATCTTATGCAGTTCCTATTTAGAAAGGGGGTGTAGGTTGTGTGGAGTGTACGGCAGACTTTGTTTTGCACACATTTGGCAAGAGGAAAAAGTCTTAGACTTTACATTTATCTCTCCTGCAAATAAGAACTGTTCCTCTAGGGGAAGCCATCTTTTGAGGCAAGTAATATTTTAAAAGAAATCAATCTCCAAAAGGCAATTTATTGATTGAGGAGCTGAACAAGGAGCAAAGGACCATTTCCACTTGGTATCAGGGAAGGGATTATTTCCCACCTCTCTGAGGACTCAATAATTCCTCTGAGATAACCTGTTTTGATTAAATAAACTGATGAATCCAGTCTCTAATCTCAATAGATATCATCCCTTGTTCTCTCTATCCATCCAATTATCTGGTATTTATTTAGCATATACTATGTGTTAGGCTCTGCATTAGGTCCCTAAGAGGAAGGAAAAGAAATGACTAAACTTTCTTGGATTATGTGCACATGAGGTTTACAGTCAAGTGAGGGAGTCCATTATTTAAGAATCACACTGACAAACACATATTAACAAATTGTGATGCCGACCTCTAAAGCAAAAGACTAGTGTGATATGATATTGTGCAGGAACATAAACAGTCCTGGACTTGGGGTCAAGAAAGGCTTTGCTAGGGAAGTGAAGCTTGAGGTGAGTTGTGAACGTGGTAGAAGGGAAGTTACTCCATGTGGCCAGGATGGCAGGTGCAAAGGCCACATAGCAGGAGGCAGCATGGTGCATCTATGGAACACAAAATAGGAGATGAGAAGGATTCAGGCCACCTAAGCAGTCCTTGCTGCCCTCATTAAAGATTCTGGTCACTTTTCCCAGAGCCCTGCACAGGACTTGAAGATTTAACAAAGGAGTCTGGAAGAAATAACATATACATATCTTTGTTCTGGGGCCCTCACGGACTTTATGTCTAAGATGATGGGGTTATGTCCTACCTCTGGGGTTTAGCTTGGGGGCCTGATGGAGGCTGTCTTTCCATTTGATTTAGTTTTCCCTACCTTTTTGGACCTTCAGGGAGCCAAAGGCATGACTATATTCTTTTTTCTTTTACCGTATCACCAAAGCACTTGAGAATCCAGAAATAAGATCAGACAATAATAACAGCAAAAATAGAAACTAATGCTTACTGGGACTTTATTAGATTCTGATCAGCTTCTGTGTGAAGCATTTTGCATGAATTATCTTATTGCATCTACACTATAAACTTGGAACAAAAGAATTTTCAAGGCATTGGTGTAGGATTCAGAAAGCTTAAACTGTGGCTAGTGAACACCGACACACACAAATTTACACTGTGGGCATCTGAGAAGAGCCTTTAAAGTGCTTGATCAGTTACTGCAGGGGTACTGAGAAATGTTTGGCTGTCGATGTTAATTATGCATATGGAAAGGGCTTTCTGAAGCCAGTAGAAACATCCACCCACAGAGCTTTCTCTCTTTGATGTCAGGGGCAGGTTCTATCCTACTCAGGGTGAGTGTGGAGCTCGCATATTAGGATAATCATAATGCTCAGCATTTGTACAGAACACGTTGTTTCCAAATGGCTTTGCATTCAATGATGAGGTCAGGGACCATCCTCTCTTGGGCAGTATGATTTGCTGCCTCCTCACCAATAGCCAGGCGTCTTGATTCAAAGATAGAAAACCAGCCCAAATAAGTAAGGGGGAAAAGGGAATTAATTGGCTTATGCAACCAAAAGCTCAGGTGGAGTCAGGCACTAGGCTCAGCCTGTCCCACCTTACCAGCTTACCTTTCTAGTCTCATCCTCCATAACTCTTTTCTTTCTATGTGACAGTTGAATTGAGCCTCCTCCCTGTTTTCATTCTGTCTTTTTTTTTTTTTTTCTGAAACAGAGCCTCCCACTGTCGCCCAGGCTGGAGTGCACCTGACGGTGAAACCCCGTCTCTACTAAAAAAAAATACAAAAAATTAGCTGGGCGTGGTGGCGGGTGCCTGTAGTCCCAGCTACTTGGGAGACTGAGGCAGGAGAATGGCGTGAACACGGGAGACGCAGTTTGCAGTGAGCCGAGATGGCGCCACCGCACTCCAGTCTTGAGTGACAGAGCGAGACTCCGTCTAAAAAAAAAAAAAAAAAAAAAAAAAAAATCCCTAGCCGGTCACAGTGGCTCACACCTGTAATCCTAGCACTTTGGGAGGTCGAGGTAGGTGGACTGTTTGCGGTCAGGAGTTCGAGACCAGCCTGGCCAACATGATGAAACCTCACCTCTACTAAAAATACAAAAATTAGCCGGGTGCAGTGGCGGGTGCCTGTAGTCCTGGCTACTTGGGAGGCTGAGGCAGCAGAATCGCTTGAACCTGGGAGGTGGAGGTTGCAGTGAGCCAAGATCGCATTGCTGCACTCCAGCCTGGGCAACAGAGCGAGACTCCATCAAAAAAAAAAAAAAAAAAAAAAATCCGCATATCTCAAGAAACTTTTTTCTTCTTTTCACTTGGAAATTTTATGCATAGGTGTTGCCTATTTTGCTTGATGTTTTTAAAAATTTATTTCATCGACTTCTTTCAATACATATTAACCTATTAGCACCTTTTCTTTCCCACCCCTGATAGCTTCAAAGGCCCGGCTGTTATAGAGGAGGAAGATAAAAGAGAAGAGGAGGAGAAAAGTTTTTGTAGGTTTAGAGAAATTAGAAAGTAGAATGATTTTCAGAGAAACACAGATCATGGTCCCTGGAGTCAGCTAGTCTGGCATAAAATAAGGCTAGAGCCTTTGCTTTCCGTTGTGGGAACTGAATTCTTCTCTGTTTTACATCAGCATACTCCTCTGGGGTTGAAGCACTTCCTGTCAGCCAGCTCCAAATCAGCCATTCCTCTGGCCCAGACTCATTTCTGCTCTGATGGGAGACTTAATGCAACTTTGTGGAAGCTGTTCTAGCAGTATGCTTAATAGACAGCCTTATCAACAAAAAACATTTATGTGCAGTTTGGGTTTAACATATGTGCTGGATTAAAAATTTTTTTTACTGGTTGATGGGTCATGAAGCCTTCTACTTTTTGCTAAAGCTAAAGCTATACAAATAGTTGTATAGATATTTCTTAATTGCAGGGCAATTAAGGCAGCTAAGGAATTCACAAACTATGTGACATAATCTAATATCATAGAACAAGGATAATAAAATTAATCTTTCACATAATGGCAATATGAAAGGTCTTGCATGATATAGTGAAAAGATAATGCATCAGGAAAAATGCAGCATGTTGATTCCAATCAGTGTTATTTTATACTAGTAACACGATCTTGGGCAAGTAAGTTACTACTCTTTGAATCTCAATATCCTCATCTGCAAAATGGAGGCAATAATTCCTATCTCATGAAGTTCTTGTAAGAATAAGAAAGAGTGCCTTGTTCATTCATTATCCATCCATCAGCAAATTTACCAATCGTCTGCTACATAACAGGTATTGTTGTAATCACAAATCCCTACCCTTGAGGGATGGGTAGGGTAGGGATTTTTGTTGGCCCTACACACACACACACACACACATTTTGCACTTGTGCAAAAAAAATAAAAAAATTAACAAATCAAGGTCTATTCAGGAAATAGATGGCTCAGTCAAGCAGGGTAATTGATTGAAGAGAGCTTAATTAAGGAACTAATTATAAATGTGCTACAGGATTATAGGAACCCAGAAGGGTGTGGTGAAATACCTCGTGGCTAGCAATAGCAGAGAACTGTTACCACTCTAGACCTCAAGGGTTAGGGGGAGAGAACAATCACCTGAATTCAGTTAGAGAGATCTATAGCTATGGGAAGGCACTGTCCTGTAAGAGTTGTAGCCATGAGAGAAGAAATGACTGCTATCCAAGAGCAGCACAGCAGGAAGGCAGAAGAGGGGTACTCTAACCTCATCAATTTCCCATGTCCTGGTCTCCTGCCAGTGCCCACCATTAGCTGAACCCAACTGGAATCCAGAGGGATAGAATGCCCATGGATGTAGTTTATACCAGTGAGCTTCCCAGGACACAGAGGGAGTGAAGAAGAGTGGAGAGTAGATCTGGAGGAGTGAAAAATCTAGCATGGCAAGTAAATATGTAATGTAGTGAATGGTTAGAAGTTCCATGGAGAAAAATAAAGCAGGGTAAGGGGGTGGGGGACATGGCGCAGACAAAGCATTGCTACTTTACAGAGTGTAGTCAAAGAAGACCTCCGTGAGGAGGTGCATTTGATCAGAGGCCTATAGGAATTCAGAGATTGAGCTGTGTGTTGAACAAAGAGCTTTTCAGGCTAAGAAAATAGTTTGTACAAAGGCCCTGAGATAGAAGCATGTACGACATACTCAAGGAATTATACGGAGGCAAGTATGCTGGAGTAGAGCAAGGGGAGAGTGAGAGAGATGCAGGAGAGAGATAGCTCATACATAGTGTTTAGGCTTTTATGTTGTTTTGGTGGGAAACCACTGGAAGGTTTTGAGCAGGGAAATGAATGACTCAGCAAATACTTTAAATCCAAAGCATATTTGTCTAAGCTGAGAATAAATTGGAGAGGAGCAAGGGAGGGCAAAGGAAGTCCACTTGGAAAGCCATGGAAATAATCCAGAGGAGAGATGATGGCAGCTTGAATCAGGTGACAGATGAGGAGGTGTGAGAAATGACTGGGTTCTAGATATATTTTGAAAACAAAGAAGACAAGACTTTCTGATGAATTTGATAAAGATTATGAGAGAAATAGAAGAGTTAGGAATGACCTTGAGGCTTTTGGCATAAGCAGTTAGAAAGATGGGGCTGCCAATTACCAAAATCAAGAAGGCTAAAGAAGGAACAGGTTTGAGGTACATAAAACACTCAATAAATGATTACTGCTCCACCATCATCATTTCGTGATAATAAACAGATGAAGCATGAGTGAAATACCTTCATGCTTCCTTATTGGAAGCTTTTTTCCAGCTTTTAACAATCAGATGATTTAGTTCTATCTCATTTGTCCAGTCTGATAGTTCTTGTTCTTCAAATTTATCATGCTGCCCTAGTTGGGAAACCTATTCTATCCCTTCACATTTTAAGTGTACATTTTTTTTTCTTTACGTGGATGCCTTACTTTTGACCTTTAGAGATTCTTCTCAGCTTTCAAAGTCTAACTCAGATACTATTTAATCCATGGAAATTTTTCTAATTATATCATTGCTGTTCAGCCAACAAGGCTACAAGAAAGATTTATAAATTATACATGTTTGTAATATTTCTTATCCAAAGGTGAAGATTTTTGTTTGCTGAGCTAGGACCAGGAATTTTTTTGGAGGGTCAGACACCGAGTAATTGGCAGAACAAAAAAGAAAAGTATGGAATCCAGAGAGGCTAAACTTATTTATGTAATAAAGAGCAGAGATAGATTGAAGCGGGAGTGGAAATGATTGAGAGAGTGTACATAAGAGTGGAATTAATTTTTTGGGAGGAGGAGAGAGGATAGAATGGGGTGGAGAGAGAGAGAGAGAGACTGGAACAGCCATCATGCTTGTGAGAGCAATAGAAACTGAGAGGATAGGTAAAGGGAATTCTTAAAAGGTATTGCTGATGTTTAAGAGTGTGTTTCCATGGTTCTTTTTTTTTTCAGCTGAAGATACTGAGTGAAGATTGAATTACTTTCATTTATTTGCAGGATATCTGTCTCGTTAAGTAAAACTCTATAAGTTGACTAACTATGTGGAGTCCTAATTTTAATATTACCAGGTCATCGGGGTGAGTCTCAGTAAAAAGGTCATTGCAGAAAAAATTTAAATTTAAAAGTGGTGAAAGAGTAGCCACCCAGTGGACATCTTGGGATAGAGCATTCTGGGTGGAGGTAAAGGGCTGTATAAAGACCCTAAGTTGGGAGTATGCCACTGTTTTTGAAAAATATTAAAGAGGACTAGGAGTGGGGTAGTGCCTCAGCATGAGCAAGAATTGGAGAAGTTATAGATGAGTTAGGGATGTAATGGGGCCAGATCATATAGGTCCCTGTAGGTCATTGTACAGATTTTGGCTTTTAATTTGAATGGGAAGTCATCAAGGTTTTGAGTAGAGGGGTGACATAGTCTGATTCATGTTCTCAGAGCATCACTCAGATGAATTGAGAATAGACTATGAAGTGAGAATAAGGCTAAAACCTGAAAGAACAGTTAAGAGACTGTTGTAGAATGTTGTCGTTGTTGTAGAATCAACTGGATGATTGCTCAGACCTTAGTGGTAACAGTGGACTTAATGAAAAGTGGTTGGCTTCTGGACAAATTTTGAAAGTAAATCCGGCAGTTTCAATGACAAACTAGTTTGGGCGTCTGGAAAAAAGAGGAGAATTGAGGACAATTCCAAGGTTTTCGGTCCTAGTAATTGGAAAGATGTAGATACTGTTAACTAAAAGTGGGAGGCTGCTAGTGGAATGGATTTTTGCTATAGATGATGGGGTTGGAGAGAAGGTGGAACATTTGCAGTCTTTTAGGGTCAAAATCCATCTCAGATTTGAGGTACCTTAGTAAACATGTGTAGTAGGCAAGTGGACATATGAATCTGGGGTTCAGGAGAGAGGCCTAGATGGAGATGTAAGTAATTTTGGAGTCATTGACATAATTTTAAGTAATTGATATTTAAAGCCATGAGACTTGATGGGATTACCAAATGTGTGTGTATGGATAAAGAAGAAAGAAAACAGAACTAAAGCTGAACTCTGAAGCATTCCAATGATAAGAGGTCAGGTCAATGTCGAGGAAGCAACATGCCATATATTTGCATTCCTACCGAATACATGGTTGGTACTCAATACTATATGTTATTTGTTTAGAATTTGGTACAATAAAAATGAGTTCTCCAACAGTCAGATAGAATTGTCAGAGATTTCAAATGACTGCTTTTATCCTATCTGCTTTTTTCTTTTTCCTTCTTTTTTTTTGAGACAGGGTCTCACTCTGTTGCCCAGGCTAGAGTGCAGTGTGTGATCATAGCTCACTGCAGCCTCAAACTCCTGGGCTCAAGTGATCCTCCCACCTCAGCCTCTTGAGTAGGTAGGACTAAAAGCATGCACCACACCCAGCTAATCTTTAAAATTTTTGGTAAAGCCAGAGTCTCATGTTGCCTAGACTAGTCTCAAACTCCTGGCCTCAGGTGATCCTCCCACCCCAGCCTCCCAAAGTGCTGGGATTATAGGCAGGAGCCACCATGCCCAGCTCTCTCTGCCTTTTTTTTTTTATTGCCTTTCTCCACCCTTTTTTGTTCTACTTTAACAAAGAAAATGTTTACTACAAATGCAAGTGAGGTCAGCACTGGTTCCATATTCCTCTTGAGTAATACTTTCTACATTAAAAATATGATTGTTGGGTGGGTGCAATGGCTCACGCCTATAGTCCCAGCACCTTGGGATGCAGAGGCAGGCGGATCACGAGGTCAGGAATTTGAGACCAACCTGGCCAATATGGCGAAACCCCATCTCTACTAAAAATACAAAAATTAGCCCAGTGTGGTGGTGCATGCCTATAGTCCCAGCTACTTGCGAGGCTGAGGCACAAGAATTGCTTGAACCTGGAAGGCGGAGGTTGCAGTGAACAGAGATCATGCCACTGCATCCAGCCTGGGTGACAGAGCAAGACTCCACCTCAAATATATATGTATATATTTTATATATGTATAATATATATATTTTATATATATATAATATATATATAAAATTGTTTTCATTCTACTTCCTATTGTCCCCATTAGTCCTGGTAAAACTTGGGGGAAATTCAAAGTAGTTCCACCTGACAAAAGATTTGTATAACCTACTCTAAACCATTTCAACTGTGTCCTCCATTGGAAGGGAAAAAAAGTAATGCACAAACACCAAAATGATACTTGCAACTATGATTTAATGAGTACTTACCATGTGCCCAGCACTGGGCTAAATGCTTTCTTGCTTAATTCTTTCCTCTACCAAATGAGGTAGGCAATATTGGAACAGTAATGGACTTCAGGAATGTACAAGGGAAAATGGCCTATCTAATATAATAAACACTTATGAGTGTACTAGGATTGTTATAGACCCATGATTTGTGTCTGGTGGGCAGGCATACACAACCAGGGCAGAAAACTCAAGTGGGAAGGTATAAAAACACTCAAGAGAACAGCAGAAGCAAGCTTCACACTTTGCAGAATTTTCTCATGGTGGCAGCAGGAGTTGTGCAATTCTTTGGCGATTTTTATGACCTCATGGGGACATAAAGACCTGAGAAGCCAATATTCTCAACTGAGAGCCTCCTGCCTTGTCTTCTATTTTGCATAATGTGTCCATAATTTATATTTCCATTTCCATAAAGAAAGTTTATGTCCTTTCAGTGTTCTTGTTGGCATTTTTTCATCAACCATACCATCATCTTGTTGTGACAACCAAGCAATTTCAATCCCCATTCTTCTGTGATGGAATAGAGGCTCAAAGTGCCTAAAAACTTTGCTGAAGATCACACAGGTACTAAGTAGGGGAGCCAGGTTTGACTCAGGTCTGCATGATTCCAGAGTCCAAGCTCTGAACCTCTGCTTATGTTTCCCTTCTAAAAATGGACTGTGAACTTGGTATATGCTTGAAGATCCTGTAGAATTCTTCAGTTTCTGTTAGTCAGTTACCAAATCAACAGAAAAACAACATGGAGCCATTTTCACCTTCAAGACAGAGTGAATTCACAATGTTCTTGTCTGCACAATGTACTAGTCATACCTGTTCCATAAAGATGAACATCACATGGGATCACACGTAAAGAACCTCTACAGTTATTGTTGGGGAAGCAAGACATAGGAGTTGCTATGTCTGAGAGGTAAGATTTTATAAGTATTTAAATTTAGAAAAGATGTAGGTAGAGAGAAATGGGGGTTTCCTACTTACAGGAGAAAGAACATATGTGGAGGCAGGAAGAATATGTAGTGTAGTCAAAAAAAGCAAATGATCCCCTACTTATAGGTTATCCTCAAAGAAGCAGACACCTGGGTAGCATGATTAACCCCTTCATCAAGTGAGGGCATTGATGCAAATGAAAAAAGTAGAAGAGCAATGGCAAACAGGGCTGAGAGTTGGATTGTGGTCATATCCCACAGGAGCTTGAATGTTAGGCTGAGGGCTGTAGTGTTCCCAGGTGGGTGATGGGACATCATTAAGGGACTAAGTACCTGAATGATATGATCAGTATTGTTCTATAATCATAACATATAGAAAGGATCCAGACTGGGAGAGAGGAGGTGACCATGAAGACCAATGGGAAGGCTGTTACAATAGTTCATATGGAGTTATATAGTGTTGGGATAAAATTTTGCATAGTAGGTAACTGGAAAATGACTACCGAGGGAAGGAAGCACCTTTATGCCCATAAATATAAATGTCCCAAATTGAACACATTCTAGGAAAATTACGTAATATTCTACAACATAGAATATAATGTTATTTAATTTGAAAGTTATAAAATTATAACTTCTTTCCTCTATGCCAGACATAAAGTGGAATCTAGTGCCTTTTCCTCTGCTTCAGAATCATGTTGAACACATCACTGGTCCTCGAAGCTGTCACTATGAAATCTTACCCTAAACAGTTCAGTGTCCCTTTAAGATTTAACTCTCATTATAAATTAGTATCTATGTCTTCACGCTGTTTACACTAATTGGAAATTGCCTCCAACATGAATCAATGTTTAGAATGTCCTTTTTATTGTTTGCACAACAAATGGAAAGTAACGTGTTCCCGGGGAAAATTTTTATTTACAAAGTGCTAAAGTTAAGTTTTATTTATCTAAAATGTGGTAAAAAAAATCACAGGACAGTAAGGCTTATGAACTGAAACAATCTATCATCTAGTTCTGTTTAATGACAAATTGCTTAAGAACATCGAATGTGTTTTCTCTGAAAAAAAAGGAAAGAAGGAATAAAAGAAATATTTATTTGAAAAGGAGAAGAAGAAAAATGTGAACATGGACCATTGCTTTAGAATTCTCTTTCAGATTTAATATTTCCCATTATCAGCTTATACAGGCTAATTTCAAACAGCTATCTTCCTGTCTATAGTACCGGGATGGTGCATTTGTAACATAGCAACATGTCTTTAGAAATACACAGGCCTCCTGCTATAGGCAGAGACCAAATGTGCCCTTATTGAAGAGCATTTTTTCAACAGCTCTGATGAGAATGACTGAAAAGATTGATTACTTTGGAAATAGAAGTCCGGAAGTTTAGGTCATGGTAAATAAATGTTTTCAAGCTTAAGGATTTGTAGTGAGTATATATATATATATAAAAATGTCCAACATTTATTGAGGGACCATATATAGAAGAAAACTCAAATTTGTTGTCTTAAAAGGAATTTTTTCCTAAGCAGAATATTTTATTTTGCATTAACGCTGGCAACCACAGTTATGTTTACTTTATTGACAAATGAGATCAAACCATTGGATATGCACATATTGTTCCCAAATGCGCTTAATTTAGGGTAATCATTTAATGAATATTCAGCTTTCATTCAAAAGAGACTGAATTCCATAGAGCAGTTAAGATAAACTCTCATTTGAAGGCTTTTCTTTATCCCTAAGGCACATATGAATACACTCTAATACACTCTAATAATACAGCTCATTCTTCCGAAACTAAACCTCTTGAAACATATCTATATAGATAGTTATAAAATTACCTGAGAAGTCTAAGCCAGAAGTCTTAAAGTCATCTCTAACTCCTTGGCCTTAACATACACTTGGTCACTGAGGCCTATCTATTTTGATTTCTGTAGCAGACAAACAGTAGTGATTTTCTACCCAATAGCTGTTTTTGGCTTTCTTTCTTTCTTCTAAGAAAATTCCATTTTTCTTCAAGTACTTAGTGACCATGCACTTCTGGAGAGACTGGATGAATCTTGATTAGTCTAAGCCAATCATATTCTTTCCACTCCCCTTGCAAGGGATTGGTCCAGAAATGGGCATGTGATAAAATTCTGTCTTATCAAATAAGGGGACATTTGTTAATAAAAGCATGTGGAATTAAATAGCTTCTTATCTTTGGATCAATGCTGATGAATCTGCATGTGATAACGGTATTAACAGCAGCCACATTGGGACCAGGAGGGAAGTAGGTCCAAGGGAACAAGTTAGACCACAGAGAGAAAAATCAGTAAGATAACCGAGCCACTAATTTAACCAACCTGAGAATTTCTATACCTCATAACGTTTTCTTATTGTTTAAGCAGTTTTAATTGGATCTTCTCTAACTTGCAGTGGAAAGTATCTTAAGAGTTTCTTAACTATCTCCCTTGAGTCTTCTCTTTCTTTTCCCTCATACTGCTTGAGCTCACCTTTCCTCTTTTGGATGTGTGCAATGTCCTCCTGATCTTCCTGCCTCCAAATCTTCTTCCAAATCCTTCTCCCCACTCCCACCAGAAACATTATTCTAACATGTAGCAATCTATGTCTTTTCCCTAAATTCCAAACTTTACATACAGTTCTCTGTGCCAGGGTCCCAGCCTCAAGTCCTATATTCTCCTGCATGCGCGGTGTTAACATGTTTACAAAACTACTCATGGTTTCTCAAATGTACCATGTAGCATACCCACAGCACCTTTATGCCTGTTTTCTTCTCCACTGAAATGGTCTTCCCATCGTGCCTATTAGGCACTCATTTTTCTTGACCTCTGATCATTCTTTCCCTATTAGATTTATTCATTGCTTCTTTCATGCTACCATTTTACACTGTGCATCTAGTATTGTAATTATCGCAATGCATTATGAATTTATGTGTCTCTCTACTTGTCTATGACCTCTTGGAGAAGAGATGTGTAGTTAATGATTGCATCCTTAGCACCTAATATACATCTTGGCCAGATTATCATCACATGATTTTTGAATGAAGGTAAAAAAAGAAGAGAGGAAGGAAGAAGAGCATTCATGTATGAAGCCTGCCATCAAATGAAAAAACTCTTCAGCATCTGAATGCCCTTTATAGGCTGTTGTCTATGATTATGGAATAACAACAGAGTGGTAGCAGCAGTATCAGCATTGACATTGTGCTTACTGAGCATTTTATAAGCACAATGCTAAATGTTTTATACATGAGATTTTTTTCATTTAGGTTTTATAACACAATGAAGAATATTCTATTTTTTAAAATCATCCTCGGATGACAGAAAAAGCCCTGAGGCTTAATGATTCACTTCAAAGTAAGTGAGTTGCAGAGCCAGGATTCAAACTCACGTCTGACTCTGGAACTCTTAACCAAGATGCTCTTTCAGTGATCTGTAAGTATGTTATCCTCTATTTGTTTGAGATACATGTTGTTCATACCAAACAGTGGCCGGTGGGGGCGGCGGGGTGGGTATCTAAGCCTGAACCCCTTAGCTGGTGGTCTCTCTGTAATCTTGACTGTCTCTATCAAAATCGCCATTAGAGAGAACTGGGATTTCTGAAAGACTAGGTACTATGATGTGGTTTTACATGGCAGCAATTTCTTCTGGCTGTCAACATGAAATTCCCTGTTCAGTATTATAGTACACTAGGGTCAGCTAAGCACATAACCCCATGAAACATATATATATATATATATATGCTTATCTACCATCCAGGTAACTAATAGTATGGGTGCAGGGAATTGTAAGATGGAACAAAATGAACAGCATGCTGGACTAGCCAACCACAACTCACTGTTAAAGCTTTCCTTGAGAATGAGCCCAACACCTCTGAAAGACTTCCAGAAAAATACACCAGAAAGAATTCAACCTCCTTAGAGAAGATAACATCACCTCTATAGAAGGACTTCTCCAATATTCTCAGGCTTTAAATGGACCCATCACTTCTACTAGAACCTAACCCCATTCCGAGACAGAGCTTAATGTTCTGGCTACTCCACAATGAGGACAGTCCTTCTCACAGTCTCCAGGGACTTCATTCATCAGTTCTGATTTGCTGCTCATTATCACATGCAGGTACTGTGCAAGAGCTGTGTAGAGCTAATGCAGACACTGTCTGTACCCCAAGGAGCTGGAAGTCTGGAATACGCTTGTGTCTTTCCAAAGATGGGGAAAGTGTCATTTAAAAGTTGTCAGAAGTGCTCACTCACTGGACATGGAAACACCTATGAAGCTCACTTTGCGTTGAGGAATCCCCCATAACATAATGGGCACTTATATTAACCCAAGACAATTTCATGGTTCTTGTGAAAACCTGCAAGATCATCACTGATCTGAATGCAGATCCTTCTGCATTCTGCAGACTGAGATAGTGACTCATCTGTTTACTGAGCTAAATTGGGCCTGTTTATAAGAAATGTACACTTACAGAGTTAAAGGACTGTGTAAGTTTCTTACAGGTATGGATTTCAGTTAGTTTGTCCATGATCATTTGTATTTATTTTTGGGAAATGAGAGGGTTAAAAAGATAACCAGAAAACCACAAAAAATATAGTGAGCACTTTATGAGAGAGACTTTTATAATTTCATGGGAATTTAGGGGGATAAATCGCTTCTAACTGATGGAATCACTCAGAATAATTTATAGGGAGGTTGCCATATGGGCAACCTGAGGTTTTTTATCTGTATCTATCTGATGGATACTAGGTAGAGAAAATTATGTGAGTAAGACATGGAAATATGGAAGGACAAATGTTTAGGTAATGTCATCAGAGTTGTAGTTCAGCTTGGATATTCAGAACCGGAAAAGGAGATGAAAAAGAGAGGTTCTGCCAGGGTGTGTTTGGTCAGTATCATTTCCCATGCCTATAAACCTAGCCCATTCTGTAAGTCAGCGGTGGAAGAGAAAACAGCTAAAGTGGCTGGGTCCTCTGGCTTTTATTTAGCATCTGGCTCTTTTCTGGATCAGCATTTCACACAATTTGTTCAAGGTTTATGATTTTATAATATTCTTGCGCTATTGTCACTGTTGATGAATTTCCTCCAAACTCTAGTTATTCAACGCCTCTCTGATCTTAAAAAATTCCTCTTTATCCTCACTCTGTAATTATATGTCAGTTCAGAGCACCTAGTTTAAGACCTACTCAATGGAAATTTGAATATGCTGGGACTGAGAGGATCCTGACAAGAGCAGGTAAAAGCCAACAATCTTCTTATGTGGTTCTCCATCAATGTGGTGCTTTGAAAAAAAATTCTGTTCCACTCCTCTCTGCTAGCCATTTTCCATTAGCCATTTTTGCTCTGTCTAAAGCTTTAGTGGTTCCCCACCTTGAAGTGGGTATTTGTTGCTTTCAGGACACTCAACAACCTTTTCCTCTTCCTTACAATACTTCCATTTTCATTAGGGATTTAACTCTTTTCCATTGGGTATTGTGATGAAATGGTAAATCTATGGGCCTACTACAAACTAAGGAAGCAAAAGAGGTTCCTGGAAGTTCTCTCTGAGGAATTTTTTCTTTTACTACCCTGGTTTGACTAGGAGACAGATAGGTGACTAGAGTTCAGCCAATCAGTTGCTTCCTTCTAAAATCAACTCTTGAGTTCTTACTGTAAAGACAGAAAAAAAAAAAAGGGCTAGAGATCATTGACTGCAGGAAGTGGCCTCCTGTTAGAATACCATGACTGTATTCCCTACTTCCTTCCCATTTCCAAGTGTAAGTCTTCAATTTCCCATCAGTAGCTTTTTTTGTTTGTTTGTTTTTGTTTTTGATTCCTTAAGCATACTTAAGGCCTTTGCACTTACTCTTCCTTCTAGTTGACACCCTCCCCCTCAAATCTTTGGCAATGCATAAGTTAACTAAAAAGGTTTCTCACTTTCCCAGGCAATTATTTAGAATTATTCTAAGAAGTTAAATTATTGGAAGTATGAGAGAAATTTCAAAGCTAGTAACATAGTGCCATCTAAAATATTAAATTATAACACTGTAAAACATGGAATATTATATATCCAGTTCTTTAGATGTCATTTTTCCTGATTCAAGCTCAATATTCCCTGCTATCTACATAAATTATGCCTGCAGGACCTAATTTTTATTATATTTATTTATTTATTTTACCTAATTAAGGTGTTATTCAAATAAATACTCTATGTATCTTCTAGGCTTCCCTGTCCCTAAGCCTCAGCTCTGCTATTTGTTTCATGCCAAATATTTTTATCTCCTTCTTTCCCTCTCTTTTCTATATATATATATATTTCTAAATTAAAGCCCGTTTTTTTTTCCTGCAAACCTTTCATGGCCAGCCACTCAGAGACATTTTCTGAGTTCCCTGTGCACTTTATTGCTACAGGACTTGATACAAGATTGGAAGTCCTATTTGCATGCATATTTTACATCCCCTGCTAGACTATAAGCATTTCACTATGGGTGCAGGGAAGGGGTCTTTGTTTTTCCATCACTGAAATGCCTAACATTAAAATATTTTTTGGCTACCTCTTCTATGCCAAGCATTATTCTTGGTGTTTCAATTACAAAAGGAAATCAAGCAATGCTGGCTACTCTCATAAGCCACATGTGAAATGGAGAGGTTCTGTGGGTAGAACATGTCCAATATTTTTACCTTTTAAAAAAATTTAGAACTGACAATCTAGCAGTAGAAAACTACGTATACACCAAACTACACAAGAGAACTATTGAGAGAAAATAAATATTAAAGACAGAGGAATTTTATATAAGAAAATTCTCTAAAAGAGAAGGGGGTTGAGGTAAGCCTCATGGGGAAAGCATGGTAGTTTGTATATAATAATATTAGTGTAAAGGAAAGAGATATGCATAAATGTATTTAACAAATTGCCTTTTGTTTAGTTTTGTGTTGAAAGAGAGAACAGTGCCTCAGATGATGCAGAGTCAGAGATCATGTCTCCCCAAGGTTACATTTTGGTTTTGAAGTACACTACATGATTTATTTACTGATTATTTCTGATACATATTTCTCTGAAATCAACTTTAATGTCTGAGGAATATATCAAATGAGGAAAGTCATTCTGGGGCTAAAATATACCATGGAAGATTCCCTTAGTGGTCAATTAGGATTGACTATTCCTGGCTATAAAGAGAAAAGAAAAAGAATATAGAAAATAAGGCTCTAAGTAAGTCTCAGAGCATTGGTCCTGGAGTGAAACCATGAGGACCATCTCTTCAACTCCATTTTCACAAGACCTCTACATGCCTTGTACCTGCAGATAGGCGGTGATGAAGAAATATACATTCTTTTGAGAGCTCAGCTGTTTACAAGGAATCCAGTGGATCTGAGCAATAGTAGTTTAACTTGAAATGCCAAGTTAATTTTTTTTTTCTAATCAGAGGTAGATCTATCTTTATCTTGGTAGGTCTACCATGTTTATTTCCAATTGATCAATAGTGACACCTGCTGGCTCAGGAAGAGACACTTGTCTAATGTGACTATAGGACTGAAATAACTGTGGGAAATAGTGGATATAGTTAGCTCATCAATCCTAAAAACCAAAATGGAACAACCTTAAGACCAAGCTGATTATTGTGTGGAAATTCTCAAGATGATCACAAAAATGAGTCATTATTGGGATGTAGACTTGATGGTGGTGAAATATGATCTAAGACTTGAGTAATCCTTGGAGGAGAGGCAAAGTTATCCTATTCTAGCTGCCTCTCCTAGCCTCACTTCTGGATTAGGGACAGCACTTTCCAATCTCTGTTCCTACCTTTAGTCTGATTTCGCTTCAACACATCTTACAAAAGACCTAGAGTAATTTCATAATCACATTAATGCTCCAGAGCCTGAATGAAATTTATAAGAGGACAGGGAGATAATTGGTGCACAGTCACACTGTGACACACACTCAAATCCAGTGGCAGGAGCCAAGAAGCCAAAGCAAATGGCTCATCACCAGATATGCTCTGACAGGTAGAGATGCAGGTGCTCAGGATCAGAACTGACATGCTGCACAGTATAGCGCCTCTGAGGTGGCCTGGCAGATCTGTGGAGAGGGGCTCCCTCTCAAAACCCTACCTCCATGTTCCTATCCCCCTCAGTCTTTGTTGCTATTTTGAGTGCCTTTCAGGCTGCAAAGATGCCCTTGATTCCTCCAACTTTGCCTCCTTGATCTGTTTTTCCTGAGGAGAAGAAGTGGATGCTCTGAAAGTACTCTTCCCAGTCCCCCTATTTTCCATTTCTTTTTAGTCATCTTGGAAGAAAAATGATATCAAAGTTAAGCTAAGAAGCCAATAATTCACATGTAAATTTGCATTTTAAATGGGAGCACCTTAGCAAAGTATGTACTTAACCCAAAGCAATGCACATCTAATGTTCATTGTGCCAAGGAACAAGAAGGAGACATTTGGAGGAGGAGCAGGACCTTCTGGATGCACTGAAAATAAGTACATATAAATAAGAACAATAATCACAAGTCATTCTTAATACTTACTGGGCACTCACATGTAGGAGACATAGTGCGATTCATTTGATTCCTCTTGCTGTGTGGAAGCATCACAACAATTCTAATAGGTAGAAATTATTATGCCTAGTTTATAGATGACAACACAAATGTTCAGAAAATATAAGTAACTTGTCCAAGGTTATACAGCAAATATTGATGAGTCTGAGATGTTAACCAGGGTCTTTCTGACTTAGACTCTATATACTTAATTATGCTGTACTACACTTTTTTTTCAAAGGCTGGCCTGGATCATCAATGACATCTAACTGTTTAGACTAAGGGAACAAAGATATGGTCTCCATAAGTAACAGTCCAAGTGAAACATTTTACAAAACAGTTAGGTAAGCTGCAAAGCACTGTATACATGCCAGTTATTATGACAAGAGGAAGAATGTGGCATCAAGTTTGAGCTTCTCTTTATAATTCTATAAGGCAAATGAATGAGAGAGAGAGGTTTGGGATGACAGGGAGGTGAGAAAAGGTTATATCAACAAACATAACGACTTCCTTTTGTGGAAGCATGTTCACATGAACACAAAGTATCCATGTTGGGTTTAGCTCACTGAAACACAGTGACCCTGTTGCTCCACCTGTAATGAATCAACACAACTTATTGGGTATTTGGAGTCACCAGCATTTTATTAGGTCCTGCACGTATATGACATCACAGTTCTTTTGTAAAACATCAACAAAAAGTTGAGTAGGTTATACATTTGCCTGCTTCAAATATAATTTTAAAATAATATGAAAAGGTATAAACTAAGAACCTCACTCCTGTATTATCTCAATTCTCCCTGTTCCCCCTCAGCTCTCCAGATAGACATTTCAACTTCTTGTTTATTTTTCTAATGGTTCTTAATGCAAGTATAAGCAAATATAAATATACATTCTTATTTTCCCACTTGTCTAGCACAAAAGGTAGCATATACAATGATAAAAGTTCCTCATATTAACTTTTTATATGTAAACTTAGCCTAGAGATCTCTCCCTATCTAACTAATCATTGATCTACTGCATAGTATTCCAAATTCCTTTTATTATAATTGTATCTGGTCAGCATGCTAAAAATAACAGCATACTAGTATATATTTCTGAGTGTTATGAGTGATTATATAAACATGAGAAAATTTCAGAGAGTGAAGAGAGATTGGATGTGATGGGCATCAATAAAACCTCTTGGGGATTGATAAGGCAAGGGAAATCATTCCTCGAAGAAAGAGGTAGCTAAATTATCACACCGCTTCCTTAATCTGCAGGTAGGTGAGTTTCTTGCTAGCATCAGTGCAGCGTCTTTATATATTTTCTCAGTTAGCTTCCTCCAATTTCCGTTTAGATTCAAGCCAAGAAACAAACACTGTGTTAATTGGTGCATTTTCCTGTAGAAACTAATTATAGCCCCATGCTGTCAAAACAAGACAAATTGTTAATGATACTTCATCTGACAAAATAGAAATAAAGCTATTTTGCCATAAAGGAGGATGCTGGGATTATGTCACAAGAGCTGTTTTAATCACAATTATAAAAGTGAAGAGAACTGCTGGAGAGGACCCATCCTGGGTGCCTCATGCCCAACTGGCTCTCTGGGTTGAGGGGAGAGGGGAAAATGTGAGAAAGGGAGCATCTGGGCTTCAATGTTCCAGATGAGAGCACTGAAAATGACAGTTCCTATGGCATGTGGTCCGCTAAGGACTCTTCTCTGGCTGTTTCTGTAGATGTACATATAGCCTTCCTGTAAGCTATTTGAAAACATTGATTTATTCATTTGTTTAACAAATGTTCACTGAATGTTTATTACATAGCAGGCACTGTTCTCAGTGCTGGGATCACAGCAAGTGACAAAACAGAAAAAAACTAAAGCAAAGCAAAACAAAACAAAAACAACAAAAACCCCTCCCTTATGGAGCTTACATTCTATTAACAAAATAGGCAATCGATAAATAAGGAAGACATACAGGTCAGACGACAACAAAGTTCATAGAGAAACAGAAGTGGAAATGTTGAATAAGGAGCGTGGGGATACTAAGTAGGGTGGTTAGAATGGAACTCACCAAGAGGGTGGTGTTGGGCAAAGACCTGACAGAGATAAGGGAAACCCTTTAAGTCCCTGGGAAAGGAGAAAATTTAGCAGAGCCGAAGCTGACACTCATCCAGGAAGGTTCGTAAGGCCAAGTGAGTTGCTAAAATATTGAGGTATGTCAGCACTATTTGGTACAGCCCATTCCCCAGGCAGCAGACAACTAAAGGATGGACTCCTTAAACAGCAAAAGGCCCCCAGAACTCATTCTGATTGACCTGTGCCTGAGTGGTAACTGGTGGTTAAATAGCCTTTGGACCAAAGAACAGCAAGTGAAAAGAACCTGAGGCAGAGCACCTGGGTATTTGAGACCTGGAGGCAAAAAGATGGGCGGCTGGAGCAAGTGAATGATGGGGGTAGCAGGTGGGGAGACAGATGAGAGTTTGGGAGTGGCAGAGTCTACAGAACCTATTGGAACCACAATGGATAAGAAGCCATTGGAGGGCTCCAAACTGAGGAGGGACATGATCTTATTTACATTTACACTTTTAAAAGATCCCCGGATGTTATGTTGAGAACACACTTAGGAAACGCAGGTGGAGAAAGAGGGTCGGTCTAGTTAAAGAGGCTACCGCCATTATCCAGGCACAATGTGATGGTGGCCGAATTAGTTTCCAAGGGCCGCTGTAACAAATTACCACAAACTCGGTAGCTTAAACAACAAACATTTATGCTTTCACAGTTTAGAGGATAGATTCAAAATCAAGGTGTCAGCAGCACTGTGCTGCCTCTGATGGCTCTAGAAAAGAACCCTTCCTTGCCTTTCCCAGCTTACCTCGTGGCAGCATCACTCCCATTTCTGCTTTTGCCTTCACATTGCTGTCCTCCCTGTGTCTGTGTCTCTATATCCAAATCTCCCTCTCCTTTCTGTTATAAAGATGCCAGTCATGGATTTAGGGCCCACCCTAATCCAGTATGACCTCATCTTAACTTGATGACCTATGCAAAACTGTACCTCCAAGTAAGTCACACTTGCAGGTACCAGAGATTAGAACCTGAGTATGTCTTTTGTGGGGACACAATTCGACCCATTCTAGTGACTTAGACAAGGGTAGCAGCAGTGGTTATGGAAAGATGTGTTCTATTTCTCAACTCATTTCGAAGATAGAGCAGTAAGATTATCTGAAAGGTTAGACGTGGGTTACGAGAGAAAAATAGAAGTTAAGGTTGGCTTTCAGGTTTTTGTTGTGTGTGCCTGGAAGGATGAAATAGCTATCAACTAAAATGGGGAAGAATTGTGGGGTTTGTGGGGTGGTGGTGGTGGTGAGCAGGTTTAGGGCAGAGATCAGGGGCTCAGTCCTGAATAAATTAAGTTGTGATGTCCATTAGATACCAAAGTAGAGGATGAACAAGCAGTTAGATTCTGCTTTGTAATTTTTATATATCTCTTATAACCTGTCTAAGATGGGGCATGACAGATATCTTGATAAGTGGTGGACAGACGAACAAATGAATGAATGGATGGATGAATGACTACAAGTAGAGAAAAACACAGTTAAAAGATGTATTTTTTTAGGATGAAAATGGTACCTATTAAATATAGAAACTAACATTTGTATACCCTTTACAATTTGCAAATTGCTTTTCACATGCCTTATTTTAACTATATTCTTTAAATAAATGATCTATAAATGTTATAACTGTATCTATTCTACAGTGAGAAAACTGAGAATTAGAGAAGTGAAATTACTTAAGCAAGCTCACCCAGAGAGAAAAAGGAAGAATAGGACTTCAACCCCAAGCAATTTTTACCGCACAGAGTTTTCAGGGATGTATATTCTGATTGGGAGACTGGTAGACCCATTCCCACTGATATTCAGAAATTTCTTACGTCAGACTAAGCATAAGAAAATTAACTTAGGTTGTGGCAAGTAGACTTCAGGTTACACTTTTTTTAACTGCCAGTTTCTTTCTCTTTCTTTTCTTTCTTCTTTCTTTCTTTCTTTCTTTCTTTCTTTCTTTCTTTCTTTCTTTCTTTCTTTCTTTCTTTCTTTCTTTTCTTTCTTTCTTTTTATGAGACTGAGTCTGGCTCTGTCGCCCAGGCTGGAGTGCAGTGGCGCAATCTTGGCTCACTACAAGCTCTGCCTCCCAGGTTCACGCCATTCTCCTGTCTCAGCCTTCCAAGTAGCTGGGACTATAGGCACCTGCCACTACGCCTGGCTAATTTTTTGTATTTTTAGTGGAGATGGGGGTTTCACCACGTTAGCCAGGATGGTCTTGATTTCCTGACCTCCTGATCCACCCGCCTCTGCCTCCCAAAGTGCTGGGATTACAGGTATGAGCCACCGAGCCCAGCCAACTGCCAGTCTCTTTCAACTTGATAGGTGACAAAGTTTGGAAGCAACTTTCTTAATTACATAGACTTTACATATCTTTTGTAAAAATGCTAGACATGCTGTGCTTCTACTCTGACAGTCAGTAAAACAGTGCTGATTGGAGCACTTGTCTACGACAAAAAAATAAATGTTCCTATTTCTTCTTAGCAAATAGAATCATGGCCTTAAAATCGAGAAATTTGCATTTTTAGCTTCTGCTGTCTCGCCAACCATTTGTGAGACACAGAGTGAACCACAGTTGCTCTGGGTCACAGATTTGGCAAAAATAAACTGAGAGGTTTAGCCTTGATAGTCTCACGGCAGCACACATGGTGGTTTAGACTGAGCATGGGCTCCGAAGTCAGACATAGTTGGATTCTAATCCCACTCACTCTACCACATACTAGTTACATTACCTTGGACAATAACCATCTATCTTCAACTTTCATTTCTTCATCAGTAAAATGAAAATGACATCTATTTTACAGCATTTTTGTATGGATTAAATGAGATAATGTACATAAAAGCACTTAGCACAGTTCTTGGCAAATTGTAAGAGGTCAATCTAGTTAACTATTAGTGTCACCAATAGAATATTTTGCATCTTTGGTTTTTAGAAAGTGCATGGTGCCTATAACACAGGTGGAAATCAGGTAATGCAGCTGAAAGTATGAAATCAAAGACACGATGCCTACTTTCTCTAATTCACTGACTCACTAGTGATCTGTACTTTTCTGCTTTTGTCTTTGTTTACTGATATTTAAAATAGGCATCCACTTTCTGCTTCCCTTACAATCATGCAGTATGATTAAAAACTTTTAATATTATTTGCAAGTCTTGTTTCCCCAATACTGAAAACTCTTTCATCTTTTCATTGGAAGGAAATAAATATCAAAAATTAAATGTTAAGCAAGGCAAATGTAGCATCAGAAAATAAGCAAAGCTATTTTCAGCAATGAAACTTTAGTTGTAACTAACATCGGCTTCAGAAAACAAAGGCTATTTCCAGTAGCATACAAATACAGATGTCCTAGGTGACACTTTAATTTCTCCTGTAATGAATAACACTATTGCTAAGAAAAGAAAGGAAATTTTCTTAACTGAGTGGAAATCAGGAAGAGAACATCAAACACGTGAGATATAGTTAGGCTGACACCTAATCCCTGAACTGCCTACTGATGTATTGATGATCCAGCGTTAGAGGTTTCCCAGCAGTGGGTAACTACAAAGGAATGTGTGTGCTGCTCTCCATTATTTAGACAAATAAATGACAAGTTAAACATTTTTAATTTGAAATTTCAAAATTCAAAATACACCAAAATCTCAAACATTTTGAGCACCGACATGATGCCATAAGTGAAAAATTCCATACAACACAAACTTTGTTTTATCCACAAAACTATGAAAAATATTGTACAAAATTACCTTCAGGCTATGTGTATAAAATGTATATGAAATATAAATAAATGTAGTGTTTAGACTTTGGTCCCATCCCCAAGATGGCTCATTTTATATAATATATCTATATCTATATCTATATATATCTCCAAATAGTCCAAAATTCAAAAAAATCAAAAATCTGAAACACTTCTGGTCCCAAGCATTTTGGAGAAGGGGTACTCAGCCTATATGGGTTTTTGGTTCCTTTTGGGATGGTCTGCATCTCATAATTAGGTGAATGTTTTATGTTTACATTGTTTTGGAGTTGGTCCTCAATCAATGTTTGTTGGGTTAGCTAATAAAACTAATCCAGTTCATTCGCATTCTGTGCTTTATTTGAATTGCCAATAAAGCATCACCATTGTCTGCCCTCTATCAGAGCTGCTCATGCATGGGCTGTTTTATATCCATATTGGAGAATGCAGCAGACAAGGCTTAGTTATCTTGAAATCCCAAGTACCTTGCAGATAGTGGGAACCCAATACATATTTCTGCAATTGCATGAGATCAAATGGCTTTTAAACCCCTTCAGAATGACTCTAGGGGCAGTGGAAACCTAACCTTTCCTTCTGCTATCACAAGCTGATCCATAAAGAGCCTCTCTGTGCTACCTTGCAGAGATTTTCAGAGCTTTGTTCTCTGCAAGGCAGGCCAGTGGATGTGTGGATGACCCAGGAATGTTTGTTGCCCTCAAGGAACTCATTGTCTCATGTCAAAGAGTTGATACTCACAGAAAAAAACAGGAGATGGAGCAAAAATGTGATAATGTGGCAGCAAAAAGGTAACTGCAAGAGCTAGAGGAGACTAAGGCAAGTCGTCATTTTTAAAAAAGTATTACATTTTATATTGACCTATTAAAAGATAAACAGATGAGATTTTCACTTATGAAAAGTGTATGACCTTCAGTTCCTGATGCAACTTTACTGACTCCCTACTTCGATGGTACCTAAGAAGACAGAAAAAGATGAAAACTAGCCACAATGAAAACTAATATTGAAGTGAAGCCCATGCAGGAATCTAGGATCATTTACCACTGTATCCAAGATCAATGGAGCTGCTTTAGGAAACTCAATTAAGAAAATCTATATCCACACTTTACCTCCTAAAGCAGGTTTCTCAACTATGGATAGATGGTGGGAAAAAAATGTCATTCCATCACTGCCTATCATATGATTCAAAGACCCAGAATCTTCACTAAATAGAAAACTGGAGAGCTTTTAATGCATGACTACTTTTGAAGATCCTCTTTGCCCCCACATCTCTATATCCATTTGAATAAAATATCTGACTGGAAAGGGATGGTTGGGACTGACTGTCACATTGCATCGTGGGAAATATGGCTCCCACAAAGGTAGGAAAACCCTGGGAACAATGCATTCTAGGAACTATGGTTTTCCAAATACTGCATTAGTTTAGAATATCAAAAATTGGGCAGTTCATGTGGGTGCATATGTTAATCCCATATAACAGAGCCACACTATACGCATAGCTATTTGATACTGAGAACTGAGCTGCAAGTTAGAAACAACCACCAGAAGAATTTAGAAGAGAATTTGATCATCATTCAAAAGGATAATGATAGACAAGGGAGATCTATACAACCTGTTTATGGACATATACCAGGTTCCCAAAGATCTCTTTTTGCTTAGAGGATGAGTATAGAGGACCTAAAATCCACCAAGGGGACCATGAAGAAATGCTACAGAATGATAGAAAGCAAAAATCATCCTAAAGTTTTGGAAGAACAGATTTCTGAAAAAGATTTTATGTAGAACTTAGAAAAAAATTTTAGAATATTATGTGACATCATTAATAGGATGCTAGAGGATATGTTGTTAATGAAACAGGAGCAGAAAGTTATCAAGAGAATAAACCAAGATGAAAACAGGATGAAGTAAAAAGATAGTGAGCCGAGATGAAAAGGAAGCTGGATAATATAATTAAGAGTTGCAAGGAGACTAAAATTATAATAAGGTAATCAAAATTTTTACTGGAGACAGAAGAAAAGGCTTGTCTGTTCAGTATAAGAGTTGAATCACTAGGGTGAAGAACTCTCTTGGAAATACTCTCTGAGGATACAAGAGAAAAATATAAAGAGATAAAAGGATGAAAGAAAAGGTGGTATATAGGGAGAAGGAGGAGTTACAGAAATTCTTAAGGAGCAAGCTAGAACAATTGGAGCTGTGCATGAGGGTAAAAAATAATTTTGGGTAAAGGAAAAATGTTATAGGTGAGAGAAGAATGGATCAACATAATAGAAAATAATGGGTAATAGCAATAAGAAAGAGTTATTGGGCATTTACTATGTGGGCATTTGTCTAAATATTTTATTCATTAACACTCATAACCTTAGAAAATTATGATCTTCACTTTACAAATAAGGAAATTGACTCATGGAAAGCTTAGGTAACTTGCCTAAGGTCAAAGAAGCAAATAGCAGAGCTGGGACTCATCGCGAGGTAGTCTGGCTTCAGGCCAATTCTCTTCACCACCACCTTAGAATCATGAAAAGAAGGACACATGTAGATAATATCAGCAAACATTTTAGTTACTCAAAGAAAAAAATCCAACAAAAATACCCGGGCAAAAATAAACAAAAACAAACAAAAGCAAGTCATTTACAAAATAACTAAAATTAAGCTGACCTAGCATTGCTGAAGTTTCAGGGAAAACAACTACACACAGCAAATCAGTTTCTAGTATTTGACACCTAGGAATTGCATTTCTAAGATTCCAGTTTAAGAAAATAGTCAATTTTATATATATATATGTGTGTGTGTGTGTGTGTGTGTGTGTGTGTCTATATGCATGTATATCTCATATATACACATATACGTATATACACATATATGTATGTATGTATATATGTATTTACACATATATACGATGTCCGTTATATATACATAGATACAACTTATGTAAAAATGGTATTTATCACTGTGATTTGTAATAGCAAAACTCCAGTGAGAAATACCATATAGATTTACATATAAAATATATAGTTAATAAATTATTGTTATATATAGTGAAATTATTATATAGTCATTTAAATTATGTTTTGGAAGACTTTTAATGACATGCAGAAAGTTCCCTGGTAACATGTTAAGACAGACACTTCATATAATTTGATCCCAATTTATATGATAAAAATATGTATTAGCAGTAGTTATTTCTGAGTGGTAATTTCAGGTGAATTTTTGTTTTACTCCCAAATTTTTCTGAATTTTATAAATTTTATTTAATAATGGTGAATAGTATTAAAATAGAAAAAAAAAAACACTCTTTGTAAAAGATCAATAGCTAATGCTATCCTTACTAAGTAAGGAGAAGGCCCATGATGATCAGTCAAGAACCTTTGACCCAGGAGGCTAAACACAGCTCTGCCTTCATTAGGTGGAGAAGCTTATGCCTGGTCCTTAATCTACATGGAGCTTCCACTCCTGAAAAATGGTTTCTCCTTCTGGGAAAATGGGAACTACTATCTTTTTCACTGTGGATTTTTCCCCTTCAAATAATCCAGTGAAAATAATATGAAAGTTATTTGTAATTTGTCAGCTCTGTGAATGTGAAGCACTATATTTAGAAGATATTTGTCATTATTTGGGGAATTCCAGCACCCTCTGAACACACTGCCTGTGTTTAAAGAGTTTCTCACCTTCTGAATCTGCATTTCTCAAAGATAGACACCGGAAATTCACTTTCTAAACATCTCTTACAGTAGGACCACAGGCAAGTGACCTAGGCTTGGTCAATCAGATGCTCCTATGTGAGACTTGGATTGGAAGGTAGTGACACAAAGAAGCAGGCACAGAGAGAAATTCCTTCCAGTGAGGCAGCTATGACAGAGGAGGCCAGCTTCCAGGCACAGCAGAGTGGGAGGGTCTAGGTAGGGCCTGTCAGCAAAACAGGTGACTAAGAATGTGCCTGACAATTAGAACAGTGAAGTGTCTGCTACAGTGGTCAAAAGCTTAATGGGGACTTTTTTTCCTCTTTATGTAGTCTCCATGCCCATGAATTACCCAACAATCTTAAATAAATACATCATTTTTTCTATTTAATAAATTAGTTAGAGTGGATTCTGTTGATTAGAGCTGAAAACCTGACTCAGACATAGGCCTTGGTCCCAGCAAATCTGGATTTGAGTTCTGCTTCAGCTCCCTATCAACAGAGTCACAAATTCTTTCTAGGCCTCAGTTTCTGCATACAGCATCTTATTTAATGACTACAATAACCCTATGATCTTGGATCTGTCTTCTCCACTCATACTCAACTGAGACAATCCAAACGCTTTACTTATTCTCAATTTAAAGTCATACTTACTAGCCTAACTGCCTCCCCTTCCATTTGCAAAAATGTGCAAGTTTACGCCATAGGGTTGCAATAAATCAGAATCCTAGAATTTGGGAGCTGAGTAGGATGTAAAAGATCTTCTAGCTCAACCATTCATCTGATATATGGGAATCAATATTGGGAACTTGTATGTTGACGATATATTTTCAAGCAACCCAAACAACTGAACTTCTCCTTGGCCTGCCACAAATGTGGAGCAAAAAGTGAAATTAACCAGTTGTTTTGTCTACATGTCACCTAGTTTGAGTGCTCCTTTGATAAATGAACTGAAGTGATTAGCAGTGGAGAAGCACACCCCAAACACCCATTCCCAAATATAGTAAACATAACAATCTTGTGGGTTATTTTCCTAAGAAAAGTTGGGCTGGTACTTTACTTCTGCCCTTGACTGACAAGGTGATACCTGACAGTTTGAACAGAATTGATAAAACCAAGCTTGGTGATAATACAAACCATATTATCCAGATTGTTCCTAATTGAACCTTTAAGCAGTTTCTCCAAAGTGAATTTTTGGCTAACTTTTCCAGAGTCTAGAAAGCCTCTACCCCAGCTTTTCTTCGTGTGTTTGGAAGTATATACTTCTCTGAATAGTCCTTTGTGCTGGAAGCATTTCACACTAAGTGTAATACAGAGGCCCTGTCCCTCTGCTTACTTAAGAATTTTTACTGGGCTCTTATTTTCTGGTTGAAGGCTCCCAAGCAGTGACCACATCTTGCTTTCAGATCACCACGTTTTTTTTCTTATTTCATGAATGTGGGTTGACACGGATGCCTCTTGGCACCATGCAAAGATGCTGACGACAAAGAAAATTCTTTGCAGATGAAGGCCACAAGCTGGGCTCAGACTCAGAAACCCTCCAATGTTCAAATTCCAGCATCTGAGGAAGGCTGTTCTCGTCCATTTTTACCGTCTTTGGGGAACTATACCATTGCTTTGAGGCAGAAGTTCTGAGGATGGGATTTTTGAATGAGCTCTTGCTCTCTAGTGAACTATTGAGTTCCATCTTATGTGTTCTGCTATCTGTAGAAGTACCTTTGCGTGCTTGCACACACACACACACACACACACACACACACACACTGATTAAACTGTTCGTCTGCTGGTCCACAGAAATCCATTGAAATGCAGACAAGTTTGTTTTCTGTGACCTCTCCCCTCTCCTTCCTGCATTCTGACTTGACCCACAATCCTAAGTTGCACTCTTACACTGCCCAGGTCTTTAGGGCCCTCATGTGCCCCTCTTACTTGCCAAATCAAGACCTTGTCTCAGTATTGAAAAGTCATGGCACCAAAACATTCAGACTCCTCCTGTGAGCTCCTCAACTTCTTGTCAGTCTTCCTTACCAGTCACCAGTGTCCTGCACACCTGATGTGTCTCTCCTTCTCCATAACTTCTCTGTTATCATGACTGATGACTTCAGCATCCACATGATGACCCATCTGACATTTTGGCTTCTCAGTTCATTAGGTTAAATGATCAATACTCCACTTCACCTCAGCTACCCATCCACACAGCCACTTCTAGATGTTTCTATTACCAGAAACAGTACCACTTCTAAAATCTTTATTTAAAACTTTGAACTTGCTGGCCAGCCATCCAGTCCTTCCATGCTCATACTCCTCCAACAGTACTTTGCCCCATTGAGTTCTCTCTCCCAATATAAGTACTGTTATTTTTATAGCATGTCCTACTATTCCTCTTTACCCAGCCCAAGTCCCATGATGCATCATCAGAATAATCTCCTTTAAAATATCTTCACTTCTGTGCCCCACTCTCCTCATATCCTACTTGCCTAGAAAACCCCAACCACAATCACACCCAAATAACCTATAAATGTATATTGGCTCCTGTGAGGATAAATTTTACAGGAGAAAATTAGGCAGCCATGTTAACTGGACTCACTTCACATTTATGATCACAAATCTCAGATAGGCACTCAACATGGCAAGACCATGGTATACATTTCCCAAGTAAGTTAACTTTTCCACTCTTCAAGACAGCTGTTTCACACATTCCCTTTTTCTCAACTCTTTACCACACCCTCCTCCCTCTCAGACTTCCTAGGGGAAAAAGAAGCAATAGGATCAGAACAGTCTCATCTTCCACTACCAATTCTGCCAACTTACACTCTACATTCCAACCTGTGAAAACGGAAGCAATGTTCATGCTTCTATCTAAGATAACACTTCCCCTTGGGCATTAAATCCCATCCCATCTCACCTTCTCGTGTACTTTGCAGCAAATATCTTCTTATCTGACACAGCTGGAAACTACAGTTGGTTCATAAATTAAAATTGAGTATCATTAAACTATTTTCTTTTCTTTTTTATTTTTTTGAGACAGGGTCTCACTCTGACACTCAGACTGGAGTGCAGTGGCATGATCATGGCTCACTGCAGCCTCGACCTTCCAGGCTCAAGAGATCCTCCCTGCTCAGCCTCCCCAGTTACTGGGACTACAGGCACACGCCACCATGCCTAGCTAATTTTTTCTATTTTTTGTAAAGACTGAGTTTTGCCAGGTTGCCCAAGCTGGTCTCAAACTCCTGAGCTCAAGTGATCCACTTGCCTCAGCCTCCGAAAGTGCTGGGATTACAGGGATGAGCTGCTCCACCCCACCTGGTGTCATTAAAATAGTTTAACTAGCATATATTATACATATTAATTCATTTGCCAATCTTTTGCAGGACAAAGATTAGAGTTTTGGTTTGTCTTTTGATATATTGTTTCATCTCTGAATTTTAGTTTTAGTTTCTTTAAAACAGAGGAAGCTTAAAGATAATCTGAGGGTAGAGTCCTAGATTTTTATAAATTTAAAAAATCTTTTATAGTTATCTTGCTCATAACAATGGAATGGCAATTTATTTTTTATTTTATTTTTAATTCAATTTAATTTTTTTTTTTTTTTTTTTACTTTAAGTTCTGGGATACATGTGCAGAACGTGCAGGTTTGTTACATATGCATACATGTGCCACGGTGGTTTGCTGCACTATCAACCCATCATCTAGGTTTTAAGCCCCGCATACATTAGGTATTTGTCCTAATGCTCTCCTCTCCTTTTCCCCCCACCCCCCGACAGGCCTCGGTGTGTGATGTTCCCCTCCCTGTGTCCATGTATTCTCATTGTCCAACTCCCACTTATGAGCGAGAACATGTGGTGTTTAGTTTTCTGTTCCTGTGTTAGTTTGCTGAGGATGATAGTATGCAGCTTCATCCATGTCCCTGCAAAGGACATGAACTCATCCTTTTTTATGGCTGCATAGTATTCCATCGTGTATATGTGCCACATTTTCTTTATCCAGTCTATCATTGATGGGCATTTGGGTTGGTTCCAAGTATTTGCTATTGTAAATAGTGCTGCAATAAACATACATGTGCATGTATCTTTATAGTAGAATGATTTATAATCCTCTGGGTATATACCCAGGAACAGGATTGCTGGGTCAGATGGTATTTCTGGTTCTAGATCCTTGAGGAATTGCCACTGTCTTCCACAATGTTTGAACTAATTTCCACTTCCGCCAACAGTGTAAAGGCATTCCTATTTCTCCACATCCTTGCCAGCATCTGCTGTCTCCTGACTTTTTAATGATCACCTGGAATGGCAATTTTTAAAAGCAGTTTCTTAAAAGAACAAGTCTTCCCAATGCATTCAGCTAAGTTTTCATTAAGAACAATTCTTTTGAACATGATTTCTTCATTTTATGTAATATTTTATTAAATGACACAATTACAATAGACTGTATTTGAATAGACTATTAATCTGCTGGGGCTGCTGTAATACAATACCACAAATGGGTGGCTTAAACAACAGAAATTTATTTCTCACAGTTCTGGAGGTGGAAAGTCCAAGATCAGGGGGTTGGTAGGTTCGATTTTTCCTAGGGCCTCTCTCTGGTGGCAGATGGCCATCTTCTCACTGTGGTGTCACATGGTCATTTCTCTCTGTGTGCAGTCTCCCTGTCTGTTCCTCTTCTTATAAGAACACTATCCTATTGGCTTAAGCCCCACTTTTGTGATCTAATTTTGCCTTAATTATCTCCTTAAAAGCCCTGTCTCCAAAGACAGCCACACTGGGGCTTAGAGCTTCAATATATGAATGTGGGGGAGAATATAATTCAGCCTATAACACAGGCACTAGCAGGTTTGGGGAGGGACACAATTGCATCTTTGTCCCTTTCACAGATCAAGCTGGTGAACACAGAGTGCATAGCATTTCAGAGTGTGGAATACCAGCCGTGGGAATCATCAATATGCTCTACAAAAGAAATGGAGAAGAGCAGTTAATCTAGTCTCAGGTTAAGTGGAAATTGATTAAGAGAATTTCAATTATATCTAGTTCATCTGCACCATCAACTTCTCCTTCTATGAAATGAGTTGCATCTCTGTACAAATATGGCTTAAAATAATAATTTTTAAAAGATTTTTTAAAATGAAGCCTTTCTGGTCCTGGTGTTTTCTACCTACTACTATATTTTTTCTTTTCTCTCCTCCCCTCCTCCTAAAAAAAATATAAAAATGCGTCCATACTTACTGTGTGCACTCCCATCTGCACTTCTCATTCTTTGCCATCCACTCGGACTGAGCATTTTTTTCTTCTCACTTCCAACCCCATTGTACATAGATGGTCCTTCCCAAGGTTATTAATTACTTCCATCTTGCCAAATCCAATGTGATTTTCCTGTTCTATCTTGAAGTCTCATTAGATATCTACACCCAATTATTTTCCATTTTAAAAACATTTCATCTCTGGTTCTGTGACATCCTCCCTGGTTTTTCCCCTACTAACAAACTAGATCTGAAATCTTGGCACGTGCATGGCTCTCTCTTTGGCCCTCTTTTCATCTTTGCTTACATTCTTTCCTTAAGTGGATTCTCATACCATCTCACAGCTTCAGAACACACTTGTACATTAGTAATTCTCCCATATCTCCTGGATAGACCTCTTTTCTTTCGACCATACTCACACATCTAGCTGCCTGCCCAATATCTCCACCAAGATATCTAATAGTACCCTCAGAGGTAAAGGGACTGAAAAAGAATTCTTGCTTTCCACTCTCATCTCCAACACAGAAAAAAATCTTCTATGCAACCTTTATATCATCAGTGATGGGGTTGCAATCTACCAGCTACTCAGGCTAATCATATAAAAGCCACTTATGTTTCCTCTTTTGCTGTAGCAAAAGAGGGTTCAGGATAGATTCTAATGGATCTCACATAAATCCATCAGAATCTATCCTGACCCCTTCTGCAGAATTTATCCTGGATCCCACCACTTTTTCCTATCTCTATTGCTACCTCTCTTGTTGAAGTGACCAGCTCCCTCCCTTGGGTCACTTCCATGGGCTCTGAATCATTCCCCTGCCTCCATTCTTGCTGTACACTCCCTGCAGTCCATCCTCTACACAGGAGACAGAGTTTTCTTTCAAAAATGTAAATTAGATCATGTCACTCCCCAGCGATAAAATTTTCAGATGTTCCCTGTTATTTTTCAATAAAATCTAAATTCTTCCTCTGGACTGCAAAAAGATTTGACCCCTGCTGACTTTTTGGTCTCGTGTTTCTTTATTCTCCTCATTATCCACTAGCTTTCAGTGAAATTGGCCTTCTCTTTGTCCCTCACGTACAAAAATAACTATTAGTAGATCTCTTCTCAGAGCCTTTGCATATGGTACTCCATCTTCTTGGAGCATTCATTCTCCAGATCTTCGCAGACTTGCCTTCTATTCACTCAGCTGTCAAGTCATGAGCCATCTCCCCAGAGGGGCAGCTCCAAGCCACCCCAGCTAAAGCAGCCTGTTCAGTTTCTTCCTACCACTTCATTTTTATATAGCATATATCAGTACCACATATTATAGTTTTTATTTACTTATTTATGAGTTATATTTCCTGTCTCCCCACTAGAATGTAATGCCATTGAGTACAAGGCTTCTGCATGCCTTACTCATCATAATATCCACAGTGCCTGGAAGAATGACTTACTGTAGGATATACAGGATAAATATTTCTTCCTTGATTGACTAAACATAAATGACTACTATGACTAATTATGTCCTGCATATATTTCCTAAGAGCAGGCAAAATGAGAAGCCAAAGGAATTTAATTTTGGGCATGACTGTAAGGTGTTGGTGTGTTGAACGGAGGAGGAAAGGAAGGGTAGAAGCTTTCCAGGCTGGGGCAATCAGACCCTGAGCACATTCCTTTCTTGCTCCTTGTCCTCCCTTTTCTGCTTGTAGGAATTCAGCCCTGGTGAGTTGATGACCTGGAGCTCGCATGTACTTCATAATCTCCTAGGAGACCTTTGGACTCTGTCTCCCTTTGGGCTTCCTTTCCTGTGGCTCTGAGGATCAGCTATATAATTTGTGGAGGCCAATAAAAATGCAAATGTGAGGAGTATTGTTCAAAATGTTTGAGAATTTCAAGATGATGGCAGCAGACCATAAAGCCAAGGGTGGATCCCTTCTAAGCTCAGGGCCCTAGATGACTGTATAGGTCACAGGCTCATGAAGTCAGTCTGTTAGGCCCTTTTCCCAGCCTATAACCCCATTTTCTCTTCCATGCGCCTCCCACACACCCCATCCTCCCCTCAATCCTGTCTTCTCTCTCCTGATTCCTATCCCAAATGCAGCATTAATCCATTATGTGAAAGTCAAAACATTTAGTGGAGAGAATAATGGGCAGAGTGAGCTGGGAGCTTGAAAAGTTGGGGAACGAAGGTGGAACACAAAGAAGTTTGGCAGGCAGGAAACCAAAAATGCTGGCTCACAGCATGGCAGATAACAATCACTCCTGGCTTAAAAGTCTCTGAATTTTTATAGCGTCTTTACCATTCTTCCAATTAGTTTTGTTTATAAAAGGGATTAGATACATAAAGAAAAGTGGTGCTTTGTAGTAGTTAATTAGCTTGACATTTATTGTGATCATAAATTTTATCTTTTTAAAAATACTGCCAAAGGAGGAAAACCCATCTTTTATTCCATATGCAATGAGTCCACCTTCCTCAATCTGTACAATAACCGAGCTGTACAAATTTCCACGTTTCTTTGCCTGTTTCTTTCCACTGGGAGAGATTCATCCCAATGCTGAGTTCATACATGAGGAATGAAGCACAGTTCATTGCCAGCAGGTCTGGAATTTGGCTCTTTTCAGTGCATTCAGGACTTCAGCAAAGCTTAGATAAAGCTAAAGAAATGAAGCGAAGAAATGGGACAACCAGAGGAAACTGTGGACTTAGTGACCTTTTATGTCAGTGTTTTCGTTCCAATGGTTACCACATATAATTGGCCAAATGTAATTTTCTCCTCTTCCCTTCTGACATTTCTTCAAATGACACATGTGACCACTGAGAAGTAGTCAGGGTACTGGATATAATATTTTCAAGTTTTTCAAGCTTTGAGTATATCACATTTTCATTTTCATATGAGAAAACATGGGCTCCTTCCTTCCTTCCTTCCTTCCTGCCTGCCTGCTTTCCTGCCTTCCTGCCTTCCTGCCTGCCATCCTTCCGCCTCACTTCCTCCCACCTTCCCACCTTTCCTTCCTTCCCTTCCTTCCCCTCGTTCCCTCCATTCCCTCCTTCCCTCCCTTCCCTTCTCTCCTTCCCTCCCTCCCTCTCTCCCTTCCTCCCTTCCTCCCTTCCTCCCTTCCTTCTTTCCTTCCTTCCTTCCTTTCTTCCTTCCTTCCCTCCTTCCCTCCTTCCTGCCTTTCCTTCTTACTTACTTTATTTTCAGAACATCAAGGCCACCTCTCTCCTCTTCCCCTAACTTCCAGTGATTTTGTCATTTGAAACATAGTCTAGCTCTGACCTATTTTGGTGACTTGGATTACCATGGAGATGTCTGATTTCTTAATTTAAAATATCTTCTGCCCAACTCAAACTACCTATTCACTTTAACTGTGAAAGCTGACACTGAGAAATATTTTTTTAAGAAGCCAAAAATCTAGAATGCAAATTACCTGAGATGACATTGAGATGCAGCAACCATATCCTGGTGCCATCTGTTCTTCAATAAACCTTAGTCCTGAAGTGGAGGAAACTATTTCGTCCCATGTACAACAATTACCTGTGGCTCTTATTCTTCCTGTGGCTGGTTAGATCCTGAACCAGACTTTCAAATCGTTGTTGGGTGTGTGAACTCTTTCACTAGCCTCTCATGTTGGTCAGGTCTATAGGTGCCTCAAAAACCATAAGTTGCAGTTCATTGTGAGAATAAGTACGGTGTTTTCTTGGTCATTTTAGACAATTTGCCACTAAACAGAAGGAAGTCTTAGTCATGAATCATAAAATAGCAGTAAACCATTCAAACTAAATAGAGCAGAAGGAGAAAATTTCTTGAAAAGTTAAAGAAGTATATCATTGAACCCATGAGTAGGAAGTGATCCTTATGAGACATGTATTCAGGCAAACACAAGATCTCCTTTCTCTACATTCCTCTTTCCATTCCTCTTTCTCACTCATATACTTACTTACTCAATAGCAGTATATAGAATGAGTGTGATTGAGTATGGTCTCTGGAATTACACTTCCTAGGTTTGAATCCTAACCACTCTATGCCTCAATTTTCTCTTCTGTAAGATGGTGCCTAATAATAATATCTACTTCATGGTGTTGCTGTGAAGATTAAATGAGGTAATACATGTAAAATACATGTAAAGTGTTTTGTACAACATCTTACACCTATTTAGTTCCCTCAAAACTAAGCTTTCTCTGATTGCTTATCCATGCCCATGACTCAAACATGGTGACCTCTGTTCTGACTTTTATAAGTGATTTCAGTTCTAGAGCTCTCCAATAATTGACTCTGATATACTGATATTCCCTAGTTCCATACTCTTGGTAGGTAGCCACTTCTGGTCTAGTCATCTGTGGTTAAAAGGGACAGTGTTGGGGCCATATTAGTAGGAGCTAATACTCATTGCATGGCAGTACTGTTCTAAGCACAAAAACTTACTAATTCATAACAACCCCTAGTTACTAGCTTTAATCTCATTTGTAAAATGAGCAAACATAAGATAAAGAAATTAAAGTAATGGAGTTGATAACAGCAGAACCAGGATTTGAGCCCAGGACTCATGAACTTATTAGTCTATCATAGTGTTATTCTTAGTTATGAAGCTGACTCTCAGAAAGGAGGCAAAGACCTGTTCCACAAAAAAAACGATTGTAGACAGGGAGAAACGATTAGCCTTGCTTGCACAAGAGAAACTTCAGGTCATCCATTTTTAAGAAGGCAGAGCCCTCTGTCTGTGTGAACTGATGCTAAACTCTAATATGACCTGAAATCCCAAGATACATAATTATTTGACTCTAAGTCTTAAGGGTCTTTGGATGAGATGCTGGAATCATACAGAAACACAGTATTACTGAATCACGTTCATGGAATTTGCATTTTGTTAACCTCTGAAATACAATTATCTATAGGCATTTATTTTTGTTTGTTTTTTTTTTTTGAAGATGGAGTCTCACTCTGTCACCCAGGCTGGAGTGCAGTGTTGTGATCTGAGCTCACTGCAACTTCCTCCTCCTGAGTTCAAGTGATTCTCCCGCCCCAGCCTCCTGAGTAGCTGGGACTACAGGCATGTGCCACCACACCTGGCTAATTTTTGTGTCTTTAGTAGAGACAGGGTTTTGCCATGTTGGCCAGGTTGGTCTCAAACTCCTGACCTCAGGTGATCCTCCACCCTCAGCCTACCAAAGTGCTGAGATTACAGGTGTGAGACACTGCACCTGGCCATCTGTAGGCATTAAAAAAAATTTCCTAAGTACATATGCATGCATTTATAAGAATATATTTATATGAATGGATATATATTATCTTATGCATATATAATTTTTCAATATAAATGCTTTAAATCATGAGTTCTGTGGGTACGCATACTACTCTGAGAACTCTTAAGTCCAAATATCACTTAAGTCAAACTTAATATTTCTTTGTTTTTGACTCAAATTTCAGTAAAGGTGAAAAATAAAATGAACTTCTAGTCATAGAGTTATGGTCTGAATTTCAGCTTTAGAATCATCCACTGGCCCTGATAAAAATAGAAAGAGAGATCTTTGACTTTTTATAGAGTGACATATTTCTCTCTTCCTCTCTGGCTTTCTAGCCTTCTTTATTTTTCCTGTCTCCAAAAAAAGAAATCTCATTATAATTTCTTTTCCTAACACTTCTCACCCCCACTAGCATCAAACAAATCTACCACTTCTAAAATGCTTCTTTGTTGCAGACACAAATCTCCCAGTGTACTAAGAACCAAATACTAAAAAATTAGCGGCAGCTTTTCCAGTTCCCAGTGGATAACTCAAAGCTTTGCAAATACAGTCCAGCCACCTAAAACATCCCAAGGATTTAATGACTGAAAAGAATTCATTTTTGGTGAAGTGTTTTTAAATCCTTCAACTCTGTAAGTAAGATTTCTATGCCCTAAGATGGTTCAGATTAATTTGTTTCAAAAATATTTTACTGCCACCCATGTCAATGGGTACATTTGATGTGGAAGGAGGACATAAGATAAGCAAACCTTCAATGTGCCCTTGAGGATCTTAAAATTCGGAGGGGACAGTAAAGTCTGTACAGAAACTTCAAGGGAGAAAACATTAAGGGTCAAACTAATTATTCTTATCCTTTAATTGTCACAGTATACATTTGAAAACTAGAATCTTTTTTTTTTTTTGACAGGATCTTGCTCTGTTGCCCAGGCTGGAGGGCAGTGGTGTGATCATCACTCACTGCAGCCTCCAACTCCTGGGCTCAAGTGATCCTCCTGTCTCAGCCTCCAGAATAGCTAAGACTATGGGCATATCACAACACTCTAGAATTTTTAATGGCTTAATGAAAGTATTCAAAACAGTAGCCTGTGGTGGCTCAGTCGTGTAATCCCAGCACTTTGGGAGGCCGAGGCAGGTGGATCACTTGAGGTCAGGAGTTCAAGACCAGCCTGGTCAACATGGTGAAAACCCATTTCCACTGAAAACACAACAATTAGCCAGGCATGGTGGTACACTCCTGTAATCCCAGTTACTCAGGAGCTTGAAGCAGGAGAATCACTTGATCCCGGGAGGCAGAGGTGGCAGTGAGCTGAGATCACGCCACTGCACTCCAGCCTGGGTGACAGAGCAAGACTCTGTCTGATAAAAAAAAAAAAACAAAAAAGAAAAAGAAAAGAAAATATTCAAAACAACACTAAAATCATAAAAAAAAGAAAAAGGAAAGAAAATATTCAAAACAACACTAAAATCATAAAAAAGAAAAAAAGAAAATATTCAAAACAACACTAAAATCATAAAAAAAGAAAAAGAAAAGAAAATATTCAAAACAACACTAAAATCATAAAAAAAAGAAAAAGAAAAGAAAATATTCAAAACAACACTAAAATAAGTTATCAGTAATTAGAATAAAATTGTACAGAAAAAAAGTCTACTAGTGTATGAGAACATTTACAGGACTAACATTATTCTTTGGTCAATACTTCAGCTCTTATTTATTGATTAGAACTCTTGTCTTCCCTGACCCCATCATTTTCCATACTCAGGGGTAAGGTTCCTGTGCAGAGGACATCTTTCTTTCATGCCTTGACTGTGTTCTACCCTCTTATTTTTCACACCAGTTGTGTCAAATCCTGTCTCATGTCAAATGAGGCACTTGGTTCAACATTTTATCAATACTGTAATGTCATTTATCCTCAACGGTAAGGAAATATATACATTTTGCATTGGGTGTTGCCTTTTTATTGACAATGGGTAGAGTGGCCAGCTGTCCCAGTTTTTCCAGAAATGAGGAGTTTCTTGGGATGTAAGACTTACAATGCTAAAATAGAAAAGTCCCTCACAATAGAAAGGAAACCCAATCCTCAAATTGATTCAATTAAGAAAAAATATCCTTAGCTGATATATCAGGGAAGTCTGGTAGCTTCAGGCATGACTAGATCCAGAGGCTGGAAGGGCATCATCACAGTCTCTTTGTACTCTTCGTTCTGTTCCCTCCCTCCTCACATCCTGTGCTAGCTTTAATTCCAAACCCTACATAGTGACATATCAGCTGCAGGCTTAAATCCTCCCAGATTCAAATGTAGAAAAAAGGAGACATCTTCTCTCTTGTACTCCCAACAGTTTGAAGAAGCATCTAGATTTTATTGGCCCAAGTTGGGTCATATGCCCAGTCCCGACCCAATCCACAAGGCTCATGTGCCCATTCCCTAAGCCAAAGAAAAAGAAAGGCTGCTTAGTTTAGGCCTAGGTGTCATGCTGACTTGTGTATCTAGATTGAAAATGGACCCACTGAAACCATGGGAACTGAGATGGAAGACACAAGAGGTTCTCCAAACGAAGCCCAAAAGAGAAAAAAAAAAAAATCAGTTCTAGGAAGCACACCCCTTTATCCCAGAATCCACACAGCAAAATTTGGTGGCATCCCTGTGAGATATTTCACATCACCAGTATGTGAAGTAGATCAGTTGAGAGCTATTGGCTTAAGAGAGGCCTGTAGAGAATGTTGATTAGGAGAAGCATTGACTTAAGGGAGAGGTTGACATGGCTGCACAGTAAGGGTGGGTTCATATCAATAATTCATAAACACTGATGCTGTTAATTTTAGGGTGACTTTTTAAAGATCGTCTATTGTTTTTACTATGCTTCATAGTAAATTTTTCTGACTTTTGAATTCTGTTGTTGCTTGTTCTTGTTCCTAGGCAAAGGAATTGTGTGTTTTGAAGCCACAGACATAGAGAAGGCAGAGGCTACATGGCTGTCAGAGGAAGCTTGAATTGGTTAGTACCAGGTTAGCCCATATATGCATTGGACAGTGTTCAAATTGCCTCATCTGCTTTTCACTGGAGTTTCAAGAATAGAAACTTGGCTCTGTCATAAAGTAATAAAATTCATTTCATTCTGGTCTTGAAGCCAATGGAGGCCAGAAATTTTTAATAAGAATAAATTCTTGATTAAAAATGAGAGAAATGATTTTAAATCATACTTTAGCTAACTTCATGGACTCTCTGGGGGATTAGTCACTCAATTTCATTAAAAATAAAAACAAAAACAGGTGTGTCTACAAGACTGTACTTGTGGCCAGGCGCAGTGGCTCACGCCTGTAATCCCAGCACTTTGGGAGGCCAAGGCGGGCGGATCACGAAGTGAAGAGATCGAGGCCATCCTGGCTAACACGGTGAAATCCCATCTCTACTGAAAAAACAAAAAACAAAAAACAAAAAACAAAAACAAAAAATTAGCCGGGCATGGCGGCAGATGCCTGTAGTCCCAGCTACTTGGGAGGCTGAGGCAGGAGAATGGCGTGAACCTCAGAGGCAGAGTTTGCAGTGAGCTGAGATCGCACCACTGTACTCCGGCCTGGGCAACAGAGCGAGACTCTGTCTCTCAAAAAAAAAAAAAAAAAAAAAAAAAGACTGTACTTTATCTAAATCATAGGCAGGAAAGAATAATAAAATAATCTTAAAATGCTTTTGTCCTCCCAGGAATGAAACAGCAGCCAAGCCTCAGTGTCCCACATGTGACTTATTCATTTTCAGACTTCTTGGGAATAAATAACATTTTGTATTTCTAGCATTCTTCTTGCTTTAACATACCCTGTTCTTATTTATTTCTCACAACAAATCTGTAAGGTTGGCAGATAATGTATTCTACTTTGTAGATTGAGTAAACTGATGTAGACTACATAAATAATTTGGCCAAGACTACACAACTAGTTTGTGAATTTAAGACCACCCTCTAGGAATTGTGAGTTTTTATTATAACCACAAAATATCATCCCTGGTAAGCTGCGTAATTTGGTAACTCTGCTTCTCCACAGGTTGACCTTGGTATGGAGTAATTCATTAATGTATTCATTTATTGAATGCAGCTGTTCTAAGGACTATGTTGGATGACGGAGATAGATAAGTAAGGCATACCTCCTGCCCCCAATAAGCTCTCAGCCTAATGTGATTTCCTTTCTTCATTTATTACCAGAAAGAGTTAAATATAAACAGCTTTTTGACTGTGCATCATTTCTCCTTTGTATACTCCTAATTATTATAAATTTAGACTGCAAAAAAAATCTTAGTTGTAACTATTTACTATGTTCCAATAACTATGATAGGCAAAATTTTAATTCAGCTTTCAATTCAGACGTGCAGAGCAAATATGGATTATTCAGTTTGTTTATAAGTTATCTGATCTTCCCTCCAAGCCCAAGTACTTTGGTTAAAAACAAAAAATAATCAATTTTGTTATAATTCCATTTAGAACTTAGTTCAGTCCATCTAATAATTTAAACAGTCCCTTAGGTAGTTGTTCAAGCAACATTTAGGAAACAGGTCAAATTTTTGTAAATAGTTTCATTTTGAATGTCAGAGTTTGAATATCACTGCCCATTCTCTTTTTTTGTATTTTTTTCTGAAACAAATTCTAACATTTGCCTTCCTCAACCCATACCCCCTTATTATTATTACCCCAAGAAGGCTATCTCAGTCTAACCAAGGAAAGAATCTTGGACCCTGAACGGATGAAAGGGAAAACATAATAATTTAAAAATTGTAGCTCCTGTGAAACATACCTTATCTCCCAAAATTTCCAAAGAAGCTCCAAGAAAGAAGTCGTATTCACAGATGAGTTAGCTGAGGTTTTTAACATATTTAAGGCCATGGAACTAATTTATTTTGCCATGTACTTGATGATTTGGTCATACCACCGCAACTTCAGATGTGACCACACAGTCATCACAAGGACAGAGATGGCTCTGTGAGGATTCCACTCTATGTGAAAGGGCAGCTTGCAGTCTGCTCTGCAGAGAATGCCTCCTTTATGTTACATGGTGCCTGGTGCATAGTAGGTACTCAGTAAATGTTTGTTCACCTCAGTGGAGCTGAGAGTTAATTCTTGCAGTGGATAGGGGATGGTTTTGTTTTTATTTTCTCAGTGTTTGTTTCTCTGAAATCCCTTACACGTCTGGTCCCAGAATCACCTACTGTCTGAGCTGGAAGGTATTTAGAAGTCATCTAGTCCCAAACTGGTATCTTACAGCTAGAGAAACCAGAGCACAGGGACACGAAGCTGGGATGGCCAAGCTAGGGTTAGCCCAGGCTGCTGACTCCCAGGCCAGCTCTCTTCCCCTACACCTCCCATCTGTAGGAAGCCTCCTGCTGCTGCTGCAGATGCTGATCATCACCACCACTGACATCATCATTATCTTCCTCATCCCTCCTCAATTTTATTGAGCTGGACATTCACAGCCTTTCAGGATTATTTTAAGAGCTTTATACATATTAATTTGTTTAAATCTCACAGTCTTACGAGGTGCATATACTTACTATCCCCATTTTACTGATGAAGAAATGTCTTGCCTTACTCAAGGACATGCTGCTGATGAGTGGCAGAGCTACAGTTTAGATCCAGGCAGTCTGGCTCCACGGCCTATTATGCTACCCTTTGCAAAAACTATTCCTATTCTCTGATTTGAGTCTCACTATTATCCTTTCAAGTAAGAAATATTCTTCTCATTTAATGGAGGAGGAAATTAAGTTCAGAGCTATGAAGTGCCAAAGGTCACCCAGCTGGCCAGTGGCAAAGCTAGGACTATGCCAGGTCTGTCTGACTTCAAGCCCAGCACTCCTTTTACCATACCATGCTACCAGGAACTGCCCAGGCCCCATCCCATCCTTCCTGCCCTCCCCTTTCCACTGCAGACATCTCATATATGCTTTCTGTGACGTATTTCCCTCCATACTGTCCTTCTATTCAAAACATCTCAACTATGGTCTTATTCTGGCCTCACATCCACCTAGTCTGTAGTTAGAAGTCAACCTGAAAAACCAGTTCATGTGTAGATGTTAAGTGTTAACCTGCTCAGAAAAAAATAGATTTTGTTTTTTTTTTGAGACAGAGTCTCACTGTGTTGCCAGGCTGGAGTGCAGTGTTGCAATCTTGGCTCACTGCAACCTCCGCCTCCTGGTTTCAAGCGATTCTCCTGCCTCAGCCTCCCATGTAGCTGGGACTACTGGTGTGTACCACCATGCCCAGCTAATTTTTTGTATTTTTAGTAGAGACGGGGTTTCACCATGTTGGCCAGGATGGTCTCTATCTCCTGACCTTGCGATCTGCCTGCCTCAGCCTCCCAAAGTGAAAAACAAAATTTAACATGGGGTATAAGCTTAAGAAATAACTGTTTAGAAGTAGGACCTCAAGCAAGTGCTAGTCCAGCAGAACAGATGTCCCAAAGTTTTTCCATTGCCTCTGTCAATGGTACCATATACCTGGTTGACCATAAAGGAAAACTGTCCTCTCCCTTCCCTGGGAAGGTGCTTGGCTTCAGGAAGCAACTCAAAGCCTGATCTCAGTCTACCTCACCTTAAATCACCCATTCTCCTTTATTCTGAGAGAGAAGTGGCAGACAGGTCAGGGGCTCATGCACCATGTGAGAGAAGAGGAGTTTTTTCATTCTCTTCCCTGTTTCATAGCTATACTTCCTAGGGGAGAGCAGAACTGCTGAGCTGGCTGGAAACAGCATCTTAGGCTGGAGGACAATAAAGCCACTTAAGGGCCAATTATTCCTTAAAATGGTGAGACTGTCTGACCTCAAGGAGAGAAGTCTGAGAACCCAACATCCTACATCTCCATATAAACCATAGTCAGAGTGAAACCAACTAAGAGAAAGAAAAGTATAAAAAGTAATCATTCATCTCATCACTAATATTACTGTGTACCTACACATTGAATTTACAAAAGTTATATACTGTTACCTTGGTCATCATCTAGCAAGCATTTTAACTAGGTAAGTTTTTTGGGAAAAGATACTGTAATTTATTTTTTTTTTTTTTGAGGGGAGATCTTACACAGTGCCTGACAAATAGAAGAAATATTCAGGAAATATTTGTTGCTATTGAATCAATGATTCAATATGGTTATCTTATACAGATTCTAAACTAGCCAAGTTAAACTTCTATTTTCATTCTCATCTTGCTAATTTGCAAATATTTGCCAAGTGCCTACTGTGTGCCAGGTGCTAGGATATGCGTTTAAGAGCACACACAGTTGCTGTGACATTTGAGATAATACAATCTAAGGAGAGGACTGCCAAAAAATAGTTATGAGTGAGGTGAGTTATATAAAGGCGAAGCCATGATGTTGTGGGAGGGTAGGTTGGGCAGATTCAGCTTGTTTGGGGCATTCATGACATCCATCTTCCCTGAGCAAAGGAGGCTTAATCTCTGAGATGAGTGGGGTTTAACAAGTCAGAAAGGAAGGGAAAGTAGCATCCAGGAATATGCAAAGTTAAATGCCAGAGAAAGAATGCCGCTTTAGAAGAAAAGAAAGAACAAAAGAAAGCAAGTATGATAGAAGTAAAAAAGAGATCAGGGATATGACCTTGGATGACTTCCAGGCCATGATTAAGCCATTAGGCTTTTTCATAAGAGGATTTTTAAAAGACTGATATGGTTTGGCTCTCTGTCCCCACCCAAATCTCATCTTGAACTGAACTCCCATAATTCCCAGTTGTTGTGGGAGGGACCTGGTAGGAGATAATTTGAATCATGGGGGAAGTTTCCCCCATACTTTTCTCGTGGTAGTGAATGAGTCTCATGAGATCTGATGGTTTTATCAGGGGTTTCCGCTTTTGCATCTTCCTCATTTTTCTCTTGCCACTCCCATGTAAGAAGTGCCTTTCGCCTCCTGCCATGATTCTGAGCTATGTGGAGTCATAAGTCTAATTAAACCTTTTTTTTTCTTTCCAGTCTCTGATATGTCTTTATCAACAGCATGAAAATGGACCAATACAAAGACCTTCTGGCTGCCCCAGTGGAGGGCAGATGACCAAGGGTGGATAGCAGGAGGCTGCTGTACCACACAGAAGCAAAAGTGCGACAAGTGACTTTATTCACCAGCAAATAGAATTGCTCAGATGAACAACATATAAATTCCGGCAGCTACCAAGTCATTTTTGTAGCATTATCTCCAGAAATCTTTAGAATTTGAAAAGGGAAATAATAAAAGCCTAGTAAATAGACAGCAAGATCAGATGCTGAGGGGTGGGTAGGAAGAATTAAACGATTAGTCAGAGCTTGAATGCCCAGTGCCTTTTAAGTGACCATGAATATTCAGGTAAATGTGTCTGGCTGGAAGATTACTGAAACAGCAGGCACCCAGTGGACAAAATGTACTCAAGTAAATCTTTAATTAATAGACAACGTGGTATTGACTGATGTCCTGTTAGGTTCTAAGCCTGGGTGTACAGATGGGAGCCAACATCCAGGCAAAAGATTAAAGATTCAGTAACCATCTGGATAGGCCTTGCCAACACACCAGACGTCTGGATTGTTAGAAACATCTGGAATACTGACCTGACCTGCTTTTTGTATATAAAGTCGGCAGCGTTGCAAGTCTAGCCACAGGGACTGGGAGGGGTTACAATTATCCACCTGTTCTAGTAGGAGCCCAGAGAAATCTATGTTCAGGTAATTTGGATAGATTTCAATGCCAACACTTCCATTACCAATAATCTAGTTTTTCCTTTTTTATGCAAAAGACTTGACCTTAGAGTGTTATGCTAAAATACCAATGCCTTTTTACGTCAGTTGTCTCTTTAAAGTACATATAAATTTCTGTCTCCTTAAGCATGGTCAGCAACTCATTATCTCACCATGTAAATTGTAGTGACTTCTGAAATTATCCTTCTTTGGACTGAGGCATCTAAGACAGGAACACCTGCCTTTGCTGAAGTCAGGGGCTTTCACAGTTCCTGGCAGAGTTGGCTTTGCTTGTTGCTTCCTCTTAGATGCCAGGAATGAGTGCTTCCCTGCCTGGTCTCCTCCAGCCTCAAAATAGGATTAGAACTAGAATTTTAAGGGTGAGCACTAAGGCCTGATCAATAATCTTCTTAGAGACACTGAAAGCCAACTTGGAGGAAAGCTATGAAGATGATAGAAAATTCAGGAGCCTCAGAGTCTCACAGCTGAGACGGCCTCTGCCTATGCACTGAGTACATCTACAAGGCAGTGGAGGTCTATTTTTTGAAGTGAGTGGAGAAAGCAAATCAGAATAACTAACAAAAGGAACACATTTCCTCTGTTTTAAGACTTCTTTTCCAGTTAATCAAGTCACTCCTCAGTCTGCTAAATACCAGACTCTGTTGTAACTTAAAGGATGACATCCTCATCAAAATATTTGGGGATGTCACTCTGTATTGTATTGGCTTTAGATTTATGAGACATGAGTTCAAATCCTGATTCTGCTACTTCCTAACTGATGGATATTTTTAAGCCTAAAGTTTCTCATCTGTAAAGTGGAATTGGTAGAAGACATATCGTACAGGATTTTTCTGAGGATTAAATGTGATAATTAACACAATGATTAACATACTACTTAGCACGTAAGGAAAATTAACTGTTGAGTTTTAAATAAAAGGAAACCTATCTTGAATTTTTTTGAAAATAAAATATCACCTCTAAATTATTATTTGTATGAATTTTTTTGATATTCACATATGAAAGTATACTTAGGGTCATATATACCTCTATAATATGATAACATTGCTCTTGAGTTTTTTGTGTTTTTTGGGTTTTATTTCCTCTGGTAGTGATCTAGAATATTGATATATTTCTGTGACTTTTCAGAAGGCTCTCCAGTGAGATAACCAAATATTTTTTCAACAACTTGATAAAGTTAATTTAATAATCTTTAAGAAGCTAGTCAACATAAATGTAATCTATTACAATCTTTTTTTTCTGATTAGAGAAGTCATATACAATCATCATAAAGAATTAGGAAAAATATAGAAGGCGTACATGATATAATCATACATAATTACTTCACCAAGAGAAAAACATTAATAACAGTTAGATCTATGAAGGAACTTCAAAAAGGTCGTGGAAAAATAGGATTAAAATATGAAAATAAAAAATACAAACTCTATTTCTCAGCATAAACTTCATCAAGTTTAAGACACTTTTGTAAGCAATAATGCCGGCCATTTAGCTCATCCTTAAGGAACTGAGGGTCCCAGAAACTTAACTATGTCATTACAGTTTTTGCTACATTATTAGCTGAAAAAGATGAGTGCCCTTTATACATTTTTTTTTTTTTTTTTTTTTGTCAGAGTCTTGTTCTGTCGCCCAGGCTGGAATGCAGCGGCACGATCTCTGCTCACTGCAGCCTCTGCCTCTCAGGTTCTGGTGATTATCCTGCCTCAGCCTCCTGAGTAGTTGGGATTACAGGCACACACCACCATGACCAGCTAATTTGTGTATTTTTGGTAGAGATGGGGTTTCACCATGTTGGCCAGGTCTCCAGCTCTTGACCTCAAGTGATCCACCTTCCTCGGCCTCCCAAAGTGCTGGGATTATAGGCATGAGTCATCGTGCCTGGACCCTTTATAGAGTTTTTAATATTAAAAACAAAGAAGTCAGAAGAAGCCAAATCAGAAATATAGGTTGTGTGCCTAATGATTTCCCATCAAAACTTTCACAAAATTACCTTTGTTTGATGAGAAAAATAGCAGGAGGATTGTTGTGATGGAGAAGGCCTCTCTGGTGAAGCTTCCCTGGGTGTTTTTCTGCTAAAGCTTTGGCTAACATTCTCAAAATACTCTGATAACAAGTAGACATTATCAATCTTTGGCCCTTCAGAAAGTGAATAAGCAAAATGCCTTAAGCATCCCAAAAAACTGTTGCCATGACATTTGCTCTTGATCTATCAATTTTTGTTTGACTGAACCACTTTTACCACTTTTACAAAGCCATTGCTTTGTCTTCAGGATCATACTGGTAAAGCTATGTTTCATTTCCTGCTAAAATTCTTAGAAAAAAAATCCTGCTGGATCTTCATCCCACTTACTTAAAATTTTTATTGAAAGCTCTGCTTTCATCTGCAGCTGAAATGGGCATAGAGATTTTTGGCACCCATCAAGTGGAAAGTTTGCTTGACTTTAATGTTTCAGTCAGCATTGTGTAAGCTGAACCAAATCAAATGTGTGTGGTGTTGTCTATTGTTTCTGCTGTTAATCACCAGTTGTCTTAAATTAGGGCATGAACAAGATTAATTTTTCCTCACAAATTGATGTGGATGGTCTGCCTCTGTGAGCTTCATCTTTAACATCGTCTCATTCTTTCTTAAGACAAGTTATCCATTTGCAAGATGCTGATTCCTTTGGGGGCACTATCCGCATAAACTTTTCATGAAGCATTGATGATTTCACCATTCTTCTGCCCAAGCTTCACCATAAACTTGATGTTTGTTCTTGCTTCAGTTTTAGCAGAATTCATGTTGCTCGGATAAAAGCTAATTTAAAACTGATGTCTTATCCTTCTTAGTGCCTCAAACTAGATCCTGTTCAGATATGTTATGAGAAGTTAGCATGAGTTAATTTTGGTGCAAAAACTTTTTGAAATCCATGCATAATTTTTATACATAATGCACATTTTATGTAAACTTTTTGAAGTCTCCTATTTCCTTGCTGTCTTTTTTCTTTTTGTGTGTGTGCACATGTGTACCCATGTGATTATTAATATTTAACACAATTGGTATCACCATATATTGTGTTGCATCCCAATTTATAAAATTAGAAATATTTCCTGGTATCCTTGATTATTTTAAGTAAACTCGAATGTTCAAGACTGCCTAAGATTTTATCCTGTTGGTGGGTCTTAATGTATTTAAGCATGGGAATTTATTCAAGATTAGAAATTGGGTAGAACTTTGAGATTTCCAATGGCCTAAGCCAAGGACTTCTGCTTTCTTATTCAAGGAGAAAAAATTGAGGATTTGTTAGAAGGCTATTGTCTAAGTGATAATAAATTTGGATCAGAGAGGTTCCTAGAAGATTTCAAACATGAGTAATTTAATTGGCTCTGTTATCAACTTATTTCTCCTGAGATGTTGAAATTAGTGGCTATCTTCTTTTATCTTGAATTTTTAAAAAAGGTGCAAACTTTGTAGTTTTTCTTTTCAAAGGGAAAATTGTGACAATTGGGATCTCTGCCTGCTTTCGTCTATTGGAATTCTAAGGCAAACTGAAGGTGCAAGAGATTTAGAAGGTCTAATAAAGAAGAACAACTTTTCACATTCCGGAAGTTTTGGAAGATGAAGTGTTTCTTTCTCTAGTTGATGCTAAATGTGGAGCTAGAAGGAGAAGATTCATGGAAGGGAACTTGAATTCACACCATGAATAAATTAAGCTTGATTCCTTTATCTGTAGACATATAAAAAATCTTAAGAAATCAAAATGAAACATTGATGTGGCTGCTTTACAAAAATAGTAATAATTGCTGAAACCTACAAGTCCTAGAAATAGAGATTTCACAAAGCCCTTCCATTCCTCCTCCTGCCTGGTTCCTTTGCTGTAACTCTAGTTCAGAGCTGTCCCTCTAGGCTTACCTCCAAGCCTCTCTCTTTTGCCCAGTGTGTCCTGGAATAGCTGAGCACAACAAGGTAGGAGGGGGAACAGAGCAGAATGTATGCAGCACTTGCATATTCACTTTCCGGCACATCTGTGGAGGTTCTGAAGTTTGAAGTAGCAAAAACACAACTGAAGTGCCATTATTATAGATTTCAAGAACCCAGCTTTCTTTCTTTCCTTTTTTGTTTTATTTCAATATGTCAACTTAATGGCTTCTAGTGAATCTCCAAATGGAATTTGGATTCAATCTTCCCAAGTATCATTACATTTCTCCAGAGTCTTGTGGATCCTGGAACATAGAAGCAAATGAATTAAATGAAAGGTAAAATCCCTTCCCTCCAAATCTCTCCTCTCAATAGTCCCTTTGTTTAATATTTTATTTATTAGTTCTTATGTGGTAGATTGAGTTATTGGCCCTAAACATTCACTTCCTTAATCCATACCCATTGAATCCAGCATCCAATTTCATTTACTCGTTTTGACCAATGGGATGTGGATAGAAGTTACAGTGTTGTACCGGCTTTGAGCGTAGGCTTTAAAAGGCATCATATATTTCTGCTTGCCCTCTTATGCACCTATCTTTTACCATGAAAGGAACATGCTAGCCTGCTAATCTAAGAAGGATGAGAGACATGCAGCAAAGTACACCTGCAATTCGAAGCCAAGCTCAAGCTAATTATGTCCAGAAGGCTTTCAGATGCATTGTGAAATAAGTGCTTATTGTTATATATCACTAGAATTTTATGACTGTTTCTTACACAAAAATCACTGACTGACACATTTATGTATGCATTTATTCTTCTTTCAACAACCACTTATAGAGTATTTATGATCTGTGAGGCAATGTGCAATGTAGGTACTAGGAAAACAACAAAATGAAATATAGTCCTTGCCCTTATAGAGCACATTTTATAGCAAGGAAGTGTCTTAGTCAGTTTGGGATGTTATAAAAAAAATACCATAGACTGGTACTGGGTTGCTTAAACAACAAACATTCTGGAGAATAAGAAGCCCAAGATCAAGTCAGCAACAGATCTGGTGTCTGGTGAGGGCCCACTTCCTGGTTTGCATCTGGCTATGTTTTTCTTGTATTCTCACTTGCTAGAGGGCAGAGAGAGGAGTAAGCTCTCTCATGTCTCTTCTTATAAAAGTACTAATCACATTAATGAAACCCCACTCGCATAACCCTAATAACCTTCCAAAGGCCCCACCTTCACATATCATCACATTGGGGATTAGGCTTCAACATACAAATTTTGCAGGGGCACATTCAGTCCATAGCCAGGAGATAAGTAAATAGATTATCCTCGGTGTTATGAGAGTGGAAAGTACAGGGTATCATGGGAAAACAAAGGAAAGGTATCTAGCTTCAAGAAAGAAAAGTGATATCCTCTTGTCTAGCTCAGAGTAGGCCCTATTTATGAAATAAATTTTGAATAAAAATAATTACTTCCCTAACACTGGAAGAATAAGTAGTGAGGTTTACAGAAATAGAATAATAGGGAAGGCAGAGGAATTCGGGAGAAGTGCTCTAGTCACAGGAAACACAGGGGCAAAGGCCATGATACCAGAAGTAATCAAATATGTATTCAACTCTCAGGCATCACTTTGAGATTGTTGCACTTAAACCTATAAATACTTGCTATGGTTGGAATATATCCCGCAAAGTCCATGTATTTGAAAGTTAATCCTCAATGCAATGGTACTGAGAGGTAGGATCTTTAAGAGGTGACTAGATCATGAAGACTCTACCCTCATGAATGAATTAATGCTCTTATCGTGGGGCTGGGTCTGTTTTACAGGAGTGGGTTCCTTATTAAGGGTGAGTTTGGCTTCCTTCTCACTCTCTCTCATTCATGTGATGCCTTCTGCTATGTCATGATGTAACAAGAAGGCCCTCACCAGACGCTGGCATCCTAATCTTGGACTTCCAAGCCTCCAGAACTGTGGGAAATACATTTCTATTCTTTATAAATTACCTAGTCTGTGGTGTTCTATCACCAAAATTGGACTGAGACAATGCTCAAACTACAGTATGCAAAATAATCATCTGAAATACATCTTTAAAATGTATGTTCCTAGTTCTTGTACCCAGAGATCATGACTCATTAGGTATGACGGATAGCCTGGGAATCTGAATCCTAGCAAGTTCTCTAGGTATATCTGAGAGAGCAAAAACCGTAAAAGTAGACCAACTGACCACATAAATACAGAATGTTCTCCATGTCCTCAAGTTTGTAAAAAGCAAAATACAATACTTAATCCCCAATTGTCTGATTGCTTTGGGTTAGTTTTTTGTGTTCTTTTGTGGGGGGCAGTGAAAGGCAATTTTAAGAAAAGAATACTATGACTTTGGTTTTAAGTAAAATTTCTAAGAAATGTTTTTCTGGGACTTCCATATTTCCTAAATGGGCAACATGGCCCTCTATACCCTAAGGTCTAGCCACACTGGATACTTCCTAATGTTTCTGTCATGCCAAATGTTTTTCCCCAAAATTGTTTTTTCTCCTTTATCCTCTTGGTGAAACCCTCTTCATTCCTGCAAAACCAGGTTCAAATGCTGCCTTGGTATACCTTTCATGATTCCCTGCAGGATTAATGACTCATTCATTCATTAATTGTACCATTCATCAACTTGACTGATATGTTGAGAACTTACCATGTGCCGGGCACATGGTATAGCTTGAGAATAGCTTGAGAAACAAGACTTAATTCCTGCCATCAAGCTTGATTTACCATTTCTCAGATCCTTTTGTTCATAGCTAATAGTTGGTGCTAAATTGACCCAACACTTGGTTTGCTCCAGGCTCTGTGCTAAGCACTCTACTGGCATTGAAACCTATAAAATATCATCTTTTGCCAGTCCCATTTTAAGGGTGAGTGAACTGAGGCACAGAGAAGCTAAACAAGTTGTCCAAGATGTCAATACCAACTTCTTACAGAAAATGGAGGTGAGGTATAGAAACAGCTGGATTGGTTACAGGTGGGTATTTGCCTTATTTAAACCAGGTTTGAACAGTTCGCTGGCTGAGATTGGCTAAGATTTAACTACTTGTTACAAGAGTAGGTTACAGTGTATTTCCACATGAAGTTAGGTTACATTCACTAAGTATGAAGAAATCTCTAGGCCAAACTTAAAATATTTAGGTACTGCTAGGTCAAGCTTAACAATTTTCTCCTTTTGGTCAAATTCTCAATTTTGAAAGATTGACAAAAACTTTAGGCATCAACATCACTATTATTATCATAAATGGGCTTATTTCATCTCAGTTTGGAGTTCACAAATATTTGGTGTTAGTTTCCATCAGTTTTGGAATCTATCTGCTTTTTTAAAGCTTCAGTTTGAATATGTGGCACTTAGCATGAGTGATTCTGATATGGTTTGGCTGTGTCCCCACCCAAATCTCACCTTTAATTGTAACTCTTACAATTCCCACCTGTTGCGGGAGGAACTTGGTAGGAGGTGATTGAACTATGGGAGTAGGTCTTTCCTGAGCCGTTCTCATGATAGTGAATGAGTCTCATGAGATCTGATGGTTTTAAAAATGGGAGTTTCCCTGTGCAAGCTCTCTTTTTGCCTGTTGCCATCCACATAAGATGTGACTTGCTCCTCCCTGCCTTCTGTCATGACTGTGAGGCCTCCGCAGCCATATGGAACTACAAGTCCATTAAACCTCTTTCTTTTGTAAATTTCCCAGTCTCGGGTATGTCTTTATCAGCAGCATGAAAATGAACTAATACAGATTCCATGTCAGTTTGCTTTATTTTTTGGGGTCTAGTGAAGGAGCTCAATCCCAAACAATGGCCTCTCATAATTTTGTTTAATAATCCCCTCTTTAGGTCAAGTTTTTACCTATGTGAGAGTATGACAAAAATCCACAGCTTCAGTACTACTCTCAGTTACCATAATTTTGGGATTCCAGTCTCAACATGTCATTCATAGGTTATGGTGTCCACATAATCATGCATTTAAGTTTGGGTTATTCCAGTCAAAGAGATCATTTGGTATTCTACAGATGGCTGCATACAAACATTTAAAACTTTTGAGAGAATACAGCACACCAGGGAGACTATTACTGTGATTAGTAGGAGAATAACAACAATAGTTTGAAGTATATTACCTGCCCAGGGTCTCTATAAATCAAACCAACCAAAATAAAATGAATCAAAGAATGAGCTGAATGAAGAGTCTACCCATTTTAACCAGAGAGCCTATTGGTTAATCCTCTGCAACTGAGTCTCTATAATATCTGATATATTCAGCCATATGCCGTTAAGTGTCAGCAACTGCACATATTCCTCCCTGTTCAGCCAGTAGGTAATCTAGAGCAATTCTATTATAACTCAACTTCAGCAAAAGAATTTTAACAAGTATGTTGTACAACCATAATCTTTGTAGTAGAACCTGCTATGGAGCCTCTTAGGAGGGATAAATTTCTAATTATTGCCTTATTTGTAGTTACTCCAAGCAATGGAAAAAAGGACCTAACAAATGATACACATCCAGAAGAGTGAAGCCATCTGGAAATGTTCTTTTTAACCTATGATGTAGTTTAACAGGTGTGGGCCAACTTTCTGTTTCTGATTGATTATGGTGTCTGACTGATTACGGAGTAATAAAGTTACTATGAAAATTTCCCACCTACATTGACCCTTCATCTTCCATTCATCAAGGCTTAAGATTATCCATGTATAAGACTGGCTGAAAAATCCTCTATAAGAAAGTACACCCTGTGGGTGGACACAAGGCCCGTTTTCAAGTTCTATTGTTCATAGAGGCATAAGCAAGTAAAAGATTAAGAGAGCTAAGAGTTTCATGATGGCAGAGGAGTCTTGATCTGTGATCTTGGGAAAGCTGTGTATGTCTAGGATGCCATCTGCTTTTGAAGAGAAACTTCCCTATTTAGCTTTACCTTAAGGTCTTGAAGGAGTGTACAGTTCCAAGAGTCTAAAGGGTCCTTCTGTTTTGTAAGATTATGAACCCAAGTTTTGAAGTTCCAAAGTCTCATTGCCATATGGGTGGCAAGGGCAATCTTTCTCTGATGCCATTTCCAGAAGATCCAGTATCCAGGTTCTAGATTATGAACGGTTCAATTGTCCTTAGTAGGTGGAGCATGAAAACATTCCTTCACCTGGTGAAAATATACTTTGGCATAATGCATTAAAACCTTGCAATATTTAGTCATATCAGTGTCTAGGAGAGTGGGAGATACATGAGGTTCTACTATTAGGAGTATAGGCCTTCTAGTGACTATTTAATAAGGGGTTAATTTATGCTTTCCACTGGAAGTGAATCAGATTGTCTTCCATCTGCAATATCTTTGGCCAAGGCAATACAGTCAATTCAGTTATATTTGCTTAATGCTATAGTGTCTGTAATAACTCATTTAACTCTTTTACAATTTTTCCAGTGAAACAAGTACTGTGATCACTGAAGAATGTCCCATTAGGGAAATACATTTTCCTATAAATTTTTAGCTACTGTTGTAGCACTAGCTTTCCTACATGGGAAAGCTTTTGTGAAACCAGAAAACATGCATTAAAAATGGCAATTGAATGATATCCCTCCATAAATGTTCAAACTGCCCATTCAGCAATGGAAATGTACCTGAAGTTTGATTGTCTTCCCTGGATTATGTGTTTGAGAAAACAAATGTGGTCATAAACCATTTTGGCAACTTAAAATAGTCACCACACCAACATTTCTTTTTCAAAATTTGGATTATTTTCTCTCTTCTATGATGTGTCATGGAATGCAAAGCTTTTAATAGTGGAAATTTTAAGGATGCAGAAAGGATGACCAGATGGCCATCCAGGCTCTCCATGAGTGCATGCTTGACACTGAATTTAAATCCTCCTAAATACAATTTTTGTTTCTCCAATTCAGGTGTACAACATTGTTTATTAAGTGGGTTATCATAGGTTATGTGACTTGGATCATGGAGTTCATTCAAATTGCATATCTTAACAATTTCAGTACTGGTTGAATTAGCATGAAAATCTGCCAAAGAATTCCCTTGTATTTAATTAATTCTTTTTCTGCTTGGGGTAGTAGTTTTGTAAATGAGTCAGTCTCTTCATTAGAGTTCTGGAAATTCTTACCAAGTCCAAATGAGATGAACCTAAAGTTATCAGAAATCTGTATTCAATAGTACTTGTCATGGTCCTTCCCAAACTTTCCATGAACCTTTTGGAAGACTCAACTCTTCAAGATTATAATTGCTAGTAAAGAACTTTCAGAAAAAAGCATCAGAATTAAGCAATTAACTGTGGACAACAAGTCTTAAAATAGTCATGGTTAAAGACACAATTGGCAAGTAAATTTGGTTATTCCTGTAGCCCATAATAATTTAACATAATAACCATAATTATGACTGATAACATATGCCAAGACATCTCAAAATTTTAGAAACTGCATACAATTTTTGACCACATATTTATAACATATCCATAAAAATATAACTTAAAGAAGGTTAAATGTTATTTCTTATTTAATAATGCTTCCCATATGATTTAATATATCAAATTATCTCTTGTTTGGATGCTTCAGGGGCCCTTTGGGATATCCCCAAATTAGATTGAAGTCAGAAAGACTTATTTTTAGAATTTGAAATTTGATTTTGGAAAGCATGTCAAATTTGTCAAAGGTTTATAACACTTAATCAAAATCAGTTCACAGGTCATTGTAAAATAATAGTCATTCATTTCATCAAACTGATAACTAAAAAAGCAAAAACCTTTACTCTTTGATAGAAAGAATATTCAGTTTTTCTAACAATCAAAAGACCTAATAAAGACAGCATGAAGCACAAAAGATATCTTTTTCTTTCTCCCCTGCCCCTCTTTTATTTCAGTTTACTCAAAAGATGAACAAAAATCTTTTACTACCTCTTCTCAGTGTTACACAAAAATCTTGTTTAAAAGAGAAAGCCAAATTCTAATTTTGTATTAGTGTACTTTTGTTATTAATCCTCAATTTTTAGAAAACCTTATAAATCGTTCCCATCTAATTTTAGCCGGCTTGATCATACATACAATTTCTTTCACAAGATTCATGTTTCACAAACCTTCTACAACATTTTCTCTTTCTCATTTTGGAAGAGCCAGTCATTTTACTTTAGGACAAAATTACTTTTTTTTCTCTTATCTAAAACATATATTTTATGTCAGCTTCACTTACCAAAAATTTGTCTTACTTTCCTGATACAAGAAGTTGTTTTAGTTACCTTATATTAATTAAATTTTTAAAAACTCTAGTACCTTAGTTTTTAGTGAAATCCTAGGAAGTTAGAATTTTTGAACTGTTGTATATCAATATTTTGTTGATGAGAACCATTTCATAATTCTTTGAAACATATTTCCTCATAAAATTATTTTTGGGTTTATTAACAAACCTAAATATATTTAGTTTCTCTGTATCGTATAAAAACAAAATGTTGAAATATATAAACTTAAGGTTATGCTTAATAATTGTTTCAGTATTTTAACTCACTTATAAATGAGTCAGTCTTTTAATGAGTATCTATTATTTAGCTTAACATGACTTTAAGATTTTTAATTTCTAAATAAAGATTTTTTAAAAAATAAGTTCATTTATAAAATTTCATGTCCTTTACATTTGTATAATTTACTCATTTTTAACAATTATGCCTAATTTTTTTTTGAGACAGAGTCTCACTTTGTCACCCAGGCTGGAGTACAGTGGCATGATCTCGGCTCACTGTAACCTCCACCTCCTGGGTTCAAGCTATTCTCCTGCCTCAGCCTCCCTAATAGCTTGGACTACAGGTGTATGCCACCATGCCCGGCTAATTTTTGTGTTTTTATTAGAGACGGGGTTTCACCATATTGGCCAGGCTGGTCTTAAACTCCTGACCTCATGATCCACCCCCCCCCCAACCTCAGCCTCCCAAAGTGCTGGGATTACAGGTGTGAGCCTGTCCCTTAAATTTCTTACTAAACAAAACTGTAGCAGGACGAGCTGCAGACAAAACCCCTCAGATACCAAGTTAAAGAAGGAAAAGGCTTTATTCGGCTCAGAGCATCGGCAGACTCACGTCTCAAAAACCACGCTCCCCGAGGGAGAAATTTCTGCCCCTTTTAAGGGCTTACAACTCTAAGTGGTCTGTGTGAAAGGGTTGTGATTGATTGAGTAAGTAGAGGGTATGTGACTGGGGCTGCACGCACCTGTGATCAGAACAGAACTGAACCAAACAGGGAGTTACACAATGCTTCCTCAACAATGTCTGGAATCTATAGATAACATAAATGATTAGGTCAGGGGTTGATCTTTAACTACCAGGCTCGGGGTGTGGCACCAGGCTGTCTTTCTACTGAATTTCACTTCTGCCTTTTCTTTAACTCCTACTTTCTCTTTCCTTAGAGGCAGAAATCAGGCAGAAGACAATATGAGAGGTGGTCTCCTCCCTTAAAACTAGTTAGTGGAATTTAGGAAATATCATCCCTAAATATAGTGACTTAGTATATTATTGCTACCAATAGGGAAGAAGGAAAAGGCTTTAAAAATTCTCCTTATTTTTCTTAAAGATGAATTTTTCAAAGGAACACAAATGTCCTCAATCCTCTCCCCAGGGAGTTTCAGTAACCAGGAAAAATTAACTTTCATCACAGTAGAAGACACTTCATCACATCAAGTAGACATTGTCCCAAACCATTACTCATTCTTCTAAAGGGTCATTCAATTTTTCCCAAAACAATTTACTCTAAAGATTTTTCTCCACCCACTGACCATTGTACCCATTTTAGAAAGGGGTGAAGTGAAACAACTCTGGCCTTTTTCTTGACTGACCTGCATGATTATTGGCCTAAGTGATTGTTAGCTAGGTTGCTCATTGTAATCTCTGCCTTTAGCTTTTTAAATTTCTCTGAACTGAAGTAAATAGGACAGACTGTTTGGAGTTCTATAATGCTGGGGGATTAGCAGGTATTTCTTTGACCAATCTAGCCTTCAGTAGATTCCGTCTTTGTTTTAACCCTATTGCTGTCTGTTTTATTTATCCCATTTTTAATAACCATCTAAAATTATTACCCTCATATTGCATCCCATTTTTAATAACTATCTAAAAATTTTCACCCTACATTTGTATTTCAAAACAGATGGCTTAGGTAAAACAAGGTAGAAAATTTACATCTCAATGGCACAGAAGTGAGACATCAATGTAATATCATCATTTTCCCAAACCTAGGAAGGAGAGTGTAGGTAAAAGTCCAGTTAAGACAAGACAGCCAAGAAAGCCACCTTAGAAAAAGGTAAGATTTGTTATGTAAATTTAAGCCAATGCCTTTTTCATTGTTATTGTTTCTGGTGACATTCCTTTTTCTCTTCCTGTTGCACAGAGGCAGACACCTTACAAATGGAGATTTACTTTGTAAATGTAAATTTCTTTTGCAAAAGGCTTTCAAAATGGCTAAATAGTGAAAGTTGTATTTTGGAGCCTGATTTAGCTCAATAGGAGGTCTTTTTAACTTAGTTTTTATTTCTTTTCGGACCATTAAAGAATAGAGCAAAGAAAGCATTCTCTCTGGGTGGACTCAGAGCAGATGGCTCTCAAAAAGAAACAAGCCTAATTTACCTGGAGGCATACCTTTTATAAACATTTTACCTAGCTTTCTTTCCACCTCTGAGGTGGAATAGTAACTAAGTCAAAAGTTTAGCAGATTCAACTTTTCCTATTAATTACTAGCTTAAGCTTTTTACTTGCCCTTTTAAGGGAGTCTTTTAAAAGAAGCAATACAGCTGGGTGCAGTGGCTCATGCCTGTAATTCCAGCACTTTGGGAGGCTGAGGTGGGTGGATCACCTGAGGTCAGGAGTTTGAGACTAGCCTGGACAACATGATGAAAACCCGTCTCTACAAAAAATACAAAAATTAGCTGGATATGGTGGCAGGCGCCTGTAATCCCAGCTACTCAGGAGGCTGAGGCAGGATAATCGCTTGAACCCAGTAGGCGAAGGTTGCAGTGAGCTGAGATTGTGCTACTGCACTCCAACCTGGGCGAGAGGGTGAGACTCTGTCTCAAAAAAAAAAAAAAAAAAAGAAAGAAAAAAAATAGTCAATTCAAATACTGAACTTTTTCAGAAGTTTCTTCATATTGCTAGGCATCCTTGGGTGAGCCTAATTAGGGAGCCCTCATTTTTAAATGAACTTCTTAAATTGCAGTGTTAATTTGGAACATTCTATTGTAATTTTAAATTATCTTTCATAAGCTTTTGCCATTTATGTAAGTGTTTGCAGCTTCTGGGGCCTAATATTTCTACATTTAAAGGTAATAGCCAGAAGGTGGAGTTCTCAATTCTTCAGAAATTAAGGATCTCATTGTTTTGTAGAATCTAGGCTTTAGCTGTCAGATCCTCTTGCTCAACTTAGTCAAGAATTTTTCCTGACCTAAGTGTACAAGAAAAAGAAACAAATGAAATAGAATACAAAAATCCCTGCAAATTTCTGAATGCCAGAATTTGTACTTCCCTGCAGTCATTGCCATTTATTGCTGTTGCAGAATTTTGCTCCTTAGTTCAGCTAAAACCAGGTTCTTGTCACATGAGTAGGAAAGATTAGGTGGACAGACACATTGAAGGGTGAGAAGAGAATTTATTGGGTGAAAAGAAAAAAAAGTCTCAGCAAAGTAAGAGAGAGTCCTGCTAACAAGCCCTCCACCTCACAGATTGAATACCAGACTACCACACACATTGCTGAAGAGACCAGCCTCTTCCCTGCTGCACAAAGCGTGAACTTCCTATGGCTACACCCTGTTCTCCCAGGACACAGGTGGGTCAGAGATTCTCTGGGGACCCTCCCCCTTATCTGCCTCCTTCATCTATCACTGCCAGCTTCTGTCTGACTCTATCAGACATCTGAGGCCTCTAAACGGATCCAGTCCTGTTAACTGTTGGAACCAATCTGATCCTGGACTCAATCTGATTCTGGACCCAGTCCAGTTTCTGTTGTGACTTCCAAACCCAGTTTAGATCCAACATTTGCTCAAACAAAGTCAGATAGCTCAAAATACAAATTCATAGAGCTTTTGAATCTGTGAGACAACTTACCTACAATCTCTAGTTGCTGTAAGAGAGCAATGGACATAATGGGCTTGGTGTGTACCTCTTTTGATAACTCCATGTGCCTGGAAGTTGTTGGAAGTTCTACTTTGAATCCCACTTCTGACACCATCTGTCAAAACAAAAACTTTATGCAAATTAAATTTAACAGTGTCAACTAAGAAGAGACAAAAGACCAGATTGCAATGCAGTAACACAAGGCATTTATTGGGGTCTTAGCAATTGCAGTTCAAGAGACATAGATTTCGCTTAAAGCCAAATTGTATTCTGAGGAGATGAAGGGGAGTAGGGATTTTCAAAGAGATGCTGATGGTGATTACATAGTTGTTGTTTTAAAAGTTGTTTTGAAAGAATTATCATTGGTGGATGTGGCTGGCTTAGTACATGAGTTCATAGTTCATTGCTTGTTGCTATTTAGGAGTTGCTGCAGTAACAAAAGTCAGCTATTTTTCATGATATTCTGGGTGTGGGGGTTTGGCCCAATTCAAAGTTTCGAGGCGAATTTCTGTTTTTGCAAGGTTGAGATTGTGCAAATAGCCCTTCTTAGAATGGCTTCCTGATTCCACTTTAGACCTCTGAACCAGAGTAATTTTATTTTGTAGCTCATATTTCACAACTGAGTTTGATTGAGCAAAGAATGATTTATGAATTGGGCAGCCCCCAGAACCAGAATAGGTTCAGAGTGATTTTTGGGCTGCTACATAGTCAGATAACCTTAATGGACAGAAAAAGAAAAATGATGGATAGAAAACAGAAGTAAGGTATATAAACAGTTGGACTGGCTATAGCTGGATGTTTGCCTTATTTAAACCAGGTTTGAACAGTTGGCTATCTGCAATTGCCTGAGACTGGGCTACTTGTTATGAGTATGTTACAATGTGTTTGTACATCAAGTCAGGTTACGGTTCACTATGTATGAAGAAACCTTTAGGCCACACTTAATATATGTAGGCAGGCAGCTTTAGGCAAAAGTTAATTTAACAAGATCTTGAAGGCAGAACTCTTTAAAAGGGTAGGTGTCAGGAAGATGAGCAAGTGGCTCCCAGGCCAAGGAAAGGATGTTGCATCAGATCTTTGGTGTTTCAGGGCATGAAAAGATACTCTGGCCAGTTCCTTGGGAAGCGACTGAGGGAAAGGAAAAAATCGTCATTGCTATTGGCCCATAAAATGTAGAAATCTCAAGCTAGTCTGTCTGAAACCAGTGTCTAGGAGCTGGTGGGTAGCTTGGTGAACACGAGCTTTTCTAATGCTAAACATGAGCCTGCACTGATGCCTGTGGTAGAAGCCAGAATAGAGGATACATACTGCCACCCTGTGCCTCTAGACCAGCTGGGTGATCCCTCAGCTCCACTACCACATCCCTCTAGAGCAGCTGCCATTCAGCAGCCAATACTTCTCCTCATGGTGACAGCTGAAGAGGACATAGCCTTATTCTCTTTCCAGCTAACTAAACTAAGGGGACTCTCCAATTTTAGCAGTGGTTTAAAATAGCTGTAGCGAGCTGAGGCCGTGCCACTGCACCTCCAGCCTGGGTGACAGAGGGAGACTCTGTCTCAAAAACAAACAAACAAACAAACAAACAAAAAAAACAAAAGAAGGGAAAAAATGAAAAAAAAATCTGATGTAATCATATTAAAATGGCTTGCTTCATAATCAACTTTTTGGCTGTGTCTATGTGATGTTTGATTTTTCTTTTAACTGAACTGACTGATTTCATTTAACAGAAACAGAGATGCATAATCTAGGGCATAATTTAGGCACAACGAGAGTCACCTATGCACAACCACTGAAGTAATTTTAGTAACTGTTGGTGGATTCCATATAAATGCAAGACACTCTGCTTAAGGAAACAGGAGATTCAAGGCTGGGGGAAAAAGGGTTCGAAATATAGTAGAGTCACAACACACCTGGGCTCACACATACACAAAGCAGCATATTACAATGGTAAAGGAAAAGCTGAAAAGCTGCAAATAGTCGAGCCATCCAATCTTTAGGCTCTTCAAGAGACTTCTTAAATCACATTTCACCATTGACTAATGGTCCAATTTTGGTCAGATTGGATTTCAAGGCTGCTTTAATAACCTGCCTTGAGCCATTACTTCTGCAGTTGGATGACTTGCATCTTGTAGACATGGCCTTTGCCTCTGAATGTACACTCAGAACTGCATCAGAATCAAATGCTGTTAAAAAGAATCTATATTTCTGAGTTGGGTTATGGAGGAATAAACAAGGCTGGAAACTGCATGCTTTCCTATCTTGTTCCACTGACCAAGACATCTTCCTTAAACATGCTTATCTTATAAGTACATTTTGGTAGCTTTCACCATTTTCAATATCACCGAGGAAGATTAAAAGCCTCTAGCATATATCTAAACTCTGAGTTTGAAGTGTAAATACAAAAACGACTATACTGAAAGAATTAATTTGCCGAGGAATGCACTGTTACTTTGAAGGTCTAACTCTCTGAACACATGTCAGAGTTCCTAAGGTGACCTGTACTTTAATGTAATATGGAAATGAGGACAAATGACAACAGTTTGGCTCCATTTATTTTTCTAATTCTGTGGGACTTAATTTCACACAGGACAAGCTAACGAATTTTTCCAAAGAGAAGTTGTAAGGGAAGTGAGTTGCTCCTGGGGTTATAGACCGTGGCTCCACAGAAAATGTTGATCTTGATGTTTCTCACATCATCCATATTTCGTCCTAGGACACATAACTGATAGTTAATCCTGGAGGATTCAAGATATGCCTGGTTCATTTCAGACTCCAAAGAGTCAACAACAACAACAGAAAGGTGGCTTTCAATTGAGTACACTCTTGTTTCCTAGCAACAAAGGCCACAGGAAGTTGAGGCCCATTAAGATGAAGAAGAAAACACAAAGCTGTTATTGCTCCGAGGCACTGAAATACCTCTTTAGACCACTGAACTTTCAATTAGTCTGTTTTATAAATTAATCATTGCTTTCATTGAAATTGTGTGTGTGTGTGTGTATATATACGTATATAAAAGAAACAAGAAAGAAATCATAGTTCTATGTCATAAAGCAGCAGCACTGTAGGCTGAATTACAATCTTCATCTAGATTGAAGATTCTGAGAAATATCTGTGTATATTTAAATATCTTTTTGACAATGGTAGACCTCCTTTTGAGTCAACAATATAGGAGTCTTTGCTCTAAAAATGAGAACTTTTTAGTATGTCTAATTTTCTCATGAATGGCAAATTAGCAAATAAAATATTTGGGTGCTTAATCTCTAATCTGCGTAATAATAAATACTCTCAAAACAAAATCATCTATTTTATATTCTTTGTGGAAAACAATTATATACAGATTTTGGAGGAAATGTAATTCTCTACATTGAGAAAGCCAATATTTACCTTCCAATTTTTAAAGAGCTGTGAATAATAATTCATCATTCTCCTCCAGTTCTGAGCTTTTTCTCCAAGTAAATTTAGGCAAAGATCTGGAAGCCCTCATTTTTCATGCTCATGCTGAAAAGATGTGGGCTCTTAGAACTTTGGCATTAGCTCAATTCATGTTGGGGGAAGATGAAAAATGAGGAGCAGAAGCAGGAGAAAGAGGAGCAGAGGGAGGAGGAAAAAAGAAGAAAGGAGAGGAGGAGAAAAGAGGAAAGGAAGGGAAAATGATTTCTGTCTTAGTTTAATTTAAAGTAATTGTAGACTTGTGGGCACAAGTAACCAGCATCAGCCATAGTATTAATACTTATGATAAGGGCAACCATGTCATGGTTTCTTATTACATGGATACCTTGGGCTAAGAGCTTTATATTCATCATCTCGTTTAATCCTCACAACAATCCATGAGGTAGATTCTGTTATGATATCTGCTTTGCAGAAGATAGAGCTGATGCTCAGGGTTAAATGACTTGCTTTAAGTTATCCAGCTGCCAAGTGGAAGAGCCCAATCTGGAGTCCTTCCCTGAGGGTTAAAAAAAACTGTGGGTTGCCATCTGTTCACACTGTGCTAATCATGTTTACTGGGTTATCTAATTTATTCCTAAAAACATGAAACCGAACGGCCGTCTCAGGGCCGAGTTAATGCTCCTTATCGCTATCCTACTGTCCTCCTGTAAGGGTCCTCCTCCAAAAATCGTTTGCAGATTTGCTTAGGAGGCCTTTAGAGCCCCAGAGAAGATGCTTCATGGATTCCACAAACAATGGTGTATTTTCAGCCTAACTGTGAAAATGTAAATTGCCTAAGGATTCCATTCACTTGTTTCCATTTTAAATATTGAGATTCCATGTCAGATTTTATTTGAAAGGGAAAAGAACAAACACAAAGCAGAACACTACTCTGCAATTTGAATTCATGCCCTGCATCATGCTGTCATATTGGCTGTGTCTGCATGGCTCTTCCTCCTCTAGATGTAGTTGAATGCTTTCTCTTAATTTTTTTGGTTTACTTACAATCCAGATATTTTGGGCATGATTGAGACTATTTCCTCAAATGCAGCCTTTCTTTCCTAAATGACTCAATACCCTTCAAAAGAAAGCAATGCAAAGGCATATCTGTGAGGAATGACTAGACAAGAAAGTCACTGTGAAGTGAGGAATTAAATAACTTTGCCAGAGAATGTGGTATCATTGTTATTCCTTTGAGCACCCATATATTCTGCATTGATAGGCTCACTCTGAAGAGGGAGGCAAATCTTCCTTTCCTGAGCCTCCATGTCTTCAACGGTAAAACAAATATAACACTAACTTTTCAGATGTTACCAAGTTTGATGAAATAAAACATGTACCTTGATATAAATTTGCAACCTCAAATTCTGTGGAAGAAATTGATTGACTTAAAACTGACTCCAAGTCTTCACCTACAGAGGAGTGTGAAATTTAAGTTCGGTCACTCTTGGAGATTTCTCCCCTCTTCTCTCCTCTCATCTACAAAATTCTACAGAACTCTCAGAGCCCTGCATGTGTCAAAATATCAGAGATAACTCCAGGCATCTGCCCACTCTGGGTTCCAAGGAGACATTCACTGTCGCTGCAGGTTCTGTGGCTCTGCTCTTTCTTGCTGGTCTTGGGGAACAGGTCTCTGCAGAGAGTAGGAGTCCTATGTCTGAGGTCCATCCTTGTATATCTCCTTGGAGTCAAAACCAATTCCTGAGGCTGTCTGTGCAGAGGGAACCACAATTGCTGGGCACTGACCTAGACAGCTTCCTAGCCTGGAGGGAGGTGGTGGAGGACAGTGAGCCTCATCTCTTCAAGGATTTTAGGCTTTTATTAAAATTAGGAAGAGCAGTTCCTGCTTCTGCCTGCCACAAAGCTCCCGTGGGCAAAGAGAACAAAATCCCTGCTACCTGCTAGAAAAGGGGCAGGGCAGGTAAAATTATAGACAGCAAAACATAAATTAGTGCTTCAGTGAAATGCTCTGCCCCACATATATGTAAACTATGTAGTTCAGGAACTATCACAACAGGAGGAGCCCAAGAAGAGCCCCTGATGTCACTCAGCTATGGAGAGAGTCAATGTCTCTCGTCATTGATTTTCAAAATTCTGTTTGGTTTGGCAACACAGCTTCTCTCTTAAGGAAAGCTTATATAGAAGTCCCATTTGTTTAAAAAGAAAGAACAAAAGGATAGAGCTGCTGTCCTGGTGACCTACCTGTTTCCTTACCACAAGAAACTCTAGAGCATAAAATCGGTGTGGCACTTTGAAAGTCAATGTCCTCAGTTAGGGACAGCTTGTTTTAGCTCAGCAACTACATCCCTACAGTACCAATTATAACACAGCACCCCCAGAAAATCATGCTGAATAAAAGGCTGTCACCATATTCCACTGGATTTAAGATCTATTGTAACGTATACCATTATATTGTGTATCACCAGGAGATTAAACAATGTGGCCAAACAAATTATGACATGACACTGATTATAAACCATGTGCATATTTGAGATGTGTGAAAAAAATGTGATTTAGAGTGGATAAAGTTCAGTAATAAGATGACTATATAAGCAGTGATGAAAAATGCGATCCAAATAAAGCAAAGTACTTAAGGAACATTGTTTGGATTTTTCTGTTTGAATTGGCAATCCTCTCCACGCTTTGACAACACCTTTTTGTAACTATTGAAGAAAGAAATGAAAAGAGTATGGGAGATTGCAGAAAGCTTGAAAAATTCATTTAGTTTAGGCAGACAGTCCATTTAAAAACGCCACCTCCAACAATTCAGGGCAAGAACAATGGAATTATTTTCAGTTACTAAGTTCTTGAGACTGTATCCAATATTATACAAATAACTAGAGCACCATTTAAATGCGACTCAAGAAAATTAAGTATAAATTGTTCATTTAATATCTATGGGAACCTTTGTACATTTGAAGAGCAAGATCATCTAAGTTACTTTGGGAATAGATATTATAAAGCCTCCTTTTTTAAGAATTAATTTTGAAAACTGAAACATTGCTGCATGCATTACAAATCTTCATTAAACACACCCTTAAATTAATAGGATCTGCTCTGACTACGTGTTTATATTATGCTTCATCCCTATGAACTTAAAAGGTAATATTTTTTTCTCTTCAGAATCCAGATTTAGGAACTGTGGAAATAGCACAAGGAGAGGAAAGTGTAAAAGTCAACTGCTTCTCCCTAAATGTCCATCCCATCCATCATTTCCCACTGCCAAGTTCAGAGCAGAGGGTGTGGTGTTGAGGTCTGGGGCTCACTTGAAGGAGTGGAGGGAACAAAGGTGGAAACAGAGGAGTGGATGAAACAGAGGTGCAGGAATTCAACCAACTTGCAGTTCAAGTCAATCTACTACCTACAGTGATATACTGTGGTTGAAGCAAGGCCTTGGCAATGTAGAAATACATGAAAACCACCCGAATTAAAACAAGCAAAGTCTATTTGTTTAGGGCCTGCTATGTCAATGGAGTTAGCCATCACTACTTGTGTTTGGCAGAGACTCAAAGTAAGACAGGGGAGTGGAAAAGTTTTATAATGAGAAAAAAAGGGAAGACTTCAGGAATGCCATGATTGGAGGCTGTTGGCATGGGGAAGCTTGTAGGTGGGCTAACTAGAAGAAAAGCATCCTACGTGATTGATTAGGAGAGTATATTTGGCTTCCTCCTGTTGGTCATAAATTGGAAACTGACAGCTTCCCTAATTCGGGGGAGCAAAAATTAGGGAAGCTGTCAATTAATGATCAAGTCCTGGTCATTTTGGACAGATGGCTACAGTGGTTGCTGTTTGGCTTCTGGACTGGTGGCTGCAGCTTGCAGGTCAGTGTTCTATTTTTTTTTGAGGTGGAGTCTCGCTCTGTTGCCCAGGCTAGAGTGCAGTGGCACAATCTCGGCTCACTGCAACCACCGCCTCCTGGGTTCAAGCGATTTTCCTGCCTCAGCCTCCCAAGTAACTGGGATTACAGGCACCTGCCACCGCACCTGGCTAATTTTTGTATTTTTAGTAGAGATGGGGTTTCACCATCTTGGCCAGTCTGGTCTCGAACTCCTGACCTTGTGATCCACCCATGTTGCGGGAAATCAGAGAGCCCAAACGGAGGGACTGGCTGAAGCCGTGGCAGAAGAACATGGATTGTGAAGATTTTATGGACATTTATTAGTTCCCCAAATTAATACTTTTGTAATTTCTTATGCCTGTCTTTACTGCAATCTCTAAACATAAATTGTAAAGATGTCATGGACACTTAGTTCCCCAGTCAATACCCTTGTGATTTCCTATGTCTGTCTTTAATTTAATCTCTTAATCCTGTCAGTTGAGGAGGATGTATGTCGTCTCAGAACCCTGTAATAATTGCGTTAACTACACAAATTGTACAGCATGTGTGTTTGAGCAATATGAAATGTGGGCACCCTGAAAAAAGAATAGGATAACAGCAATTGTTCAGGGAATAAGAGAGATAACCTTAAACTCTGACTGCTGGTGAGCCGGGCAGAACAGAGCCATATTTTTCTTCTTTCAAAAGCAAATGGGAGAAATATCGCTGAATTCTTTTTCTCAGCATGGGATATCCCTGAGAAAGAGAATGCGCACTTAGGGGTACGTCTCTGAACTGCCCCCCCCATCCCGGGGCATGCCTGTCTCTTATGGTTGAGACTGCAGGGGTGAAATAAACTCCAGTCTCCCATAGCGCTCCCAGGTCTTATTAGGAAGGGGAAATTCCCGCCTAATAAATTTTGGTCAGACCGGTTGATCTCAAAAAGCTCTCTCCTGATAAGATGTTATCAGTGACAATGGTGCCCGAAACTTCATTAGCAATTTTAATTTTGCCTCGGTCCTGTGGTCCTGTAATCTCGCCCTGACTCCACTTGCCTTGTGATATTCTATTACCCTGTTAAGTACTTGATGTCTGTCACCCACACCTATTCGCACACTCCCTCCCCTTTTGAAAATCCCTAATAAAAACTTGCTGGTTTTTGTGGCTTGTGGGGCATCACGGATCCTACCAATGTTTGATGTGTCCCCCGGATGCCCAGCTTTAAAATTTCCCTCTTTTGTACTCTGTACTTTTATTTCTCAAGCCAGCCGATGCTTAGGAAAATAGAAAAGAACCTACGTGATTTTCAGGGCAGGTCCCCCAAAACACCTGCCTTGGCCTCCCAAAGTGCTTGGATCACAGGCGTGAGCCATGGCACCTGGCCTCTATTTTTATATATGGTTTGGCCAGGATCTATTTGTATTCAGTCTCTCAGCAGGTAGCCTGAAGGCCCAACAGACAAAGTCATCCTGGCCACAACTTGAGTTTTTCACATTTTAAGCTTTTAAAAATTAACAAAGCAGTTCATTCTCTTTAAAACAAATTCAAATTACACACAGGTAAAAATAATAAAGAAAAAAGTGAAAGAACTCTTTTCCTTAACAGGATTCCCTAGAAGTCAGTTCTTCTGACAAAGCAGGTGGATCAAATCATGAATTTTAGAAATAAAACATCTACTTGTGTGAACAAGGCATGAGGCAGGTGGAGAAAAAGGCCTGAGTACTAGCCAGAGTTCTTGGTTTTCAAGCAACAGAATCTGACCCAGGTAGAAAGAGTCCTTTTTTAAAGTGTTGATATGGTTTGGATCTGTCTCCGAGCCCAAATCTCGTTTTCAATTATAATCCCCAATGTTGGAGGCAGGGCCTGGTGGGAGGTGATTGGATCGTGGAGGTGGATTTCTCCTGAATGGCCTAGCGCCATCTGCTTGGTGCTGTTCTTGTGATAGTGAGTGAGCTCTCATGGGATCTGGTTGTTAAAAAGTGTGTAGCACATCCCCCTCACTCTCTCTTGTTCCTGCTCCTGCCACGTAAGATGCTTTCCTCCCACTTTGCCTTTCACCATGATTGGAAGCTTCCTGAGGCCCCCCCTAGAAGCAGATCCCGCTACACTTCCTGTACAGACTGCAGAACTGTGAACCAATTGAACCTCTTTTCTTTATAAATTAACAAGTAGAGGCGAATTAATTGTCTCTACAGCAATGTGGGAATGAACTAACACAAATATTTATTTGGTAACTCATAGAATCATTGAAGGGCTCGGCTGCTGGACTTGAGATAAACTTTTAAAAACAACTCCTTTAGTGCTGTGGTCTGAATGTGTCCCCCACAATTCATCTGCTGAAACCTAATGCAAATATGATAGTATTAACAGGTGGGCCTTGAGGAGGTGATTGTCATGAGGGCAATCAGGATGGAATTAGGGCTCTTCTAAAATGGCTTGAGGGGGTGGGTTCACACTCTTCTGCTCTTTCGCCATGTGAGGACACAGTGTTTGTCCCCTTTTGCCCTTCTATCCCTTCAACCTTGTAAGGGCACTAAGATGGCACCATCTACGAGGAACTGGCTTTCACCAGACAACAAACCTGGCAGTACCTTTACTTGGACTTCCTAGCCTCCAGAACTGTGAGAAATAAATTTCTGCTTATTATAAATTACCCAGTCTCATGCATTTTATTATGGCAGCACAAATGGACTAAGACACCAAGCTGTGCAGCAGAGCTGGTCTAACAAGAAAACTACTACCACAGTTCTTGAGCCTTAGATGCTGGAATCTCTATTACTTCCACTTCTGTACCTGAGAGGACTTAGTACACTTGCTTCTCCTAGCATCACCAATGCCACCTCTGGACCAGGCACTGGACTTTGTAGCCTCAGCCACAAACCTGGTCAGAAATAAGACAGATTCTCCATGGCATCTGCTTCCTCACCATTGCTGCTTCAGATTCAAAGCTTTCATCTATCTGGCAGGTAGAGCAAGCCTGGGTCAGATGAGCCATAAGGTAAGCAGGGAAGATGAGTTATATACTTCAGAAAGGCAAGATTCATAAGGCAGTAATTTCAAAAGCACTGAGTATTTTTTTAAATAAAAAAAAAAGAAGAGAAGAGACAAAAATATAGTAAATGCTCACTTCTGAGCAGGACCCAACATTCTGATCCTTAATGCATCAGATAACGGGTGGCTTAGAGACAGACAATAGAATTGTGAAGGTCTTTTTGAGGGTCTTAGATGTTTGAAGGTGTCATCTGGCCATCTTTTAAAGAAACATGTAATTGTTCCTCTGTAGAAGGCTTTGTCTTAAACCATAATCTCATATGAGTTAGGGAATAAATTGAGATGTGCTGTCTGGTCATCCATTCTCTGGGTTCAAGCACAGATTAAATGCATCAGCTATTAGAACTTTAAGACTCTATTCCAAATTTTCTCTGTGTCATATACTATATATTTCAATTATCTTACCTTTATTTTCCCCTTTATGTTTATTTGCCACATTTAATTTTATATCCTGCTGCAATATACATATTTCTGTCCTTATTGTTTCAAATACTTTTTAGAATAAAGAGTTGCTATGGCATAAACAAGTAAACTAATAAATAAGTAATTTGATTCAGTTCAAAACTCCCTTTCTCAGGCATGGCTTGAAACCTTTGTGTATGCTAACTTCTGCATGGGCAGAAGTTAACAGATATCTCAGTTATATCAGCACGCTTATGAATAATCAAATCATTCTCATCATGCCTGGGGGATGATATGTTTTAAAACACTTATTTTTATCTTCCCCAGTTGGAAAAGTAATGACAATAACTGCCAATTATAAAACACATTACATGCCAAGCACTGTGCTAAGTGCTCTATGGAGATGATCTTGTTTAATTTTTATAGCAATTTTAGAAGGTGAGTACTACTATTATTGCTACTTTGTTGATGAGTAAGCCAAGGCTCAGAAAGGTGAAATAACATCCACAGTTTCAGAGATATTAAGGGTAAGGGTGGTGTGTAACCAATTTCAATAGCTGACAATCACAGCAGAACCACCAAGATGAGATGGCCAAGATGAGGAGGAAGAGTCAGGGCCTGTGGTCTTTTTCTATATCTTAGCAACTCTCTCCAGCTGCAAGGGAACATTACACAGAGATATTGAGATAGAATCTGTCATGGAAGAATCTTTTGGTTGTGCTGTGTAATCATAAAACTGCTTCAGACAGTAAAGGGATAGGCTTTGATGCTTCAAAGGGAATTTGAAAGGATATTCATCCTCATCCAGAAAACAGTATGACTAACACTATTCCACACATGAGTACTCACAGCTGTACTTCACTTCTGGCCATGACAGTGTAGAGTTTATCAGAATAAACTTCTTGTGGACGAATAATTGAAATGCCAAACAAACAAACAAACAAACAAACAGCTTTTTGAAGGCAAAGGAGAGTCAACAAGTCAGCCAGCACTTGAGGGCCAAGATTCTGGAGAAAAGGGAAATGCATAGGAGTGACCCCTCCCTTTGCCTTCCTTTTCCTTTCTGAGGTATCTGCTGATGGTTGGCATGGGGCATGGAGCCCAACAGGTGTCACCTAGAGCTTGTGGCAGGTGCTCTAGAACGGTGAGATGGAATTAGGGTTTAGAGTTATAAGGCTGCAAGGATTTGAAGGGCCAAGATCCCCAAGAAAGAACTGCAGAGAAGATATTGCATGCCCAATATCCTCTTGAAGTATTCATCTGTTTCTAAATTGCACATGCACAGGGATGAGGGGTTCCAGATAAAATACAGAACGCCCAGTTAAATTAGAACTTCAGGTACACCAGAAATAACTTTTTAGTATAAGAATGTGCCAATATAAATGAAAATATGGAGAATTTTATCAGGTCCCTGGAGTCTATACAAAATAATCAAATGGAAATTCCAGAATTAAAAAATATAATGTATGCAATGAATTCAATAGATGGGTTTAAGCAGTTTAGACAGAGAAGAGAAAGGATTAAGTAAATGAGAAAGATCGGTAGAAAATTTCCAGATCAAAGAGAGAGAAGAAAATCTAAAACACAATGAAAAGGAGAAACAAATTTCTGTTGTTTACAAGTCACTCAGCCCATGGTATTCTATTATAGCAGCCACAATGGACTAAGACATTTAGATTTGTCAGTTCACAAATCTTTCTTCAACTATGCCTAATTTGATGTTTAACCCATTACTTGAATTTATAATTATTTTGCTATTACCTTTTAAAAGGGCTTTATGTATATTTGATTCTTTTTCATTTGTATTTTACTTTTTATAGTATTTGTTTCCCGGGCCATATAAGTTCAATGCATTCTCTTATTTTTTGAGACATATTTAAAATTCTTATTTTACATTCTTTGCCTAGTAATTCTGCTATTGTTAGATCTTCTGGGTCTGGTTCTCCTGTCTATTGTTTCTGCTGATTCTGACTTACAGTGGCTCGTTTCTTTATGTGTTTTGTTATTTTTTATGTGTGCTTATGTGAGCTTAAGTTACTTGGAGCTTTCTCTGCGGGAAATTTTTGAGATCAAAGTTGAAGTTGAGTTTCCTTAGAAATCATTTCTATTTGCTTCTGACAGGCATCTGGGAATTCTTCCTGGGACTGCTTTAAACAAAATTATTGGCTTGGGTTTTGGGGAGATACAAAGACATTATGAATTCCAGCCCAAAATTTATTTGAGGATAGAGTTATGATTATAAATCTTCAAGAAGTATTATTAACTGCCTCTATCCCCAAGCCAAGACTATCTTGTTTTGTGAATTTTTATCTTTTCTAGTCCATTCACCAAGGTTAACATTTTTGAGGGATACCTATTTTATGGGAGTGACTTCTCATTTTGTGCAGGCTCTAGGCTTTGCTTTCTGTCTCCTGTGCAAAGTCAACTAAAACTGAAGATCCAGGCCACTAGACATTAATGGATTCCCTCAGGGAGTGTCTCTGGTATCAGCTTGGTCACTTGTCTGGAGTTGTGCTTTGCATCAGTTTGGCTTTTCCTTAACTTTCTAGTGCATTTATAATATGCTTTTATATTTCATTCAGCACTAAAAATTCGTGCCTGGAGGTTATTTATTTATTTATTTGTTTGTTTTTTTTTTATTTTTTATTTTTTTGTAATATCCAGTCTGCCATAGCATAGGAAACATTAATATTACCAGGCTATGTTTCAAAACATTGATTTTATTATTATTTAGGTATGGCAGGCTAACAGATCAAGAGACCATTAACTGATCATTAATAAGATATTATTAATGACCACCATTAATAAGACAGTGTGTTATACTCACAGATCCTAAGAGGAGGGAGCACTCCATGCCACAGAGATGTGGGGGAGCACATGGAGAAGCGCTGGGGTTGATCAGGAGGCAGAGGAAGAGAGGGAAATGGTGGTAAGAGCCTTTATTGTGGTTTCCATGGTAAGGAATGGGAATGGGAGAGGCAGGTTTCGTTAGGATTGGCTAGTTTGAATAATTTCAGTGGGCTTTGGAATGTCAGAGCTGCTCCTAATAGTTTAGTACCTGGCCCTGAGATGATTAGGGCAGGAAAATAGTGGCCTGTAAGAGCTCACTAGAGAAAATGTTTGAAGACATTGGTTCTAGAGTGGTTGGTTTGCATATGACAAGCATAATGACAGGTTAGTTTTTTGCTATCTCTAGAAATTAGCTAGCCCTAGGAGGTACAGTCCCTCCAGGGTTAACAAGGCTCTAAGATGTCAAAGCACTAAAAATACATAATAATAAAAAAGTGATGAATACAGATTAATACAAATGTATTAGTAAATAAGGTGTCATGTGTTTTTCAAATAATAGTTACCTATGTTTATTTCTATTTTACCTTCTAGATAGTTAAATGAGGACAAGAATTATGTATATCATAGTCTCTAAGAAATTGAGATGAAACTCACCTATGACCAATTTTTCCAACTTCATTTAGTGCCGATTCTACTTCTATTGAAATCATGAGCCACAATTTTAAGAAACCATTAGCACTAAGACCACAAAATACTTATGAATAAAATTTACTGCATACTTTCAGATACCTTAGTTAACTTTCTTATATGTTCATTTTTCCATTAATCTCTTCTGTTTCCAGTAACCATTACTAAAAAACTCTCTTGGCTAGGCATAGTGGCTCATGCCTGTAATCCCAGCACTTTGGGAGGCCGAGGGGGGCAGATCACCTGAAGTCAGGAGTTCGAGACCAGCCTGGAAAACATGGTGAAACCCCGTCTCTACGAAAAATACAAAAATTAGCTGAGCATGGGGCGGCCGCCTGTAATCCCAGCTACTTGGGAGGCTGAAGCAGGAGAATCACTTGAACCTGGGAGGCAGAGTTTGCAGTGAGCCGAGATCATGCCATTGCACTCCAGCCTGGGTGACAATAGTGAAACTCCGTCTAAAAAAAAATCAAAACAACAACAACAACAAAACTTTCTTAAATTTAAAACAAAAAACTTATAACACAATTAAGATGTGTAATAACATATGGTCTCTACTGAGAATTTATCTGCAGGTATAGGTGATTATAACTTTAAATAATTCATGTAGTGGAACAAAGCAACTTTCTTCTTGGTCTTCTACTTCAATCAAATGACAGCTGAGTTTAATTATGAAGTTGAGTAAGTTACTCTAGTCCAGTCACATGTCAGATTTCCCTTCCACTGCATTTCTCCTGAGCAATGTCTTAGAAAAGCATTCTTGGAAGGCATGTTCTTTCTCATGTCTAGATTTAATCCATCCTAAGGATAAAAACAGCTTCTCTACGATTCTACTGGCTCTGCAAGGCACTGTGCCAAGTTCTCTATCATCACTCAAGCAATCATTATGCAAATTTACATGCAGTCTAAGCGTGAGTCCTATTTGAGGATAGTCTCCACAAAAATGATGGAGACGATATTTCTGAATCCATAGAGGCATAACTTTAGGACCCAAAAATCAAGACCACGATTCCCATGCTTGCCCAAGTGCTTATGCCCAGTCAAATGCAATTTAACACAAAAGCCAGGACTGCTAATGTCATCGAAGTACCCTCCTTCTCTTTCTTCACCCAGTGTGCTTTTGAAGTTATAAACATTAATGTGGAAAAGGGTGAGCGGGACTTCATGTGTGTGGTAAAGCCTCTTGGTGCTTTATTTGTACCTGATGCCAACAAACAGCCCCTTTCCATCTGCAAGTGAATATTTCCCAAAGCAGAGAAACGTCTTAATAATGCTCTATTCTTCAGGGATATAGGCTCTCTCTCTCCTTTGTTTAAGGCAACACAGAGCAATGGGTGTTTGAACTGGCTCTATTTATCTACTCTCTGATAGTTTTATTACAGGCACCCTGTGACAGAGGGAAGCTTTCAGCCAAATGACTTCACAGAACAGATATTCAGGGAAGGCTATTCAGACACATGTAGTTAAAACATTTCCTGAACAAAAGCCAAGGAATATTTTCTTATTTTCCCCTCCAGTACTGACCTGAATGTGCTACAAGCTGCCATAAAAAATGGAAGCAGTTCCATGACTTTGCTTTGGTCTAGCCTGCATTACGTCGAGAAGTGCGTGGGTGGAATGAAGAGGTCAAACTATTATTATTATTATTATTATTATTATTATTATTATTATTATTATTTTTGAGATAGAGTCTTGCTCTGCTGCCCAGGTCGGAGTGCAGTGGTGCCATCTCTGCTCACTGCAGCCTTGACTTCCCAGGCTCAAGTGATCCTCTCACCCCAGCCTTCCAGGTAGCTGGGACTACAGGTGTGTGCTGCCATGCCCTGCTAGTTTTTTGGCATTTTTTGTAGAGGTGGGGTTTCATCATGCTGCTCAGGCTGGTTTTGAACTCCTGAGCTCAAGCGATCCACCCACCTCAGCCTCCCAAAGTGTTGGGATTACAGGTGTGAGCTACCACACCCAGCTAGGGGTGTCAACTTTAAGCAGGAGAAAGCATGGCTTGAACTATGATCTATCTAGGAACCAAGGACTTCCAAAAATGTTTTTTGGATAGTTTTGATGGCACTCATTTGTTGAATGCTAGCTTTTCTTAAAAAAAAAAAAAAAAGTCATCTGATAATACATATTATAGTTTTTCACAGTGAACAATTTCATTTTTTTGTTGTACTCCCCATTAGCAATAAGTTGCTGAGCACCTGCCTCCAGTATAAGCACATTTAATATATATTTTCACCATAAAACATTTAAATGATGAAATAAAGTTAAAATAACCAATATTTAAAATTCTTCCTAATTGCAATGGTTTTTATTAACCTACTCTTCAAAGTATTAAAACATCAAAATGGCAATAAAGTATGTTGGTACTCATTTTGTATATTATAAAAATATGCATGTTAATTTAGATATTTTCTTAATTCATATGTTCAGATTTCATAGTATAAAAAGTCAGTAAAGATAATATTCACCATATTGTAAACATACAAATATATAAATGTAGTGCCAAAGCAACAAGTTAAAGCAAATTTCTTAAAAGTGAAATAAAAAACATACATTATTCAAACATAAATTTACAGATAAAATAAAGCATTATTTAAAAAGAATAAAGCACACATTAAATGCAAACTGATACAACACATTATGAACACTGAAAATGAAACATATTTGAATTTTTAGAATGTAATCTTGTAAAGTTTTAATTGTTAGAACAGATTTATTTCTGTTTCTGGAAAAGCCTTAAGACTCTAGTTGGGAAATTATAAGGAGAGAGTTATAAACTGACTTGAAGTGTTTTCCTTCAACTCTTTCCTTCTCAAATAATCCCTTTGTTGTTTTATTATTTTGAGGACATAGTAAACTATTTTTCTCCAAGAACCATAGTTTTTCAAATGATGGTAAACTATACTTTCGTTTTAAAGAAATAATTTCAGGTTTATCTTAGTTTCATCATACAGATTGACTTTCCAATGGATATTGGGTTACTCATATCAGACTCAGTACTGTCAATTCATTTTCCACTTGTTTGGAAAGTCTTTGAACTAGAAAAAAAATTATTTCAATATAAACTTTGGTCAATTACTATTTTCTTCTTTCTCAAGAGTTTTGAATATACTGAAGAACCCTTTTAAAACAACTATATCTTTTTTTGCTCTGAAATTTTAATATAGTTTATAACTCTCAGGAATAGCTAAAGTCAGAAATAATTCAGATATTAAGTTTTTCAATATAAAAAGAGTTATATCAACACCTCATCCCCCAAAATTCTAGTGTTTCAGTACTTGAGAAAAACACTGTATAACCAGAATACATGAGCAAGAAAACTTGCGTGGCAACATGCTTAGGGAAAAATTCACCATTAATATCAGTGAAATATATATCTATATATAGTGACTTTAACAATAGGATTCGGTCATGATTGACTGTGGGTGTAAAAAGACTCAGATCAAGGATAGAAATCCAGAGATGCAGGTTTCTCGTTTATGCTTAGATTTTTCATATCTTTAATCCAGAGATTTTTTAGAGCAGGAATCTTTCTAAGCCAGTGTTCTATTTTGTGAGAGATGATTTAGCTACAGCCAGATAACAGAATCTCAAACTCACCAAACTAAGTTGTAAAAACTGAAAGCCAATGCATTGAGGGCATCGGTCAACTTCCTTGTCGTTTGAAGTCTCCCTCTTCCTGTAGGATCCCTAGAGCACTACAAGTGACATGTAGCTGGTTAGGTTGATGTGTCAATGAATATGAAATACTGGTAAAGCTTTGCTTCCTTTTTGTTTTAGGTCAGAAGTAAATGGAAGTTAAATTTCTAATATTTCCTTCTGTTCTTTTAATATATTATTTTGCATATTCCATGGAGTGCAAGTTCCCTATCATTGTAGGAGAGACAGAATGAGTCACGTGTCTATCCTACTCATATGGGCAGGTACAACACAGAGCACAGGGACCCAGATGTGGAGAGGATTTAGGAATCATATAGGTGGGGGTGGAGTGAGAGAGGAGCTGTGGGCACCAAGGTGGATTCAAGAGCAAGGTGTGCTTACAGTTTAATTTATTTCACGCTCTCCTGCCAGTGTCATTAACTGTACCTTTGTAAATACAAAGGGCCACAGCCCAGCATAGCACTTGGACATTCAATCATAAGTTATTAAATTTAATTGAATTAAAGAGTTGGAACCATTACGTGACTAATTTAAGGCCCCAGGCTGGGTACATTCAACAGACAGCCAACATTTGGCAAGGGCTAAATTGATGCCTGCAGAGGTGGTGGCACTGCCCTAGTTCAGGGATTCAAAATTTCTCATTATTTGACAGGGAAGTGTAGGAGGAGGAAAAGTTAGAAATGGCTCCACTGAGGAACTAGATTCTAAGATGGAGTATAAGAACTGATAGAGGATTTTTGTTTCTTTTCTTTTAAATTGGCCTTTTAAAAAACATAAAGTCAAAAATATAACTGCAGCAAATTTAGAAAATGCAGACAAGCCTTCCCAAAAAGAAAACAAAACGAAAAAGAATAAAAACAAAAAAGAAATCACTCATGATTGCACTAACCAAAGACAACGTTAACTAAGCTTTGATGAGTATTAATTTAGCTGCGTGTGTGTTAAGAAAGCAATTATTTATACACATGAACACCCCCCAAATTCACTCCACCCCAGGATTGAGGGTAAAATCCTTCTAATTTAAGAGCCTTTTTGATTGCCAGCATCATCATGTGATGGTAAAATAATGAAGATAATGGTCAAATAATTGAAGATATAATGTCCAGATAATTGAAGATAATTTTAAGAGTTGGTGGAGGAAAAATCAGATTGAAGGAGTCAAGGCAGAGCCAACTTAAATTGCTTTGTATAAGGGAACTAAGCAGTTCGGGGAGATTATTCCCCTCTAGTTGCCACCACTGCTCTATGGAGGGCACCACAGCTATTCTCCAAAACTCCCTTGCAACTCCTGGGGCTCCATGGGTGCTGCAGGTTCCTGTCCTGCACATGACCACTGCTGCTGCTCCTCTGGGTAAAACCGGGCCTCCTGGGGACTGACTCTGCTGCATGGGGCTCCGTGACAAAGGCCTTGGAACGCTCTGTGCAGCGTTGGAACTGTCTCATGTAGTTGAGAGCACGGCTCTCTGCTGTGATTTACTGTCTGTCAGACAGGTGCCAGCAATGTCACTGGAGCACCTGCTGTTTTATACATCTTACTTACAGCTGTTTTGCTCTTTAAAAGATTCATATCTTCACCCAGGGAAAGTGGAACAGGAGGATGAATCCGAGGGACAAACCCCATTGTGCAGAAAGTCTCATCTCTCCACTAAGGCTTTGTTGCTGGTGCTGCAAAGGTCCTTTCCATATTGGCAGGAACTCTTTAGAGAAAATCATCAGCCCTGCTGAAGACTTCTCCCAAATACATCTTGGTATATATTTGCCCAGAAGTACATGCAATTTTAGTTTTGGGGATTTTTTTTTTCTCACTCCAGGAGGGACCTTAGCTTTCAGACAAATAGGCTTTTAATAGTCGCTTTACACTCACATCTTTGTGCCAAAAACACCCAGACATGTCAGAATTCTCCTAACCTATTCTTTGATTTATTCATTTCTGACCAGGCTCAGAAAAGTCCCAAATCCCAGTGTTATAAACTACAAAGCAAGATTCAATATCTGAACCCAAACTATATGGAGTGATAGTTTCTAGCAGCTTAGGAAAAGCCATGAATGTCATATTGAAGTGTCTGGACATAATTACATAGACAGTAAAAGCCTTAGGTAGAAGTGTGCACCTGCGTGTGTGTGTGTGCGTGTGTATACAAGTGGACTTATGTTTTAAGCAAAACATAGTCACTCATCTTTAGGAGCTTGTACTTTTTTTCAGTCTGCTTTATATGCCCAGCCAATACATCAATGTTCATGGTCAGATTCATTTGTAAGGCTGAAATAAGCACTGGCTGGACAACTTTTAGAAGATTTAATAAATCATCTTGAAGAAAGCCAAAGCCCTTTGCATACTACTATACTATGTGGCTATATTCTCACCTGCCCAGCATTCCATCTTGGGCTGCAGGGGGGAATCAACTCTTTCCCATTCCATGCCTTTAAGGAATCAGGAGTTAGCCCAGTTATTGTGCCTGGTCTGTGTCTCAGGCTTAACCAATCAGGGTACTGCAACCTCCTGGCTACCGCTCAGGAAAGGACATGTGATCCTAGGCTTTATAAACATGTTTTAATACTAGAGTCATAAAGAAAGACTGTATCTCTTGTTCTGAAGTCAAAGCTGTAAGACTGTTGTGAACATGGAGATAGTGATAATCCTCCTTTTGCCATCACAAAGGCAGAGGCTTCTGAGATTAAGACCATGCAGAGGCTGAGTCGAGAGATGCAGAGAGACAGGACTCTGATGATATTATTGGAGCTCCTGGGAGTAACTAAGCCTGGCTTCCCACTTGTACCAGCAAATTAATTGCTTTTTCCCTTCTTTTGTACTTGTCAGTTTAGGTTGGTACCTGACTATCGTATTTCATAACATAAAATAAGCTCAGGGAAAAAATAACAAAATTAATAAATTGATTAAAAAGTTCTGAAAAAAGACTTACATCTAAACAAGTAGGAAGTATTTTCATTCTGTCCTGTGTTGGATGCCAGAACCCAAACTTTGAGAACACCATATTTGCATCACTTAATCCTATACAAATGACAAAGCTGAGACTCAGAATAGCTTGCTATCTTGGCCAACAAAACACAGCAAATAATGGGGGAGGGCAGGATGTGAATCTAGGTTTTTCTTCAAAGTCCATGTGTTCTTCTTCAAATAAGGAAATGTCAACTACTGTGGCCACAGTAGTTTAATATTTTAATAAGATGAGACTAAAACGAGCATGCAGTTTCATAGCACTAAGAATTCATCATGAATTGTAGGGTTCACTTTTTTGGTCAATGTTGATAAATTAAGTCTCTCAACATCCCTAGCCCCAAATCCTATCCAGGTTAGAACATGATATACTTTTACCTCTAAGCCAGGGAAATGCCTGATTAATAACAGGCATATTTGATGCCCATTGCAAAGTTGCTAAGTTCTTGTTCTACTCTAAAGACGGAATTCCTTCAGCTCTTGAGAGGAGCATCTTGAAGAGCCTCTAACCACCTCTAATCTGCTCCCTCCTCTCCTTTTATTCTATCTAATTCTGATTTACTTCAATTCATCCTAATTGAACAAATATTTACTGGGAATCTACTATATGCCAGATACCCTAGTGAGCAGAAAACCTGTTTGATAAATGAATTGTAGCTTCTCGTCTCAAAAGAATGAGTTGTGTTTATTTTTCTTCTAAAGACAAGGTGTAGTTCTGTTGCCCAGGCTGAATTTCAGTGGCACGATCACAGCTCACTGCAGCCTCACCTCTCAGGCTCAAGTGATTCTCCCACCCTAACCCTCCAAGTAGATGGGAGTACTACTATTTTTTGTAGAGACGGAGTCTCACTATGTTGCCCAAGCTGGTCTTGAACTCCTGGGCTTAAGCAAGGCTCTCACTTTGGCCTCCTATAATGTTTACCTTTTTTATTAATCTACTCTCCACCTCCCACCCCTAATAACCAATTATTTGTGTAATATGAAGATTGGGCCTTCTGTTGATGCAGAGAGAAGTAAGTTGTTTTAAAAAGTCTGTGTTGAGACCACTGTTATGGGTTGAATTATGCTCCTTAAAATTCATATGTTGACATCCTAAGGCCCAGTACCTCAGAATGTGGCCTTATTTGGAAACAGAGTCATTGTTGATGTAATGAGTAAAGTTAACATGGGCCATTAGGGTGGAGCCTAATTCAATATGACTGGTGATGACTGGTGTCCTTACTAAAAGGGGAAGTTTGGATAGTTTGGACATAGACATGCACAGAGGGTAGATGATGAGGACATGCAGGGAGAATGCCATGTAAACATTAAGATGGCCATCTACCAGCCAAAGAGAAAGGCCTGGAGCAGATCCTTTCCTCACAGTGCTTAGAAGGAACAAACTCTATCAACACCTTGATTTCAGACTGCTAGCCCCCAGAAGTGTGAGACAATACATTTTTGTTGTTTCAGCCACCTAGTCTGTGGTACTTTGTTATGACAGCTTTAGCAAACTGGCTAGCTTCACATGTGGTGTGTTTAGCCTGCGTGAGGTTTTTATTTTTTAACTACACCAACATTTTAAAGTCAGGAATTCTCACCTAAAATAATATGCTTTTCTTGAAACATTGGGAGACATACAGTTCTGAACTTTTATTTCCATGTGACATGACCACTTGGAGCTGAGTAGCAACTTCCTCTTTTAGATGGACATGTGTTTGCTAGTTCACTATAGTCTTACCAGTTCGTCTTGCATTCCAGAAGACTGGAATGATTGTTGACATTTGCCATCATGCTGAAGTCCACTCTGATCTCTAGTCTAGGTCCATAAATATATGGATATGGATTGATCCAAAGTGAAAAGTTGCCAAGGGTTGGAGGAGTGAGAAGTAGAATAACTAGAGGAGAGAGGTGAGATTCCTTGAGATCTAATGGGGATAGGGCGATGGGGGAGTGATAGGAATCTGAAATCACACCTCATTAGCAGAGACAGGGACAGGATAAAGCATGGCTGCAGGGCTTCTGCCCCATGTTCTGTGGTATTGGGAGCCATGTTAAAGGTACTGAGAGCAAGGCAGGGCACAGAGAGGTGGATGCCACCATAAGCACAGAAGCTGTCCACCTTGGGACAGTCCAGGTGGACAGTGGACACCTCAGTGGCCACCATAATGGACTGAAGAACAGAGGGTCTTCCCCACATTTTCCAGACAGTGTTAGCCCAGCAAAACTGCTGCCTGTAGCCCATGCCTCTCTTCCACTCCAATAACAACTGATATTGGATTTCTCATCAACTGAGACAATGAGATTTGTTTAGATTTAGAAAAATAATATAGGTAAGTTTCCTTACACTGTAATCATGTGGAACAAATTTTAAAAAGGAATGCTTCTTTTTACTTCATGTCCACTTTACCCAGGAGGCTCATTGAGGTCAGGTAACTTGCCCAAGGGCACACAACCATTGATTATTTTGAAAACCAATCTTGTTTCCTATCTTCTCCGTGGGTTCTTCATTAATAGTCTCCCAGCAGGCAGGTCCCAGGCAGCAGAAAGCTGAGATGGCTGATGACTCCTTCCTTACTCACAGAGTTATTTTTCTTCCATATCCAGAGAACATGTGCCCTTTCAAACATGTCTCCAAGGACTTTGCTGAATAAACATGAACACCAGCAATCACTCAGAATTGGAAAGCAGTATAAATGGTCCTAAATGCCAATGTTCTCATCCACAAAGCTTTTCCCCAGTGCTGGAGTTGGCATTTGTCGTCACCATGCTTTAGCTGAAATAACATCTGAGGAGACTTGCTGAGGACTGATGATTACAAAGATGGGTTTCATGTCGTATGGAGGAATAGAACAAGTAATAAGACATGGATATTAATAATAATGTTGCCTTCATTCTCTTCTAATTCTGGAAGTAATTTTTACCTTGTGCAGATTAATGAGAAGCTAACTTAATGAATGCTTGGCAGATCCTGGGAGAATAGTCTTTTTTGCTAGATGGATTACTCCACCATTCACTTAGGCTCTCTTTAGCTCTCACAACCCTTAAGAAGTAGAAGCAAATATGAAGAGAACTACCAGTAGTGAAACTGGAGGAAACTGTTCCCACTGCTGTGCCTTGGATCTAGCTGTTGAATGCAAAGACACAAAGTTGCTTTTCTGATGCCAACAGCTCCTTTTCCTATCTTTAACTTAGAACTTTCCAAAAGAGGAGAGTGAGAAGGCTCATGGGAACCTCGAGAGTTTGCATTCATTGTGCAGATGAGAAAAACAAGACCTAGAAAAATGGAAGGATATTCCTAAGATGCCTTGGCTAATTACAGGACTGGGAATGAGAGGCCAAGTTTGTTTCCTTTCTTGAAGCATGGATCTTTCCTCCTATAATAGGCTGTCAGTGTAGGATCTCAGGGTCCCTGTGGTAGATGAAAATTCCAGGACAGGCAAGCAGGGATTTCAATCAACAGATTTGGTCTCTATGACAACATAAAAGTAGTTTGATATTTGCTCTATTTGAAAGATTTGCTATTCAAGTATTTTTCAAAAATCCTGCTTTTACTTAAGAAACTGAAAAAAAATTGAAATGTTTCTTTCGAGGCAGGCAATTAGCAAGGGAACAGGGCATCATTTCTTGCAGGCGGCTAAAAGCAATACAAATGGGGCCAAACAGGTTAGCACAAGGACCCATCCCCTAGTAGAAAGGAACAGTTACAACAGGCTGCAACAATGAAGACAGATTGCAGACATCCTGCTTTAGGCACAGATAAGAATGTAAAAAAGAAGCAACTGGCACAACTGGTTAAATCCAAGATGGCTAAAAAACTTGACCAACTGCTGACCCTTGGCTTCATTATACCCCTATTACCATAACATTTCCATGGGGGAACCCCTTACTCCCATCATGCACCTGATGCTATGACGGTTCTAGATTAACCATATTTAGCCAGTTGAGAAAAGGGTAGCACCCCAATTCCAGGAATTGCCTGCCCATTTCCCAGAAAACCCCTCTCCTTACTATGGATTATTTCATGTCTTCATTCTGCTTATCCATATAGTATGTAAGCCCTGGCCACCTTGATCATAGCTCATTCTTTTGAGCACAGCTGCATTCCTCTCTTGAGTGTGTGCTTGTTTTCGCTCTGCAATAAAGCTTCTATACTATCACTATGGTCTTGCTTTTAAATTCTTTTGTACTGTGAAGACAAGGACCTGACCCAGCCTTACCAGCTACAGGAGCTAATTTATTTAATGAATACTTAACTATATGCTAGGCTAAGTGTTCTACAATGTGTTATACCAGTTAATCCTCACAATACCTTTATGGGGTGGGTTACATTTATATACTCATTTTACCAATAAGGAAAGAAGTGTAAGGAATTTTCCCTAGATGGTAGAGAGAGCAAGTGGCACGTTCTGGATGCAAACCCAAATTTGTCCGATTCCATAAAGCCCATGTATCCATTTTCTTATTGTTGCATAACAAATTATAACAAATTTTGTAGCTTAAAACCACACTCATTTATTACCTTACAGTTCTGTAGGCCTGGAGTCCTGTTGAAGCTGACTGGGCTCTGTCCAAGGCCATCAATCACAGGCCAAGATCAAGGTGTAAGCTGGCTGGGCTCTTATCTAAGGCTCTGCGAAGACATCTGCTTCCAAGATCATTCAGGTTGTTGGCAGAAACCAGTTCCTTGAAGTTGTAGGTTACTGTTTTATTACTGGCTTAAGTCTGACCTCTGCTCCTAGAGGCCACCTGCATCCCTACTCACGTGTGCCCCTCCATCCTTAAAGTGCAACAGTACTGACTCCATGTTAGAGAAAAGCTTGCTTGCTTGAATACAATGGTTACACAAGTTTGTAGATTATTCCCTAAAAACAGCCTCAGAAAAAAGGACCTTCAAAAGAGGTAAAAGAAAGTATCCTAGGCTGGGTGCAGTGTCTCACGCCTGTAATTCCAACACTTTGGGAGGCCGAGGTGGGTGGATTGCCTGAGGTCAGGAGTTTGAGACCTGCATGGCCAGCATGGTGAAACCCTGTCTCTAATAAAAATACAAAAAAAAAAAAAAAAAAAAAAAATTAGCCGGGCATGGTGGCAGGTGCCTGTATTCCCAGCTAGTCCGGAGGCTGAGGCAGGAGAATCACTGGAACCTGGGAGACAGAGGTTGCGGTGAGCCGAGATCGTGCCATTGCATTCCAGCCTAGGCAACAGAGCGAGACTCCATTTCAAGAAAAAAAAAAAAAAAAGAAAGTACCCTGACCAACAACCCTGGAAATGAGCTGACTGGCCTAATAAGAATAGACTGACAATGCCTGCAGAAGGCCACAGAACAGCAACTGAGAAAGCAATGATTAATTATCCACCTGATACTGTGCACATTTTACAAGAATGTTTTGATCATCATTTCCTCTAATTTCCCTTAAAAATTCCTGATTCAGAGGCACAACTCAGAGACTTGGTCTTTGAACACTAGTTCACTGCCTCCCCTGCGTTGCTGGCTTCTTGAATCAAGCTAACCTGCCTTTCATCAAAGCTCATCTCTTGAGCTTCAGGTGACAAGTGGCCTAGACCTGAGTTCAGCTACAAAGGCAGCAAGTGTGCATTGAGTCCTTCCTTCTCATGCAATTAGATCAGGCCCACTTGGGTAACCTCTGTGTCTTAAGGTCAACTGACGTGGAACTTTATTTGCATCTATAAAATCCCTTCACAGCTGTACCTGGATTAGTGTTTTATTGAAAATGACCAGGGACAGGAATTTTAAACGGTTGGGGGTAACATAGGTTTAGGGTAAGAAAGTGAATGAGGTGAGAGACCACAGAACAGTGAGGACTAGAGAGAACCAGCTCCCATGGTGCTCCAACTGTAGAGGCTGTCACTTTGTGGCTTACCCAGGTTGCTACTGCAAGGGAAAGTAAAAGGAGTGTTAACTGATCTTCCAATTTTTCCAAATCAGGAATCTGTTTTTTTATGTGACATCACTCAATTAGAAAAAGCTTACAATGAACTTAAAATTAAAATGCAGGATCTTTGGGACACCAGTCAGAAACTACCTATACAAATTCTGTGACCATGGCTGATTTTTCCCTGACTCCTTAATCCAGTCACTTGTCGTGTCTCCATGTTGATAGCTTTGTCTTTGCGCGCCAAGCCTGGTCTCTCCATCGTGAGCACCATACACCACAGAAGCTCACTAGCTGATCTTCAAAGATTAGCAAAGCATTTCTTAAGCATTGGTTTAGGGCTTCCCCGGACAGTCCCAATGACTTTGCTTCACTGTTCTCTTACAGAGAATCTGCCCAAACTGCTCCCCAAAATAGCCCTCTCTAGGCTATAGTAGATCTACCTCCTTTATTAGATTGTAAGCACAAAGAAATCAGGAACCGACCATGCCTTATTTGAGTTAATGTTCCCTTCTTTGAAGTAATTGCCTGGCCATACTTAGTAATTATTTCTTGAATGAACAAGACGCATTCTGCAACACTAAGCAATCTCTACACACTCCTAAAAGTGCATTGGTCATCCTAAACCTGCTTCCAGAGTGTTTCTGAAAGCAGAGGAAAAGTTTATTTACTTGAAAGTCTAAATACACACACACAAAAAAATCAAATAATGGAATTGTTTTTAAAAAGTCTTTTACATGGACATCTAATTTTAAAAGTCATTATTATAATAACAAATGGAAAACAATCCTCTCTGGGTAGAACCCTGGAAGGGTTGCTGATTGAGCTGCACATGAGCAGCTAGTGTTGTCACACAGCAGGAGGTATGGTACAGACTGGGTGACTGGAGTAGGGTGGGTGGAGTAGGGTGGATTGTTAAAGAAGACTGCTGGTAATGTGGTGACTCTGATAATGTTCTTTTGTTTTATATTTCAACAGGCAAGAATGGTTTAAAGTCACCGATTTACAATTATATATGTAGACATTCTATATCCTACTCCTTAATCCTTGCAATAGAAGGAAACTTTAAGGAAATGTGCATAGAACAAAGCTGGGGCTAGACCATCTGTTTTCCATCACCTTGTGCCTTTGGAGAAAACTCCAGCAATAGCGCTAATCCAAAACAGATCAGACCCTGGAAATCTCAGGGAACCCAACTGCTGCAGTTCCTTGTCCATATTTCTGGGATGTTATCTTGAGCCATGTCCATGAACTAGTCTCCCTCCTGTTGTTATCACTGCCATGGAAACCCTTCCTAGCACAATGGATGGCAGCAGACAGCTGCACTGGGCTTGGCCCTGCCAGAGATACTTCTCTTCACTTCTCCCTAGTTACATTCCTGTTCTTGCTTCCATATTACACCTAAATGTAGCTGATGTCTATACTTGCCTGCCTAAATAAATATTACTAGAGTGTCCTTGCAGAAAGCACGCTGACCTGGGAATCAAGAGACTTTGTCCAGTCTCATCTGCCATTAACCAGCTCTGTGATCCTGAGGGAATTACCTAAATTTTATGGGTCGCATTTTCTTCATCTACAAAATAATGTTCTCTCAACTAGAAAAATGTATGAATTACGTGTTTTTATGATGATAAGGAATAGTCTTAGTTATGGTTTTATAACTGAAGCAGGATATTTCCCTTACCCCTTTGTGGGACTTGTGAAGGGGGTGCCCCATTTACTCAGCCCACAGCTCTCAACTTCTTGCCGGAGGGAGCGTGGGAGCGAAAGAGGCAGGAACTGGAGTACACGATCACTGGAGTCAGCTGGCCACTCCGGTGCCGGCAGGTGTGAACTCTACTCACTGGGACCTGCTGCGTTCCACCTCTCACAGGAGGGGACATGCAGGTGAGTGGGTGCAGGATCTGGGATGAGTGCTTTTGGGTGCCAGCAGGAACCAACTCCGTGCCAGCCCCGCAGCAGCATTTTGGTTAGTGGGGGCGGCGGGGAGGCTGTGGGGGGTGCCTGCGTCCCCTGAAGCCCCAGAGGGAGTGTTACAGTGCTCCTTTAACTTTGCCATCTGCAAATTGCTTAAGTGTTAACAGCTCAGGGGACCCTCTACCTTTTCAAATGAGACGCTTCGTTCCGCCAGCAAGGGCAAAGGGTCAGTGCAACAGCCTTTTGCATCTGTACTCATGGTTACCGAGTTCTTGTCCAGCATCCAAGAGAAATCAGTGAATCTAGGTTTCAGAAATGAATTGAAAGATGGTAGATGTGGGGGATTTTATTGGTGAGGAAGGTGGCTCTTAGCAGGAAGGGGACTGAAAAGGGGACAGGGTGGGAAGGTAATTTGCTCCTGAAGTCTGGACGGAGATGGCTAGATCCTTCTCCAAAGTTACACCCTCAAACTGTCCCTCTGAAGTTAAGCTGCTTCTCTCTGCTGTTCAGCCATAGTCTCCAACGTCCAGCTGCTTCTCCTCTCTCTCAGCTGGCTGAGCCTGGGGTTTTCCTGCCCACAGGACTGGGAGTGGGAAGGACCACGGGTGGTTTTGGAAAAAGCAACATTTGAGCAGGCAAACAGGGATGTAAGTTCTCAGTTTGGGCCATGGTTTCAGGCTTTTTGGCCTGAGGGTGTAGCCCTCTATAGGAACCCTCCCTCTTCTGCCCAGAATTTCCCTTCCTCTTGTCCCTGTTATAACAAGTATAGTGTATCAGTATGGTATTATACTGATAAAAAATGTTCTTTCTTAGATCATTGGCACTGATTGTTCCTATATGAAGTCGTTTGTTGTTGTTGTTGTTGTTGTTTTCGTAAACAATTGGACTAGTACCCAGAATTCCTGAATCACTAAAGACCAAGTCCATCACAATGGAAACATAAAACTGCAGTTACTCTAACCATTATCTTAAACCCCAAAGGACAGTTTCTTTGGTATATGGGATTTGTTTTTCATGCTTCTCTTGATTTAAGAAAAATAGCTGCACAAATATGTAATGAAATTGACTGTTTCTAAACACTTTAATCAGGAACAGTGTTTTTTGTTTTTGTATTTGTTTTATAAATCTTTAATGTTTAAACCCACGAAGCAAAAAGACAGAATCTCACTGGAAAAAAATATTGGAGATGTGCATCAAAGAACACTTCCCCACCTTCATCCCCGCCAAACTCCATCGATCTTATTCATCCTTCTGATACCTCCCGGGAAGTGTTGAAGTTCAACTCTCCACTCTTTAAAAATGTTCATGTGATATGGACAACAAAGAAGTTATATGAACGTCAGAAATATGATTTTATGAAACCAGAATCTTGATGTGGAACCAAATGTTTATGAAGAGTGAATAGTAATATTCTCAACCGAAGGGACCAAGTGGCAGGGGTGTGGCCAAGCTGGACAGGGAGAGCTGTGTGTGAAAAACAAGATGTACTCTTTAGTAGCATAATCATCTACTCTAGTAGTTTCCAAACATGGGGGTGAGCAACTCCTTGGGGTATGCAGTATGACCCAAGAGGTATGAGGAGAAAAGTCTAGAAAGCACTAGAACTTCCACTTATATTTATTTTTACATAAAAATAAAGAGTAATGGAACGTCACTAATACTTATCATATGGATTTACACCAAGACTTTCATTTGGTCAGTCCGATGTCACATGTAATGTTTATACTGGTCTGCTTAAGTGGATTTCTGGACCATATTAAGTATTTGAACTAAACTGACCCTCACAAAATGGACAAATTGCCATGTTGTTAAAAGACAGATTTTTAAAGAAAGCGTCCATAATCCAAGTATCACAAATGGCAGAGGTGACATTTCTCCTACTCCTAGCGTGAGTTCTTAAGAAGTAACATATTTAATTTGTCCCTTCAATGAATAATTTGATATTTTACTAATAACTGAGAAAAATCACTGCTTCCTAAAAGAAACTCATGCTATGGAGAGAGCATTTTGAAAATGAAAGTTTAAAAGTGTTTTAATCATTATGTGGTTTCTCACTGAAAATATGTGTTGCCATGTCTTCTTTTAAAATTCTTATATCTGTACACTTAACACTGTTTACGCTTAACTTCTGCACAGCAAAAATATGGCTATTTCTGTTTTTTCTCTACACAGAATTTATCTGCCATTTAAAAAATCCATGCAACACTTTCCCACATTTTGTATTCCTGGTCTAAACAGTCTGATTCTTGCCATGTTTTCTACCTTGTTGTAAAAATCTCCCAACTGAAGAATTTATTTCAACTAATTCTTCTTATTATTTAGTAGACTAAATGATTGACATAAAAGATGACAAAAATTTGTCAGTGAAATTTCAATAAAAATGTTTACATAATTAGTAGATGGGTATGAGAAAGCTGTGTATTATAAATCATTAATATCAGTTAATAGTATCTTTGCTCCATTTGGTTCTGCAAATCTTTTGAAGCTATCATTTTCCACTATGACAGAAACTATAGAAAAAAGGCTTAACCACTCCATTGATCTACTTTATCAAGAAGAATTAATACAAGATTTAAAAAAATAAAGCATAGTTAATAACATTGTTCTCTTTAAAGTTATTATTAATAATATGTTTAGGGAGAGTAGGGTGGCTGTATTTAAATTAACAAATTCGTTAATATTAAATCCCATTTATTTCATTTTTTAACTCATTCTTTTAAATGTGTGCTTTGTTTTTTGGGGGTTATTGCTAATTATTATTATTATTTTTTTTGGAGACAGAGTCTCGCTCTGTTGCCCAGGCTGGAGTGCAGTGGCGTGATCTCAGCTCACTGCAAGCTCTGTCTCCTGGGTTCATGCCATTCTCCTGCCTCAGCCTCCAGAGTAGCTGGGACTACAGACGCCCAAACCCACGCCCGGCTAATTTTTTGTATTTTTAGTACAGATGGGGTTTCATCGTGTTAGCCACGATGGTCTCGATCTCCTCACCTTGTGATCTGCCCGCCTCGGCCTCCCAAAGTGCTGGGATTACAAGCGTGAGCCACTGTGCCCAGCCGGGTTGTTGTTTATTTTGAGACAGGGTCTCCTCTGTTGCCCAGGCTGGAATGCAGTGGCACCATTACAGCTCGCTGAAGCCTTGACCTCTCAGGTTCAAACTATCCTCCCACCTCAGCCTCCCAGGTAGCTGGGACCACAAGCACACACCACCATGCCTGGCTATTTTAATTTTTTTTTTTTTTTTATATCTAGAGGTAGGGTCTCCCTATGTTACCCAGCCTGATTTTGAACTCCCAGGCTCAAGCAATCCTCCTGCCTTGGCCACATAAAATGCTAGTGAGAGACAGGACTAGCTGGATTTCCTAGGCTGACTAAGAATCCCTAAGCCTAGCTGGGAAGGTGACCGCTTCCACCTTTAAACACGGTGCTTGCAATTTAGCTCACACCCGACCAATCAGATAGTAAAGAGAGCTCACTAAAATGCTAATTAGGCAAAAACAAAATGTAAAGAAATAGCCAATCATCTGTTACCTGAGAGCACAGCGGGAGGGACAAGGATTGGGATATAAACCCAGGCATTTGAGGAGGCAACGGCAACCCCCTTTGAGTCCCCTCCCATTGTATGGGAGCTCTGTTTTCACTCTGTTTCACTCTATTAAATCTTGCAACTGCACTTTTCTGGACTATGTTTGTTATGGCTGGAGCTGAGCTTTCCCTCGCCGTCCACCACTGCCTGCTGTTTGCTGCAGTCCCAGACCCGTCGCTGACTTCCATCCCTCCGGATCCAGCAGGGTGTCCACTGTGCTCCTAATCCAGCCAGGTACCCATTGCCACTCATGATTGGGCTAAAGGCTTGCCATTGTTCCTGCATAGCTAAGTGCCTGGGTTCGTCCTAATCGAGCTGAACACTAGTCACTGGGTTCCACGGTTCTCTTCCATGACCCACGGCTTCTAATAGAGCTATAACACTCACCACATGGCCCAAGATTCCATTCCTTGGAATCCATGAGGCCAAGAACCCCAGGTCAGAGAACACCTTGCCACCATCTTGGAAGTGGCCTGCCGCCATTTTGGAAGCAGGCTGCCACCATCTTGGGAGCTCTGGGAGCAAGGACCCCCCAGTAACACTAGGAATAGAGACATGAACCACCATGTTTGTACTTTGTTTTTAAATTACATAATATAGAGAAATATATACTGTACTATTATATCATAGTATATTAAGTAATTTATAATTTATTGGTAAATATAATGATTGTGGCCTATTTTTTAAACTGATAGATGTATTATCAAAAGAATTTATAGAGACTGCAGTTCTTGATAACAAGAGTGGCATACCCATTGTCACTTTTCCAGTAATTTGAAACTGAAGACTGCCTTATATTATAGTCCAAGTCCTAAAATTGTACCACTGGTACCTTCTGTGATAAGTAAGTTTATCTACGTTAAGACCATTTGAAAAATGCAGGATTTTTATGATGTTTGAAGTCTCCTTAGACATTAGTAGAAGTCCAGGCAATAATGGTTAATAAAGCCAGTTCCTTAGAGGTGCTCACAACAAATTTCCAAAATACTTCTTGCTCATGCATTAAGCTTGAGCAGTTGTAGGTGAGCAAATCCTAATCTAGGCTCCCAGAGAAAATACTAAAGAGAGGATCTATAAAATAAGGCAGATTCTAAAATTAATTACTAGCAGAGAAGTTTCCTGTCTTTTGTAGCCTTCTGCGGTGCTTCCACCTCTCTTCCACCAAAATGATTTATTTGAAAAGTCGCTGATACTCAGTGTAGCCCACTGAGTGCAACAAGACCATCATATAAACCTGGGCGGGGTGGACCGCTAAGAGCCGCTTCCAGAACCGCCTCTACCACCTTGAATGCCACCAACTTTGCATTGTTGCCATTTTTTCCCCTACACATTTTTTGAAGCCAGAAGTAATTTTTTACTTGAGGAAAACCTAGCTAAAGAAAAGATATATCTCACCCTTGAGCTCAGATGTTGCCTAGAGCTCTAAAGAGGGGAGTCTTTAATATCATTTTGAGTGTTTAACCTGAGTGCATTTCTGAATAGTCTTTGATGGTTTGTGATTATAACAATAATTGCCGTAAGCCTTTTTTACAAATTCCCCATATGGCTGATGAGCACTTTTTGTGTATTTTCTCATTTAATTTTATTATCATACTATTATCATCCTCATCTTCAAATGAGGAGATTGATGCCTAGAGAGGTTAAGAAATTGCTAAAGTTACACAATTAGTAAGTGGAATATCCAGGATTTGAATCCAGGCTTGACTTGAGAGCTGGATTCTCAGTAACAATGCTCTTCTGACTTTTCTAGAATATGCTTTCCTGCTTGACTAATGATTCACATGATGAGTGTTAGTTTAAGACCAGCTACACTTTTTTTCTGAATTCTTTCTACATTCAAAATGATTTAGAAAATCTATAGATAATTTTGATGTTATTATCAACAAACTTTCTATAAAACAGGACAACTGAAAATCAATTTCTACTTAGAACATAGAGGATAATATTGTTGCAAAAGGAAGTCATGAATCTGAAAAAGCTACATACTGTATGATTCCAATTACAAGACCTTCTAGGAAAGGCAAAATTATGTAGACGGTAAAAAGATCAGTGGTTGTCACGGTTTTGGGAGGCATGAGGGATGAATACATGGATTTTTAAGACAGTGAAACTATTCTGTATAATACCACATGGTGAATACCTGTCAGTATACATTTGTCAAAACCCGTGGAATATATGACACAAAAAGTGAACTCATGTAAACTATGGACTTTGGTTGATTGCAAAAAAAAAGAAAGAAAGAAAGTCGTGCTCCAAAAGTACTTGAGAAAATAAGTAAACAAGTCACATACTAGAAGAAAATATTCAAAACAAATACATTTGACAAAGGACTCCTACTCAGACTATATGAAGAACTCCTATAACTCAATCATAAGACAAAAATACAATAGGGGAAAGGCCAAGATGGCCAAATAGAAACATCTCCAGTCTGCAGCTCCCAGCAAGACCAATGCGGAGGGCAAGTATTTCTGCATTTTCAACTGAGGTACTCATTTCATCTCATTGGTACTGGTTAGGCAGTGGGTGCAACCCACGGAGAGTGAGCAGAAGCAGGGTAGGGAGTTGCTTCACGTGGGAAGTGCATGGAGCCCAGGGACCTTCTTCTCCCAGCCAAGGGAAGCGGTGAAGGGTTGTGCTACCCGCCAGGGGTACTACGCTTTTCCCATAGATTTTTGCAACCCAAGCATCAGGAAATTCCCTGGTGAACCTATACCACCATGGCCCTGAGTTTCAAGCACAAATCTTGGTGGCTGTTCTGGCAGGCACTAAGCCGCAAGAGTTTTTTCATACTCCAGAGGTGCCTGGAACTCCAGTGAGACAGGAGAACTGTCCACTCCCTGGAAAGGGTGCTGAAACCAGGGAGCCAAGCAGTCTCGCTCAGTAGGTCCCACTCCGACGGAGGCCAGCAAGCTAAGAACCACTGGCTTGAAATTCTCACTGCCAGCACAGCAGTCTGGAGCAGACCTGGGATGATCGAGTTTGGTGCGGGGAGAGGCAGCAGCCGTTACTGTGGCTTCAGTTGGCAGTTTTCCCCTGACAGTGCTAAGGAGACTGAGAGGTTTGGACTGGGTGGAATTCCACACAATACAGCAAAGCGGCTGTGGCCAGATTGCTTCTCTAGATTCCTCCTCACTGGGCAAGGACTGTGCAGGAAATCCAGCAGCTCCAGTCAGGGGCTTATAGACAGGACTCTCATCTCCCTGGGACACAGCACTTGCGGGGAGGGGCGGCTGTGGTTGCAGTTTCAGCGGATTTAATCTTTCCTGCCTGCTGGCTCTGAAGATACTGGCTGATCCTGACAAGGGAGATTCTCCCATCACAGCACACCAGCTCTGCTAAGGGACAGATTGCCTCCTCAAGCGGGTTCCTGACACTGTGCCTCCCAACAGAGAGATATCCCAGCAGGGGCCGACAGACACCTCATACAGGAGAGCTCCGGCTGGCACCAGGCCAGTGTCCCTCTAAGATGAAGCTTCTGGAGGAAGGAGCAGGCAGCAATCTTTGCTGTTCTGCAGCCTCAACTGGTGATACCAAGGCAAACAGGGTCTGGAGTGGACCCCCAGAAAACTGTAGCTGACCTGCAGAAGAGGGGCCTGACTATTAGAAGAAAAACTAACAAACAGAAAACAACAACAACAACATCAACAAAAAAGACCCCCACCACCACAAAAACCCCATCCAAAGGCCATCAGCCTCAGAGATGAAAGGTAGATAAATCCATGAAGATGAGGAAAAACCCATGCAAAAACACTGAAAATCCCAAAAGCCAGAATACCTCGTCTCTTCTAAATGATCACAACAAATCTCCAGCAAGGGCTCAGAAATGGATGGACGATGAGATGGATGAATCGACAGAAGTAGGCTTCAGAAAGTGGGTAATAACAAACTCCCCTGAATTAAAGGAGCATCTTCTAACCCAATGCAGGGAAGCTAAGAACCTTGATAAAAGGTTACAGGAGCTGCTAACTAGAATAACCAGTTTAGAGAGGAACATAAATGACCCGATGGAGCTGAAGAACACAGTATGAGAACTTCGTGAAACATACATAAGTATCAATAGCCAAATTGACCAAGTGAAAAAAAAAGATATTAGAGTTTGTAAACCATCTTGCTGAAATAAGGCATGCAGACAAGATTAGATAAAAATGTAATGAAAAGGAAAGAATAAAACATCTGAGAAATATGGAGCTATGTAAAAAGACTGAACCTACAATTGATTGGAGTACCTTAAAATGATGAGCAGAATAAAACCAAGTTGGAAAACACACTGCAGGGTATTATCCAAGAGAACTTCCCCAACCTAGTGAGACAGTGAAACATTCAAATTCAGGAAACACAGAGAGCACCACTAAGCTACTCCATAAAGAGATCCACCCCAAGACACATAATCATTAGATTCTCCAAGGTCAAAATGGAGGAAAAAATGTTAAGGGCAGCCAGAGAGAAAGGTCAGGCCACCTAGAAAGGGAAGCCCATCAGACTAACAGCAGACCTCTCAGCAGAAACCCTACAAGCCAGAAGAGAGTGGGAGCCAATATTCAACATTCCTTTTTTTTTATACTTTAAATTCTAGGGTACATGTGCACAACGTGCAAGTTTGTCACATATGTATACATGTGCCATGTTGGTGTGCTGCACCCATTAACTCGTCATTTACATTAGGTATATCTCCTCATACTATCCCTCCCCCCTCCCCCCATCCCACGACAGGCCCCGTTGTGTGATGTTTCCCTTCCTATGTCCAAGTGTTCTCATTGTTCAATTCCCACCTATGAGTGAGAACATGGAGTGTTTGGTTTTTTGTCCTTGTGATAGTTTGCTGAGAATGATGGTTTCCAGCTTCATCCATGTCCCTACAAAGGACACGAACTCATCCTTTTTATGGCTGCATAGTATTCCATGGTGTATATGTGCCACATTTTCTTAATCCAGTCTATCATTGGTGGACATTTGGGTTGGTTCCAAGTCTTTGCTATTGTGCCGCAATAAACATATGTGTGCATGTGTCTTTATAGCAGCATTATTTATAATCCTTTGGGTATATACCCAGTAATGGGATGGCTGGGTCAAATGGTATTTCTAGTTCTAGATCCTTGAGGAATCGCCACACTGACTTCCACAATGGTTGAACTAGTTTACAGTCCCACCAACAGTGTAAAAGTGTTCCTATTTCTTCACATCCTCTCCAGCACCTGTTGTTTCCTGAGTTTTTAATGATCACCATTCTAACTGCTGTGAGATGGTATCTAATTGTGGTTTTGATTTGCATTTCTCTGATGGCCAGTGATGATGAGCATTTTTTTCATGTGTCTGTTGGCTGCATAAATGTCTTCTCTTGAGAAGTGTCTGTTCATATCCTTTGCCCACTTTTTGATGGGGTTGTTTGTTTTTTTCTTGTAAATTTGTTTGAGTTCTTTGTAGATTCTGGATATTAGCCCTTTGTCAGATGAGTAGATTGCAAAAATGTTCTCCCATTCTGTAGATTGCCTGTTCACTCTGATGGTAGTTTCTTTTTGCTGTGCAGAAGCTCTTTAGTTTAATTAGATCCCATTTGTCAATTTTGGCTTTTGTTGCCATTGCTTTTGGTGTTTTAGACATGAAGTCCTTGCCCATGCCTATGTCCTGAATGGTATTGCCTAGGTTTTCTTCTAGGGTTTTTATGGTTTTAGGTCTAACATTTAAGTCTTTAATCGATCTTGAATTAATTTTTGTATAAGGTATAAGGAAGGGATCCAGTTTCAGCTTTCTACATATGGCTAGCCAGTTTTCCCAGCACCATTTATTAAATAGGGAATCCTTTCCCCATTTCTTGTTTTTGTCAGGTTTGACAATGATCAGATGGTTGTAGATGTGTGGTATTATTTCTGAGGGCTCTGTTCCGTTCCACTGGTCTATATCTCTATTTAGGTACCAGTACCATACTACTGTAGCCTTGTAGTATAGTTTGAAGTCAGGTAGCATGATGCCTCCAGCTTCGTTCTTTTGGCTTCAGATTGTCTTGGCAATGTGGGCTCTTTTTTGGTTCCATATGAACTTTAAAGTAGTTTTTTCCAATTCTGTGAAGAAAGTCATTGGTAGCTTGATGGGGATGGCATTGAATCTATAAATTACCTTGGGCAGTATGGTCATTTTCATGATATTGATTCCTCCTATCCATGAGCATGGAATGTTCTTCCATTTGTTTGTGTCCTCTTTTATTTCACTGAGCACTGGTTTGTAGTTCTCCTTGAAGAGGTCCTTCACATCCCTTGTAAGTTGGATTCCTAGGTATTTTATTCTCTTTGAAGCAATAGTGAATGGGAGTTCACTCATGATTTGGCTCTGTGTTTGTCTGTTATTTGTGTATAGGAATGCTTGTGATTTTTGCACATTTATTTTGTATCCTGAGACTTCGCTGAAGTTGCTTATCAGCTTAAGAAGATTTTGGGCTGAGATGATGGGGTTTTCTAAATATACAATCATGTCATCTGCAAACAGGGACAATTTGACTTCCTCTTTTCCTAATTGAATACCCTTTATTTCTTTCTCCTGCCCAATTGCCCAGGCCAGAACTTCCAACACTATGTTGAATAGGAGTGGTGAGAGACAGCATCCCTGTCTTGTGCCAGTTTTCAAAGGGAATACTTCCAGTTTTTTCCCATTCAGTATGACATTTTGTTGTAAATAGCTCTTATTATTTTGAGATATGTCCCATCAATACCTAGTTTATTGAGAGTTTTTAGCATGAAGGGCTGTCGATTTTGTCAAAGGCCTTTTCTGCATCTATTGAGATAATCATGTGGTTTTTGTCTTTGGTTCTGTTTATATGCTAGGTTACGTTTATTGATTTGCATATGTTGAACCAGTCTTGCATCCCAGGGATGAAGCCCACTTGATCATGGTGGATAAGCTTTTTGATGTGCTGCTGGATTTGGTTGGCCAGTATTTTATTGAGGATTTTTGCATCGATGTTCATCAGGGATATTGGTCTAAAATTCTCTTTTTTGTTGTTGTGTCTCTGCCAGGCTTTGGTATCAGGATGATGCTGGCCTCATAAAATGAATTGGGGAGGATTCCCTCTTTTTCTATCGATTGGAATAGTTTCAGAAGGAATGGTACCAGCTCCTCTTTGTACTTCTGGTAGAATTCGGCTGTGAATCCATCTGGTCCTGGACTTTTTTTGGGTGGTAGGCTATTAATTATTGCCTCAATTTCAGAGCCTGGTATTGGTCTATTAAGGGATTCAACTTCTTCTTGGTTTAGCCTTGGGAGGATGTATGTGCCCAGGAATTTATCCATTTCTTCTAGATTTTCTAGTTTATTTGCATAGTGGTGTTTATAGTAGTCTCTGATGGTAGATTGTATTTCTGTGGGATTGGTGGTGATATCCCCTTTATCATTTTTTATTGCATCCATTTGATTCTTCTGTCTTTTCTTCTTTATTAGTCTTGCTAATGGTCTATCAATTTTGTTGATCTTATCAAAAAACAATCTCCTGGATTCATTGATTTTTTGAAGGGTTTTTTGTGTCTCTATCTCCTTCAGTTCTGCTCTGATCTGAGTTATTTCTTGTCTTCTGCTAGCTTTTGAATGTGTTTGCTCTTGCTTCTCTAGTTCTTTTAATTGTGATGTTAGGGTGTCAATTTTAGATCTTTCCTGCTTTCTCTTGTGGGCATTTAGTGCTATAAATTTCCCTCTACACACTGCTTTGAATGTGTCCCAGAGATTCTGGTATGTTGTGTCTTTGTTCTCATTGGTTTCAAAGAACATCTTTATCTCTGCCTTCATTTCGTTATGTACCCAGTAGTCATTCAGGAGCAGGTTGTTCAGTTTCCATGTAGTTGAGCGGTTTTGAGTGAGTTTCTTAATCCTAAGTTCTAGTTTGATTGCACTGTGGTCTGAGAGACAGTTTGTTATAATTTCTGTTCTTTTACATTTGTTGAGGCATGCTTTACTTCCAACTATGTGGTCAATTTTGGAATAAGTGCAATGTGTTGCTGAGAAGAAAGTACATTCTGTTGATTTGGGGTGGAGAGTTCTGTAGATATCTATTAGGTCCGCTTGGCGCAGACCTGAATTTAATTCCTGGATATCCTTGTTAACTTTCTGTCTCGTTGATCTGTCTAATGTTGACAGTGGGGTGTTAAAGTCTCTTGTTATTATTGTGTGGGAGTCTAAGTCTCCTTGTAGGTCTATAAGGACTTGATTTATGAATCTTGGTGCTCCTTTATTGGGTGCATATATATTTAGGATAGTTAGCTCTTCCTGTTGAATCGATCCCTTTACCATTATGTAATGGCCTTCTTTGTCTCTTTTGATCTTTGTTGGTTTAAAGTCTGTTTTATCCGAGACTAGGATTGCAACCCCTGCCTTTTTTTGTTTCCCATTTGTTTAGTAGATCTTCCTCCATCCCTTTATTTTGAGCCTATGTGTGTCTCTGCATGTGAGGTGAGTCTCCTGAATACAGCACACTGAGAGGTCTTGACTCTTCATCAAATTTACCAGTCTGTGTCTTTTAATTGGAGCATTTAGCTCATTTACATTTAAGGTTAATATTGTTATATGTGAATTTGATCCTGTCATTATGATGTCAGCTGGTTATTTTGCTTGCTAGTTGATGCAGTTTCTTCTTGGCATTGATGGTCTTTATAATTTGGCATGTTTTTGCAGTGGCTGGTACCAGTTGTTCCTTTCCATGTTTAGCGCTTCCTTCAGGAGCTCTTTTAGGGCAGGCCTGGTGGTGATAAAATCTCTCAGCATTTGCTTGTCTGTAAAGGATTTTATTTATCCTTCACTTATGAAGTTTAGTTTGGCTGGATATGAAATTCTGGGTTGAAAATTCTTTTATTTAAGAATGTTGAGTATTGGCCCCCACTCTCTTCTGGCTTGTAGAGTTTCTGCCGAGAGATCCACTGTTAGTCTGATGGGCTTCCCTTTGTGGTTAACTCGACCTTTCTCTCTGGCTGCCCTTAACATTTTTTCCTTCATTTCAACTTTCGTCAATCTGACAATTACGTTTCTTGGAGTTGCTCTTCTTGAGGAGTATCTTTGTGGCATTCTCTGTATTTCCTGAATTTGAATGTTGGCCTGCCTTGCTGGATTGGGGAAGTTCTCCTGGATAATATCCTGCAGAGTGTTTCCCAACTTGGTTCCATTCTCCCTGTCACTTTCAGGTACACCAATTAGACATAGATTTGGTCTTTTCACATAGTCCCATATTTCTTGGAGGCTTTGTCCATTTCTTTTTACTCTTTTTTCTCTAAACTTCTCTTCTCACTTCATTTCATTCATTTGATCTTCAGTCACTGATATTCTTTCTTCCAGGTGATCGAATTGGCCACTGAAGCTTGTGTATTTGTCACAGAGTTCTCGTGCCATGGTTTTCAGCTCCATCAGGTCATTTAAGGACTTCTCTACACTGGTTATTCTAATTAGCCACTCATCTAATCTTTTTTCAAGGTTTTTAGCTTCTTTGTGTTGGGTTTGAACTTGCTCCTTTTGCTCAGAGAAGTTTGACTGTCTGACGCCTTCTTCTCTCAACTTGTCAAAGTCATTCTCCATCCAGCTTTGTTCCATTCCTGGTGAAGAGCTGCATTCCTTTGGAGGGGGAGAGGCCCTCTGATTTTTAGAATTTTCAGCTTTTCTGCTCTATTTTTTCCCCATCTTTGTGGTTTTATCTACCTTTGTTCTTTGATGATGGTGACGTACAGATGGGGATTTGGTGTGGATGTCCTTTCCGTTTGTTAGTTTTCCTTCTAACAGTCAGAACCCTCAGCTGCAGGTCTGTTGGAGTTTGTTGGAGGTCCACTCCAGACCCTGCTTGCAGCGGAGGCTGCAGAACAGTGGATATTGGTGAACAGCAAATGTTGCTGCCTGATTGTTCCTCTGGAAGCTTCATCTCATAGGGGTACCCAGCCATGTGAGGTGTCAGTCTGCCCCTACTGATTGGTGCCTCCCAGTTAGGCTACTTGGGGATCAGGGACCCACTTGAGGAGGCAGTCTGCCCGTTCTCAGATCTCAAACTCTGTGCTGGGAGAACCACTACTTTCTTCAAAGCTGTCAGACAGGGACATTTAAGTCTGCAGAGGTTTCTGCTGCCTTTTGCTCAGCTATGTCCTGCCCCCAGAGGTGGAGTCTACAGAGGCAGGAAGGCCTCCTTGAGTTGCGGTGGGCTCCACCCAGTTCGAGCTTCGGGGCTGCTTTGTTTACCTACTCAAGCCTCAGCGATGGCGTGCACCCCTCCCCCAGCCTCACTGCCGCCTTGCAGTTAGATCTCAGACTGCTGTGCTAGCAATAAGCAAGGCTCTGTGGGTGTGGGACCCTCCAAGCCATGCGCAGGATATAATCTCCTGGTGTGCCGTTTGCTAAGACCGTTGGAAAAGTGCGGTATTAGGGTGGGAGTGACCCAATTTTCCAGGTGCCGTCTGTCACCCCTTCCCTTTGCTAGGAAAGGGAATTCCCTGACCCCTTGCACTTCTGGGGTGAGGCAATGCCTTGCCCTGCTTTGGCTCATGCTCAGTGGGCTGCACCCACTGTCTGACAAGCCCCAGTGAGATGAACCCGGTACCTCAGTTGGAAATGCAGAAATCTCTGTCTTCTGTGTCTCTCACACTGGGAGCTGTAGACTGGAGCTGTTTCTATTCAGCCATCTCGGAACCACCCCCAATATTCAACATTCTTAAATAAAAGAATTTTCAACCCAGCATTTCAGATCCAGACAGACTAAGCTCATAAGTGAAGGAGAAATAAAATCCTTTCCAGACAAGCAAATGCTTAGGGATTTCATGGCCACCAGGCCTGCCTTGCAAGAGCTCTGAAAGAAGCACTCAATATGGAAAGGAAAAACCAGTACCAGCCACTACAAAAACACACCAAAATATAAAGACCAATGACACTATAAAGAAATTGCATCAACTAGTGTGCAAAATAACCAGCTAGCATCATGATGACAAGATCAAATTCACACATAACAATATTAACTTTAAATGTAAATGGGCTAAATGTCCCAATTAAAAGACACAGATTGGCAAATTGGATAAAGAATCAAGACCCATCGGAGTGCTGTATTCAGGAGACCCATCTCACTTGCAAAGACACAAATAGGTTCAAAATAAAGGGATGGAGGAAAATTTACCAAGCAAATGGAAAGCAGAAAAAAAAAAGCAGGGGTTGCAATCCTAGTCTCTGACAAACAGACTTTAAACTGACAAAGATCAAAAAAGACAAAGAAGGGCATTACATAATAGTAAAGGGATCAATGCAACAAGAAGAGCTAACTATCCCCCAACACAGGAGCACCCAGATTTATAAAACAAGTTCTTAGAGACCTACAAAGAGACATAAACCCCCACACAACAATAGTGGGATAGTTTAACACCCCACAGTCGATATTAGATAGATCAACAAGACAGAAAATTAACAAGGATATTCAGGACTTGAAATCAGCTCTGGACCAAGTGAACCTGATAGACATCTACAGAACTCTCCACCCCAAATCAACAGAATACACATTCTTCTCAGTGCCACATGGCACTTATTCTAAGATCAACCACATAATTGAAAGTAAAACACTCTTCAGCAAATGCAAAAGAACTGAAATCATAACAGTCTCTCAGACCACAGTGCAATCAAATTAGGACTGAGGATTAAGAAACTCACTCAAAGCCACACGACTGCATGGAAATTGAACAACCTGCTCCAGAATGACTCCTGGGTAAATAATGAAATTAAGGCAGGAATCAAGAAGTTCTTTGAAACTAATGAGAACAAAGAGACAACATACCAGCATCTCTGGGACACAGCTAAAGCAGTGTTAAGAGGGAAATTTATAGCACTAAATGCTCACATCAGAAATCTAGAAAGATCTCAAACTAACACCCTAAGATTACAATTGAAAGAACTAGAGAAGCAAGAGCAAACAAATCCGAAAGCTAACAGAAGACAAGAAATAACTAAGATGAGAGCAGAACTGAAGGAGATAGAGACAAAAAAAAAACACTTCAGAAAAAAATCAATGCATCCAGAATCTGGTTTTTTGAAAAAATTAAGATATACCACTAACTGGACTAATAAAGAAGAAAAGAGAGATTAATCAAATAGACACAATAAAAATGATAAAGGGGATATTACCACTGACCCCACAGAAATACAAACTACCATCAGAGAATACTGTAAACACCTCTATGCAAAGACATTAGAAAATCTAGAAGAAATGGATAAACTCCTGGACACATACATCCTCTCAAGACTAAACCAGGAAGAAGTCGAATCCCTGAATAGATCAATAACAAATTCTGAAATTGAGGCAGTAATTAATAGCCTATCAGCCAAAAAAAGCTCATGACCAGATGGATTCATAGCCAAATTCTAACAGAGGTACAAAGAGGAGCTGGTACCATTTCTTCTGAAATTATTCCAAACAATTGAAAAGGAGGGACTACTCCCTAACTCATTTTATGAGGCCAGCATCATCCTGATATGAAAACCTGGCAGAGACATAGAAAGAAAGAAAACTTCAGGCCAATATCCCTGATCAACATCAATGCAAAAATCCTCAATAAAATACTGGCAAACCAAATCCAGCAGCACATCAAAAAGCTTATCCACCATGATCAAGCTGACTTCATCCCTGGGATGCAAGTCTGGTTCAACATATGCAATCAATAAACATAATTCATCACATAAACAGAACCAATGACAAAAACCACATGATTATCTCAATAGATGCAGAAAAGGCCTTTGATAAAATTTAACATCCCTTCATGCTAAAAACTCTCAATAAACTAGGTATTGATGAAACATATCTCAAAATAATAAGAACTAGTTATGACAAACCCATAACCAATGTCATACTGAATGGACAAAAGCTGGAAGCATTCCCTTTGAAAGCAGGCACAAGACAAGGATGCCCTCTCTCACCACTCCTATTCAAAATAGTATTGGACTTCTGGCCAGGGCAATCAGGCAAGAGAAATAAATAAAGGGTATTCAAATAAGAAGAAAGAAAGTCAAATTTTCTCTGTTTGCAGATGACTTGATTCTATATTTAGAAAACCCCCTCGTCTCAGCTCAAAATCTTAAGCTGATAAGGAACTTCAGCAAAGTCTCAGGATAAAAAGTCAATGTCCAAAAATCACAAGCATTCCTATACATCAATCATAGACAGGCAGAGAGCCAAATAATGAATGAACTCCCATTCACAATTGCTACAAAGAGAATAAAATAACTAGGAATACAGCTAACAAAGGATGTGAAGGACCTCTTCAAGGAGAACTAAAAACTACTGCTCAAGGAAATAAGGGAGGACAAAAACAAATGGAAAAACCTTCCATTCTCGTGGATCGGAAGATTCAATATTGTAAAAATGGCCATACTGCCCAAAGTAACTTACAGATTCCATGCTATTCCCATCAAACTACCACTGACATTCTTCACAGAATTAGAAAAAAAAGAACTACTTTAAATTTCATATAGAACCAAAAAAGAGCCTATATAGCCAAGACAATCTTCAGCAAAAAGAACAAAGCTGAAGGCATCACGCCACCTGAATTCAAACTATGTCACAAGGCTACAGTAACAAAAACAGCATGGTACTGTTACCAAAACAGACATATAGACCAATGGAACAAAACAGAGACCTCACAAGTAACATTACACATCTACAACAATGTGATCTTTGACAGACCTGACAAAAACAAACAATGGGGAAAGGATTCGCTATTTAATAAATGGTACTGGAAAACTGGCTAGTCATATGAAGAAAACTAAAACTGGACCCTTTCCTTACACCTTATACAAAATTAACTCAAGATGGATTAAAGACTTAAATGTAAAACTGCAAAACATAAAAACTCTAGAAGAAAACCTAGGCAATACCATTCAGGACATAGGCATTGGCAAAGACTTCATGGCAAAAATGCCAAAAGCAATCACAACAAAAGCCAAGATTGACAGACAAAAGGGATCTAATTAAACTAAAAAGTTTTTGCACAGCAAAAGAAACTATTATCAAAGTGAGCACACAACCTTCAAAATGGGAGAAAATTTTTGCAATCTACCCATCTGATGAAGGTCTAATATCCAGAATCTACAAGGAACCTAAACAAATTTACAAGATTAAAAACAAACAAACAAACAAAAAACATTAAAAAGTGAGCAAAGGATATGAACAGACACTTCTTGAAAGAAGATGTTTATGTGGTCAAAAAACATATGAAGAAAAGCTCAACATCACTGATCGTTAGAGAAATGCAAATCAAAACCATAATGAGACACCACCTCATGGCAATCAGAATGATGATTTTTAAAAAGTCAAGAAACAATAGTTGCTGGTGAGGCTGTGGAGAAATAAGAACACTTTTATACTGTTGGTGGGAATGTAAATTAGTTCAACCATTGTGGAAGACAGTGTGACAATTCTTCAAGGATCTAGAACCAGAAATACCATTTGACCCAGCAATTGCATTATTGGTTATATACCCAAGGGATTATAAATCATTCTGCTATAAAGACACATGAACACATATGTTTATTGCAGCACTATTTACAATAGCAAAGACGTAGAAATAACCCAAATGCCCATCAATAATAGATGCGATAGGCCGGGAGTGGTGGCTCACGCCTGTAATCCCAGCACTTTGGGAGGCTGAGATCAGGAGTTCAAGACCAGTCTGACCAACATGGAGAAACCCCATCTCTACTAAAAATACAAAATTAGCTTGGCGTGGTGGCACATACCTGTAATCCCAGCTACTCAGGAGGCTGAGGCAGGAGAATCACTTGAACCCGGAAGGTGGAGGTTGCCGTGAGCTGAGATTGCAACATTGCACTCCAGCCTGGGCAACAAGAGTGAAACACCATCTCAAAATAAATAAATAAATAAATAAATAAATAAATAAATAAATAAATAAATAAAATAGACTAGATAAAGAAAATGTGGTACATATACACCATGGAACACTATGCAGCCATAAAATCATATCTTTGCAGGGACATGAATGAAACTGGAAGCCATCACCCTCAGCAAACTAACACAGGAACAGAAAACTAAACACCACATGTTCTTTCTCATAAGTGGGAGTTGAACAATGGATATAGGGAGGGGAATAACACACATCAGGGCCTGTCAAGGGGTTGGGGTCAAGGGGAGGGAGAGCATTAGGACAAATACCTAACTCATGCAGGGCTTAAAGCCTAGGTGATGGGTTGATAGGTGCAGCAAATCACTATGGCACTTGTATAGCTATGTAACAAACCTTCATGTACCACACGTGTATCCTGGAACTTAAAATTTTTTAAAAAAGAAAATGGACAAAAGATTTCAACAGATGATTCACAAAAGAACATATGCCAATGACCAATAGGCATATAAAAGAGTGTTCACATTATTAGTCATCCAGGAAAAGCAAATGCAAACCACAATGAACTACACGACACACCTACTAGAATGGGTAAAATGTAAAATATTGACATCATCAAATTTTGGAGCAACTGAAACTCTCATACATTGCTATTGGGAATATGAAATGTAACAATCATTTTAGGAAACTGGCAGTTTCTTTAAAAGTTTAACACACATTTCCCCTATGACCTAACAATTCCACTCCTAGAATTTATCCAAGAGAAAAGAAGACTTATGTGTACAAAAAACCATATAAAAATGTTCATAGCAACTTTTTTTCATAATAGGCCGAAAGCAAAAAAAATCTTAGATGTACATCAATAGGAGAATGGATAAGCAAACAAATATTCCTGTAATAGAATACTACTCATAAATAAAATGGGTAAACTACCGATACCTGCAGCAACATAAGTCATTCTCAAAAATGTTATGCTGAATGAAAGAAGATGCAAAAGATGACGTATTATATAATTTAATTTAAATGAATCTTTAGAATATGCAAAACTGTCATATAGTGATAAACAATAGGGTTAGTGGTTGTTTCTCAGAGGGGAATTGCCTCCGCAATGACACAGAATATTTTTTGGGTTGATGGAAATGTTCTGTGTTTTGATAGGGGTGTGGTCTACACAAGTGTACACATTTATTGAAACTGATTGGATAGAACACTTAAGAGCCAAATATTTCACTGTGTTGAAATTATACGTCAATAAATAAAAATGGAAGGACTTATTCTTTCAAGTATTCAGTGGCCAGATTATACTTGGGGGTAGTTATGGTGATGGTGTTGTGAAGGATGCCATGGAAATGGAGATATGAGTGTGACAATCACTCTTTAGTGTGTCCTATTGCATTCATTTCTTTATAAAACACTTTATGGAAACACTTTTTTGTTAATACAGAAAGCTGTACGTATTTAGTATATTCAACTGGGTGAGTTGGGGGATAAGTATATACCCATGAAACCATCATGACCGTCAAAGCCATAGACATAACCATCGCCTCCCAGAGTTTCCCCCCACCCCTTTTATTATTATTATTTGTATGTGTAGGGGGAGAGGGCGGGTAAGAACACTTAAGTTTCTACTCTTTTTGCAAATTTTAAGTGCAGTATTGTTAGCTATTTGCACTTTGTTGTATAGTATATCTCAGTGATTGTCTCCAGGGCCCTGGGAATTACAGACTGGGAACAGATATAGAGAGGCTCATCCCGTGCCTGTAGGACATCAACAGATAACTTACGTGGTTTTCAATTTCATTTCCTGCCCTGATTTAATGCTGCCGATTTAAATTTCATAGTTTAACAAATAGCATGATAGGCTGATGTTAACAGGAAGGCACAGGACTACAGGCATGTTTTATTGTCATCATTATGATAATAAAAATAAATTAGAAGTAAATGGCCCAGGCGCGGTGCCTCACAACTGTAATCCCAGCACTTTGGGAGGCTGGGGCGGGTGGCTCACAAGGTCAGGAGTTCGAGATCAATCTGACCAACATAGTACAACACTGTCTCTATTAAAAATACAAAAATTAGCCAGATGTGGTGGTGGGCGCCTGTAATCCCAGCTGCTCAGGAGGTTGAGGCAGGAGAAGTGCTTGAACCCGGGAGTTGGAGATTGCAGTGAGCCAAGATCGCACCACTGTACTCTAGCCTGGGTGACAGAGTGAGACTCCATCTCAAAAAAAAAAAAAAAAAAAAAGTAAATGAATACCTAAGTGAAGTTTATAAGTACCAAGCTTTTGAGGAATTAGTGGAAAAAGATAATTATATCATGAGATTACTTGGAAAGTAGTATATCTATGACCTAAGGTTAAGGAAAAAGAACTAAGGAGAGCAGTATCATTAATTTATTTTTGAGACATAAGATTTGAGCTGTAAATAGAGACCAACTCTATTTAATGCCATATAACCAATTGAAAAAGAAAATAAATTATACTGAATGCAAAATGAGGGTTTTGTATTTAACAGCAATCAAAAGAGTGTTGAATGTTTCTTAAGTGGAAATGCATTGTACTAAGAAAAGAAGAGAGAATGGAGTCTGCTGAAAATGGGCCTTTACTTAGGTGCAACCAGTGGAACAGATAATTTAGTCTTTAACTAGGAGCAATCCAGTGATGATTAGTGTGAGGAAATTATTTATACCTGTATGAGCTAACGTATTAAATTTGTATTTGTGATTGGCTATATTTTGCTAGCATTTTGACATTTAAAAATCAGTACAACACTTTGTAAGGACAGAATTAAAACCAAAAAATTATTTTAAAGATTATTATAGTGATCGAAGCTAATTTTATTAATCACTGACTACAAAATTTTCTTGATTCTAAGATTCCATTGATTTATTAACATCTTCTAGGAAAAAAATGAAAAAGAAAAGAAAAGAAAGCCTACTAGGAATCTCAAATGTAAGACACATTCCAATTTCAGAACATAAAAATATGTCTTAGAATGCAGGAATTATGGTCTGACACTGTGCTAAATAATTTGCATTAAAGTAATGTTGATGAAAACAGTCAAATTCTGTAAAATATTTGAAGAGATTTCTTCTGAGCCAAATATGAGTGACCATATTCCATGACAGAGCCCTTGGGAGATCCTGAGAACAGTCTCCAAGGTGGTCAGGGTGCAGCTTGGTTTTATACATTTTGGGAGGGATGAGACATCAACCAAATACATTTAAGAAATACATTGGTTTGGCCCAGAAAGATGGGACAACTGAAAGCGGGGGGCTTCCAGGCTATAGGTAAATTTCAGCTTTTTCTGGTTGATAATTGGTTGAGTTTGTCTAAAGACCTGGGATCAACAGAAAGGAATGTCTGGGTTAAGAAAAAGGATTGTGGAGACCCAAGTTCTTAATTGCAGAGGAAGCCTTCTGGGAGTAGGCTTCAGAGAGACTAGGTTGTAAAATGTTTCTGATCTAACTTAAAGTCTGTGTTGATGTTAATGCTAATGCTGGAGCGGTATAATGAGGCCTATCCAACCCCTACTTCCCATCAGGGCCTGAAACAGTCTCTCAGGTTAAATTTTGAAAGAGCCCAGGCTGAGGATGAAGTCCGTTCAGATGGTTGGGAGGCCATAGAATTTTATTTTTGGTTTACATAATCACAGTGAATCCCCACAACAATCTTATGAAGTAGGGATTATCTTTCCTATTTATAATTATCCTGCAAAGATAATTAACTTGACCAAGATTATATTGTTAGTAATTACTGGGCATAGATTGAAGCCTAAATCCTCCTGGCTTCAAAGTCTCTGCATTGCAGAAGCTGAGATCATTCATTATTTAGTGGTCATGTCATTTCTGGTTTCTGGACGAAGGAAAGATCTTATTTTGTGAGGTGTCCTCTCCTCAATAATTTCTGAGGCTCCCTCATGGTTTAGTTCCAATCTTTCCAAGTCTGTCTTACATGGAGCAAGATGAAAATAAGAGAAGACAACTATATATGAATAAACACCAACAGATAGTGGAGTAGGGGAAAGACCAGAAGATTCTCTCTCCTTTCTCCCACCTCAGTCTCCCAAGTAGCTGCGACTACAGGTGTGTGCCACCATGCCCTGCTAAGTTTTGTATTTTTAGTAGAGACAGGGTTTCACCACATTGGCCAGACTGCTCTTGAACTCCTGACCTCAAGTGATCTGCCTGTCTCAGCCTCCCAAAGTACTGGGATTACAGGCATGAGCCACCACACCTGGCCGACCAGAAGATTCTTACCAAATATTTTAAGTCCTCACAGGCCAACATGAGCAATGCAGGGAACCTTGGTGCTTTGCAGACACCACCATGGAATAAAAAAGTGCTCCTATTTATTCATGGTCTAGATCCAGTTCATCTGAGGAGCAGCAAGGGCTTTCGCTCCAATTATCTTAAAAGCTTCAGACCTCCAAAAACACTTTAGGGATGGCCTAGTTCCTCACTATACAGAAGAAGAGTCTCAGTGAGAGAAAGTGATTTGCCCTGGTGAGTCATATAGGGAATCACTGGTAGATCTAGCAGCAGTGCTCAAATTTTTTATCAGTAATCATAATAATGACGATAACCACTACAATTTGTTGAGTATTTTACTATATGCTAGGCCCTGTGCTATTAAGCCACAATTACTCTTGCACCGACCTAATAATAGTTTTATAAGTAATTTTGACAACAACTTTGTGAGGTTGATCCTATTATTATCCCTACTTTATAGGTGAGGAAATTGAGGCTATGAGAGGTTACTTTCTTCACCCAAAGTCACTTATCTATTAAGTAAAGCAGCAGGATTCAAATCTAAGTTTATCTGATTCCAGAGCCCATGGCTTTCTCCTGCTCTTTCAATTCACAGCATAATCAATTGCATCAGTTCTCCATTGGTTTTGTCTATAATGCCTGTTTCCTCATGATAGTTGACCTCACACAAGGATGGAGATACCCACATTTGCTGTACTGATACTGACAGCTACTTTATGATGTTTCTATTTCATTAGCTAACTAAATTTTCCTACAGAAAATAAGCAATTCAAAAATTAAGGTACTAATATTTGTTCAAATAACATCTCTCTCAGCTAATATATGCCCTTTAACAAATGTTGAATATCTATCAATCATCTATCTACCTGTCTATCTATCTATCTATCTATTCAGTGATGATGGAAGTGTTTTTCCCTTTTACCAATAGCTAAAGAATAGCCCCTTTTAGCCAGTGGTTAAACTCCCATGATATTTTCCCCTCTTCTGCCTCTTCCTAGTTAATTTCATTAGTTTGGGAAAAAACATGCCATAAGCAATTGATTTAGGCCAATTGATTTCTCCACAGAATGTTCAGTAATTTTCATTGCAGGACTGGAAGCCCTCACTCTCTAGAGACAGAAGTAAAATTTCCTTTGTAATGGGCAAACTGCTGCTGTGATATTAGATTGTGATTTAGAATAAGAAATACATATTTGGTATGTCAACTTGAAACAATTGAAAAGGATCAGAATCCTGTATATCCTTTAAATGTTCCCTCAAATCTCAAAATATTTTAAAGTTCCAACAGCTTAGATTTTGAATTACTCATTTCCAAAGGCCTTTGACCTTTTCCTGGCACACAACTCCTAAAACCCTTGGAATCTCCAGAGTGATAAGTATCTTTGTATGCTAGTGAGATGACTGGTGGCTTGGGGCCACCAGAAAGAAGGCCAAGGTGTGGTTGGAGGGTTGGGACTTTCAGCCGCATTGACAGATCCCTGGGGTGGGGAGAGGGGCTGGTGGTTGGGTTGATCACCAATGGCCGATGATGTAACCAGTCATGCCTAGGTAATGAAGCCTCCATAAAAACCCCAAAGGACAGGGTTCAAAGAGCAAACACATCCACGGCTGATAGGGTGGGATACCCCAACTCCACAAAGTCAGAATAGCCTGTGCTCAGGACACTTCCAAATCTTCCCTTATGCATCTTTTCACTGGCTGTTCATCTATATCCCTTATTAATAAGCCAGGAAATGTAAGTAAAGTGTTTCCCTGAGTTCTGGGAGCAGTTCTAGCTGATTAATTGAACCTGAGAGGACAGTCATGGGAATCCTTAATTTATAGCCCCTTGATCAGAAGTGTAGATGACAATACCACTTTCTACTGGCAGCTGAAGTGGGATTTTCAGGCTATATTTAGTACAAAGGATATCATTTGGGGAGGAAGTTCGAAGAACTGCTTCCTACTGGGACTTCAAACGAAGTGGTGTACAGCTCCCAACAGAATGATCACTGTGCAACTATAACCTTGACGACTGAAAGCTTAGAAAGGTCCCCAGTTATATAACAGGCAAACTATAATGACAACATGCTGCTAAAGAAAAAAAAAATTCAATGATACTTGTTAAAGCACGGTTAGGAAGACTTTATTCAAGACCATCACTCATAGGTATAGAGACCACTTGCAATGAGATTTTGTAGTGAGGGAGTGGAATTGGGCTCAACTCTGAATACAGCATGGGAAAGTAAGAATTTATAACTGAAGAGTGGAATAAGGGCAAGTAGATGAAAAAATACTAAGAAAAACATCAAGAGTGTGGAGCATTCTGGCTAAAGCAACCTAACAGGATTCTTGCTAAAGTCATGCCAGAGTGATCATATGTCACCCGGAGGATGGTGGAGAATGAAGAACCTGATGAGATATTGAGGGTGATTAGATATCGAGGATAAGGAATTCTTGCTAAATTGACTTAGCAGTGTTCTTTGCTAAAACTGGATTTTATACAGAAGTGCACAGGTGAACCTAGGAGAAGTTTCTGACTAAAGTTTGGCCAGGTAAAAGAAATCTTTGTCAATGCCCAACATGCCACAGTGTGCTGTACATAAATACAAATCACCCTTGTTTTAATGGATGAAAAACTATTAAGCAAAATACGGAAAAATAATGGGTCCCTGATGGTATCAAAGCAGTTGGCATCACTTGGTGGATTTGAGTTGCCCTGGAGAACGGCCTCACCCTCAGATAAGGAAGCTGTGGGAAATGTTGTGACACACTTAGTCTAAATTACACCTAGGTGTGACCACTACTTATCTAACCTAGTATGGGGCACCCAACACTTTTGGGTGCAAAACATGTATCCTAACTGCACTAGGGCTGTTAGTAGACAATGGCAACAATGTGCATGGATACCCTTGATTTCCCAGAGAGGCACCTATCTCTCCAAAGGCTCTCCTCTGCCTTGTGAGCCAATGATGCTTATTACTATGAGGAGCAGCATCCAGAGGGCAAATATTTATTATCTAGAATAGGCAGATAAGAGGGATTCTCTTCCAGGAGGAAGGCAAAGTATGGGAGCCAGTCTGGAAAGTTAATGAGGCTTTAGCAAAGTGGGCAAAGCAGATGAAACAAATAATTCAGGAAAATAGTCAAACCCAGCTATGGGAAAGGGGCCTGTGCCCTGACCCAACAGGGCCTCTTGACTGTTTTTAATACAAATTGAAGTTTAAGTGGTTATGGGGCAATGGCCTTATCTTTTAGCTGCTGAAGCTCAAGGGGCACACCTGTGGGAATCTCACGGCTCTCAAAACTTATAGAAGTTCTCTGAGGGCACTTGTAATTTATATTGATATACTATGACTGCTCTTGCTCCCAAAATAGGTGAAAACAAAATATATCCTGCAGTACAGTTAGCAGGGATAAGAGCTATTATAAATACAATCTATATTCTCCGTGTAGGAGGCAGGTGGGCCCTGCTGTATAATAGCTCCCAATGGAAACCAGTCTCAGTGCAAGCCTGTGAGATGAGACAGAGTGACTGGCTTTGTCCCCATTTGACACAGAACTCAGAAGTAAACAAGTCATGGGCAATTGTAACAATGCCTGTCCTTAATAACATCTGATACATGGGCAAGGGTAGATTCTGAAGAAGCAAACACCTCTGTAATTTTTACTGAGTTGCTCTGTAATGAAACTGAACAAATGTACATGATCATATTGTGATATGATGTAATACTGGTGTTGTTGGTAAAATTTAACTACTTCATGTAAATAAGCCTTATGATAATGCTGATACTGATAATCAAACGTATTGGGAGACTGAGTTAAATTGTCCTTAGGATGTAATACCTATGGGAAATGACTGGCCTGAGGAGGAATTGGATCTAGTTAAACATCAGCTGATTTCTGTGTTAAACAGTTTTGCACAAGCTCATGACAAGGTACAAATAGCAGTAGATGAGGAAGAAATATAATAAGTGAATTAGTACAAGAATATAAAAATGTATGTAGTGGAGTTATAGGGAAAGTTTTTTGTTTCTTTAAATCTATCCTTACTCCACCCTGGCTTCTCCAAATGTTAGTCATACTTGTGTTGGTATTCTTGTTATATCTATTCTATAAATGCCACATTTAATGTAAATACTCAGAGAAATAAGATCATTTTGCTGTAAGGAGTCAGTGGCTAGTGACGCAGGGATTGGCTAGAAATAATAAGAAATGTGTGTGTGTGTATATGTGTGTATATATATATATATATAAGTTTATATATATTTATATATGTTTTGGTCTCTGCTCCCAGTCCCTGGCACAGAACTCCTAAAACCCATGTAATTTCCTAAGTGGTATGGGTGCTAGAATCCTTTGTTCTAATATTTTGTCTTTGATCTCAGTTCTGCCACAGAGCTCCTAAGACCTTTGTAATTTCCTGAGAGGTAGGAGCGTCTGACACAGAGCTCTTAATCCGTTGGAATTACGTGGGTGGCAGGAACATCTTTTGTTCTAATGAAGCAGCTCTTGGTGGGCTCCTGGAGGGGGGCTGGTCACCAGAAAGACCAAGCCAGGATCATAAGCTTGGAGCCTTCAGTCCTACCCTCCTTATTCAGCTGATCAGGCAGAAGCACAGGTCACAACCTACTGCTTTGCAATTGACATGTGAAGGAAGGGAAGTCATGTGGGACTGGGCCCTTAAACTGAGAGATCTAACTCTAACTCCAAGTAGATAGTGTTAGAATTGGATTTAATTATAGTCCACCCCAGCAGATCCCCTGAGGTCAAGAGTTCAAGACCAGCCTGGCCAACATGGTGAAACCCTGTCTCTACTAAAAACACACACACACACAAAATAGCTGGCATTGTGGCTCATGATGGTATTCCCAGCTACTTGGGAGTCTGAGGCATGAGAATCACTTGGACCTGGGGGGTGGAGGTTGTAGTGAGCCAAGAGCATGCCACTGCACTTCAGCCTGGGCAACAGAGGGAGACTCGGTCTCAAAAAAAAAAAAAAAAGGAAAAAAGAAAGAAAAGAAAAGAAAATCAAAAGCAAAATGGATGGGAACCCTAATTCTGGGAAATGTTACAAAAGGAGAAGTTTCAAAGTATTACGTGGAAACTAAGGATAAATGATGCTTAATACAACATCTTGTTTTAAGGATACTTACATCTTTTTAAAAAATATTTTAAACATTTTATCATTTTAATTGTGATTTTTAAAAAAAATACAGAAAATATAGAAAATAAAGAAACATGTTCATCTCCCAGTTTTATTCAATGTTAATATTTTGCCTTTTTTTTAAAGAACTAGAACATTAAGAGTATAACTATGTTCCACTCAGCCATTTCCATCCCCGCTCCTTAAGTCGATGCCTATCATGCCTGTAGTTATTTTTTCTTTCACTACATGTGTACATATATATTTGTGTGTATATATACATCTTTACATAAGCAGGAAAAATAATAATAACAATAATAATAATAATTTGTGTCTGCTGGAGAATTGCTCAGTGTGTGGGGAAAAACCAACACACATTTTGGTGACCAGAGATGAAATATTCTGTGTTGAGTGGTGTGTGATAGCAGAAAAAACAATTTTTTTTAATGCATATATCAGACAGCTACCCACTCCAGTATTTCCCTGCATGATTTTGAAATTGCCTGATTTCCATTCTGAGCCCTGCACTAACACTTTTTTGTGTAGGCTGTCACTGTGATGGGGCATCTGACAGGATCTCCAAGGGAAGGTCTGGTATATTACAGCTTAGTGCAGAGGTCAGGTAGAGAACTATAGTTTTCAGGCCAAGCCTTGCTTGCCACCCGTTTTCATAAATAAAGTTTTATTGTGACATAGCCGTATCCATTTTGTTTACATAGTATATTCGGCTGTGTGGAGTAGTTGTGGCTGAAACTATATGCCCCACAAAGACTGAAATATTTGCTATCAGACCCTTTACAGACCCCTGGCCTAGTGGATCTCTGTTCACTTTCAGGATTTCTCATTGAAGTGGGAGGAAAATGAGTGTCTTCTTTGCCATCTCAAATTCAATACTGGGTGGCTAGTGTAGGTAAAGCTGAACTACCAGGGAAAAATACAGATGTATAGGATGTGCTGTCTGTCCTCAAAATAATATTCACTGGTGGATCCCTTTTCAAAGAGTAGAATGCTTTTCATATCCCTCCCTGCCCGTATTATTTTCTCTGAGGAAAGAATCCAGCTAGTGTTTGCACTTGTAATTCATGACATTTATATAGCACCACAGAGCATGCATAGCCTACACATAATTTTATTGAATTCAGAGATCGGAATCATTGTTTTCCTTCCACATTTGGAGTGGGAGGGGGAAGGCAGAATGAGTCAAAAGCTGGAAATGAGAAAAAGTTTCCTGAAGCATGAAACAAAGTAGAATAGCTATTTTGCTGTGGACCAAGTGGGTAAAGACATGGCATAAACAATGTGGATTCACTAAAAGCCATTATCATGAGCATGATTCATGGGTGTGTAAAAAATTTAAACAAAAATTCCTTTACCCAGTAGTCAAATTTCTCAAATTTATGACTCACTCATCATACCCTTCTATCATCTGGAACTAAATCAAATATTCAGGTTCCATCACGTTTTGGATATTTCAGGTCTTCATTTATCATTTCTCCCCTTAAAGGGCCCTCAGGGAGAGGGCAACAGTTTGATGGATTATATATTTCAATCTTTCACACGCAGGGTAGCATCCTGTTTCGTGGTGTTAAAAGTAAAGATTGTTTCCTTTCCACAAGTAGCTTTTAAGTCCTACTCATTAACGTTTTAGATTATTTTATGGCCTTATATATGATGTAGTTTACAATGATATCATCATCAAAAATTTATGATGCTGCCACATAAAACTAGAGAAAGAAAAACTCTATCAAAAGAGGCACCTCTTTTGAAAAAGTACCTCTATTAATGTGAATACACTGCCATGTTTAAAGATGCAGAACATGTTACAAATAAATGGACATGGCTGATCGTGTTTCCCAGCCTGGCTACATTTTCATATTACTGTGATTAATTCTGTTAAAGGAGGACAATTATGACATCTGAAAGTGTGTTTTGATTTTTAAAATCCAAAAAGGAACATGCCTTTTTGGTTAAATGGAGTTATTAAAATATTCGGTAAGAATGAACTTCCCAAAAGTTAGCATAGCTTTGCTTATCATCTAGACTTAAAATTAAAAGCAGCTTTGTGTTAGATTTTAATAAACTGTATAATTTCTAAATTTTTATTTTATATATAAATATATATCTTCTTTTTATACATAAGATATATATCTAGCTATCAGGATAGCACTATGGTTTAATTAATTTTTAAATATTAACAAGGCAATTTAATCCACATTTTTGTAGGTACAGCTGGTTGCCTACATAACATTTATTCTCCTCCTTAAACTTCTTCCTCTCTACTAAAATTCTAATTTTGTGTGGCTATACACCCTCTTCGATAGGGTCATTTACGTCAGGGAAGAATGAGCCCTGATTGGTTTAAGTTAATCATGTGATTGATTTAGCTTGGCATGTGAGGCAGGCCAGTGGCCATCAGCAGAAGTCAGCTAAGGGCTTTTTGTGAGATGGTTCTTTCTCATTTGAAAAGTTTGTAAGAAAGAGTTCCTTACTGTACATTTTCAATGGGATAGCTAAAACGGTGGCAGTCATATTGAGACCTCAGGCAAGGAACTAGGGGAGGACAAGGCTAACAGGCTGAAGATGGCATAAGACAAGGAAGGAATGATGGCATCATGAGCCAAGGATTAATCAACCTTGGAGTTAAGCTGTTCTGACAATTCTTGTTAGAGGAAATGGTTTATTTTCTTTAGTATCTAAGCTAACTTATATTGATGCTTTGGTAACTTGCAGCCTAAAGAAGCCTGACTGATACAGGCCTGAAAGTCAAGCTACTACTTAGCTATTTTGGGGGTTCCTCTCAAAATAGTAACATCAACCCAAAGGAAGAAAGTAGACACACTGTCACTTTAGTATGCCATCTTCAACCATCTAGTGGGCATCTATTGATTTTAATTTTATTTAAATCTAAGGAATAACTACTCTGTTCTGAGTGTCCTGCACTTAACCAAGCTGATTGTCCAAGGAGAAGATATTTCTCTACTGTGACAAGTTCTCCTATTTCCTAATTAAAGTACAATTAATACTCTGAAACAAGAGTAGCAAACTTTTTCATAAGAACTCACACATGGTAAAGAAAGAACTAGAGTGTTGACAATTACAAAGCATCAGTGATTAAATGAGAGTTAGAGGCTGATATGGTTTGGCTGTCTGTCCCCACCCAAGTCTGATCTCGAATTGTACTCTCCACAGGTCAAGGGAGGGACCTGGTGGGAGGTGAATGGATGATGGGGGTGGTTTCCCCCATGCTGTTCTTGTGATAGTGAGGGAGTTCGCATGAGATCTGATTGCTTGATGAGTGTCTGGCATTTCCCCTGTGCTGACTCTCACTCACCTGCCACCTGGTAAGATGTGCCTTGCTTCTCCTTCACCTTCTGCCATGATTGTAAGCTTCCTGAGGCCTCCTCTGCCATGCATAATTGTGAGTCAATTAAACCTTTCTTCTTTATAAAGTACCCAGTCTCAGGTATTTCTTTATAATAGTGTGAAAATGGACTAATACAGAACCCATATTGTGAATGTATCTTTTTAATCATTAACCAGGTGAAAATGTGAACGTTTCTTACTTGAACTAGCACATAGTATCTTAAATTTTAAAAAGAAGCATATAAATATCTTTGTTTAGGAATGGAAACATATACATGTTATACACACATATCTCCAAATTATGTAGAAAATGTGTATGCTTAGTTTGCATACAGTTGTGGATGAGTGTATTCTCTCTCTCACACACATGTACATATGTACATTAAACAGACACATGCAAACACATGTGTAAACACACGAGAAAAGGTCTGGAAGGATTTACCTAAAACTATGAATTCTTCTCTGGATGTTAAAGTAGTGGAGATAAATTGAGGGACACAGAAATAGGAGGGCACCAGAGGATATGATATCTATGCTATGACTTTATACTTTCTGTGAAAAACACAGATGTTTTTATTATATGTATATATATGACTTATAAGTTCAAGAGCCTTAAAATCTTATACTTTTTGATTTAGCAATTTCTCCTTTACTAACTCATCATATAAAAATAATGTTAAATGTGGAAAAGATTTATATACAAAGATAATTTTCTACAGAATTATTTGTAATAGAAAATATGTGAAGAAGCCAAGATGGCTGAATAGACACAGTCAGGAAGAGCTTCTCTCAACAAGAGAGAACAGACAACCAGGTAGATTAGCACACTCTGAATAGATCTTTGAAAAGAAAGCATTAAAAGTGTACAGAGGGAGGATGCAGATCCCCGGCTGAAAGGGAAGGAAGCTGGGAACCTTGCACAGGGTTGCTGAGCGCCAGGACTTGTTACTGGCCCTAAGTGGCTCCTGGGAAAGGGGTGAATGGAATAAGCATGGAATGGCTCACTCTTGCCATGGACCTCTGGAATCCCAGCTGAAGGAGACCCTACAATCCCCATGGACATTTGAGCTGGCACAGGGAATGGGATAGTTGGCAGGGATGGAACTCTAGCTTGCATGGAGGCCAGAGGGTTTTGTGCAGGAAGAGCTACAGTAGAGTACAGCCATGGGTACCCATAAACCAAGGCTCACCACACTCCTCTAGGTGGCTTTAGCCTTTGTTGACTGCTGGACAAGGACAGAGAAGGATTATCTTTCTTGTAGGATGGAGCCAGTCTGATCTAAGCAACACTCTGTCTGTTGGCCTATCCCAGAGTCCCTACTGGCTACAGCCTCTTGCAGCGTGGCCTCAGCTGTCCATCCACGGTGCTTGCCAGCAGCCACATAATAGCTCTTTCACCAGTAGATGCCACCTAATAGTCAGAGAGCTGCTGCTGGTGGGCCCCCACTGATGAGCACCTGCCCACAGTCCTCCCTGGCCAGCACATACTCACCTGCAGCTTTCCTCAACTGCTGCTCAGTCACACATTCTCCTGCAGCCTCCCCCTGCTTCATTAATGCAAATGCAGGATCTGGCATTTTCTACTACCTCCTGCATGCTCATGCATGGACATGGCTGCTGCCCACCACCTCCCTGCTGAAATACTTTTGCCAGCATTCCTCATTGGAGGGTTGTTGCCAGCAGACTAGGAACACTTCAGTCCCTTCAATGCAGCAGGTACTGAAACTTGAGGGCCCAAAGAAAAAAGCCATGGCCCAGTCCCAGCATCCCCAGGGTTAGAGTACAAATTTCTAGAGTGCTGAGCTTAGCTTTGGCCCTCTGAACTAATAAAGAAGCAAAGCCAATAGACAAAACCCAACTTATACCACAGTGAAACCCACAAGGGCATCAAAGAATATAAGATCAAAGGGCTCTATCCAAAGGGAACAGCTTTAAAGATTAAAGGAACATCAGCCCACACAGATGAGAAAGAACCAGCAGAAGAACTCTGGCAACCCTAAAAGCCAGAGTCTCTTCTTAGCTTCAAATAACCTCACTAGCTCCCAGGTAATGGCTCTTAACCAGATGGAAATGGCTGGAGTGACAGACACAGAATTTAGAATCTAAATGACATTGAAGATCATCAAGATTGAAACCCAATCCAAGGAATCTAAGGAATCCAGTAAAACGATTCAAGAGCTGCAAGACAAAATAGCCATTTTAAGAAAGAATGAAACTGATCTTATACAGCTTAAAAACTCACTACAAGAATTTCATAATAAAATCGGAAATATTGGAGCAAAACAGACCAAGCTGAGGAAAGAATTTCAAAGCTCAAATGCCAGTTCTTTAAATGAATTCAGTTAGACAAAAATTTTTTAAAAGAATTTTTAAAAATGAATAAAACTTCTGAGAAATATGGGATTATGTAAAGAGACCAAATCTATGACTCATTGACATCCCAGAAAGAGAGAGAGAGCAAGCAACTTGGAAAACATATTTGAGGATATTGTCCACAAAAGTTTCCACAATCTCCCTAGAGAGGTTTACATGCAAATTCAGGAAATTCAGAGAACCCCAGTAAGATACTATACAAGACAATGATTCCCAAGATACAGTCATCAGATTCTCCAAATCAATGTGAAAGAAAAAAATATTAAAGACAGATAGAGAGAAGGGGAAGGTCAAACACAAAGGGAATTCTTTCAGGCTAACAGTGGACCTTTCAGTAGAACCCTTGCAAGACAGAAGAGACTGGGAGTCTATATGTAGCATCCTTAAAGAAAAGAAATTCCAATCAAGAGTTTTATATCCAGATGAATTAAGCTTCAAAAGCAAAGGAGAAATAAAATCCTGTTCAGCTAAACAAATGCTAAAGTAATTTATTCCCACCAGAACCTGCCTTATGAGAGGTCCTTGAGGGGGTGTTAAATGTGAAAAAGAAAGACCAAAGCACACTGAAGTAGATAGACCATCAACAGTATAAAGCAATTATACTATCAAGTCTACATAACAACAAGCTAACAATATGATGACAATATCAAATCCTCACATCAATATTAACCTTGAGTATAAATGGGCTAAATGCCCCACTTAGTAGACACCGAGTGACAAGTTGTATAAAGAAGCAAGACCCAACTGTATGCTGTCTTCAAGAGACCCATCTCTCATGTAATGACACATAGGCTCAAAGCAAAGGGATGGAGAAAGATCTATCAAGCAAATAAAAAACAAAAGAGAGCAGAGGCTGCTGTTCTTATTTCAGAAAAAAACAAACTTTAAATGAACAATGATCAAAAAGGACAAAGAAGGGAATTACATAATGATAAAGCTTTAGCTGTCCTAAATATAATATATGCACCCAACTCAACAAGAAGACTTAACTGTCCTAAATATATGTACCTAATAATAGAGCACTCAGATTTATACAACAAATTCTTAGAGACCTATGAAGAGACTTTAGATAACCACTCAATAATAGTGGGAGTCCAGCACCCCATTGAGAGTGTTGGACAGATCACTGAGGCAGAAAACTAACAAAGATATTTGATAACTCAACTAGACATTTGGCCAAATGGACATAACAGACATCTACAGAATACTCCACTCAACAACAACAGAACACACGTTCTTCTCTTCTGCATATGGGACATATTCTAAGATCAACAACATGCTCAGCCATATAGCAATTCTCAACAAATTCCAAAAGAACCAAAGTCATACTAAGCACACTCTCAGACCAGAGTGCAATAAAAATAGAAGTTAATATTGACAAGGTCTCTCAAAACCATATAATTACATGGAAATTAAACAATCTGCTCCTGAATAACTTCTGAGTAAAGAATGAAATAAAAGCAAAAATCAAGAAATTATTTCAGACTAATGTAACCAAATATACAGTATGCCAGAATCTCTGGGAAAGAGCTAAAAGAAAGGTTAAGACGAAAGTTTACAGCAGCAAATTCCTATATCAAAAAGTTAGAAAGACCTCAACTTAACAACCTAACATTACAGCCAGAGGAACTACAAGAACAAACCAGCCCCAAATCTAGCAGAAGAAAAGAAATAACCAAAATCAGAACTGAGCTGAATGAAATTGAGATTTGAAAAATCCATACAGAAGACCAACAAAACCAAAAGTTTGTTCTTTGAAAGAATAAATAAGATTGATAGACCATTAGCTAGATTAATAAATAAAGAAATAGAGAAGATCCAAATAAACACAATCAAAAATGACAAAGGGGACATTACCATTAACCCCACAGAAATACAAAACACCCTCAAAGACTATTATGAACACTGTTATACACACAAACTAGAGAACCTAGAAGAAATGGATAAATTCCTGGAAACAAAAAACCTGCCAAGATTGAACCAGGAAGCAAATAAATATCTGACTAGACCAATGTTGAGATATGAAATTGAATCAATAATAAAAAACCTGCCAACCAGAAAAAGCCCTGGACCAGATGGATGCACAGCCCAATTCTACCAGACATATAAGTAAGAGCTGATGCCAATCGTACTGAAGTTATTAAAAAAACATTGAGGAGGAAAGACTCCTCCCTAACTCATTCTATGAGGTCAGCATCATTTTGATACCAAACCTGGCAGAGATATAATGAAAAAAGAAAAGTTCAAGCCAGTATCACTAATGAACAAAAATGCAAAAATCTTCAACAAAATACTAGCAACTTGAATCCAGTAGTACATTAAAAAGCAAATCCACCATGATTAACTATGTTTTATTCTGGAGATACAAGTTTGGTTCAACTTACACAAATCAATAAATGTGACTTATCACATAAACAGAACTAAAGAAAAACCACATGACCACCTCAATAGACACAAAAAAGGCTTTTGATAAAATTAAACTTTCCTTCATGTTAAAAACTTTCCAAAAGAACGTACTTCAAAATAATATGAGATATCTGTGACAAACCCACAGCAAACCTCATACTGAACCAGGCAAAAGTTGGAAGCATCCTGCTTGAGAACCAGAACACGACAAGGATGTCCACTCTCACTACTCCTGTTCAACATAGTGCTGGAAATCCTAGCTAGAGCAATTAGGCAAGAGAAAGAAATAAAAGGCATTTAAATAGAGAAGAGAAAGTCAAACTATCTCTCTTCACAGACGATATGATTCTATACCTAGAAAACTTCATAGTCTCTGTCTAAAGGCTCCTAGAACTGATAAACTACTTCAGTAAAGTTTCGAGTTACAAAATCAATGTACAAAAACAGCAGCATTTCTGTACACCAATAATGTCCAAGCTGAGAGCCAAATCAAGAGTGTAACACCCTTCAAAATAGCCACAAAAATTAAAATACCAATGAATACAGCCAACCAAGGAGAATAAAAGATCTCTACAATGAGAATGAAGAAACATTGCTGAAAGAAATCAGAGATGACACAAACAAATGGAAAAACATTGCATACTCGTGGATAGGAAGAATCAAAATTGTTAAAATGGCCATTCTGACCAAAGCAATTTACAGATTCAATGCTATTCTGATCAAACTACCAACATAATTTTTCAGAGTTAGAAAAAAACATTCTAAGATTCATATGGAACTAAAAATCAGCCCAGATAGCCAAAACAATTCTAAGCAAAAAGAACAAAGCTGGAGGCTTCACGCTACTTGACTTCAAACTATACTACAAGGCTACACTAATGAATACAGCCTGGTATTTGTAAAAAACAGACACATATGCCAATGGAACAGGTTAGAAAACTAAATAAACTAATAAAGCCACACATGTGCAATCATTAGATCTTCAGGAAAGTTGACAATAAAAAGCAATAGGGAAAATACTCCCTGTTCAATGAATGGTGCTGAGACATCTGGCCAGCCATATACAGAAGATTGAAACTGGACCCCTTCCTTTCACAGTATGCAAAAATCAATTCAAGATGGATTAAAGACTTAAATGTAAAACCTAAGACTGTAAAATCCCTAGCAGAAAACCTAGAAAAAACCATTCTGGACATAGGCCTTGGCAAAGATTTCAGGATGAAGATGCTGAAAGCAATTGCAACAAAAATAAAAATTGACAAATGAGATCTAATTAAACTAAACAGCTTCTGCACAGAAAAATAAGCTATCAACAGAGTAAACAGACAATCTACAGACTAGGAGAAAATGTTTGCAAACTATGCATCTGACGAAGGTTTAATATCCAGAATCTATAAGAAACAAACAAATCAACAAGCAAAGAGCAAACAACTCCATTAAAAGTGGGCAAAGGACATGAATAGTCATGTTGTGGAAAGTCAGGGACCCTGAACAGAGAGACCGGCTGGAGCCGAGGCAGAAGAACATAAACTGTGAAGATGTCATGGACATTTATCACTTCCCCAATCAATACTCTTATAATTTCTTATGCCTGTCTTTACTTTAATCTCTTAATCCTGTTATCTTCATAAGCTGAGAATGTACATCACCTTAGGACCACTATTGTACAAACTGAATGTAAAATATATATGTTTGAACAATATGAAATCAGTGCACCCTGAAAAAGAACAGAATAACAGCGATTTTCAGGGAACGAAGGAAGATGACCATAAGGTCTGACTGCCTGCGGGGTCAGACAGAATAGAGCCATATTTTTCTTCTTGCAGGGAGCCTATAAAAGGATGTGGGAGTAGGAGAAATATCACTGAATTCTTTCAGGGTCTCACTGAATTGAGACCCTAGGGAAGGAATGTATTCCTGGAGGTAGGTCTATGGACAGCCACTCTGGGAGTGTCTGTCTTATGCGGTTGAGATAAGGACTGAAATATGCCCTGGTCTCCTGCAGTACCTTCAGGCTTACTAGGATTGGGAAATTCCAGCCTGGTAAATTCTAGTCTGATCAGTTGTCTGCTCCCAAACTCTGTTTCCTGTTAAGATGTGTATCAAGACAATGCATGCACAGTGGGACATAGAACCTCATCAGTAATTCTAATTTTGCCTTTCCTTGTGATCTTTATGGCCCTTCGAAGCATGTGATCCTTGTGACCTACTCCCTGTTTGTACAGCCCCTCCCTTTTTAAAATCCCTAATAAAAACTTGCTGGTTTTGCGGCTCGGAGTCACCGTCACAGTCCTACCAATATGTGATGACACCCCCAGAGGCCCAGCTGTAAAATTTCTCTCTTTGTACTCTTTCTCTTTATTTCTGAGACCAGATGACACTTAGGGAAAATAGAAAGAACCTATGTTGAAATATCGGGGGCTGGTTCCCCCAGTATAGTCCCTTCTTAAAGCAGACATACATGCAGCCAACAGCATATGAAAAAAATGTTCAGTATCACTAATCACTAGAGAAATGCAAATCAAAATCACAATGAGATACTATCTCACACCAGTCAAAATGGATATTATTGAAACAGAGTCAAAAAATAATAGCTATTGGCAAGATTGCAGAGAAAAGGGAATGCTTATACACTTCTGGTGGGCATGTAAGTTAGTCCAGCCACTGTGGAAACATTTTGGATATTCCTCAAACCACTTAAAACAGAAGTACCATTCAACCCTGTAATCCCATTACTGTGTATATACCAAGGGAATATAAATCATTCTACCATAAAGACAATGTAGTATATTCATCACAGCACTTTTTACAATAGCAAAGACATGGAGTCAAACTAGATGCCCAATAGTGGTGGATCAGATAAAGAAAATGTGGTACATATACATCATGGAATACTATGCAGCCATAGAAAAGAATGAAATCATGACCTTTGCAGCAACAATGGATGCACCTGGAGGCCATTATCCTAAGCAAATTAACACAGGAATAGAAAACCAAATACTGCATATCCTCACGGATAAGTGGGTTCTTATCACTGAGTACACAAGGACACAAAGAGGGAAACAATAGACACTGGGGCTTGCTTGAAGTTGGAGAGTGGAAGGAGGTTGAGGATTGAAAAACTACCTATTGGATACTATGCTCACTACCTGGGTGATGAAATCGTTTGTAAACCTAATCCTAGCACCACGCAATTTACCCATGTAACAAACCTGCACATGTACCTACTGAATCTAAAATAAAAATTGGAAGAAAATAGAGATTTTTAAAACTATAAGATCATAACATGCATAACTATACAAACACATTTTAAAATTGGAATGAATGAATATTTTCTAGAAAAGAAAATGACCACAACTGGCCACAGAAAAAAAATAAAAGACCTGAAGAGACTAGTAATCATAGAAAAATCTGAAGATATATTCTGATAACTTTCTTTTCTTAAAAAAAATCACCAAACTCTTTTAAAAATGATTTCACAAGAGATTTCTTTTATAATAAATACATTCTCTCCCAGTTTTTAAAAACTGTTCTAAAGTTTAGAAAAATATAGAAAACTTCCTAAATCATTTTAGGGAACTAGCATAGCCATGAGACCAAAATCTATGGTAGCACATATACAAAAACACTCTATGACAGTTTAATTTATAAACATAAATTTAAAAAATCTAAATAAGACATAAGCAACTCAAATTCAGAAGTACATGAAAAGAAAAAGATGTATCACCATCATGTAGAGTTCATCCCAAGATGAACTATTCCAAGTATGGCTCAACATTAAGAAATGTAAATATCCTTTACTTGTTGAATTCTGTCAACCAGAAACCAGTAAGTGTGTCTTATGTAATGGTTTGGTAGTGGAAAAATTTCTTTTAAAACAAACATAGAATTCTTATTGTCATTACTACCACTAAATATGGACTGGAGGTAGTAAGCAATGTAATAAGACATTTATTTGTAAAAGAAGAGGTGATCTTGTAATTATTTTCAGAGATTTTTTATCATTTACCTAGAAATGGTAAATTGATATGACTACCCTTCACAGTTTAAAAAATGTCTCCATTTCCTACAACAAAATCTATAAATCCATCTATATAGGTTCCTATATTTTCTAGTTATTCTCCCTTTTGAATAGAAGATACGTCTCTGATCCTATCAAAGATCAGTCTCTCTACTCAAGCCCTGGGGTTTAATCCTTTCTCTTCCCTCAGCAATTTTGCTTATGCGTGCTTTCTTCTCTCTCCTACACCTTTGATTTCTTCCTTTCTGCTGGGTTATTGACTCATCTCAGAAGAGATACAAGCTCTGATATCTAAAATATTTTGAATAAGAGCAAATCATTCCCTGATCCCGCTTCATCCCCTTTTGCTACTACTCTATTTCTTTGTTCGCATTACAACAAACCTTCTTTAAGGGGTTAATTGTCTACTCTAGTTGTCTTCATTTCCTCATCTTCCATATTACTCGACCCATTTCAACATGGCTTTCACCCCAATATTTCACTGAAGCTGGTTTTGTGAAGGTCATCAACTACACCTTCTTTTTTCCCAACTTCTCAGCAGCTCTTGATGGAGTTCTTGATGGAGCTCTCTTCTTAAATCTCCATCCTCACTTGGCTTCTGTGACATCACTCTTTCCCGTGGTTACTTCTCCATTTTCTCCAGCCCTTTTGCTATCTCCTCCTTCTCTACCTGACATCTAACCACCACACTGACACAGAGTTTGGTCATAAGCTCTTTCTTCTCCCTCTTCTTCTCCTTCTTCTGTTTCTTCTTCTTCTTCTCCTTCTCCTTCTCCTTCTCCTTCTCCTTCTCCTTCTCCTTCTCCTCCTTCTCCTTCTCCTTCTCCTTCTCCTTCTCCTTCTCCTTCTCCTTCTCCTTCTCCTTCTCCTTCTTCTTCTTCTTCTTCTTCTTCTTCTTCTTCTTCTTCTTCCTCTCCTTCCTTCTTTTTCCTCTTCTTCATTTTTTTTTTTGAGATGGATTCTCACTCTGTCACCATGCTGGAGTGCAGTGTCTTGATCTCGGTTCACTGCAACCTCTGCCTCCCGGGTTCAAGCAATTTTCCTGTCTCAACCTCCTGAGTAGCTGGGACTACAGGCACATGCCATCACGCCCAGCTAATTTTTGTATTTTTAGTAGAGAGAGGGTTTCACCATTTTGGCCAGGGTGGTCTTGATCTCTTGACCTCGTGATCTGCCCGCCTCGGCCTCCCACAGTGCTGGGATTACAGACATGAGGCACGACACCCGGCCGCTCTTTCTTTTTTAACTTTACTATCTTCCTACATTATCCCATCTAGTCCTACAGCTTTAAATTCTAACTACATGTATAAATTTCAGGTTTATATCTCCAGGATTGATTGTTCCCCTGAGCAACAAATTCATCTATGTAAGCATGTATTTGACATATTCACATGGATGTCAACTAGGCATTTCAAAATAAACATTTCCCAAACAGAATCCTTGATCCTCCCTCTCCCTTGATGATCTACCATTCTCCAGTGTTTGTTATCTCAACAAATATTACCACAAATCACCCAGTTATTCAAGCCAAAAGCCTAATAGTCCTCTCCATTAAATGCATTAGTGAGTCTGATTCAGTCTACCTCATAGTTTGAGGTACTGCCAATCCAGTCAAGCCACCATCACTCTTAACTCCTGCAATGCAACCTCTCCTATTTCTACTCTTGTTTACTTGAAGATGTTTCTCCACACAGCCTGAGCAATAATTTTAAAGCATAAATCAGATTGTTTCACTACTGTGCACTTTCAGTAGTTCCCAACTGCACTTGGAATATTTGAGATTCTTGCCCTGGCCTAACCCGACTTCTATTATCTTGGGTTTCTATTTATTTATCTGAACTCTCCCCCTTGCACACTTAGATCCAATTTCTGCTCCTTGCACTGCCAGATGCTTTCTAGCATCAGGGCCTTTGGGTTAGTTGTCTTCTCTTCTAGAAAGTTCTTGGCACGACTGGGTCCACTTTCTCCTTAGTCTCAAGCATGTCCTCAAAAAGGCCTTCCTTGGTCATACACCTGTGTATGACCTCTTCACTCTTCGTTACATCATTCTGTTTTACTTCCTCCATAGCACTAAAATATGTATTTGTTTCTTTGTTTATGACTCATTTTCCTACACTGGAATGCAAAGTCTCTGTGGGCAAAGACCTGGCAATATCTCCAACGTTTGACACATAATGGGTGTTCAATAATTCTTTAATAAAAATCTAGATAGCAACTATTTGATTATTCAAATTAATAAATGAGTTAAAAAAGGTGACTACACTGTAGCAATAGGTAAATTTTAGGAGTATTCCTTTCCATAAGTAATAACAAATTTGAAAATTTAATAGATTTAAAAAATCTTGCCGGGTGCAGTGGCTCACGCCTGTAATCCCAGCACTTTGGGAGGCCAAGGTGGGTGGATCACGATGACAGGAGTTCACGACCAGCCTGGCCAAGATGGTGATCCCATCTCTACTAAAAATACAAAAATTAGCCAGGCACGGTGGCAGGCGCCTGTAATCCCAGCTGTTCAGGAGGCTGAGGCAGGAGAATTGCTTGAATTTGGAGCATAGAGGTTGCAGTGAGCCGAGACTGTGCCACTGCACTCCAGCCTGGGCGACAGAGTGAGACTCCGTCTCAAAAAAAAAAAAAAAAAAAAAAAAAAAAATATATATATATATAGATAGATAGATAGATAGATAGATAGATAGTTAGATAGATAAGGGCAACAAAACCTTATGAAACACCTATCAGTAAACCTGACAGGGAATATACTAGAATCTATTTGGAGAAAACTATAAAACCTAATTGAAATATGTAAGAGAAAATCTGAATAAATAGACTAATATATCATATTCCTGGGTAGGATTAAATAAACTAATTTCTACAAAATAAATTGACAGAGTCAAGTGAGTCTTAATAAAAATCTTTTTTTTTTTTTTTTTTTTTTATTAACAGAAATGAGGTCTCACTATGTAGCCAGGCTGGTCTTGAATTCCTTGGCTCAAGTGATCCTCCTGCTTCCACCTCCCAAAGTGCTAGTATTACAGACGTGAGCCAACATGCCCAAACCTTCAATAGTAATCTTAACACGATTTTAAAAAACGTAATGAGAGTCAATTCTAAAACTTTTCTGAAGAAGAAAATAAGAATATCTAAGAAAACTTTCTTAAACTTTTTAAGGGAAAGAATAATGGAGGATGGTAAAGACTTACCTTTCCTGATGTTTTAAAAAATTAAAATAAATTTAAAAATTAAAATGACAAATATTAAGATAGTGTAGAAATGGCATAGGAGTGAACTACACCAGTGTAACAGACTAGAAATCTATGATGTATGTTAACTGCAATGTTTCAAATTAGGGGTATGGACATAACATTTAGTAAATAGTGTTGAAAAAGTTGTCAATTTTTAAAAATAAAACAAAATCTCTACCAAGCACTGTACACAAATGCAAATTCCTTATGGATTCAGGTATTAAACAAAAAATACAACTAGAAAATAATAATAAGATGAAATTTTTCCAATATTCTTACAATGTAAGTATTGGAGATATAAAACCCCAGAAACTATTAAAGCAGCTGAAAATTTAAATTCTTTTAATAAAAAATAAATCATAAACAAAATTCAAAAAGAAGTACTAAAAACATTATTTGCAACATACAACACACAAAAGTCTCAATATCCAGAATATACGGAAAATAACTATAAATCAGTATATATATAAGACACACATCATAGCAGAAAAATGCAGAGATCAGGAACAGATAACTTACAGAAGAAATACAGCTGTCCACTTGAAAACATGAATAAATGCTGAGCCTCACAAAAAAATTGTGGAAATACAGTTTTCAAAACAATAATATTGTTTTGACCCATCATTATGCTGGCAAGATATTGAGAAAATGGACATTCTCATAGACTATATGTTACACCCTTACTGGAAAGAAACTTGTCAATAGTGTCAAAGTGTTAAATATATCTTCCTTTAAGCCAGTAATTGTCATTCCAGGGGATCTATCTAAAGAAATACTAGTGTAAGCACACAAAAAAGTAAATTCTTTCTATCATTATTAGTAATAGCCAAAAGAACAAAAAAAATACTGAAATATTGATCAGTTGGGAAATGGCTAAAATAACTTATGGTACATCTATACCACAGAATGTATGCAGCATTTAAGAATAATTCAGTAGACCCATAGATAAGATCTGGAAAAATCACCATGTTAAAAAAAAAAAGAAACTACTAAGCTGCAGGGAACAATATATACAGTACAATTTCGCACATGCACAGGCCCTCTTAGAAACTGATGCAGTTTCTGTCCACTGTGGGTAATATGGCTCAGGTGCAGCTGAAATAACACAAGTTACAGCTCTTCTAATTTCCATCTGGGTATGTAGGGCAGCCTATTTAACCTCTGCTTCTTCATATGTAGTATGGAAAAAATAATCTGCCTCTCACATTTATTATGGGAATTAAACCAAATAGAATAAAATAAGTAGAGCTTATTTTATTAATTTAATTAAACCAAGTAGAATAAATTTAATTTAATTAAACCAAGTAGAATAAAATAAGTAAGCCACTGCCTGGTACATGTTATATCCTCCATAAGGGAACACATTATTTCTGATGGTGACAGTGATTGTGATGATGGTGGTGGTAACAATAGTAGCAACAACTCACATTTGTTTCGCCAAGGACTCTAGTAAGTCCCTTCTAGGCGTCATCTCATTTTATTGTTGCAATCACCTGAGGAGTTGTGTACTATATTATATATAACATTCTGAATTTATAGATGAAGACAGTGAGTTCTAGTGAGCTTAAGTATCTGCTGGATATCATGACCTAGCAAGTAATAAAGTCCGGGAATGGAGCTGAAATTTTACTGACTCCCAAGCCCTCTCTAAATCACCATGTTACTTGTTCCTTTGAGCCAGGAGCCAGGAAGTCTGCTTTATCTGGTTACCCAGGGAGGCAGATTACCCAATACATTCTCAACATCATTCCTTGAAGTATGCTTGGTAGACTGCATATACCAGATTTACTTTCAGAACCAAAACCTTAGGGTGGAGCCCTCAATATTCATTTTATTTATTTATTTTTGTTGTTGTTTGTTGTTTTAATTTTTTAAAAAAACATGCTACCCAACTGAACCTAATATACTCTGACTTTGGAGAAACAAAAGCTAACCGTTCCAATTATGTGGCAGGAATACAGACAGATAAAACATGCCTTGGCTACATCCCACCTTCACATGCTTGTTTTTTCTATCAGAATGACTAACTCTCTATTTCCAGGTTAATTTTTTTTTATCCCTTCCACTCCCAGGCATAAGCTATAACATCATACTGTACTTGCCACCTGTAGCTGAGGACACATTCCAGTGATGACTTTGTATTACTCTCGTCCCTGACCTTTATATTATGCTGGGAGTTTAGGCAAGGCTGAATTTGGATTTTCCTCAGTCTAAGTCATTAAAGAAGTCATAAAGGACTGGGTCTTCTGGATGTTATGTAGTCCCCCTAGGCGCATAAATTCTGAAGTGTATATAAGCTGACTCTGGACCAAGAAATTGGGCTATATATTTCTCTCTATCTGCTTCTCAGGCTCTCTCTCCCACTGCCTTCTTCCTGCTCATTCTCTTCTTTCCCTGTTTCTATGTATCTGTCTCTTTCTGACACACACACACACACACACACACACACACACACACACACACACACACACATTTAGGAAGCAGGAAGGCATCAGGTCCTAGCTGTTCTATGGTACTGAGATCAATCAGGGCAAAAATGAGAGTTCATTTCTTACTTGCTTCTCTGTCTCCAGCCATGTCCTTTCTATCCCTGGTGCCTCACTGTCTTTAGGACACTACACATTTATTCTTAAAACTTTCTCAACTGCCTAGTACAGAAGAAAGCAGAACATTGAAGGACCATCACAGCCTGTACACATGAAGGTCAAATGCTTCCCCTGTGGTTAGATTGCCATGTAAATTCTTTTACTTGCTTTATTCTGGTTGTAGCAATTCAGGATATGTGTGTTTGGAAACTCCACAGAAACAGGTCATCTGTAATTCACTACAGCATCCCTCTCCTGTAGCTACACTTGCGTGTAAGGTACAGCAGTAGGAGTTTTTGTTTTTGTTTTTGTTTTTGTTTTGGCAGTTACCACGTTCCTTGGAGAATTAGAGCAAGCAGAAGAAACTAAATCTCTCTTCAATGCACCCTGCTCAGATAAAATGGGAAGCAGACAAAAGCCTGTTCAATGCCACTCAGTCTTTGTCACACTCTAGACCTAGCTTACACTTGTACTAGAGGGTTATTGATTTAACTTACATTCTTCCTTTTCAAATATGCATTAAGCAGGATCAGCAGGAAATATGAGTTTTCCCCCTTTTCCCTCCAAAGTTTCCTGTTGGTGGACTTTCCACAGATGTTTCTGTTTGTAGCAGCAAGGCACAAACAACTTACTGCTCAGAAAAGAAGCAAACAGCTTGGCTAATAGCAATGCAGCTCTGACGAAAACTCTCCAGTGAGTCAAGGAGGGAATGTGGTTATTGTAAACATTTATCCATCAGGTAGTGGGTCTCTTTAATCCCCTACTCTGCCGAACTTCAGTGAACCCCTGAGGCAGGCCCCTGACCAACCTGCCAGGACTTCAAAGGGAGCATGCCTGGGAAGTGTGTGGCTCTGGTGGGGTGCAGCCCCTTTCCTGGGGCTGGAGGGGCTTAACTCATGCTTACAGAGTTTGAAGGGAGCCCCATCTCCATGGGGCAGTCCGCTTGGGGTTAGGATTGCCAGATTTGGTAAGTAAAAATACAGAACAGCCAGTTAAATTTGAATCTCAAATACACATTTTTTTTTTTAGTGTAAGTATGTTCCACACCACATATGAGACATACTTATACTTGTTTATCAGGAATTCAAGACTAACTGGCTGTCAGGTATTTCATCCAACATATTCTGTTAGGGTTCCTCTCTTTGACAAGCCATGGGTTTTTTCAGGATTATTTCTTTCAGGGATCATTTTTCCTCCTTGCAGCTGGACCTATTGGGCTTTGCATTTGGAAACTCTGAAAGTGAAATATCCCTTCCCTCACTCTTTTCTCCGGAGGGTATCCAGGTGTATAGATCCAGTAAAGTCTTTGATTTCACTTTCTGGCAGTGAATCCTTAGCATGGAGCCAAATTCTCCCAGTGGACAAGTTCCTCTGTGGGAAAGGGTGAGGCAGAGCCAAAGTTATTTTAACTCTTTCAAGCCCCCAGGATTCCATTTTGTAGAAGACACTCTCAGGACAGTAATGCTCCAAGAGGCTAACGACTTCACCCAAAAGTCTCATTTGATCAGTGTCTTCTTAGAATCCCAGCTTAGTTCATCACAGATCAGGTGTGGAGGGTACTTTCGCTTTATGTATGAATCAGATCGGTGCTGATGGCCAAACCCATCATTAGTGTTTTCTTAATGCCAGCAACAATACCAGTATGCCTGCTTGTGGTGACCTAACAAGTCAGCCAGGGAATGGGGCTGAAAACACCTTGTTTTCCAGGTTCAGACCTATCACTTGTAGGGAGATTTTAAGTTGTGTTGCATAGAACCCAAGGTGTGGCTGAGCAGCCTGGATCCTGGACCCCCTCAGCTCCATGCCAACCAGAGTGGCTCCATTCATAACTGTTATATACTTAGGGTTTTATCTAATGCTGTTTGAAAGAAGGGTTCTTTGGCTGCAAGCAAGTTTGAAAACAACTGAACTAGGATGAGCTCTAACTTCTCTTTTGACAGTGTCCACATTTTGACAATGCTTTCTCCAAACCCTTCACATGGCATTTGTGGCTGTCTATACATTAATGCCATGTCCCTTGTTTCCCATTACCAACCTGTGTTTACTTTGGTTCCATTCACAATGCACTGGGAATGTTTGTTCCCTAAAGAACCCACCCTCCTTTACTCTTCTACTTCTCTGTTCTGCAAAACTCTTCTTATCTTTCCAACCCTGATTCAAATTGGTCCTCCAGGGAGAGGTCCCCAGCTCCCCCTTCTCCGAGAGTTGGAAATAAGCTCTTCTTCCTGCACACTGCCAGACTGTTTTGTTCATATCCATGCTACGAACACACTCCTCATTCACTGTTGATGCAGCTGCCTCTCAGACTTGATTTTAAGCTCTTAGAGAGTAGGAAACTGCTCTCTGTGTCTCTCACAAACCCAGCGTGGGACATTGCATGCAGCAGTGCCGGACAAAAGTTCATTTCGCCTAGCCTGCTACTTTTCTCCATCTCTCCTTGCTGAACTTCCCACCCTCAAGAACTAAATCAAAAATAGCTTTCTCCAGGATGTCCTCCCTGACTCTCCGTTGTCACCAGACACATCATAGGCACTCTTATTATATTATCACGTTCTATTTATAATTGTTTATTTAGATGCATGTCTCCTTACCACAAAGTGAGATCCTTGATGGCAGAAACCGTCCTATTCATCTTTGTAACTAAGCCCAATATCTCACGTGGAATTGGTACTTAAATAATGCTTATTGAATGTATGAGTGAATAAATGAACAAAGAACTGATAAAAAGACCAAATGAACAAAGTTTGATCCACCACTATTTCTTATATATTAACAGTACAGTTTGGAAATTTATTGTGTAGTAGATTAAGAACTAGGCTCTGGACTCTGCTTGAATTTGAATTCCAACTTTTCCACTTACTAGATGTGTAACTTCGGGCAAGTTAACCATTTGTGCCTCACCTTTATCTCCTATAAAATGGGAATAATTACTCCATTCTCCTTCTAGGATGTTTATGAGGATTGCATTAGATAATCAAAGTAAAGCACTTCTCATAATAAGTATATACTAAATAAATGTTAACTATTATTATTGTGATTATTACTGTAGTTAGTGCAATTAAGTCAAGGAAGGCTACCATCCCTGTTAAAAAGACAATAATTAGTATATCTGTAGCAACATGAACACGAACTTATTTCCAGCATTTCTACAGTATATGCAATAGGCATATATATATATATATATATATATATATATATATATATATATATGCTCATTATTAAATGTATTAAGATATGAGTCAAATCCTGTTCTGGAACAAGAAAAAATGCCTTTACACAAAGGGTATAACAACCCCCAAACCTTAAGCAAATTGAAAATATATTTTTTCCACTGACTCCATCACATCCTGTCCTAATGGACATGCACTGACTATCCACAGGTGGACCTTCTCTATGCCCCGAGCAGCACCAGCCCTGTGACGGTGACTTCATGTCTGTCTAGAGAGGTCCTTAGAGTCAGCACCTTGAGTCACCCAGGGACGGAGTTGCAAACGCTCTGACTATTTCAATAACAAGATATGGAGTCAGTGACCTTCCATGGCAGTTGAATGCTTCTCCCCTCATCTCTTTCCAGTGGGGAAAGAGATTTTATCTTTTTATAGCGGTCCTTTTCTCATGGCTGAAATGCCTTAGTCCTGTTGATTCTTACAATGTCCCCAAGGTTTGGTAGCCTTTGGACCCTTCAGGCACAAAGTTATATTCTTTAAAGGCTTGGTTCCTGGCAAGTGTCTGTCTCTATGAGGCATGGAAATGGGCCTGTGGAAAGAAACACATAGGCCTTTGCTGCCAACTGTCTCCACTCCAAGGCATGTTTGTGGGCTTCTGAGGATATGGTATGGGCTGGGGTTGTTGGATTGGAAAGAGGCAAGAGAAGATGGGTGAAGCTACAATCTGCCTGGGAAGGCCTTGCAATCCCGGAATATGTATAGATTCCACAAAGTCATAGCCATGCCAAGATCCACAAACCACCCAAGGCCAGCAGTTGCCTATTCTGAAAACAGGATTATTCAGAAGCTCTCTTTCCATTTTCTAGCATGAGGGAGGTGGAGATAAGGAACATAGAGTGTTCTCTTGTCTGGAAAGCAAACATGGAATTTAAATTTCATGTGTGTCTCATCAGGGAAAAAATATTTGGCACACGCTGGGAAAGTAGGATTAAGTTCCAGTAGGATTTGGGGAAAGAGGAAGAAACATGATTGTTTTTACTTTGGCATTTCATGGCCAAATAACGCAGATTTAAGGAAGAGCACTAGGTAGGGATCAGAAACTGGCCTCTATACCACCTTGCTGTGTTCTTAGAGCTCATTGTGCTTCAGAGCTCCAATCCATAAAGTGAAGGTTCTGTAACTTTTCAAATGCAAAAGAACACCCTGGGAGCATTTTTAAAATGCATATTCCTGGGATGCCTATACCTGCATCTTTAACAGGACTCCCAGATGACTGTGATGAAGGTAATCCTCAGATCATTCTTTGATCTCTGTTATGAACTAAAGTTCCATGACTCGGTGATTCTGCATGTCAGCAGAGTAGTAAAACACTATTTCAAGCTTTAGGTGCTCGTTTGGTCACAAGGCCATCGATGTCCATTAATCATGATGTTGTAATCTCCCTTGAGGGTTATGTATGTTTTAAAGCCTTCACCTTTCAAATCCTTTTCTAGGTGGGTTTATGGTTGCCAGTAAAAGGCATGCAGTGATGGGCAGAGAGAGATTTGGATATGTAAAACATATAACTTTTCAAGTCAGCAAGTGTAAAACTAAAGTGGGGGTGAGACCTGTGGGAGACCTGAACCTGAGGACGAGACAGATTAAAAGCCACACACAGGAAACAGTTGTAAACCTACTTCCTCCAAGTTCTTAAAGAAGGTTATCGCAAAAGACTCAGCATGTAGATCAATAAAATAGGTGTAAGTCCACTTGGTTATCCATTTCCTGAATTGTTATTATAAAGGAAATATAAGGAAAGGTTATTAAATCCTACAACAAATATTCACTAGACTATAGGTTCCATGAGAAGAACAGGAGCTACATCTTTTTTCATCTCATATTCTCAAGGCCTAGTACAGTACATGGCACCTAATAGATGCTCACTAAAAATTTAAGGAATGGAAGAGTGATATTATTCTTCAATCTAATGACTGTAAAGGAATAAAAAAATTAAATGTACATTTCTGTTTTCAGTTGTCTCTCAGGTGACAAACTCGGAAAGTGTCTTTTGCTTTTAAATTGCCAAATGTAATGTCTTTGCAATGCCTGAAAGTAAATTTGTTCATTCCTTTATGTATTCAGCAGATTATATCCAGCTAGCAAGGGGGCTATGAAGATGAAATGGACACTACGCTCAGGGAACTGATGATGTGAGATGGAGTTGTGATGTGTATAAGATTTGAGAGATTTTAGGAAACATTTGGTAAAGGTAACATTTTTGAAAATTACGTATATGTAATAGAACCTCTCAGGACAGGCCTTCATTCTGTCCAAAGGAAGAAAATGCAAAATTTCTTCCCAGTACTTACAATCTAAGAGCGAAAGCTTGGATCTCAAAAACAGGCACAAAGGTCATATAAACAGACACAAAGGTTGCTAAAAAATAGTTCAATAAAAATAGCTCAATTTGCCTTCCCATCTCCATCCCTCATGTCCCCTGACGCCTGCACCAAATACAAAAACCTCACAGGGCCCACTCTCCCTAAAATCAACTGCTTATCATAATCAGAGGGAAAATTCCAACTCAAAGTATTAAATAACAAAATTTCCAGGTAATTCAACACTGATAAGTACTGATACCATTTCTCATGATCAATAGTGAAAAGTAGACTTGGAGGTTGCTGGCCAGACCAAAAGCAACTGCTTCACCTGTCTCCTCCCATTATAAATCTTCAGGAGTCCTGTGGAGGTGGGACCTTCTGTACACCAGCAGGTGGATGCTGGTTGATCCAAAAAAACTGCTGCTTGCAGAAAAATGTAGTGACCAACTGGATCTCTGACAAGAATATAAAGCCAGGTCTGTCTCAGAAATGCAGATGTCTGACCAGGCATTTGCTGTGGGTGGGCTGTGTCATTTCTTTGAATGACTGATGTAGTTTAGATATTTGTCCCTTCCAATTCTCTTGTTGAAATTTGAACTCCAATGTTGGAGGCGGGGCCTGGAGGGAAGTGTTTTGGTCGTGGGGATGGATCCCTCATGAATGGATTGGTGTCAGTCTCGTGGGAGTGAGTTCTCACTCTTAGTTTCCACAAGAACTGCTCATTGAAAACAGCCTGGCATCTCCTCCTCTGTATCTTCCCTCTTCTCTGGTCATGTGATCTACATATGTGAGCACCACTTAGCTTTCTGCCATGAGTGAAAACTTTCTGAAGCCTTCATCAGAAGGAAATGCAGGCACTATGCTCCTTGTACAGCCTGCAGAACTGCGAGCCAAATAAATCTATTTTCTTTATAATTATCCAGCCTTAGGTATTGCTTTATAGCAACACAAATGGACTAAGACAGTGCCTAAACAAACAGCTTTGTCTTTGCCTACCATTCAGTATTATTCACACCTCCCATTCCCCTGTCTTTTTTACATTAAAAAAGTTGAAATTTATAGTGAGAATTGTTTGAGTTTTCTAAGTTAATTCTAAGGCCACTAAGCTTCAGATGGTCACTTCCTTCATAGCACATCTGAGTGTATTTTGCTTTTGTCTAATGAAATTTTTAAGAAATGAAAGCCAAGTAGGGAAACTTAGGAATCCAATTCTGTAGCAACTCCAATTCCTCTAACACTATCATAACATCAAAGGTTTGGGCTAGTAATTCTGAAGAGACAATGAAACCTTTTAAGGAGTATTTAGAAAATTTGGAGAGGAGTTGTTTTGGTTACACAGTGATTGAGGGCACTGCTTGCCTTTAAGGAGGCTGGGAATGCCAGATCTTGACAATTTTAACAATTCAACTTGAGGAAAAAATGTCTCAAGATTTGCATGAGTTTCTATTGTCCCCAAGGACAGTCCTGTAGCTAAGAAACCTATTTATAATTATCTTTGCATAAAACCTTTGATTTCACATAAATTTAAAGATTTTTCTTTCACAGTTTTGATTAAGGGCAACTTTCTGGCAATGCAACTACTATGCAGATTGATGGAAGGTTTTTTTTTGTTTTTATTATTTGTTTTTGCTTTCTCAATTTCATTGGAACATTACCAAGAACTGTTCACCATTTTAGAAAAATCAGTCTTCAGCAATTGCTCATGGCATTCAAGACACAAATACAACTTCCTGTCATATTCATGGTGATATGGTGTACAGGTATGAGCATCTGACTATTCCCTTATGTCTCCAAGTAAAAATAGGACTGAGAATTTTACATATTAAAATAAATGTTTCACAGTAAATTAAATATATTTATTTTTCACCTTCTAGTTAAGGCATTTTATTTTTTTACTGTTTAATATTATGCAGGTAAATAAGTTATCTATGAATTTTATTTCAAGAGAAAAAAGCAACAGAATTATAAAATATTGGTTACAAAAAAGGTAGTTGGGGAGAATATTACATTCTTATTCCTTTTTTTAAACCTGCCTAAGGAGAAATATTATACATAAAGCAAGCACCTGTGTAACCACCATCCAGATCAAGAAATAAAATATTGCTAACACCACAGAAACTCATTTTTTTTGCTTTGTTTTTGTTTTTGTTTTTTTACTGAAGGATGAACTAAATACATCTCCTCCAGCAGTGTATGAGAGTTTTTTGGTCATAAATTACATTTCCACATATGAGTGGGTTCCTTTCTGCACTCTATTCTATTCTATTGGACAATTAGTCTATGCTGGTGCCAATACCACACTGTAACAATTATATAACAATCATAAGTCTTGGTTTCTGGTAAAGCAAGTTCTCCCATCTATCTTTTTAAAAAGTATCTATCTTTGCTGACCTTGTTTCCTTGAACAAGAGAAAAACAAACAACCGCATTAAAAAGATGGCAAAGGACATGAATAGACATTTTTCAAAATAAGATATACATGCAGCCAATGATCATATATATATATATATATATAAAACTCAACATCACTGATTATTGGAGAAATGCAAATCAAAACCACAATGAGATACCATCTCACAGCAGTCAGAATGGCTATTATTAAAAAGTCAAAAAATAAAAGATGCTGGCGAGGTTGTAGAAAAACAAGAATGCTTATGCACTGTTGGTGGGAGTGTAAATTAGTTCAACCATTGTGGAAGACAATGTGGCAATTCCTCAAATACCTAAAGACAGAACTACCGTTTGATGCAGCAATCCCATTACTGGGTATATACCCAAAGGAATGTCAATAATTCTATTATAAAGACATATACATGCATATGTTCACTGAAGCACTATTCACAATAGCAAAGACATGGAATCAACCTAAATGCCCATCAACGATAGACTGGATAATGAAAATGTGGTACATATACACCACGGAATACCATGTAGCCATAAAAAAGAACGACATCACGAGATCATGTCTTTTGCAGGAACATGGATGAAGCTGGAGGCCATTATACTTAGCAAACGAATGCAGGAAGAGAAAACCAAATACTGCATGTTCTCACCTATAAGTGGGAGCTAAATGATGAGAAGTCATGGATACATAGAGAGGAACAACACACACTGGAGCCTATTGGAGGGTGGAGGATGGGAAGAGGGAGAGGATCAGGAAAAATAACTAAAAGGGTACTAGGTTTAGTACCTGAGTGACAAAATAGTCTGTACAACAAACCCCCATGACACAAGTTTACCTATATAACAAACCTGCACATGTACCCCTGAACTTAAAAGTTAAAAAAAAAAACAAAGAAGATCTACCTTTTCCTTGAGGCATTTTAATTTCACCTGCAGAAAATTATTGTAATTAACACACATATTCAGTGTCTTCCTCATGAATGGTGCCCCTTAGAGTTATGCAGTATGTTGTATATGGTGACCTGGCCTTCCCTTACCCATCCCCAGGGTAGGTCAGGTTTCCCAGGTCTGCATTCACACAGGACCCTATACTACTTCTCTGTAATACTTGTTACAGTGCAACTGCTCAGTTACAATTCCACACGACACGATACTGAAAAACAGTATCTTTGTTTTTCACTGTGTACACATAGTAGGTGGGCAATAAATATTTTTGAGTAAATGAGTGCATAAATGAATTTAACTATCTATGTATTTATTTGTATTTGTATAATTTAAGGCATACAAGTACAGTCTGTTACATGGAAATATTGCACAGTGGTGAAGTCTGGGCATTAGCGGATTCATCACTTGAATAATGGACATTGTAGCCATTAAGCAATTTCTGATCTCTCTTCCCACTCCCACTCTCCTGTCCTTTCGATGTCTATTCTTCCACACTCTATATCCACCAGTAAACATTATTTAACTCCCACTTATAAGTGAAAACATATGATATTTTACTTTCTGAAATTCTTGTAGGTAAAACCAAGGTGGGGTAGGCAGTACTTCTCCTAGTATCAAAGGGCAGTTACTCTATCCAGGGGATCCAAGAGTTAATTACTTTTCTTCAAGCATTTCTTCCATGTTTCTCTGCTTCTTGAGAGTAGACCAGAATGGAGAAGATGCTTCAGGACCTGGCTTGTTCTTTTGTAAAGGCTCATATCTGCAGCTGATACTGCCATTGACCTTCCCAGTACTGAAAAATGTGGGTAGCAAACTTCTAGAATCACAAGGAATGATTTCTTTAGATGAGTTAGCTGGCCCAGAAAAATTAATGTTTCATTCTAATTTCTGAATGAGTCAAAGTAAATAATCATAGAGCCACAGTTGATGGAATTCATTCTGCTTGTGCTGAAATAGGAGACAGATGTTTTACTTTTTAGGTGAATTACAAGTGTTATTAATCAGTCCATCCCACCTTGCTGGTATGTAAGGCCAACACGAAGGCCAGTTGACACTAGATCTACTAAGAAATAAAAAAAAATTCATCAATTTTGATTAGTTGGTGTTTAAAGGCAAACCATCATCACTATGATTTTCAATGATCAACAATAATAACAGTTCCCCTGCATTGAGACCTTACTATATTCCATTAGCTCATTTTCTTGTCACGATAACCTTATGAGATGAATAAAATTATCTTCATTTTGAATATAGAGAAAACAAAGCAAGGAAATGTTGGGATTAATTTTCCTCAGGTGGCCCAGTTGCAAATGGGGGCACTGAGATTTGAATCTGAAGTCGCAGACCTGCCTTTTCACAAAGGCAGAGGTACCAACCCAACCAAAGTTTCCTGAATGCCTTACGATCATTCAACAGGTGTGTAGACAAGAGCTGCAGTTGTCACAATGATCAAGTCTCTTGTTATTTGATCAATTGAGTGACTTTAAAAAAATAGCAATTGGCCAGTTCTGGTGGCTCCCACCTGTAATACACCCAGCTCTTTGGGAGGCCGAGACAGGATGATCGCTTGAGCTCAGGAGTTTGAGACTGGCCTGGGCAACATGGTGAAACCCCATCTCTACAAAAAAGACAAAAATTAGCCTGGTGTGGTGGTGTGTGCCTGTGGTCTCAGCTACTCAGGAGGCTGAGGTGGGAGGATGGCTTGAGTCTGGGAGGCAGAGGTTGCAGTGAGCTGAGATTGCACCACTGCAACTCTAGCCTGGGCAACAAAGCCAGACTCTATCTCAAAAAATAATAATAATAATAACAATTGCTGTCTGTATCCTTCCTATAGCTACAAACAAATTTGAAAGATGGAACAAAGGATTGTATCAAGCAAGAATTTTCCAATAGTAGTGTTTGTTGCTCAGAGAGAGACAGAGAAAGAGAGAAATGAAATGGAAGCATCTGTTTCTGCAGGTGGATAACCTGCTAGGTTCCTGGAAGATCCCAATTTTTTCCCAGGTAAGGAGTCATGAGCCAATCACCTGCCACCTCTATTAGTAAACACCTGTAAACTAGCCTTCCTCATTTTCATAAATGGAGCATCAGCTGACTACCACTCATAAAGGCTTTACCATAGGCCATAGACTAGCCACTGTGTCAAGCACTTCACAGACACTAACTGGATGAATCTTCTGGAAATCCTATGACATTAAGTATATCTTGTGTAAGAGATGCTCTGGGTCACCCAACCACCTTCACCTCCTGGACACCTCCTGGGCATCTCCTTTTCCTTTGAGGTCACCAGCCTTTTTTGAAGTTAGATCAGGCTGTATAACTGACCTCTGCTCTATAGGATGTAGGCAGAAGTGATATGCACTGCTGTGGGGATAATTTTTCCCACAGCAGGCAGCATCCTTGAATTTGGGGGTTATAGTTATCCTGACTGACACTATTGCTATGTCATTTTACAGATGAAAATGAATGTGTATGATCTGCCTACACGCACACGTCTAGTGAGCTGTAGATCTTGGACTCAAACCCATGCCGGTTTGACTCAAAGGCTTACTCTCCCACTGGGTTAACCACCATAGTTTGCTGCCTTGGAAAGTGGAATTACCACGATCACAAATCCAGTACCACCACAAATGCTATAGCCCTCCTACTGATCCCAAAGAACAAGCAGCAGAAAATACTGCCTTCTGTTGCATACACACACAGAGGACAGAATTCTTTCTTTATCTGAAAGAGCACTTCAATCTGCTCCAACATTTGTTTTGAATTAAGCTATAAGACTCTGTTATACTGCATCTTTGGTTAATTCTAATTACTGTAAGAGAAAGATTTTTTCCATAAAAAAAGGATTTTAAGTTTTTAATAAAAATTGTATGTACTGTCATAAAATGCAGATGGAGTGTATTTGCATGATATCAGGTTTCTCAAAGTTTAGTGCAATTATTAGATGCTGCTACCACAATGAGAGTTTGGAGCTCTGCTGGGCAAGCTTCTATAATGCTGCTGCCATCTCAAACTTCCTCTCTTTTGGAAGTTCAACATACTTTACTTTGGTGCCAGTGTCAAAAATCCTATGGAAAAATATAATCATTGTACAGACTCAGAGAAGAGATCTGCATTGAGGTATGTTGAAACAGGGAGAGTTGAGAAGATGTTTTGACTGGTGGAGAGGGATGGTTGATGCCTTCTTTGTCTTCTTCAGTCTTAGGATGTTACACTACAGTTGCATGAGACCCATTTCCCCTCCCCTGTCACTACCAATTTATTTCGTGAAGCTGATAAAATTCTTCAATTTTCTGAGCTATAAATTAATGCCTTTCAGAGATGATCTAATAGATCAGGGGTCAGCAAACCTTTTCTATAAGGGGCCAGATGGTAAGTATTTCCAGCTTTGCAGGCCATAGGCTTCTGTTGCAGTTATTCAACTCTGTTGTTTTAGTATTAAAAACCACCCTAGCAATTCATAAATGAATAAGCACGGCTGTGTTCCTATAAAATTTTATTTTCAAAAGTAGGTGATGAGCTACATTTGGCCCATGGCCATAGTTTCTGACTCCTGCTGTAGAGAGCCACCTAATAAATGAAAATATCCTTTATTTGAGTATTTGTTTATTCATTTACTCATATGAGAAATATTAGTGGAGGGGTAACTTGAGTGTTAGGCACTGTTCAGGTCACTGGAGATAAAGCAGCAAACCAGACAGGTAAGACCTGCCTGGTCTCTGAAACTTGCTTTCTTGACAAAAAGACAATGAATACCTAAAAAATAATTTTGGATAATAATAGGTGCTTTGAATATATGAAAGCTGAATGTGTGCTAGGGAATGTCTGGGCCCTGAAGGAAAATGTATATAGTACTTCAGATGTGAGTCCAAGAAGGTGACTTAGCACAGAGGCTATGTGCCTGTGGGCTGTGCCTTATAAAACAGTGTCTTTAACTGCCATTATAACACCACCAGTTGTATCATTATACCTTTTAATATAGAAGAGGAAACCAAAGCTCAGAAACTCAGAGAAGGAAGGTAACTTGCCTACAGTTCATAGCTACTAATGACAGAGCTGTAATCCAGGTCTCAGCTGGGATCCAAATCCATTTGTCTCTAAGGGCCAAAGACTTTCACTTTCTCCCAGGAGCTATCGTCTTTGCTCAGAGAGTCCCATGTAGTGTCCCTTCTAGCTACTAATGAATTATAGGAAGTCAGGACTGGAAAGCTGAGAGACACCTTCATTCATTCACCCAGTCATGAAAGCATCATTCATTCCCCAAACAAATATTTACTGAGCATCTGCTATGTACCAGGACAACTGAGGATATAGTGAGCCAGACAAGTAAGGTCTCTGACCATATGCCAGTAAGTGTTGAAAACTGGCTCTGCAGGAGTGAAAGCAGGCCTGATTCATACAGTTTGCTTATTTCTGTAGTGTAAATACTTCCACCATGGCTGATTTCATGCTGCCAACTTGTCATGAACTGGGTTGCAAAATTTCCGAAAATCTAACAGTTGGTTCTTCTGAGCAGCTGCAGCCTAGCTCCAGCCACTGCTATGGCACTGGTGCACAGTGCTTGCAATTTGGTGGGTATATGAAAATAAACAGAACATTTTAATATGGGGCATGAAGTGCTGTTATAAGAGGCCTCGTTAGGATGGTTTTGGTGCTGGGTTAATGCAAAGAAAGGGCACTTAACTCAGACATGAAAACAGAAAGAAAGAAACCAATCACTGTCATATATACTTGACACCAAAGAAGTAATATTTGGAAACATTTGTATTTTGATAGATACAAATCTTTACTTTTAATAGAAATATTGTCTTCTTTTTGACACACTCCAAATGGTCCTTTGCCCAAATTATTTAGATTATCGCTTGAATTCTTTACTTTGCAAAAGGGAGCCCAATTTAATGAGAGGTTTGAGGTTCCTATTTAGAATTATTGTTTGAATTCTCTACTTTGCAAAACAGAGCCCAATTTAATGAGAGGTTTGAGGTTCTAGAGTCTCACTCCTGCGGTTAATTGTTGTGACCATGAGTAAGTGACTTGATTCTCAGTGTACTGGTGTCTAGATAACTCAAGGCAGGTCAAGTGTCCGCACTTTACTAATCGGCCTCTTGAGATATTAGAGTTTTATGGATATAAAGCCTCTCTCTTCTGTGCCTTTCAGTAATGGCGCTCAGACAACATGCACAGAAGATGAGCTGGAATTCTGCCTGGCTTCTTGCAGGGCACTCTCATTTTTCGCACTCTAGAACCATTTAGAGAAGGCCCCATTTAGAATTTAAAATGTAGTTGGGCCCAAATGAGTATAAAACAGGTATAAAATCCACACTATTTTAAAACCAAGATGGGACAGGAAAATCGATGCCATGTGGATGGCCTTTTGAAAATGTCACCAGCTCTGAAATATCTACCAAATTAAGGCAAATTTTGGGACTCCTGGGACTTGAGCACTTTTCCAGTCATATCCAGAGGCATCTGCTCAATTATTAACACCCACCCTCTTTGTAAATGAGACAGCGGCTGGGTTCTGTTCACACATCAGCTAGAAACATTGTTTGGGAAACAATTGTTCCCAGAACCATGATGACCAACACATGTGCTGTCATCCTTGCACCCCATAGGGTTATCATTTCCTCTCTGGTATTGCCAAAAACCAGGGCCTACGTGCAGTTTCTGATTGTGTAACTGGATTCTCTGATTGTGAAGGCAAAGGTCTGCAGCTGTTTCCAAGCCTTTCTTTCTGCAGTCATCCCAATTCAATTTGCCACTTCTGAAGGGATCTGTGTGGGTAGGCAGCTCATGGCTGTTCCAGCACAAAGCTCAGCAATTCCAAGTCTTGCCTCACTTCATTTGTAAATGAGGGTTACATCCCAGAAACTGGAGATGTGATTAATAAAACAACTACAGTTGCACCTGAAAGCAGACATATTAACTCTTTTCTTATGGTTGTTCCAAGCATATGTGTTGGGTTCATTTGTAATTCATTCCTCTGACTTTAATTCAAAAGCAGCACCTAGAAGTCTTCAGATGGTGCATTGTGATGACAGCCTTGTCTGTGTCTACAAAGTGCAAATTTGACAGCTATCGAAAATGAAAATTCTCCATTCATTCTGGGTAACTTGATGTGGTTAACTAATGACCAAATCTATACTTCACTGTGTTCTTGGTAAACCAAAACCTCATTGCATGTCTACAGAGCTAGTATCCAGGTCAATGTGACCCACTGTAATTTTCTGTCTGTCAGAATATCAGTAATTACACATTCAACCAGATTTACTGATAGGAAATAGAAGTCAACATTTTGTCAGAGAGACAACAGAGAATACTGGAGATTGAGGCAAAGTAGAAAACTCTTGCCTTGTGTAAAGAAGGCAGCCTTTGATTTGTTCCACGAGATTGTTGTCATGTGGCAATGTAAGCCCAGTGCTACAAGACAATTCCAAGTTTTCAAAAGAAGCATGCAATCTGTATTTTAATATAAATTCCCCCAATTTAGAGATTCACAACTAATTTAGAGGTTCACAACTAATTTAATTTTTGTTTAAACTTGTCGTCTAAACACATCTGTGGATTTAAACCTGGTGCACACAGACCACGATTTTGTAATCTCTGGTACTAACAACCTATAACAACCTTCAATTTTGAAGATTTTGCAGCACCTTAAAAATTTTCTCCACCACTGCCATGCACCCTTCTTTTTTTTAAACACATATTTTATTACCATATAAATTAAGGAAAATATATATGTCATAAGTGCACTGTTTCACAAACAGAACTTATATGTGTAACTAGCACTCAGTTGTGGAAATAAACCATAATTCCAAAAGCCCGCCCTGGCCCTCTCCAGTCACTACTCATCCCCACAAGAGTAGCTGCTGTTGCATGCACTTTTCTATTACTTTTTTTCTGTAAGTACAGTCAAATTAATGAGTCAAACAAATGCTATCTATGCATGAATTCATTACAATAATACAAATTGTGGTTTGCTGAAAAGAAACCAACAATGTATGCATATAGAATTGTCATGCTGAAAACCTTGGGGTGATATTTCAAACAATTTATCAGCAGACTTTGACATAACATCTTTATGTCATAACATCTTTGGCCAAATTTTCCATTCACTTTGTCCATACAAACAAAGCAAAATAAAGGCTTTGCATTCACAGCCTTTATGTTACCTAACCCAAGCCATTGGAGCTAAATGCTTTCCTAACTACATGTGTAGATAAAATTCAAAGTTTCCTGGTCTGAGTGTCAAGATACTATTGCAAATTTCTTCATGAAATGAACCATATGTATAAAATATGGGACTTTGCTTCAATGCACGTATTTATTTTACCAAGTTTATGACAGTCCATCAACAAGCCCTGCTGTGCTTTGGCTTCTCAATATGTTTCTCTTTTCTCCCTTCAGTAGTCATCCTGCAGTTTAAATTTTTTGGTTCTCACATCCTTTGTTTTGAAAGGAACCTGAATCTGGCATCATTTTTTTTTAAGTGAAAAATCATCTGTGAAGTACATTATGGCATATTTGGTACAGGATGCCAAAAAAAAAAAAAAAAAGAGACAGGGTTTTGTAGGGTTTGTGTCAAAACACATGCCAGCATATTGGTGAAAATAGTTGCCCTACCTCTTACTGTCAGTCGTCGTCACTTCCTGATTGATTCAGGTGCTGGACATCTGCTCTGGCTACTCTAGTTTAGAGCTGCTCCTGCTCCATGCCATGCTGGGCAGCAGAGAAACAAGCACATTGGACTCCTGTCACATGGCCTGCTGTCTATGGATCTCTGCACAACTATGCATTCAATGACCATTTTATAAAACGTTGTTTAAAACCCATCTTCATTTGGATTTTAAATCCAAATGGATTTAAAAGCCACCAAGTATCCTGGATAAAAAGCCACCCAGTATCCAGGTCAATGTCACCCGTTGTAATTTTCTGTCAGAGTATCAATAATTGCACATTCAACCAGATTGACCGATAGGCAATAGAATTCACACATTTTGTCAGAGACAACAGGGAATGCTGGAGACTGTGGCAAAGTAGAAAACTTATGCCTTGTGTACAGAAGGCAGCCTTTAATCTGTTCCACAAGATTGTCGCCGTGTGGCTATGTAAGCCCAGTGCTACAAGGTATTCTAATTTTTCCAAAGAAGCATGCAACCTCGGGAACAAATTCAAGCAACACTGAAATGCCTTTTTACCTATCAAATGTGAAGTTTGTTATAGTAATTTTCATTGCTTAAATAATAAGGCCCATGCTTGAGGAGAATGTGAGAAAATGGAAATTTTCATACAATGCTGGAGGCAGTATACACTGCTACAGGACATTCTGAAAGGCAATACCTATCGTATGTGGTAGGTGGGATTTTGGCCACCATGGCTTTTGATCCTTACCAAGACAAAAGGGACTTTGCAGATGCAATTAAGGCTGTTAATCAGCTGGCCTTACAATAGGGACATTATCCTATGCTATCAGATGAGCCCAGTGTAATCATTTGAACCCTTAAGAGCAGAAGAGGGAGGCAGAGACATGTGTGTGCTTTGGAATGATTCAACCCTGTTTCTAGTCCTGAGCTATGGTGGGCTTCTTGCAAGTGTAAAAAGTGGACTCTAATAGCTAAGGGAGGCCCCAGCTGATAGTCAGCAAGGAAATGGGGACCTTTTCCTACAGGTGCAGGGAACTAAATTTTGTCAACAACATGAAGGAGTCTGGAAACAGGTTGTCCTCTAGAGTCTCCAGAAGGGGATGCAGCCCTGCTGACACCTTAATTTTGGACTTGTGAGGCTTCAGGCAGAGAAACCAGCCAAACCCGCTGGATGCCTAACTTACAGAACTGCTAAATAAGAAAAGAGTGTGGCTTTGAATCACTAAATCATTCATAATTTGTTATGGCAGCCATAGAAAACTAGCACAAATTCCCTCAACAAATCTCCGCATCATTTGATCCAATAATTCCTGTTCTGGGACTTTAGAAATCCATCAAAGACTGAATGCAAAATGTTTACCCCAGTGACTAAATATTGAAAATAATCTAATTGTCTAATGTTAGAGATTTAGTTGAATAAATTACAGTAAAGTCATATGATAAAATACTATGCAGTTACAAAGATTGATTTTTATGTGAATATTCAGTAACATGAAAATGCATACAGTATAATATTAAGTGAAATAGAAAGAACACAATGCGATATGTAAAATTTGGCCCTGTCACATTTGTGTGCTTTTTTCTCTATGTGTGTATACATACATAAGTATATGTTAACAGGATGCTTATCTTGGTTCTGGCCAAGGCCCCAGAAGCCAAGAATAAAATTAGATGCAGGTGCCCCCATTCCAAGGCCAGGTGGTAGACAGGATTGGCAAAGCGGGTCACTGAAATTAGCCCATCACCCTCTCCAGGGTATAAAAGAAGGATGCAGAGAGTGGGGGTGCTTCAGCCTCTTTTCTTGACTGTTCATGGAAGGGGAGAGAGGTGCTTGACTTTCATCTTACAACAAATGAAAGAGGGATTTCAAGCAGCTATACAGAGAACTTGCTATATCCTCTCAAATGTGGAGGACACAGGGGCTGGGTTGTGTCACAATTTTTAGTAACTCCATTCATTCATTTACTCAATCAAGCAATATTTACTGAGCCAAATTACATGTACTATGTATTGTGCCAGGTGCTGGATTCTAGGTCATTTTTGTTAAGTTTTAAAGTAATCTGATGCATTAAAAACAAAGTAAAGTAATCTAATGCATTAAAATCTCTAGAGTGGACATTTATTCTGAAAATACAGTGCAATATTAAGTGAAAAAGAAAGAATACAAAGCTATATATGAAATTTGGTCCTATTACAAATTATACCTCCCCATATCCATTCTTGCTTATTCTGCGTAAAGCCCACAATTTGGGTTTGGAAATTCGCCCTTCCCTTACCTCAGGGCACACTTAGGTCAAGTGTGGAATACATGGCTCAAGCCAACTAGTGCTCTTCATTCCCACAATCATAGTGATTAATTTAGGAATGAACACATGAATCTCACAGCCCAATGAGATGCAATGAAATGTTGGCTGGAAATCTTTGAATAGAGGCAGTTTCTCTTTCTTGCTGAATGTGAACTCGAGGACAAGCAAGAGCTGGAACAGCTGCAGTCATTTTGTTACTGTCAGCAACTTGGGAATTGAGTTACTGCAGTGGAGAAAGCCTGGTGACATTGCTTGAGCCTAGGATGGAGCTGTAACTGAAGAAAGCCCTATTCTGGTATTACTCACATCTATGAGTCCTCTTTCCTTAAGTCAATCTTTAAATTGTGGGTTATCACTTGCAACAGAAAATGCTCTCTTACTGACAACATCCTTTACTACTTCATGTTTTCAACTCTAAAATGTTGTTAAAAGCTTGAATTTAAGTTCTCAAAATAGAATTTGAAACTCAAAAAGGAAAAGTAATATGGCAATCTCATAAATTTAAAACTATACATACATAATATGATAAAAGTGATTTTATATCTTAAAATATGCCTAAACTAAATTTTAAATCAGAACACCCTTAGGACAGGGAAAGTGTGATAACCCAATTAAGAATGAAGAGAATGTTTCCATTCTCTTTTAAGATTCTTTGATTAACTCTCTTGTTGCTTTCAGGTTATGGGCCAATCTGAGAATAGAGATATGGAGAAGAAATGCTTGAAGGGTAGCAGAAGAAAAAAAAAAGTCAGCAATTATTCTGACATCTAAACTTCTGTCAGATGCCTCTGATCCTGTGAAGGAACTTTGATGTTAGTTGCCAATTTCCTTTTTAAAAATTCTCTGTACACTCTATGCTCTCAAAAACACACTAGAACATATCCTGTCATATACTTAACATCTGGTAGGAGGGGAAATTTCTCAAAGGAATCTTGGCTGTCTCATGCTACCCTGAAGGAATTTCCCCCAGAGTTAGGATGACAGTGTGTTAAATAGCCATCATTCATTTGTGTGACAGTTCAGCATCTAACCACATCTGAGAATAAAAGAATGACGGTCTCTGATTTTTGCAGGCTAAAGTTGGGGTACATTATTTGATGCCAAAACATCCAGATTAATGTTAAAAATATTCAGCCATCCATCCACATTTTCCAAAGTATCCAGATGTTTGATATCTTGTAAGCATAGCATGTGATGGCACTAATTGGATACTATAAGAATTTTCATACTCCTTGGTCATTAAGCATTTATTGTAATCTGCTTATGTGTCAGTCATATAGGTTGGATTGATTCATAAGCCATTGCTCCTGCTCATTATGGAATTTACTAGCAATTGGCATACAAGTAACACAGAACTACAAGAAAATGTGATGAGTGCTGTACCAAATTAGGATGGTCTCATTGCAAAGAAAAGAACATTCAACTAAAAGCATTTCCACTAGCTTTGTGCTTTTATGCAAAATTTTAAAAATATGCCTCGTTCTCTAGGCAAACACAGTCCTACATCATAATAGATATGGTGGTGGGCAGCAGTATACCTTTGCACACATGTACATGAACATATGTGATATAAATACTTAACATTTTCTAGAATGAGAAGTGTAGAGGTAGGCAATTCCAGGGTTGATCAGTTCTGTGATGGGAGAGCTGTATTGAGAACTAGATGTTTTCCATATTTCTTCTCTGGCATTATTAGCATTTGGCTCTTACCTTCAGGCTTATCCCCTCATGGTTACAAAAGTGTTGCTGCAGCTCTAAGCAATACTTCTTCATAGAACCCAAAGACAAGAGGGCATCTGTTTTGATCAAGGTGGAAAATTATTTTCCAAAGACCTTCCAGAAAACTCCCCCTTACTTCTCATTGGCCATAACTGGACCACTTACTTATTTCTAAGTTGATCTTTAGAATTACCAGGTTTGGTTGTAACCAGTCAAAATTTCCTACATGGGTATAGTGAGGGTATCAGACTCCTCTTACTTATAGAGACACCTGAAACTAACAAAGGTGGGATTTGGTTAAGAGAAAGAAGGATAAAGTCCCTTATGGGTTATATTAACCAGTACTTAACATATAATCAATGAGTGTAATCAAAGTGCCACAAGAGCAGAAAAACAAACAAAAAGGCCATTGATTTGACCTCATGGTAATCCTGATTTTGGAATTGGTACTTGATACATGAGAAGTATTTCTCCAGTGAATAAATGATGGAAACATATTTCAAAACAAAAATATTACGTAAAATCATTAATTTGAACGTTATGTTAATTTTTTCTTATAATGAGATAAATGTTCTATACACTCACAAATTTATCCAAGAAAGACATGGTAGGAAAAAAGTAAAAGATAATTTTCTTCCCATTAAAAAAAAATGCATTCTTTTATTGAAACACATACACATATGTAAGCATTATTTTTTAAAAACAAAGCACAATTAATCCAGACAAGGATACAATAAAAAAAGAAAACCACAAGCCAATATCCCTGATAAATATAGATGCAAAAATCTTCAACAAAACACCACAAATTGAATTCAAATGCACATCAAAAAGATTATGCCGTCAAGTGGGCTTTATCCTAGGGATGCAAGGATGGTTTAACATATGCAAATCAATAAATGTGACACAGCACATCAACAGAATGAAGAACAAAAGCCATGTGATCATCTTAATAAATTCAGAAAAAACCATTTGATAAAATTCAACATCTCTTCATGATAAAATCTCTCAACATATTAGGTATAGAAGGAATTTACTTAAACACAATAAAGGGCATATATGACAGACCTGCAGCAGACATCATACTAAATGGGGAAAGTTAAAAGCTTTCTCTCAAAAAACTGTAATAAGACAAGGATGCTCACTTTCACCACTCTTATTCAACTTATAACTAGAAGTTCTAGAAAGAGTAATTAGAAGAGAAAAAGAAATAAAAGACACCCAAGTTGAAAAGAAGAATGTCAAATGTACCTGCTTACAAACAACATAATCTTATATATATAAAATCTAAAGCCTCCAGGAAAAAAACTCTTAGAACTGATAGAATAATTCAGTAAAGTTTCATGACACAAAATCAACATGCAAAAATCCGTAGTGTTTCTATATACCAATAACAAACTAGTTGAAAACAAATAAAAAATTAATCTCATTTATAATAGCTACAGAAAGGTAAAATACCTAGGAGTAAATTTAACCAAAGAGGTGAAAGATCTCTGTGATAAAAACTATAAAACACAGATGAAAGAAATGGAAGGGAATACACACAAAATGGAAATTCATACCATTTTCATTAATCGGGGCAATAAATATTGTTAAAATGTCCATACTCCCCAAGAGAGCTACAGATTCAGTGCAATTCCTATCAAAATGGCAATGATATTCTTCACAGAGATAAAGAAAACAATCCTAAAATTTGTACAGAACCACAAAGACCCCAAATAACCAAAGTACTCTTGAGCAAAAAGAACAAAGTTGGAGGCGTTACGCTACCTGATTTCAAAATACATTACAAAGCTATAGTCACTAAACAGCATGGTACTGGCATAAGTACAGACACATAGACCAGTGGAACAGAACAGAGAGCTCAGATATAAATTCACATATTTACAGCCAAATGATTTTCAACAAAGATATCCAGATCATACATTAGGGGGAAAAATAATCTCTTCAGTAAATGTTGCTGGGAAAACCAGATATCCATGTACAGAATAATGAAACTAGACCCCCATCCCTCACCACGTACAAAAATCAACTCAAAATGGATTAAAGATTTAAACATAGGGCTCAAAACTACAAAACTACTGGAAAAAATACAAAGAAACACTTCAGAACATTGGTCTGGGAAAAGATTTTATGGTTAAGATCTCAAAAGCATAGGCAACAAAAGCAAAAATAGACAAATAGGAATCATATCAAACTAAAAAGCCTCTGTACAGCAAAGGATGTGGTCAACAGAGTGAAGAGACAATCTGAAAAACGTGAGAAAATATTTGGAAAACATTCATCTGATAAAATATTAATACCCAGAATAAATAAGGAACCCAAACAATTTAAGAGCAAAATGGCAAATAATCCAATTAAAAAATGGGCAAAGGATCTGAATAGACATTTCTTAAAAGAAGACAAATGGCCAACAAGTATGTGAAAAAATGCTCAACAACACTAGTCATCAGGCAAATGCAAATTAAAACCATGATGAGATATCATCTTGCCCCAGTTAGAATACCTGTTACCAGAAAGATACAAAATAACAAATGTTAGAGAAGATGTGGAGAAAAGGGGACTCTTTCTTATACACTGTTGATGGGACTGTAAACTAATACAACCATTATGTAAAACAGTATCAAGTTTCCTCAAAAAGCTAATCATACAACTACCATATGATCCTGCAATCCAACTACCAGGTATTTATCTAAAGGAAAGAAAATCAGTATGTCAAAGAGATATCTGCACTCCCATGTTTATTGCAGCACTACTCACAATAGCCAAGATATGAAATTAACCTTCATGTCTATGGACAGATGAATGGGATATATACACAATGGAATATTATTAAGACATAAAAAAGAATGAAATCCTGTCATTTGTGTCACTGTGGATAAGCCTGGGGGACATCATGTTACATGAAATAAGCCAGGCACAGAAAGAGAAATAACACATGTTCTCATTCATATGTGGGAGCTCAAAAAGTTGATCTCATAAAAGTAGAGTAGAATAGTGGTTACCAGAGGTTAGGAAGGGTAGGTGAAAGGGTGGATAGGGAGAGGTTAACAGATACAAAATTATAGCAAGATAGGGGATATAAGTTCTAGCCTTAGGTAGCTCTATGGGTAAACAACAATTCATTGTATTTTTTCAAATAGCTAGAAGATAATATTTTGAATGTTACCAACACAAAGACAAAATACAGTTGTGAGGTGATAAATTTGCTAATTACCCTGATTTGATCATTACACATTGTTTGCATGTATCAAAGTAGTATACATGTATCAAAGTATCACACTGCATTCCATAAATATGTGCAATTATTATGTGTCAACTAAAAATATGTAGTAAACAGTTTTTAAAAACTTAAAACTAGCTTAAGTAAAAAGAGGACTTATTGGATATTATATTCAGAAGTTCAGATCTAGATGCCGAAACTATTCTGTGCCTCTCAGTGATGACTGTATTGTTCCCTATCCTGACAGGATTCCTCTAATAGCAGGGACAATGGCTTTCAACAACTCCAAATCCCAAACTTGCAGATATAACAACCTCAGAGAAAAGTGAATATTTCTCTTCCTTTGTGTGTATATCAATACTAGAAAAGGACACTGACTGGTCATGCTGGGTCAGTTGCTCACCCCTCAACCAGCCATGGTTGCCAGGAGGGTGGTAATGCTCATCTGGGCCTTCTGTTCATTTCTGTGGCTGTCATGGTGGGTAAGACTTTTGTCCATGATAATAATTGTTAGAGAAAATTGAAAAATAAGGAAAGAAAACATAATAACACTACATTTAATGATACTATGAAAAAATAATCACTGTATTCTTCCCATAATATTAGAGTTATGTGTCCTTTTCCAATATTATTATTAAAAATATAATATAATTAACATTATAAAATTGTAATCCTATATATGGTATAAACATAGTTTTACATTGTTTTTAAATATTATATTGTTATAAAATTATTTTTAAAACTAAAAATTATTCTACATTACAAAATTCCTTTTTATTTTAGAAAAAAATAGAACACATAATAATTAGTTATTCATTCAACCAACTAGGAATAGAAGGAAATTTCCTCAAGCTAATAAGGGCATATACAAAAAACTCACAGCTAGCCTCATATTTAATTGCAAAAAGATTGAATTTTTCCCTTCTGAGATTGCAAACAAGACAAATATATTTATATGCAACATTATAGCAGAGATTTTGGCCAGGGCAATCAGGCAAGTAAAAGAATAAAAGACATTCAGATTGGAAAGGAAGAAGTAAAACTATCTGTATTTGCAGACGATATGATCTTGTATATTGAAAATTCTAAGTAATCCACTAAAAACGATTAGAACTAATAAATAAGTTCAGCAATGTGGCAGGATAAAAGATCAATATATGAAATTCAATTGTATTTCTATACACTAGCAATGAATAATCCTAAAATGAAATTAAGAAACAACCCTGCTTATAATAGCACAAAAGGAATAAAATACCTAGGAATAAATTTAACAAAAGAAATGCAAGACTTGAACACTCACAAACTATAAAACATTGAAAGAAATTAAAGATCTAAATAAATTAAAAGATATAAAATATTCCACATCTGTAAATTAAGATAACAATTGTTAAGATGGGAATAACTCCTAAATTGATTGAGAGTCAGTATAATCTCTTTCAAAATCCCAACTTTTTTTTAGATGTTGACAAGTTGGCTCTAACATTTATATGAAAATGCAAGGGGGCCAGAAGAGTCTAACTAATCTTGAAAAAGAAGAACAAATACTGGAGGATTCATGCTTCTTAATTACAAAATATCCTACAAAGCTACAGTAATCAAGACCATGGTACTGGCATAAGGATAAATATATACACAGATGGACCATAATCCCAAATCTAGATGTAAACCCTCACATTTATGGTCATTTGACTTTTTATAAGGTTGACAGACAATTTAATGGGGAAAAATAGCCTTTTAAACACATAAAGCTAGGACAACTGATATCTATATGCAAACAAAAAAGAGAGAGAAAAGAATTTTGATCCTTATCTCATACCATATAAAAAATTAACTCAAAATAAAGATATAGCTAAATATAGGAGCTAAAACTATAAAGATCTTATAATAAAATATAGGACCAAAGTTTTGTGACTTTGAATTAGGCAGTTTTTCTGATATGACACTAAAAGTACAAATGGCAAAAGAAAAAACAAACAAATTGGACTTCAATGAAATTAAAAATTTTGTGCCTAAAGGCCAACATCAAAAAACTGAAAAGGCACCTTACAGGATTGTAGAAAATATTTTCAAATGTATCTGACAAGGCAGTTTTATCCAGATTACATAAAGAAGTCTTACAATGCAGCAATAAAAGCACAAATAACCCAATTAAAATGGGCAAAGGATTTGAATTGACATTTTTCATAAGATGATAAAGAAATAATGGTCAATTATCACAAACAAATATGCTAAATATAATTAGCCATTAGAAAATTGCTAATCAAAACCATAATGGGATACTACTTTTCACCTGCTAAGATGGTTAAAATTAAAAAGACAGGTAATAGCAAGTCTTGAAGAGGATGTAGGTAAATTGGAACACATACATTAATGGTGGGAATGTAAATGGTGAAGCCACTGTGGGAAACATTCTAGGAGTTCCTCAAAACGCTAAATACAGTATACACCCAAAATTAATGAAAATGTATGTCCATACAAAAACTTGTAAATGAACATTTATAGCAACATTATTCATAATAGCCAAAAAGTGGAAACAAACTAAATGTCCATCAACTGATGCATGGATAAACAAAATGCGTTATATTCATAACAATGGAATATTATTTGGCAATAAAAAGAAATGAAGTGCTAATACATGTTACAATACGAGGCACCTTGAAAACATGGTCAGAAGAAGCCAAACACAAAACACCACATGTTACATAAATTCATTTATGGGAAATGTTCATAATAGGTAAAAAAAAAAAAAAAGAAAAAAAAAGAAAAGAAAAGAAAAGAACAGGTAAATTCACAGAGACAAAAAGAAAATTTTCTTTTTTTTCTGACTCCCAGGAACTAGGCTGGGTGTGGGGAGTCAGAAAAGAAGAATAACCATAAATGAGTATTTCTTTTCAGTTGGAAGTGATAAAAGTTTCCACAGTTAGACTGTGGTGATGGTTTCACAACTATGTGAATATACTAAAATTCACTGAAATGAACAATTTAAATAGGTAAATTTTATGGTATGTGAACTAGAACTTAACAAAACTTTAAAAAATAGATTAGCTCTGTGTGTGTGTGTGTGTGTGTGTGACTACTACCACCACCTAGAGATAATCATGTTAATATTTTTGTGTATAATTCAGACTTTTCTGTAAGTATGCATACAAAACATGCATTCTAATGTTAATATATTGATCATATATGTGCATATTTATAAGTGTATGCATACACATGTAAACATACACATATATGCATGTATATGTGTATATATACACGTGCATGCATATCTGTATATGTATGTATTTACTTATGTATGTATATATGTATTTACGCATACATGTGTTTATGTATTACATATAAACATACATATTTATATATACATTATATACATTTGTGTATGCGTATGTACGTATACATAATGTATACGTGTATATACACACACACACATAATTGATTTAACCATTCTTCCCTTAAAGGAGAGACCTTTTCAAAGTGTGCTCACTCAGTTTCTGTTTGATTTTGTATTTGTGAGTTAAAATGAAAGTCTGACTCGTGTCTAAGATTTTATAAAACTTATTAGAGAAAAAAAGAGAAAAACACAAGCATTAATCTATTTATTTTAAAAACTACTGCTGTCTGAACAATTTTATGTTGCCTTGTAAGTGATACTCTTTTTTCGTTTATGCTATATTTAGAACATTAGTTACCATAACGACAAGATATAATTCATCATATAGGAACTCAACTTGAGGAGCATTGTCTAGTAAGAATTTTTAGATTATGTTTAAACATAAAGATGAAAGACAGTTCTATATATTATTAAGTTTAGTCTTCTGCATCTAGGATAGGTTGCCCTAAAACTTCCAAACAGATAGGCTGTAAACTGATTTTTTAAAAGAAATATAAAACGAGAGTTGTGGAATCTCAAGTCTATCTCATTTCAAAATTTGATTCAGGATTCTAAAACCAAGGTGTAGGTATTCTCTGTGGAATAAATCTTAAATAATTCTCCCATTTACTTTTTCCTGGGTATGCAAAAACAAAAACAAAAGCATAAACAAAAACCTGCATGTAACAGCCTTTCTTAACCCCAGCTCTTATCAAACATGGCTGAGCTCCAAAAACATACTAGCAATGTGCCTTTTTAGCCACAAAAGGGAGACTTCTACCATGTTTGCTTCACTGCCTTTCATTAAGATCAATCAGATTTAATCTTTTGGCTCATCCATCTCTTTGGGACTCTGCTAAAACCCAGGGCCCTATTTATAAAGAAAATGTACGTAATACACACAATTTTATTCAAATTTCAGGGGTTTCATGGGTCCCCCAAAAGCTCATCTATATCCCTGTAAGGTTAAAATTCTTGGATTACATTCTAATGGATTCTATCTTTCCATTTCATTCATTTTCATTTACTCATTCATTTGTTCAGCCAAACATTTACTGAAGCTCATGATACGGCATGCACTCTCCTAAGTACTTGTAGTCACATGACTTCTGTGTCACTCAGGAGACTTTGTGAGGACTAGCAGGCTCTGGAAGGCTGAGTATTGCTCTCTGTGCTCTGACACAATGCAATTCTACTTGTTTTACAGAAAAGTGATTCCTTTGTTTGATGCACCTGGCTATTATGATTTCCTTCTAGATGTATAGTCCTATGTAGCTCTGTGAAAGCCTTTTTCCTAGCAACACAGGATTTTGTGGAAAACACAGCATTCCAGGTCAGAAGGTTTCAATTCAGCCCCAGCATTACCATTTCCTATTCCCATAGACCTAGACAAGTCATCTAACTTCTTAAATCCTTAATTTCTTCCCCTGGAAAATGGAGCTAATAATAATGACTACCTTAAATTACCTCTGTCTGGGAGTATGAGTTTAAAAAGCAACAAAATAAGAAAATGGATGTTGAAGCATTTTCAAAGAATAAAACAAATAATCATTAGTATACTATTGTTGTCATTATGCCATTGTTATTACTGAGAATCAGACCAAAAGATCACTTTTGGCTCTATAGGGTAACAGAGAGGTGAGAGAACCCATCTCAGTTTTCTCCTCCAGTTTGAATTCAACTAAAGGTTGTTGGAAGAAAGCACGTATCATAGTTTCAAAACTGTGAGACCTCTCACGAGGCAATTCCCAGACTCTTATTTGCAGCTATAGTGCACCAAATTATAATGAATTACATGCACACACGTTCACTTTACATAAACCCAGGTCACTTGTAAGCATTTTCAGGAATGAAAATACATTTTAATTGCTTGTCCTGGGTCATATCTTTAAAAGGTCTTTGCAAATGGTATTAGGAACTATTTTGGTGAGAAGTAACAGAAACCAGCTCTACTTGCCTAAACTTCCATATGAGGCATTTATTTTCAAGATAAGCAGGGTCTTACGGATCTCATGAGCTGGGCTGAGTTGCCTGGCCATCAGGAAAGGCTGATGCAAAGGCAGTCAGAACCCTCAGAACTCCTCCTCCACCTCTGCTTCTCTGTGTCGTGTGCTCACATTGTTCCTGACTCTTTCTCATCAGATCAGCTTCCTCTTCCCCTGAACATAGCAGGCAAAATATAATTATATGTGACTATACCCAACTTGACATGTTTGTGCCCAGTGCCCGAGATAAATGGAATCTAGCTAGCTCTTTGTCCCAATTCCACACCCCCAGAGATGGGACTTAGATTGGCCTAAGTTGTATCAAGCGCCTGTTGAGATTTAGGAGGACCCAATAACACCCAAATATCCTCTTTCCAACCCAGATTTTAAAGCATTTGAGAAAATAATAGAGAGATGGAGAAGTACCCTATCAACTGTATTACTAATAAAGGTAGTTTAAATGTGCTGAAACAGTGGGATTCCAATTGGGGGCAGGAGCCTTTGCCTGGTGGCAGGAAACTGGCACAGCAAATGCTCCCTGGAAGCAGAGAGCACCCAGAAGAGGCAAGAGGGATGGCCTGAACCAAGCAAACCCATGTATTCATCTGGAACTCATCAATCAGATGACTTGCTCCTCCTCTGTTGGAGGAAGGAGTGAAGGAGGCTAGTGGTATTGTAGAGGCAGGGCTTCCTCTGCCTGGATGAGTTTCAGGCCTGAGAGGACGTGTTCTCCCCTCGTACAGTGCTTACTCCTCATCTACTCAACTGTGTCTATGGGCATGGGATAGAGTCATGGGGACAGTCATGGTTCTTTTGGACAGCAGGACAATTAAGGGAATAATTGTGAACCAAGTGTGTACTTCAAAAGGTATGTACTACAGCTATTTCTCCTTTTAGATAAATAGAGAATCCCTGGAGGGTTATGATTGGGCCTTGAGTTCAATGCTGTCAGAAACATGGCAGGAGAGAAGCTGAGACCATTGCACTACTCTTCAAATAAGGGGACTCTTCATTCAATCTCTGCTCTTATTGTGGCAGGAGAGGTTTCCTGTCCCCTTCACCCTCTCTGGCCTTTCCACTTTTCAGCCTTACAAGAAGGAGTTCTTGTTTTGTTTTGATCTAGCCTAGCATGTGCTAAAGTTAAGCAGTTTGGTGCAGTCAGCATTGGGGTTTGGGTGGGGTATTTACATCTTGTAGTTGTTCCATTATGAACAACTGCAAGGCACAAGCTGATTCTAAGGAGGCTTCTGTTCTACTAAGACACATAGCAGAAATATGATTGTTGACATTACCCAAGCTTTATGGCTTGCAGCTTCACCCCCCTCCAGGAGAGAATGACTTTACTATCTAGAATTCAAGTTAGCTTTGTCAAAGATCAGATAGTTGTAGGTTTATAGCCTTATCTCTGGGTTCTGTATTCTGTTTCATTGGTCTATGTGTCTGTTTTTGTACCAGTACCATGCTGTTTGGGTTATTATAGCCTTGTAGTATAGTTTGAAATCAGGTAGTGTGATGCCTCCAGCTTTGCTCTTTTGCTTAGGATTATCTTGGCTATTTGGGCTTTTTTTTGGTTTCATATAAATTTTAAAGTAGTTTTTTCTAGTTCTGTGAAGAATCTCAATGGTAGTTTAATAGGAATAGCACTGAATATTTAAATTGCTTTGGACAGTGTGGCCATTTTAATGATATTGATTCTTCCTATCCATGAGCATGAATTTCTTTATCTATTTGTTTGTGTCATCTCTGATTTCTTTGAGCAGTGTTTTGTAGTTATAAGTGTAGAGATCTTTCACCTCCCTAGTTAGTTGTATTCCTATGTATTTTATTCTTTTTGTGGCAATTGTGAATGGGATTGTGTTCCTGATTTGGCTCTTGGCTTGACTGTTTTTGTACAGGAATGCTAATGATTTTTGTACTTGGATTTTGGATCCTGAGACTTTGCTGGAGTCATCAGATTAAGGAGCTTTTAGACCATTGCTATGTGGTTTTCTAGATATACAATCATGTCATCTGCAAATAGCGATAGTTTGACTTCCTCTCTTCATATTTAGATGCCGTTGTTTTTCTCTCTTGCCTGATTACTCTGGCCAGGATTTCCAATAGTTTGTTGAAGAGGAGTGGTGAGAGAAGGCATCCTTGTCTTGTGCTAGTTTTCAAGGAGAATACTTCCAGCTTTTTTCAATTCAGTATGATGTTGGCTGTGGGTTTGTCATAGATGGCTCTTAGTATTTTGCAGTTGGTTCCTTCAATATCGAGTTATTGAGGGTTTTTAACATGAAGGCATATTGAATTTTATCAAAAGCCTTTTCTTCTACTGAGATAATCATGTGGTTTTTGTCCTTAGCTCTGCTTATATGATGAATCACATTTATTGATTTGCATATGTTGAACCAACCTTACATCCCATGGGTAAAGCCTACTTGATCACGGTGGATAAACTTTTTGATGTGCTGTTGGTTTCAGTTTGCAAGTATTTTGTTGAGAATTTTTGCATTGACGTTCTTCAAGGATATTGGCCTGAAGTTTACTTTTTCTGTTGTGTTTCTGCCAGGTTTTGGTATCAGGCTGATGCTGGCCTCATAGAATGAGCTGGGAAGGAGTCCCATCTGGTCAATATTTTTCAAATAGTTTCAGCAGGAATGGTACCAGCTCTTCTTTGTGCATCTGGTAGAATTCAGCTGTGAATTGGTCTGGTGCTGGGCCTTTGTTGGTAGGCTATTTATTGCTCATTCAATTTGGGAGCTTGTTTTTGGTCTGTTCAGGGATTCAATTTCTTCCTGGTTCAGTCTTTGGGGGGATGTATGTTTTGAGGAATTTATCTGTTTTTTTCTGAATTTTCTAGTTTGTGTGCATTGAAGCTATGGATCTGACAGTTATTTGCATTTCTGTGGGGTCAGTGGTAATATCCACTTTGTAATTTCTAATTGATTTTATTTGGATCTTCTTTCTTTTCTTCTTTACTAGTCTAGTTAGCATAGTGGTCTATCTACTTTATTAATTTTTTCAAAAAACCAAGTCCTAGATTCATTGATCTAGTTATGCTTTTATTACCCTAAATGATCTTACCTGGTTTTGTAACAAATTGAGCATTACTGTCTCAGCATTACTTACTTTCTTTGCTACTCCTTATCGAATCGCAATTTTTCATATCATCTTTGGAACTAGCTTTGATATCCACCTGCTTCTCTCATGAATACATAAAATCAAATCTTAACAAGTGCTCACTGTTTGCATTAAAATCATATTTTAATGGGTGGGCAATAATGACTCAGTTTCCTGCCGGGCTCTAATTTCTCACTCTTGGCTTCCTTTTCAAATACTTTGCTAGCTTTTTCATAAAGCAGATTCTGGGCTCCTTCCCCAGAAATTCTGATTCAGTGAGCTCTTGGAGAATAAGTATTTTTGAATGTTCTTCCTGTGATTCTAATGCATTACTAAGTTTGACTCACTGCCTTGATTAATATTAATAATCATATTAATACTAACAAATATTAAATTTATTATCTTAGATAAAATTAATAATAGTAGCTATTGATCATTTCCTTATTACCAGCCCCTGTGCTATGTGCTTTATATACATTGTGCCTTTTATTCTTGTCTAATCTCTATCCAAACCATAGACAAAAAGAGGCGGCTTGGAAAGCTTCATCCATTTTTTAAGGGTACCAGGCAAAATAGAATACAAAAAGAGTGCTTTATACCGCAAAAATAAGAATAGCTGACATTAATCACGCTGTTTCTTTTTGCCAAGTTCACTGATAAGGAATTTACACTTGGGTACCTCTCCCTTTGCCCCAGACTGAACTTCAATTATTTTTGCATGATTACATTCATTCATTAAATCATCCTAATAGCATTTGTCAGCCTTCTACCATTTTCTAGCTACTGTCCTAAGGATACCAGGCAACACAGCAATTTATCTTTAAGAAGCTTATCAGCTTACAAAGCCAGGGAATCACTTTTTGTAAAAAAAAAATCAGGCCCTGGCCAATTTGCGTACTTTTTTACCTGTATTCCAACACTTGCTCAGGATTATGATCTCCCAAATTCATGGCCTAGGATGAGAATCTTTGCAGAGAGATCTGTCCAGACCTGACTACCTCTAATGTTGCAGAACTTTCTCCTTAGTTCAGCTAAAACCGGGCTCTTGTCACACAGCCAGGAAGGATTAGGCTCATGGACACATAGAAGGGTGAGAAAAATGGAATTTAGTGGGTGAAAAGGAAAAAGGAAAAATAACTCTCAGCAAAGTGAGAGAGAGTCCTTCTAGCAGGTTTCCCACCTCACAGATTGAATCCCAGGTCACCATACAGGGACAGGAGAGGCCAGGCTCCTCCTCACTGAAACAGTGTGCACTTCCTGAGCCTCTACCCCATCCTCGCAGTGTGCAGATGGGGATTAGTCAAAAAGAATCCGCTGGGAAATGGCAGGCTTCATCTAGGACCACAGTCCAGCTTTTCGGCCTTCAGGCTATTTTAGGCTTGAAGGTGGATTTTCACTGGGGCACCCTTGGCTGCCTTCTGTCTCTATCACTAGATCTTTTGGGCCCTTTGTTAAAAGGGAATTATTTTAGGTACTACCTATCTCCACAAACTCTCAAGCAGAGTTTGGCAGGTATTGAAAACGTTCAGACTAAATCTTTTGGTTGGCTAAGAAATATACAGTACAGAGCCTGTAGATTCCAAGGGTTCATGGGTAGAATCTGAAGATCTTTGAACTGGGTAGGAAAAATTATATTTTTATTTTCATTAACCTCTAACTCAAATGAATCATTCCTTCAATTATGCATGTAGGTAATAAAACAATATTAAGCAAATTCATGACTATGTTATCAATACAAATCACAAATGTTGTTATGTTATTTATTATAGCTATCTCTAAAAATCATATTTATCACCACTTTGATAGCATAATGTTTACTTGACTTGCCTCTAGATCTTGTTATTTAATGCATGAGTAAAGAAGCATATATATTATTATGTCACAAATCTTTTTTAAAAAATATTTTGAGGCTGGGTGTGGTGGCTCATGCCTGTAATCCCTGGACTTTGGGAGACTGAGGCAGACAGATCACTTGAAGCCAAAGGTTGGAGACAAGGCTGGCCAACACGGTGAAACCCCATCTCTACTGAAAAAACAAAAAACCAAGAATTAGCTGGGCATGGTGGTCTGTGTCTGTAATCCAAGCTATTTGGGAGGCTGAGGCACGAGAATCGCTTGAGCCCAGGAGGCGGAGGCTGCAGTGAGCCAAGATTGCACTACTGCACTCCAGCCTGGGTGACTGACTGAGACTCTGTCTCAGAAAAAAAAAAAAAGTTTTTTGATAACTGTATTTTCATACAATTGGCTTTCTTTGTAATCCTGTATGTTTATAGGTATTTGAAAACATTCTAAGAAGGGAATTGATAGGCTCCACCACACACACACACATTAAGAATCCCTAATATCACTTTGTTGACACTCTGCAACATAGAGACACTTGACATTCACAAAAGAGATGTCCCGCTACTGCCATGATTATCTAAATTCACAAATGCCACCACAGTGCAGCAGGTATGAATCTCAGTACACAACTTAGGTGTGTAAGAAGTTTAATTTTCTGTAACTTAATTTCTATTATGAGCTTCTTTACATCAAGAGGCAAAAACCTAGTATTCAATTCAGGGTGCATTCCTCCTTTAGAGAATGGCATTTCTAGAGAGGGTAGTGTAGTACCCAGGCATTGTGGGACAGGCTTTATCAACCCCTATTCTCCTCTGCTTTGATAGCCTTGGCCCTATCTGATCTCAGTCCCTGGTACCACAGGTGGTTGCTGGGTGGTTCTTGGTCCTGGCCCAGGGCTCCTTTGGAGCTGTGTCTATCTGATTGTCGGGCCCAGCCAGGTGTGTTGGGGGTGCCTGCTCTTCTCTGCCTGTCCTAGGTCCATCTTCCTGGAACTACCACCTAGCTATTTCTACTCTGGGGCCTCACCTTCCAGGGCATAACCAGAAGCTGGGCACAGCTCTTTTTTTCACTCAGATCCCTCAAACCTATCTGAAATTTTGTCACCCCCACTCCGAGAAATTCATCCATCTGGGCATGGATTGGCAGAGGAGAGAGAGTTTAAAGAGCCACTTTTTTGAATATAAACTGGGGTCAGAGCTTCCTTGCTTCCCTGTACCTCCTTACTTCCTCTTAATTTGAGCAAACTTTCCAGTCTAGGAGGCTAGGAAGATTTGCTTCTACCTTCTCTAGGCCTGGCTCCCCCTCAAATCCTATGACTTGAAATGCAAAGGCAATGGTTTTTAAAGTTCAAAATCTTTTACTCTGTGTCTTGTCTTCCCTGGAGCATTCAATCTCTCTCCCCTTAGGCAAATTTAGGGAAAGGTAAAGGGGTTAAAAGGAAATACCAAGGAAGACACACCAATTCATGCAAAATATTTTTCCACCACAAAAACATACAAATTCACACACCAAATACATAGAACATAGTTAAAGGAATTAATCTATCCATTTTCACTCTCAGTGAGAAATTCCACAAGAACATAGAAACTAATAAAGGTGTAATGAGATGTGGATGTTGTCTTGGAGAGGCTCACTGATTAACAAAATTATTTACTTCCACGCACCACACTCTTATGTTATGGGAGTCAAAAGAGAGACTCCATAAAGTACAAATTGTTCCCTGTCATCTTGTAATACTTTCAACAGTTCCTATCTAAGCCCCCAGGTTGTAGGAGGTCTTCTTGTCCTATGCTTCTCTAACACCCTGGGTAAACATCAATCTCAATTCAAAAAGGTACACAGAGTAAGACAGCAAGGATTGAGCAATGGCTATCAAGATTTTGCTGCCAAGCAGAGTCTAAGCTCTGGAGTGTATGGTAAATATTTTTTAAATGTCTGTATATTATGATGTTTTGACATCTTAAGCCTTTCTGGCTGGGGAAAGAATGCATGTCTTTGATATGCAAAGTAACCAATCTAGAGCCAAGCCTCCTTTTTCTGGCCTGTATATCACAGGAGGTAATATTTCTCTGCCTTAATCATTCCAGAGCCAAGTGTCAGGAAACTCAGAACCACCCCTAAAGCCCAAAGCTCACCAAAGTTATTCCAACTGGCTAAACCTAAACTGTTCACTCTGCTCTGCCTTGCCTTTCCCACGGAAATGCCAATAAAGGCAGTGGCCTAAACCTTTCCCTGGCTCCTGCCTTCTGCCTCCTGACCATTCCTCCTGACCACGGTGTGTTTCCCATGTGGCTCCTGCAGGGCGTGCCTCTTGTCTCTAAGACCTGTACTTACAATATATATTTTTTTATTTGAGACTCTTCTGTGTCTCCTCTTGTGGCCACACCTGACTGATTATCACATAAAATAATACGCAACATGGGAGAGGAATTCTGAAGGGGGAAAAGTGAAGTGGGTATTTTACAACAAAAGACGACAAACTGCATCTATGGAGAGGAAAAAAAGCAAAGCCTCTCTGTTGCTGCCTGGCTTCTTCTACCTGGGCTTGTGGGCTGGGTTGGCACGGAGCTGGCTGCAGAGGCACAGCATCTATCTCATGACCAGAGCATCTAGCTGCCCCTGTTGCACACATGAGGGGTCATGTTGAGATTATGGCTTCCAGTCACGCCTGCACCTTCTGCAGGCTAGGGAGCCGGGTCAGGGGAAGCCACCACTTTACAGTCATTACCAGTTAATCTTTCAACCTCTTGTGACTAAGCTCATAGAGGGCAGAAACCATACTTTACTCATCCTTGTAACCCATCACCCTGCACAGGAACTAGCACACAGAAAACGCTCAGCAAGACTCAACAGGCCGGGCAAGGAAGCTCATGCCTGTAATGCCAGCACTTTGGGAGGCCGAGGCGGGTGGATCACTTGAAGTCAGGAGTTCAAGACCAGCCTGGCCAACATGGTGAAACCCTGTCTCTACTAAAAATACAAAAATTAGCCAGATGAGGTGGTGGGCACCTGTAGTCCCAGCTACTTGAGAGGCTGAGGCAGGAGAATTGTTTGAACCCAGGAGGCGGAGGTTGCAGTGAGCTGAGATCATGCCACTGCACTCCAGCCTGGCAACAGAATGAGACTCTGTCCCAAAAAAAAAAAAAAAAAAAAAAAAAGACCCAACCCCCCAGTGTTTAGTGAGCACTTTCTTGGTGTGAGGTTCTGGGCTTACACTTGAAATGCACTATCCCATTTCATCCTCACAAAGAGCCCCTGAGGTGCATGCAGCACCACATAGAGGACATGCACATCGCCTAGGGTCACACACCTGGTAAGTGACAGAGCCAATATTTCAATCAGGAGTGGCTGACTCCTGAGGCTCAGCTCCTAAACACCTGCAATGCCGAATAGAAAGCACCGAGAAGCATTCTACAACTTCCTCGAGCATCAAGAGACTGCTCTTTAGAAGTCCAGGGCAGCTAGATCTGGAGTTGATGTGGACTGTAGGACCCGTGTTTCCATGGTTGCAGGTCTGCCAAGGTTTCTGAGTAAGATAAAGCACAGAGATGAGAGCCTGAGCTTTTTTGTCAAATGATAAATCCTGAGATAGTTATATTTGTATTCACTAGCCTCTTTTCCAAAAGGTTCAAAGAGAGCTCGATGTCCAGCAGCAAGAAAACACACACATAAAGCAATAACAGCTGAATAGATCAGGCGCCCTGAGTTCACTACATTTTGGGGGTATCATCCCTCAGTCTCAAGCTTTCTCTTCTGTAAAATGAGGAGATTGTGATTCTCGCTGTGATTCTCCATCTGTGGACTGACAACAAATAATATTTTAAAACACAGTTTCCAGGTTTCTGCTCTACAGCGTTTTTATTTCAGCAGGTTTTCGGCAAAGCCTAGGAGTTTGTATTTTTAAAGCTCATTGAGTGATTCTAATGCTCAGCCTAGTTTGGGAACCACTGGTCTGGGTAATCTCCTTGGTTGCTTCCTGACTGGATTACCCATTTTGGGGATTAAATCCCCGAGTACTATCAGATGAGTACAGGGGTACTATAGAATGTTTAAGAAATGTTAAACTGAGTCTGGGGATGGGGACCAGAAAAAGTATCTGGAGAATGTGACAATACTAATTTACCTGATGAGCGACAAGAAAGACAGTGCCTTTTTATAATGAACATCTTTTGATTTTGCAGGCCCAGCATTCATTTTCCTACTGTTGAAAAAAAAAATGCCTTGATATTCCTATGAGATATCACTCCATTCCCATCTCTTAATCCCTGTGTTTTGCGTGGGTTTGAAGCCACTGTGCTGGTGACCTCAAGGGCTATCTCTGCTTGGCTGCCCAGTGTAGGCATGGGACCCAAGCTAGGCCAATAGGACTCAAACCCAGAGTTTTTGATGGCTTGGTTGTAAAGCTAGGACATTTTAATCTTGGAGCTGCTGGCAGCCCTCTTCCGTCATTGCAGGGAAGAAGCCTATGTACAATAGGGAAAAATGAGGCCAACACATAGAACACAGACAGTGTAAATCAACCTCTAAAACCACAATCTGTAAGGTTTTAAATAGTGATGCATTTTATTACACCTAGATTGAAATTTGTCCGTGACTGATACCATGAACATATTTAACAGAAGGCTGAAAGAATGTGACAAGGTATTTGTAATGTCAAAGAAGAAAAAGAAGACTAATATCTTTTAGAATATGCAAGAAACTTGTGTAAATCAAGAAGAAAAAGATTGCAAATGAGTGCATGATCTGAATAGAAAATTTACAGAAAAGGAAACTCCAAAAGTTAACAAACCCAGAAATGAGCTGCTCAAAATCATGATGATCAAGAAAAGTTCAAATTAAAACAATTAAATATTACTTTATACCCATTAAACTGGCAGAAATTAGGAAGCTGGATATTGCCAAAGGTTGGAGGGAATGTGGAAATACAGGACCCTCCATGTATTGCTGGTGGGACTGTGCACCACTGTAGCTTTTTTGCAAGGAACTAGGCCCAAATTGGTCAAATTAGCTCTGCATAAGCCACAAACCCAGTAACCTACCAGTGCCGTTGCAGGGTCTACATACCAGTGGATTTCTCTCAGGTTCACAAAAAGGCATGTGTAAGGTTCATAGAAATATTGTCTGTGGTAGCAAGGAGCTAGAGGTACCCATCACTGGGAGAAGGAGTGAGGAAAATGTGGTAGATCCACACCATTGATTATTATGTAGCAGTCATAATAAAGAAAAAATATATTATTACAAACAAAGTGAGAAAAGGAGAAAACAGAATAAGGTCTATAGCCAAGTACCACTTGCACAAATTAAAAATACGTGCACACAAAACAATTTATATTCTGAAAAGACATATCCGATAAAAGTCTATACATATTAAAAATATTAAAATGGATGCCCCCAAAGGATCCTTAGTTCTACGGGTGTTAAAAAAAAAAGAAATCAAACAAATATTGGACAAGTGCAATAATGGGAAGACAAAATGAAAAACCCAGGTGCTAAGAGAAAGAATAATAAGAGAAATTTACTTTGCACAGGTTGGTCAGGGGAGGCTTCTCTGAGATCTCTGGTATTTCAGCTTCAACGTGACCGTGGAATAGCATCTGAGTGAATAGTTCTGGGAAAGCAGCTGCATAGAAGAAAAGCCAAGAGAAAAGCTTGGAGGAGGGAAAGAGTTGGATAATTAGGGAACTAAAAGAAGTCAGAGGATGGTGACCCAAGGAGGCAAAGTCTCTCTTCTTGAGAGTTTCTGAGTTGGGGGATGGTGTGGGTGAAGCTGGGACATCAAAATCATCACAAACAGTGTAGAGCTGTGGGAGGATTTTTGAACACAAGCAGGCAGCAGACTTTCCCCTGATAGCACTGTGTTAATACCACATAATTAGCCTGAGCTGTAAAATCCATTCTCTTTAGTCTGCACAGTCATTACATGGAGGAAGGAAGACACTTTTCAGGTAAACCTCCTTTCAGTATTGCAGCAACCAGAGTGCATTTGGAAGAAGTCGGTCTGTGATTGTAATGGGAGGCCTCCATGTGGAATTAACACATAAACCTGCCTGTGAGGTACTGCTTTGAACTCTTCACTAGTCCTTAGTCCGAAGTCATGGAGGCTGTGTGGTATATGGGTAAGAACTTTGGGATCTGAAGGCCTTGTCCTATTCATGGTGTCAACCTCTGTCTGCTGCCTGATATTCTATTCAGTAGGTGCACAATTATATCTATGGGATGGATATAAGTAAATATTTTACTTACATTAAGAACAGAAGTTTGAAGGAAAAGGTCATGATACAGTATGACTGGTTATACACCTGCTATCACACACACACGCACACACACACACACACACACATGCCAAAGCCATAAAGAAAAGACTAGAAGTAAATGGAGGAAACATACAGAAATGTTGACAGTGATTTTATATATATATATATAAAATATGGAGGATCTATGGGAAAACAATTTATATTTTTAAATTTCTAATATTCCATATTTTCTAGTAGATTGTGTATATAATCTAATATATATTTCTGTAATTTTTAATTTTCTGTTTTTTGATGTAATTTTCTATAACATAATTTTTTAATAGAAATAAATAATTTAGTATTGGAAGAAAAAATGTTGTTAAAAATACCCTGTCTCTTCCTCTTAGGGGATGAACCATATTCATATATTTTTGATGACTAATGGTTATACATATATATGTAAGATTAGATAGGTAGATAATAAAAAAGAAAGAAAGGAGAAAGAAAGAAAGAAAGGAAGGAGGAAAGAAAGAAAGAGAGAAAGAAAGAAAGGAAGGAGGAAAGAAAGGAAAAAGAAAGAAAAAAAGGAGAAAGAGAAAGAAAGAAAGAAAGAAAGAAAGAAAGAAAGAAAGAAAGAAAGAAAGAAAGAAAGAAAGAAAGAAAGAGAAAGAAAGAAAGAAATCCAGTATTTGGATATGCAAGGATAGACCTAAGCATAGTCTAAGGGGGAGCTGAAAGCTGTAATTTTTGTGCCTGAGTAAACAACAAGAAATGTGGGTCTGCACCTGCATCTGGAGAGATGGAGAGCATAGGAGACAAATGGGCCTGAGCAAAGTAATGACAGGCAGAATCCAAGAAAACATGGCCATGGAGAAATTTCCCATGATGCGGTTGCTGTAAATTATTGAGAATAGCAATGTCTGGCTTTCTGTGTTAATTTCTGGCAAGGAAACATCTTCTTATGGGCCAGGCCATATGCTTGGAGCTGGGGTTACAACGTTAAAAAGAGAGACAAGACCTCTGTTTTCCAGGATTTTATGTTCTCAGGAGGCGGAGAATAATAATAGCAATATTTATAATATTTATATAGCATTAAATATGCACCAAGCACGGTTCTCAGTGCTTTATATGTATTAACTCCTTTAATCCTCACAACAACCTCACAACAATGAGCTCCTCATTTCACAGATGCAACACTAAAGCACAAAAAAATTAACTAGCCTAAGACCCTTTAGCTAGTAAATGGTGAGGTTGAGATTAGAACTCATGTAGTCTGCCTCTAGGATTAGTAAATAAATGTAGTTATAGGCTGTAGTGAATGGCAGGAAAGGTATTTGCCGAGTATTTTGTTGGCAAATAACTAGGCAGGATCCACTTTTGAAAATTGGTCCTAGAAGCCCTTTAAAGTGGTATTTAAAGGGAAGCCTGAATGATGAAAATGAGACATGCCTAAGCTGAGGTGAATACTTTTCTATTATCCCCATACACAGCAAGTTGACTAGCCTTGGCGTTAATGGGGCTTTGGAAAATGAAGGAAGAAGGTGGTGGCAAAATGGTTCTCAAAAAGGGTGACCAAAGGAGCTAAGGCGGGGGGTGGAGATGACACTGACCAGGACTAGATATAACACACGCTCAATTTTCTCCAAAACACAGTAGGAGAAAATGATTCTCATATCAGAAGACCCAGGATGGTATTTACACGGACAATATAGAAAAAGGCAAACCAGGCAGTAGACACTAGGGTTACACATCCGAGACAGGAGCTGACCGCAAAAGGGAAGTTGTAATCTCTTCCTCTCCAACCTCTTCAAAGTACCTTTTGCATAATATCCTTAAGGCAGTTTCCTAAGAGGCATTATTACAAGATGGCACGATATAAAGTGCTACCAAATTAACCAGGTTTCACAGTGTTCCAAATCTATGCCCACAATATACAAAGAGATTTTTTAAAAGCAAGAAAATGAGCCTATTTTTAACAGAGGGATATGAATGGTAATGCTGCCCATTCATGAATGACCATTGCTAAGTGGAAAATTATTCTAACATATTTTATTATTCAAAAATCATCAGGACTAAATAGCTGGTAAGATGAAGCTTTGGCTGTCCAAATAAGACTCATTCCAAACTATTGCCTTAAACTTTGGTACTGCTGAAAAGACTTTTGGTAGATTTGATATGTTTGCAGATGCATCTCCTTTGGTGCCATACCTGCTGCTTCTGAAGAGCCCCTACACTTGGTGAGCAAAACCTGTTGCAAATTTCTGCTGATTCCTGCCACTAGGAAGATTTTCTTAGAGAGCCAAAGGGCTTTCCCTCATGTGCTGCAGAGACCTTCATGTCTATTCTGCCATTCCTTCTGCCCTCCCTTTGAACATTCACAGTTTCTTGGTGGCCTGGATTAGATTGTACCACTTAGACTATATGCTTTCAGTTAAAAAATATTTTCTTTAATCTTTGCAGTAATTCATTTTGCTATAAAACAAATTACCCCAAACTCAGTGGCTTAACAAAACCCAACCATCTATCTCAGAGTTTTTGTAGGTCAGGAATTTGGGAGTGGCTCAGCTGAGTGGTGCTGGTGCAGGGTCTTTCAGCAGATTGCATTCAAGATGTTGGCTGGGGCTGCAGTCATCTGAAAGCTTGACTGTGGCTGGAGGGTCAACAGCTAGGGTTGCTCACTCACATGGCTCCTCATCATGTGGGCCTCTCTACAGGGCTTCTTGAGTATCCTTATGAGCAATCCCTGAGAGAGTAAGGCAGAAGCCATAATGTCTTTTAGGATCTAGCCTCAGAAGTCACACAATTTTCATAATATCTTAGTGGTTATACAGGTCAGCCCTTGTTAATGTAGAAGGAGACTACCAAGGGCACTTAGAATCATGGGGATAATCTTGGAGGCTAACTACCACACCAGTGAAGGGTATGTACTCAGCCTCTGATTTAAACATATGGAAGCATGTAGAAATCAAACTGAACTGACCTGCTTAAAAAGATAGTCAGCTAGCCCACTCCTTTCTATATGGTGATATAATTAATTCACTCATATTCATTTGGGGATAAATTATCTATTTTGAAGATTGCCAAAGTCATTATCAAGATGATTATGATTAATCTTATTTTTATTTATAATCCCACTTATTGCATTCTACTAGGTGTCAATTATAGGGCTAGGCACTTTACCCACATTTAATCTTCACAATAATCCTGTGAGGTTGGTATTACCAGCTCCTCTTTACAGCTAAGGAAATAGACGAGGAGTCTCCAGATTACAAATAATCTAAAAGACCATTGAGTGTAAACGCCTCACAGAAGAGAACCTGTAGCTTGGAGAGTTTAAGAGACTCTTCTGCAGTCTATAGTGAATGAATGACTGAGTTGGCACCAAAGCCCTGGCCTTCTAGGTCTGGGAAAAGTTCTCTTTAGATTACATGAAGCAGCTTTCTTGTGATATTTTCTCCTAACCAAAAAGCTAGAACTCTGATAAGACATCTAATCTCTGTGAGTCTGTTAAAATGGGTATAACAATAGAACTTATAAAGTGCTGTGAGGATTACATGAGCAAATGAATGTAAAGTGCCAAGTGCAGTGCCTGCCACACATCAAGCACTCATCATATGATAGCTCTTATTCCTGTCATTGTCAGTATCATTACTGATTTACGAACAGGAAAACTAATCTAAGCCATCATTCAGCACCTTGATGGTGGGGATCATGCATTAAAGTCAGCGCTGTGCTGGACTCCACATCACCCTTCCTAATCAAATCAATCTGCTGAGCTGGCATAACATTACGAACTAGCCAGTCTCTTCTTTACTCTAGTACCAGGGGCACACACCTCTCACTTAAATCCAGCCAGAGGCACGTGACCCTTACTTTGGCTAAAAGCTGGATTTAAGATGGTTCCAGTTGGCGTGCATTTTTATATTTTAATAGTTATGTATTTATCTTAATAAGTATTAGAAAAATATAACTAGTAGATAAAACCACTGATTTAATTGATAATCTTCCCTTGGGGAGGCTAAAATGGATGGATTTATGGAAGAATATTAAGTAAATAAATAACAGAAATGGTGGCATGCAATTACAATAAGAATTGTAAAGATGAAATGTAAATTAAGTTTTGGAAGCACTGATTTAACATATGTTGAAAATAATGATAGAGATTTGACAGTTCATAATAGCTTTGTTTATTGTTATTATTCTTTTTATTTTGCCAGTGTACTCTCTTCTGAGGTAGCTCAGCCTGTGTTCTTTTTACACATACCACTCCATGCCTCTCTTCTTGTTCTAACCTTGCCTTAGAAATTATTTTCCACTCTCTTTACTTAGATAATTCCTCTGATCCTTTAAACTTTGGATTAGGCATGGTCTCATTTGAGAAGAAGGCATCTCCATTGCCCTTTCAATCCAGCCTCCCAAAGCATCGTCTTTATACCTCTATCCCTGCATTTAGCACTTTGTACAGAAATTAAATAATTTTATGCCTCTCTCCCCTACTTTTCTGGAGCCCTATTTGTCTTCACATCCCCAGCACCGAACACCGTGCTGGCATAGGGAAGACATTCAGTTAATGGTTACCTGAAATGAGCTATTACCACAGACTGAAAAATAAATACAAGCAATGTTTCTTCTTGCTGGTCCCTTAAAACTCACTGCTTGTCCAATGCACAGGGGCAATCATGAAAGAGCTTTGTAACTATTCTGTTTTATTCATGAACCTAGTGGCTATTAAATATTTCTCAGCTTGTCAAGTGTGGGAAAGGCAAGAGATGAATATGGTGAAGAAACAGTAGCATTGTTCAGGCTCTAGAATGCACAAACTTCTATTTGCTGTAACTGGTAACCTGGTTTGAACTGATAACTTTTAATTAGAACAAAACCTTGGGGAAAAAAAATCCCTCCCACATGCAAATGCTTCCATCTGTGATCCTATTAAACATTTGCTAGTTCAGCAAAAACTTGCCAAACTGCCACATTATCTCTTCTTCTTGATAATTAACATTTGATCCAGCAATGAGGAATGGTGGAACAAACATAGACTATGGGACTCATTTTAAACAAACTGAGTATTAAATAAAACAAGCCTGCAACTTCATTAAAGTCCTGAATAACTTGCCAGAAATTGCTTTCTCCTCTAGTGTGATGAATCACTAGACTAGGTGATTTCCATCAGGACAGGAAAGAAAAGTGTACTGGAAGAGTGAAGAGATTTAGATTCTATCTCTAATTTTGCTTTTGGGTAGGGCTTTGGGCAAGGCAGTGAACCTACTTAGACATTAGTTTCTCCTATAAATTAGGGGATTGAACTAGGTTATCCTAGGACTTTTCTAGGTCTAAAAAACTATCTTTAGTTCATTTATATATATAATAAATATTTATTGAGCATCCACTCTGTGCTAGGCATGGTTCTGGTCTTCGCGGGTAGTCAGTAGCCAGATAGATGAGGTCTCTGCTCTACTGAGACTGGGTGATAAAGATAAGCCTTAAGCAAGTGATGATGCATGATTGGACAAATAATTATTTAAGCGTGGTTGCACTAAGCATGTTGAAAAGGGCAGAGTAGCATGACCATACTTGGTCAGGAGACCTAGAGTAGCCCCAGAGGTCAGAGAATGCTTCCCTGAGGAAGTGAGATTTGACAGCTACTATCTGAAAGATGGGTAGGGGTGGCCCAGGGCAAGAACAGGGAGAAGACTGATCCAAGTAGAGGAAAGAAACTGGGTGTTTGAAGAACTAAGAGTAACCAGTGAGGGTCTGGGAAGTCACATGAGCTGAAGCTGGAGAGGCCAGCTGTGCAGCCAGTCCATGCGGGACTTTATAGGTCATGGAAAATTTAATCTCCTTCAGTGGTAAAAGGAAGCTGTCATTAAAGGTGATATAATTAGAAGTGAAAAGATTCACAGTAACTCTGACTAAGGAAACTTACTTCTCTCTGTCCTTATCCCCAAACTGTAATAGGCTCTGGTTGGCAAGATCTTAAATTGGATTCTTCTGGATTCACTATTGCAAAAGAAATATTGTAATCTGAGGCTTCTTTAGGGTTCTTGAGTAATTCTACATGGCTTCCGGACCTCTAACCCTTGCAAATAATCATGTGCTTATTTTGCACATTATTGCAATATTCCAGGAAAGAATATGCCGGTAGAACCTTAAGCAGACCTTCACTGGTGGGTTCCCACACAAATGCTCTAGGCAGGAAATAGCACCTTTGTAAGAACCATCATGGACAATGTTTTGAAGGAAGTCAGCATCTTTTTTGCCTTTTGAACTCTATAAAGCTCACTTTCCCCGTTTCTCTTCTTCTCTTTGTAAAAGATCTAATAGCTTCCATTTAGAAGTTGAGGTGAATTAAAGTCATGTGCTCTCTTTTTTTCAAGGACACTAGCATTCTAGATTTAACTCCTATTGCAGATGGAAAGGCTTTGTACTCTATTTTAAGACTCTTAGAAATCAGCCAGCTGGTGGGAAAGAAATTGCGGAAGTTTGGGCAGTGAAAGGGTTGAGTTGAGGATCTTCACAAGTGTGCCTGTGTATATTTTGACCACATGTGTCACACTAACCATGAACTATGTAGGAGCCACTTGGAAATTGGTGATAGCAAAAATTCCCTAATAAATATCCTGGGAGGTTTATCTATTTTTTATTCTACCTAAACAAAAGTATTGGCTTTTTCCCCCTGCTTTTAAAACTACAACCATTTCAGTGATATGCATTGTTGCTATTCTTGACGCCTGACCATATACAAGTCAATCCAATTATTGGACAAAAACCTTTCTCTAGGACCGATTTGGAGTTCACAATCAATATAGTAATGCACCATATTTGCCACTTATACTTGGTTACTTTGCCTATCTGATTTGTAGACAATCGAGCTGCCAACAAAAAAGAAAGAAGGAGAAAAATAGTTCACACAAAGTCCAGGCCCTTTATTTCATGGAAGAGCGTTGGAGTATGGAACTGGTTTACTAACTGAGACTCCAGCAAAAAACCCATGTGTCTGATGACCTGCTTTACTATGAAGGTTAGTTATAGTCACTTAGCAATGAGTCAGGAAGGTCTTCTGGAGGTTGTGGTAGTAAGAAGGTGCATAATCAGATAATGAAGTGACAGCAGAGGTACCCAAGTAACTACATTCTGCTATCTATGGCCAAACTGCAATAGTCTTTAAAGGTATCAGTATTTAAAAAAAATGGTGTAGTATCATATTTAAGAACATAGATTTTGGATTCCAGTTTGACCACTTCATAGCTATGTGACTTTGGACAATATTATTTACCTGTCTATGCTTGAGTTTCCCTAATTATAAAATAGGCATAATAACACCTAAGGCTGTGGTGAGTAGGGTAAGTCTTCAGTGAGCCAAATTTTAAGTGGATGCCACAAAATCATATTTTAACGTAATTTAAAAACAACCTCAAATTTAATGCAAAAAAAACCCATGATGAACAAAATATCAAAGAGGCTTTGTGTGTGAATGACTGAAAATACTGACCTTTAAATCTTTTGGAATTTTAACGAAAGGTTGTAGAGTCACATACACAGCCTTTGCTCACTGCCACTGTTGGGTAGCCATTTTGAACTTTCAGTATCTTTTGATTTAAAGAGTCTGAGAATGTTCACAATTGTCCAGTCTTGCTTATGCCATATTATTGACTCATTTTATTTTGTTTGTTTTACTTCCCCCATTAGAATTTAATCTCTATGAAGGCATGGATTTTCTAAAACATGTTGAAGCTGAAATAGTTTCAGATTTACAGAAAAGCTGCAAAGGTAATAGAGATAATTCCCATATATTCTTCATCCAGCCTCCCAAATGTTAACATCTTATAAAATCATGGTACATTGATTAAAACCAAGAAATTGATCTTCATAGTATTGGCACAATAGTATCAAATGAACTATATATTTCATGTAGATTTCTCCAGTTTTTCTATTAACATAATTTTTCTGTTTCAGGATCCAATTCAGGATTCACATTGCATTTAGTCATTATGGTTCTTTAATCTCCCCCAATTTGTGACAGTTTCCTCTGTCTCTTTCTGCTTTTCATGACCTTGACACTTTTGAAGAATACTAGTCAGATATTTAATCAAATGACCTTCAGTTTTGGTTTGTCTGATATTTTCTCGTGATTAAACTAAGGTTATGAATTTTGGGAAAGAATATCAGAAGTGATTAAAGTACATTTAAAAAATCTCATTCAGTGATGTTTCCTCAGAATCTAGAATTGTGCTTGGCATATAGGAACATTAAAATATTTGTCAATTATTTGAGACAGAACTTATATGCATCTACCTGATGATGTGGCTGAATGATGTGTATATACAGATTTATAGCTATTAAAAGTTTTTCTAAAAAAAAACACTTGTAAACGGTTTCTAAAGAAAACTGACTTCACTGAGACATGTACTTACATCCTAAATCAAGGTGAAAATGCTGTTTTTAATTAACTCTAAGTTATTGACTGTCAGAAAACAAAAGACACGAAAATATAAAAAAGCTAGATTTAAGTACAGTGTATGAGATTCAAAAAATACTCACTAGTTTCTCTGCCAAATCATACAGTGTTTTACACTTAAGTAAGAGTTGGAATTTGTAGAAGGGAAGCAGGTGGGTCTTGCTATGCTCTGTATTGCCAGCATCCAGCGTCTTATGTGCCCCTGATGGGTGCTTTACATGAGCATTTGCTTACCCCAATCTGTGCTACTCAACATACTGCACAAGGAAGTGCATACTGGTTCCTAGGCAGCCACTCCAAGTGGTTTGGCAGAAATGTCACAGGCTAATGTTGAGTCAAACAAATAATCATTCAAATTCTAGCTCTACTAGGGCAAGTTTCTTGAGCTTCCTGAATTCCATTTTCTTTGTGTATAAAAATGGAAAGCCTTTTTACCTTTGTTGTCAGAGATGAAACAAAGTGTTTTTTTTTAATTTTTATTTTCAAAGTATTCAGCAGGAATCCTAGCACATAGAGGATGGTCAATAAAGAATCTTTCTTATCTTTCCTTCTGTTTCTTTTCAGCTTCTCATCCTCTCTCCTGGTGAAGATGGGAGGGTTCCATTATAATAGACCTCTGCCCCCAAGGAGGCACACTATTGACAGACAGAACCGGGAAAACGTGTTTGTGGATTTGCCACTCAGAAGTGGCATGACCTTGGATAGGTTATTAACTAACCCGTTTTTTTAATCTGTATAACGGAGATACCAGTAATTACCTCAAAGAGATGCTGTGAGGATGCATAAAATGCTTAGGACTCTGCCTGAAACAAGTAATTCCTAATACATACTGCTTGTTGTTATAGTGGATAGTTACATTTTCTGCACATGGCAGGTGATGGTAAGACAGCTATGTGAGGGAGAAGAGGAAAATAAAACCAGATTTATTATGAAGAAAATGAAAAACAGCGAATGATGTATTATAAGAAGAGAATAATTTTGCCTAGCTCAATAGGTACTTTAGAGCTGACTCTAAACCTTTCATGATTTAAACTTAACAGTAAGGGATAGGGGGAGGGGAAGGGGACATTGCTCTCAATTATTGTAGCATTTCCAGAGGTTCAAAACATGGGTCAGCAAATCTTTTCTAGGAGAGGTCAGATAGTAGATATTTTAGGCTTCAGGGACCACATACAGTCTCTATGCCCTATTTTGTTGTTTTCTCAGAACATTTTTTAAAGCATAAATACAATTCTTTGGTCCAATGACCAAGGTCTGCTGATCCCTGGTAAAGTCAATTACTATATTTGAGAGAAATTTGAAGAAAGATGTAATGAGGAGGTGAACTTAAGGGTTAGAGCATTATATATTTGCTGTTAAGGGAGAGGAAGAGAATTGCAGAATGGGCAATTAAACCCCTTGTCAAAATCACAGAATGGAAGCAAGAAAAACCCAGAGTCGAAATCCAAGGCTTGGAAAAACATTCCTTTCATATATAGATAGCTCGTGATTTATTTGCGACAAAACCAGCAGGAAATTCATTTGGCCAAAGCTGTTTATAACTATTAGAAGATAATTCTCCATGGGCCGCTTAGGTTTCTGCACATCACATGAGCAAGACACTCACTGCTCCTTTGTTCCAGACTATCTTTTGACGAACATCTGTGCAGTGAACAGCCTTGTAAGATAGAGATGGTGTCTCCCTCTGGAGCATGGACCAGGCATGCTTACTGACTATCCTAGAAGATCTGGGTTCCCTAAAATAAGGCTGTTTTTCTATAACACACCCACTGCATGTGATCATCTGGCCTTCTTAATGATGGAAAAGAATGCTAGGGTAGCTGTCTTTTATCTCTTACCCAAGAGCCTCATATCATCTGTCAACATCCATGAAACTCTGGCAGATTTACTTCTTAGCTCGTAAGTAGGAAAATATCTCAACCCTTTCACATGTTTGGTAGTGATAGAAATAACAATGAGGGACTAGTTAAAGCAAGACAGCTAGAACGCTGTTTAAAAATTTACCTTTAAAAACACATTTAGGAACATCTTTAAATGGTATGATACACTGAAACAGGAAAGGAGGTGGAACAACATGGTAAACAGTGACCTATTTAGCCTGCGTGGGTGATTTGGGTGAAAGTATCACATCGCCAAGGTCCCCCTCACATCTAATTTGGCCATTTGTCTACTAAAATTGTACACATTGTTCAAAGGGCTTCTCAAATACCACTTTTCCTGGAAGGGACCTTTTCTTCAAAGCTCAATAATTTATACTGCTGCCATTAGCATATCATTTCAACAGTAGTGGTCTCATGGACTTGTTGGCTTATCCTAAATGATAAATCCAAAAGATTCTAGAATGTGTATGTTGTCAATAAATGTGTATGTTTTCATTTCTTTAGCTATTATGATTATTGTGCCAGTCTTATGTAGATTGTAAACTCATTGAGATTAACGATCCACTTTTATTTATCTTTGTACCCAAATTAGGTATTTGTTATAGGCTGAATTGTCCTACCTCCCCCGAAATTCATATGTTGTAGTCCTAATCCTCAGGACCTCAGAATATACTGTATTTGGGAGATAAGGTCAACATACAAGGAATTCAGTTAAAATAACATCATTAGGATGGGCTCTAATCCAATGTAACTGGTATCCTTACAAGAATCAGGAATTTGGACCCAGATACAGAGGGGAGACCATGTGAAGACATAGGGAGAAGATGGCCACCCGAAAGCCAAGCAGAGAGGCCTCAAAAGAAGTCAACCCTGTCGGGGGCAGTGGTGCGTGCCTGTAGTCCCAAGCACTAGGGAGGCTGAGGGAGGAGGATCGCTTGAGTCCAGGAGTTCTGGGCTGTAGTACCCTATGTTGACTGAGTGTCTGCACTAAGTTTGGCATCAATATGGTGACCCTCCCAGGAGTGGGGGGGCCATCAGATTTCCTAAGGAGGGGTTAACTGGCCCCGGTCAGAAGGGGAGCAGGTCAAAACTCCCATGCTGATCAGAAGAAATCAACCCGGCTGACACCTGAGCTCAGACTTTGAGCCTCCAGAACTATGAGAAAATAACAACAAGAAATGAATTTCCATTGTTTAAGTCAAAGTCTGTAGGACATTGTTATTGTGATCCAAATAAACTAATACAGTGTTCAAGATTTAGCTCTTAAATAAATGAACTTTCTATGGAAGCCATCCCTCCCTGTGGGTTAGATATTTCTCCTACTTATTGCTGGTACTAACTTCTATCATATCATCCACTTATCACATTTCATTGTAATAATCCCTGTATTTATTATTAGTATATATTATATATTAATATATGGTATAATATATATTACATATGTTGTATATGTTATTATATATTATAATAACATTATATCTGGTGAAAGTGACAGAAAATCTGGTTCAAATAAGATCAAGCAAAATGGAAATCTTCTGACACTTCAGAAGGAGATCTAGCTTTGGGCATGTTTTGATTTAAAGACTCATATTGCATCACTAAGGCCAGTCTCTTTTCATCTCTTAACTGCCTTTCTTCACACTAGTGTCATCCTTAGACTTCATGTCATGGCAAGGCAGCTGCCAACAGATTCAAGCCTACATACTCCCAGGTCACTTGATACTCAAGTTTCAGCAAAATTCCCCAGGTCGCATTTCACTGGGTCAGGCCACATGCTTATCCCTGAAGCAATTAGTGGAAGCAAAGGATGCAACGCTCAGGCCTAGGTGGAATCCATGCCTTGCCAGGAAGTCAGAGGCAGAGTCAGACACCTGAAACCCAAGTACTGAGGGAGGGAGAGAGGGATAGGAGGTGCTTTCCAGAGGAAAATTGAGATCCAGGAGAAGGGAAATGGATGTTGGGTGGGAAATATCAAGTGTTCTTGATGCTAGTTTGTTGCTCTCATATGACTGTTAAGCTCCCAAGGACTAAACAATAAACTTTCTTTATCTTCTGGACCGAGCAAGTTCACTAAATATAAAATAATAGGCACCAGTAAGTGTGTATTGAATGAATAAATGCAGTAGATGCGGCACCATCAATGAAGCATGAGAAAGAGATTTCTGTTCCTGTTGCAACTAGGACAGAGTGGAGTTTCACTTGTCTCCAGAGTTAGAAAAAAGCCTGCAGCCTCACAGCCTGAGCCTGGCCTATAGAGGAAAATGGCCCTCTTCCCCAGCAAGTAACACACAGGCAGTTTTGGTGAGACTGTGCATATCAACTTTGTGATCAAATTCTATCTGGACATGGAAGAGTAGGTGAAAATGAAGATATAAACAAATGAGGAAGGTGTGACAACAGAAACTCTGTACTAAAATTTTTTGTTCTTTACTTCAGTCAGCAAGTGGGAATGACATCAGATAGGTTACAGAACCACCTAGTGGTGAAAGAGCATCTATGCTGGTATTATAGTATAGACTTGTGAGGTCTGTGTGTATAATGAGCTTAATCTGTCATCCTGGGTGTGGGGGAGTGTTGTGCCTCAGTCACTGAAGGGTCTAGGTGCCCTCCTTGGCTTCTGCCTCTTCTCCTACTTCTGGGAATGCTACTGAGAGCAGGGATTTGGGGTAAAATGTGTCACCTATATTGGCTTTCCATTTCTACTTTGTTACAGGAGGTGTTGGGGAAAAGAGATGTTGACATGACAAAGGAGGCTGAAAACGTTAGTGAAAATCTCAGTCCAACATGTTCTTCTCACATCTATCAACTCCTACTTTCCTTAGAATCTGTGAGGGTGGGGAACACATGAGGGACTTCCAATTTCTACTTCAAATACTTTTGTACTGTTGGAATCAATTTACAATATGCATGCATTGCTTCTGTGATAAAAAAAAGAGGAACCATTTGAAACATAAAGAAATGGATGTCACTTCCTCAGGAGCTTTCCCGGATATTTGAAGAGCAGAGTGCAGAAAACCTGCATTGATCTATCCACAAATCTCCCACGTGCATTTTTGAGGTGTACAGCTGGCATTACAAGACAGTGGCTTTGGCACTAAATGGTGCTAACTTTTTCAGATGGGAGGTTGATCCGTGGACCTTGTTAGCCTGGGAACTCTGATCTTCCCCCAGAGAGTCTTGCTTTGGGCAGTACAATACTACAGGCCCTTGCCCTTGCCCTTGCCCCTCATCCTCAAGGGAGGTGGCTTGCTGCAGTATTCGAAGGAAATGAGGCTGGCCGATGAAGATAACTTGGTACTTCATTCATAAGACGGTAGTCATAATTCAAAATGCAGTCGGTGGCCTGGAAGTGTAGCTCTTTATGATGTTCTACATAAAGAGTCCTAAAGGCTTTAGATCATAATACATATAGCAGAATTACTGATAATTAAGTACACAATATTTAGAAATGTATCATTCCCCAAAGCTGTATTTTGAGGAGGGTAATTTGTGACCTGATGGTTTGGAGAGGGAGAGACACCAGCTTCCAAAATACCAATTAGGAGAGTGTTGTAATAATATAGGGGCAATAACGATGACAATTGCCATGGCAGGGAAAAAAGTGTTTCTTTGCCAGCACTGAATCCTCATTGTGCCCATTACAGTGCCCAGCATAGTGGAGACCACTGATAAGCATTGATTGAATAAACATTTACATAACCTGGATGATTAACCATAGTACTGTAGAGGATGAAGGCATGGGTGAGACTTGAAATACAGAAGACTTGCCTAGTTCAGAGATGTAAGAAGCTATGGGGAGAGAAAATCAAATGATGACTCTGCATTTTTGTTGGTTAGTGGAATGGATGTGAGAAAGAGATGGAAAGGGAGAGAGGGAAAGGGAGAAGAAGAGAGAAGTCAAAAGGGCAACAGGAGATAGGAAGGAGAGAGAGAGAGAGAGAGAGAGCAACCCACTGAGAGAGAGAGAGAAAGAGAGAGAGCACGCAATGTGGAGGGACAGACGTTCAGAGTAGAAGAGGGAGGAAGAGAGGAGTTCCGCTGTGCATAACTTGACTTTGAGTTGTCAGTGGGGTATCTTAAAGAAATGTCTAGCAGGCAATTGATAATAGATATTTGAGCATGAGTGTAGTTTTGGCATTTGGGATATAAACTAGATAGATCTAACATGGAGGCAAAAGTTGAATCTGTAAAAGCAAACAAACTGTCTTGGAGGGCAAGATGTAAAGATAAAAAACAGGGCTCAGAATTGAGTTCTTAGAAACACTCACTACTTCAAAATGTATTGGGAACACTGGATAAACTTGAAGGTGACAAGTTTCTGCAGTTGCCAGTTGGACTCTTCTTTACTAAAGGCTAGGTAAAATTACTTGATATTTTGAATGTAGACTATATAGAGAGTTATTCGAAGCCAGGTATAAAGTGGAAAATCCTGAGGTACACAGAAGAAATAAAATATTCCCAACTCTTATTTGTGCTCTGTTTTAAAATTCTCAAAAGCAACTCCAGGTTCTTCAATTAAAAAGTTTACAGCTAAAGTTTGCTGTCATTTTAGTCCATTGGAGTATCCTTTTTCCCTTCTGTTTTTGCTTTTGTCCCCACTTTGTAAAGAGGTTGCTGAAACCTGTGCATCGAATTCTTTACAAAGCAACCCAGCCACTAAGGGACAATCAAAAAGGAAGCACAGTGCATTTATAACAACTTTGCTAGGAATCGGTGGGAGGGGAACCCAAAAGGAGTGCTGTTTAGATCAATGACCCCAGAGCACTGGGATAAGTTAATTGGCAAACCATGAAGAAACATAATGGGAGAACCAAGAGGGGCTTAAGCAACCTTTTTTAGGATGAAAGGATAATACCTTTGGCAGTAACCATTTTTCACTTCCTTTCTTCCCAGTGGCCCTCTTCTGGTAAGTTAACAAAAACAGTACTTTCGCAGGTGTAGTCAGACATCTAGAAATAAGAAACTGCCTGGATGAGGGAGCTGCTGAGCACAATTACTGTCTTGGGTAGTGTTGAGGCACCAAAAGGTTGCTGGAGGGCAGGTTGAAATAAACATACATCACTTTTACTGATGCAAGAGGAAACAATTTCTCTACCAGGGATGTGTATATGTGTGTGTGTATGTGAGAATGTGCGTTACCAGCATCAATTTGGATAGGTAAATGGAAACATGTGATTACTCCACAATGATGCAAGTATGATGGAAACAATACACTTTTCACCAAGTAGATATCACATGGAAGCAGGACCCAGGTGTTTCCTTTCTGAAGGAAACTCCCAACAACACTGAACAACACTAAATCCAATGTCAACAATGAAATGCATTGACAGAAAAGTCCAGTGATTCTTAAATCAGATTCTTAAAGGCTTATAACACTGTCAATTCAGCTCATAAAACTGAAAAGGGGAGAAATTAAAAAGTACTCATTTTAATTATCATGTTTGTGTTACATTTAGCCAACCGCTACAATAATATCATTTGGCATGTTCTACTGTAATTAATCCAGTAAGTGTACAAAGTAAACAGATTAGAACTATTTATAGCTCTGAAGCTCAAGTGGAAATGAAATATTGCCCAAGTACAATTACAATAAATATAGGGCTTGTTGACACTCCTTCAAATTACGCTGTTAGGACTTTTAACCCCCCATGTTGTTCTTCAACTGTATCAGCCTTCAGAAAACAAAGAAAATTCCAACAGTGGCTCTCGTCAAACTTATTATCAGATGTACATATCAAATTGAGTAACCAGGTCCTTGTTTTATTTGAGCCAAGTTAGGTAAATCTCATTAAAGATATGCTAACTAACATACGAACACCAAGTGCAGTTTTAAAAGAAATCTCTGCAATGAGGTACAAAGAACACATGATTTTATGAGTCAGTCTCACAGAATAAAAGTTATGGTCAAGATTAGTATCATTTACTGCCATAGATGCCTTTAGACCTTTACTGCCATAGATGCCTTTAGATAATAATGAATTATATATAAATGAAAGGAAATATATATCTGGCACAAAAGATAAAAAATCTATATTGAGAGGACCATTTTTTAAAAGGTAATATCCCTCACTTAGTAAAAACAAATGAAAATTGCTCACAAGACCGCTGGTCAACTATTTAGGTATAATACATGCAAATTAGGTCCAAAGTAATTATATTCACAATTGTAAGAAAAAAAATGGTCTCTCATGATATTGCTGCTACAAGTATTGCTGAGACCACTACTGTCCGTAATAATAAATAGCACCTACTATCTACAAGGCACCATATTAAGTACTTGGCATTCTTTCCCTCAGTTAATCCCACAAAGGCTCATGAAGGAGGTGCAGCACAGGGGTGCTGAGACGAGAAAACTGAGACTTAAGTGAGGACAATTCCTTTATGATTCTAGTACAGAAGCTGGCTTTTGAGCTCTGGTTGATCAGATTACAAAGCCTGTGCTCTTAAACACTATATTGTCTCCTGACAATTTCAAATGAAGAGTCTGAGTGAGGACTTTTGAATGCAGATGAAATAGCCTGCTCTTTTTAATTTTATTTTTTGTAGAGACAGGGTCTCATTATGTTGCCAGGGCTGGTTTTGAACTCTGAGCTCAAGCAATTCTCCTGCCTCAGCCTTCCAAAGTGCTGGGATTACAGCTGTGGCCCACTGTGCCCGGCTGGAAATAGCCTACTCTTTGTCTGGTTTGAGTGAAGCCAAGAAAATCCACCTTCTGTTGCTTACAGAAGAGGCCACAGTTTTGCCTCAGTATATCGGGCTTAGGCTCTGGTTTTACCCCAACCACAGGTTAATGTAAACAGCTCATGAGTATATATCTGTTTATTATCTACAAAAGAATGCCCTGCATGTGTGTAGTCATTTCACATAAACGGTCTCTTTTGATCCTCTACTTGGTGAAGTGGGCAGAGGAAGCATTTTTATCCCCATTTTACGGGAAGTAGAAAACTTACTTTATTCAGTGCTGTATGATGGATTGAGGGCAGAGCTAGAAGTAGAATCTATTTTTCCCTCTTCTCCCAACCATTTTGCACACCAGCTTAGCTCTTCTATGTGAGGGAAAGCAAAACAACTACAGTAGCCCAAAATATTTTCCAGTCACCCTCCAAATGAAGTGAATAACATCCGGCTTCATGTTCTCATGTTATCTGTAATTTAAAACTAGAGGCAGCTATCTCTAGTTAATTTCAAAACTGAACCCAAGTTCACTAATCCAACCCTGAGAGACAGCTCTACTTCTCATTTGTTGTCCCAAAAGCCCTTTGGCGAAAAATAAAAATTGTAATTCTTCAGTTCAGTGCTGTGTATGCAATTTATTTATTTTTTCTAGTTTGCCCTTAGGATAAAAAATAAATTATACGGCAACATGAATTCCATTCAAATGTGTCAAATTATGGCTATACTCTTTGTTAGCTATGTAATCATAGGGCAAACACTTTGCATCTTTAAAATAACCTAAAACTATAATAATAACATCTATTTCACTGGCTTCTTGTAATATTTAAATGAGATATGCATGTGGGACATCTGTCAGGGTGCCTGGCACGTGGCATATGACAAGTACGTTTTAGTTGCTGCTGCTGCTGATGTCACTCTGCAATGCATTTTTAAATGCATATTCAAAGCTATGTACCCAAATAGTGATTATGCTTTTGTCCATTTATCTTAATGTTGAAGTTAATCAGATTTGTCAACTAATCCAATATACCATTCAACTGGGAATTAATATTGATTAATTTGCACCTCTCTTAATAAAGGATGTAAGGTGTCAGAGCTGTGAAGACAGTCCTTGCCCTGGATGAATTCACTTAGGCTTTCTCTTTACTTTCTCAAGTAATTATTAGGATTTCACTAAGTTGTGAGCTCCTTAAGGGCAGAGCTAGTTGTTTTTATCTGTATTCTTCCATAGAATCTATCATATAGTAGCCACTCAGTAAACATTTGTCGAACATTGATTTGATGCCAGAAAACTAAAAGCTATTCATCCATTAAAATAATTTATATAAGTTTTGAGATTTCCAGTATATCTGGTCAACAAGAGCACCTCTAATTCTCTGGGATCTGAATTATATTCTCAGGCACGGACTCCTTTATTTTATTCTGAGCAGAGCTTATAACACAAAAGAAAGAGGGAGAGAAAAGGAGAAAAAATAAGCAGAGAAAGAAAAGAGAGAAATAAGGAGTGACCACATAGAAGAGAGAATAGAGAATTAATAATTTTCACTTTTGTCTTTCACCAAATATCCTTCAGTAGTTTTTTTTAGTATGACTATTTATAACTTTTACAGCTAAAAGTTAAAAAGCTGTTGGTTTTTGTATTAAAATATTTCAATTAAAATGGTAGGACAACTTGGACCTGATTTGTCATTGCAGCTATTATCCATGGTTTAGAGATTCCCGGAAGTCTTACAGTAGCAGAGTAGAAGGGAAAGAGCATGAGGCTTTGAAATCAGACAGATGTGGTCCTACAGCAATCTGTATTACCTTGTCCAATTGAATTAACCTCTTAGAGCTTCAATTTATTTATCATTAAAATAAGACAATATTAATTCTCTTCTGAAAATTGTATCAAGATCCAGAGCACAAGCTCTGGAGTGAGGCTCAAATGATGGCTCCAACGTTTACCCACAGGGTAACTGTGTGAACTTCATTTTCCTTATGAATGAAAATAAATATTAACGATATTTACCTCATCAGGTAGGGAGGAGACAAATTAGAGAACCAGAAATAACTCCATTCTACACATTAGTAGACCTGCATTATCAAAAATTATACTCAATTACTATATTCTTAATTTTTTCAATACAAATTTTGTGGAAATTTGTTCTTTCTTATATATAATATGCATTTTACATCTATAACACCTATTTTACATGTATAGATATTATACATAATATCCTTGATTTTGCCTCTTGGCCAGTAAAGCCTAAAATATTTATTATCTAGCCTGATACAGAAAAAGCTTGCTGACCCCTGGTTTAGGATATAGGGAGTCACACTGTCCTGAGATACTACTTCTTCTAAGTCATATATCTTTTCCATTAATAAAGCAGATACCATTAAGGTAAAAGCGGAGAGACTGAGGCTAGAGGAGGAAGAAAAATATAGACAATTTTTTAAAGAGATAAAGGAGAGAAAAGGTTCCTTAAAGGAGAGAAAAGCTTTCATTTTTTTCAGGACTAACCTAGAAAAATGCTTTATGGTTAGCTTAACAGTACCTATCCTGGAGAGACTATAAAATAAATGGTGCTGGAACAATTGGCTATGCATTATGGGGGAAAACACCAGAAATTGATTTCTTCTCCATGTAACAAGTGGCTAAAAAATTTTAAATGTGAAAAGCAAAACTTTAAAATCTTTAGAAGAACTATCGAGACTGCTTTTATGACTATGGGATAAGGCAAAAAGACACAAACCCATACAAATGTAACACTTCAACCCTATGTAGATACCCAAGGAAACCCTTGCACACACAGTAGATACACTGCTTACAGACCATTGTTTGTAAAAGCAAGACTGGAGACAAACATAATGTCTATTAGCAGAAAAATGGATCAATGCGTGATGATATACTCATGGTATAATACAGACCAGTAAACAGAGCGTCACCAAGTACTCACATAGCTGAACTGCAGAAACTTAGGAGTAAAAAAAGCAAGTTACAGAAGAAAAGCACAGCATTGTATCATTTATATAAAAGTCAAAAACATGCCAAGTAATACTACAATTTTTAAGAATAGATACATACCTAGTAAAAATATAAAGAAATGCTCAAAATGATAAACTAGTAATCTCTGAGGGGAAGATATGGGATGTAATTAAAGAATATGCAGGGTGTTTTAGATAAATTTAATATTGTTTTCACATTTCACTCTAAATGCAAGGGACATGCTATTATACTTTTTATCTTATTGCATATATTACATCTTATGATAAATATAAAAATCAAATCTATTAATAAACAACATAAAAGACTCCCTCTCCTTTATAAGCATTGCCTTTGGAGAGTCATACTAGTTTTTCCTGGACTTTCCATGTTGCTGAAATGAACACAATTGCTTTCTTCAAGAGTAGCGCAGCTTTCAGTTTCTCAAAGACGTATTAGTTATTGAACTAAGGAAATGGTTACTGGACTTTTTGTGAAGAGTCGTGTTACACCCCAGGAGGCTAGTGCTAATAGAGACGAACGTCCTTGGTACTTTAGAGTGAATCAGGTACCTACAAGATTGAGAGAGGCACTGATGAACCAAAAAGAAAAAAAAATTAATCTAATGGTAGAATGTCAAACTCTGAACTATGGGTGATATGCCTGTGTAATAGCTATATTTTTCAATACAATTAGATTGGAAGGACAACATTTTATTTGTTTATTGATTGAGCCAGGGTCTCCCTCTGTCGCCCAGGCTGGAGTACAGTGTGATTATGGCTCACTGCAGTCTCAACCTCTTATGCTCAAGTGATCCTCCCACCTCAGCTTCCCAAGTAGCTGGGTCTATAGGTGTACACCACCATGCCTGACTAATATTTTTATTTTTGTAGAGACAGGGTCTTACTATATTACAGGCTGGTCTCGAACTCCTGGGCTGAAGCACATGGCCTCTCAAAGTGCTGGGATAACAGGTGTGAATCATTACACCCAGCCAAGGACAAAATATTTAAAAGGCAAAATTACATTAAGCGTTATTGTAGCAAAATTACATTTTCTTTCTAAGGTATAGTTAAAACTTCTTCCAATCAAGAAGTTTGAAAACAGCATCTATAAATTCATTAATTCTCTCATTTAGTAAAATATTTGTCCCAGGTGGCAAGTGTGTGTGTACACACATGCACACACACACACAAATATGTAAAGTTTTTTTTGTTTTACAAAGACAGTATACTATATATGCTTCCTGATAAAATTAAAATATATTCAGGGAAAACTTTACCATGTCAGTATTTATTCTCTTTTTAATATGGCTAAAATCTTATCACCATCTCAGAAATTGTAGAATTTCAGAATTGAAATGCTTTAAAGAATCTAATACAATGTCTTCATTTTATATAGAGAAAATTAAGGCACAAAAATTACTTATTCAAAATCTTACCAAGTTTTTTACCCATAACAGGGTGAGCACTAAGATATGTATTTACCACTGTCAGTTCAAAAGTACGCAAGAAATGTGTCACTTAGTTACATGAAAAGAAATAGATGGTTGGGCACAGTGGCTCATGCCTGTAATTCCAGCATATTGGGAGGCTAAGGTGGGAGGACTGCTTGAGCCCAGGAGTTCAAGACTAGCCTCAGCAACATAGTGATACTCTGTCTCTATAAAAATACGTAAAAAAAATTCCAAGTGTGGTGGTAGCGTGTGCCTGTGGTCCTAGCTACTCGGCAGGCTGAGGAGGGAGGACTTCAGCCTGAAAGGTCAAGACTGCAGTAAGCCATGATTGCACCACTGCACTCCAGCCGAGGCAACAGAGCAAGAGCCTGTCAAAAAGAAAAAGATGTGAGGTCACCTTTACACACTTATGATTAGATACATGAAACATGCATTTTCCTGATCTGGACTATACAATTAAAGAAAGACATGAAGAATTCGGAAGGGATTTAGAGATTAATCCAAAGGCAATTAGAAAAAGAAAATAAGTTGTGGGGCGGAAAAAAAACAAAAAACAAAACAGCGAAGTAGAGAATATTAAGCTTGCTAAGGAGGAAGCCAAAAGCAGGGCTTTGTTCATGGTGGGCACTTAATGGCTTGGAACTGCATTGGGAAAACTCCTAGAGCAAGGGTGGAAAACATTTTCCAAGTTCCTAAACCAGGAAAATCTCAAGCAGGGGACTTATTTCTCCTCCTATACTTGCAAATATATATTTGATATTATTTTTCCCATCACTTGAAGATGAAATATTCTTTTACTTTTTTTGGCCAAAAACTGAGAATAGACAAAACTTTGAGAGGCACAACAAATGCTACAAATACATCTTATTTCTAGATTAGAGTCAATTAAAGATCAAAGGGAAGGAAGAGATATAAACAGAAGGGTGAGACATCACAAGGATAGAGACAGAGGTAGGGATGGAAGCCATACCCTAGGCATTAGCTATAGTGTTCTTCTTTAAAATCCTGATAAACTGCCTGCTTTTTACAGCTCTCTAACTGTTCAAATTCATAGGCTCTATTCTGATCAGAATAGCTTAATTGTCAATGTGTATAAAATGATTTTTGGAGCAGTGTCAGCAAATAGAGCACTATCAGCCTGGGAATGGGCCTGGGGAAATTGGGGGGTGTGCATGGGAGGGGAGGCAGATGAAATGAAGCCTGTTAGGATGGTAGTGAATGAATACTCTCTTCCAGATCTTGACTAGGGACAACAGGTTCCCTGCTTTAGTCTCAGAGGATGGTGACATGACCCCATCTCCAATAAAGAGAAAAGAACCAAGCTCCAATTGCAACATGAGAAATTTAAATTTGTGATTAAGAAAAATTTCCCAACACTAGGACTATAATGGATTTTTGAGAGGTTTTCCAGACATGTTAAATTAATATCAGCAAGAATTGGCTTATGTTATGTGAATATTTAAAAACTGCTTTAGAATTGAGTTTGAGAATTGATTTAAAGCATTCACATATCTTTCTGCTACTTATTTTTAGTAGTTACTGTTTTTACACCATGTACATAGGCTTTATTTTGATACACTAAGCTTTTAAAATCAATGTTTACGTAATATAGTATAAATATTAAAACAAATTCTCCAGCACATCTTAGCACAATCTCTCCCAACGTTTCTTCTGCTGGTTCTTGTAAGGCCCCAGATTCCTCTCTAGCGCCTTCAATCCAGTCTTGACTTTCACACTGTCACCTCAGCTCCCATTCTGCCTGTAGCTGACACCTGGTTAAGACAGAGCCTCCATGGTTTGTTCATAAATGATTCTCTCTTATTTTATGATATGAATAAAAACAGATAGTGTGACTCATGTCAAATATTAAATTCTAACTTTGGTTCAAAGTAGATGATCAATGTAACTATGTCTAAACACCCTTCACCTCATTGGAGATGCAATTTAATCTTTTATTCAAAGCACAGAAATGACTGGCTCTATTATAGAAAATGTCAAAACCAAGTTATCTCATCAGAAGACTGTGATCTAAACAAGGGTCAGAACAGAACATGGTCTAAAGAGAAGATACAAATTGAGCCTGGGTTAAGTACGACTTTGTGACAGACCTGGACATGTGAGGAGTACCTAAATAAGCATTTTGGCCAAGGGATGTTGTTCAATACAACTGCTCATGTAGTGAGTAAAATGTACCACATTTAAAATATACAAAAATAGTTTTTAAAAATGTATTAGAAATCAAGCCTATCTATAGGCCATACAACATTACGAATAGAATACCCAACTGAATACCCTCAGAACAACCACATCCAAACAAAAAACAACAAAAAAGGCAGCATTTTAAATCATTTGACTAAGAAATTCAACTCTTAAAGCTCAATACAAATTTATATAACAAACTCATTTATGCAGATGTCTGAATTTGGGGTGTTGCTTTTAGTTTTCTTACTGTGGTAAAACTTAACGCTTAGGAATTTAAATAGGAACAAATTGGGCAATAAGGCCTAACCTGAGCAAAGCCACTGTCAGATCATGCTATACATTTCACTGTATCGTTAGCATTGAGTATTGATACAATTCAAACACAATTAGTCAAATATTAGGGGCAGCATGAAATGACTAAATCCAATGGGCATACAGACACACTCAGGAAATTTAAAATGGGATTATTTCTGAATTTCTTAGAAAGCTATGTAAAGACAGTGACCTAGAAATTACACTGTCAGAATGACTCTTCTAAATAGGAAGAAAAAAAAAAGGCGGCTCCGTTTGAATAAAGTCTTCTCTTCTAATGTGGGAATAATTTGAGGTAGGGGGTACTTATCATCTGTTTGACAATATTCATATTCCGCTATTACAGAGTAGTAGAAAAACATTGAGATACTTGAAAACCAAAGAGCAATGCCTTGTACAAACATGGATGTGATTTTCATGCTTCAACAACTAACAGAAAACTATACTCACACTAAAAAACACTTAGGAAATAAAAATATTGACATTTTAAGAATTTAAATTGGCCAGGTATACTGGCTCATGCCTGTAATCCCAGCACTTTGGGAGGCCGAAGCAGGTGAATCACAAGGTCAGGAGTTTGAGATCAGCCTGGCCAACATGGTGAAACCCTGCCTCTAGTAAAAATAGAAAAATTAGCCAGGTGTGGTGGCAGGAGGCTGTTATCCCAGCTACTTGGGAGGCTGAGGCAGGAGAATCACTTGAACCCAGGAGGCGGAGGTTGCAGAGAGCTGAGATGGCGCCATTGCACTCCAGCCTGGGCGACAGAGTGAGACTCTGCCTCAAAAAAAAAAAAAAAAAGAAAATAATTTAAATTGAGTTTACAATAATGATCAACCTGAGCACAATGAACAGCAAATATGACACTCTAGTTATAAAAATGCCAACAGCAAAGCTGCACGACTTAAGTTTTTAGAAAAAGTACAAAGACATCACTTGTCCAACAATAGGAGACTAAGTAAACTAAACTCTGCTCATTTACTAAAATGATATCCAGCCATTAAAAACAATGAAGTAAATCTCGATGTTCAGCATATATAATAATCCCCATAATGGAATGCTAAGTTTAAAAACAAGAGACTTTGAAAACATTATGTAAACTCAAAGGTGCCAGAAATGAAAGGCCACATAGTGCATGTTTCCATTTCTATGAGATGTCCAGAATAAGCAGATCCAGAGACAGAAAAAAGATTAGTAGTCGCCAGGGTATGAAGGGGAAAATTGAGAGATACAGGGAATTTTTGCAGGGGGTGGGGGGTGATAGAAATATTCTGAAAATACTGGTGGGTGATGATTGTACAACATTGTGAATATGCTAAAAAACATTGAATTGTACACTTTAAAATGGTTAAAATGGTAAATTTTGTTATATGTTATATGTATTTTATTGAATTTCAATTCAATAAAAACAAACTTAAAAGGTAAGTGCATGTATGTATTAATGTGTACACAAGTCACTAGGAAGAATTGGGTACCTGTGTGTATAGTCTGATACAATGTATGCTAATCTATTTAAAGGCAGTTATGTGGGGAATGAAATTTGGGGATAGAGGGGCAATTTCACTTGTTCAGTATTAATGTTCTTCTGGGGAAAGGTACTATATATATTTTTGTCTTTATTAAAATCTATCCTAAAACCCTTCTCTTGAATTCTAGAAACATAGATGTTCTGGTGAGTGCTCTGCCTCCCATTCCCCTTTCCATGTTTTTTAAAAAGTTTATTAACATATAATTTACACACCACAAAATCCACCTATTTTAGTATGCACTTAAATTTATTAGTAAACATACAGTTGTGCAGCCATCACCACTCAAAAAGTTCCCTCCTGCCTCATTTGCCGTCAGTCTCCACTACCACCTCCTGGCAACTATTTATCTGCTTTGTCTTTATAGATTGGCCTTTTCTAGATATTCATATAAATGGAATCATATGATATGTGGCCTTTTGTATTTGGCTTTTTTTTTTACTTGGCATATTTCTGAGGGTCATCCATTTTGAAATAGATTATCAATAATCTGCTTTTTATTGCTGTATGAAGGTATTATCATGATGACAGTGTACCTAGAAAAGGAAATAAAGATTATACATTTAGAAAATTAAAAATTAAAACACAGAAAACAAAAAGGCTTTTAGTGCCATTCATTGCCTAAAGACTACCAAGTTCTTCAATATTATCAGACCATGAAACTGATAACTGAAAGCAAACGTGTCATTAAATTTTACAGACACTCCTTTGCATTATATTCTAACTAGGAAAATAGAAAATAACTATTTTTTTCTGTTTGTAGGAAAATAAAAGTCATCCAACTAGATTAAAAGTATAATTTACAAGCATGTTAAATGTTTCTGCTGAGTACTTATTTTGTTTTCTCATTTTTTTCTTTATTCGTGTGTGTGCCACAAGTGCTGATAAGCTATTGAAAACACCTTAATGCATAATTAATCACTCTGCAAGCAATCAGCAGATTTAGTGCTAGTTGCAGAAACAAACCAAATTCATACATGCAAGGTAAGCCTAATTAGTTAAGCTCACAAAAAATGTAATATCCGATTTTTAGAACCTAATGTGCTCAAGAAAGTATTTGTGCTTTTAAATTAGAACAGCTCTCTATTTAATTAGTCCTCATTTGAGTATGTAATCATTTTAATTTATTTACACAAACACAGGACATTGTGCTCCATCAGCAGATAATGTTCTTCATTAACCAGAGTAGGAACTTTGTGCTCAAGGGCAGCAGAAATATTTCCACCTGTGATGCAAAATCAGAACTGCATACTATCAAACTGCATTCTTTGGTTTTGATGGTCACCATCCTAAGATACATATTTGTTAATAATAACATAAGTTTGACTAAGTACTCTACCAATCCATAGAAATTGACAATTTAAATATTTAATGTTTCATTTTACCTATTGCCCAGTTACAAAATGGATATTTAATTATTAATGAACAAATTAACTTACTGAAATTCAAGTATTAGTAATGTACTAGAATTCAAACTTCAATAATTTGGATGGTGGAGAAGCAGAGTTAATTTTTTAAAAAGTTAATTCTTTCTTCGTTAGGGGTGCAAAGTAATGATAGCCTAGATTGTAGAGAGTGGTGAGGCTAGGTTTTATTCAGACTGTATAAAAACAAACACTGTATGCTTGGCAGGGTAATGACAGATCATTCTTATGTATTCATTAAAGCACATGAAGCAATTCTTCCTTAAGGCGTTTCCAACAAACCTTGAAACCTTGTTACTGGCACACTGCTTCTGCTAAATCCTAAATACACTCTAAAAAGATAAAAAGAGACACTCTCATTAACTCATCTGCAGTATGTTTTTGCTACTAAATAACAGCTGAAATTTGACATGTCACAAAACGAGTCAGTGGATAGCATGTGAGGGCAGCTTTAACATGAGGAATTGTTTGGGTAGGAGGCTGGCTCTAGGTAGTATTTTCAAGGAAGGCCCAGGGCTAGTCTTTGGTAAGTATGCTTCACTGTACAATCTGTACCATGAGAGCTGCTATATTGTTTCGAAAACTTTCCATACTACTTTATGAAAGGCTAAATACTTGCTATATACAAATTTTTTTTTGTTTTCTTCCCACAAAGAAAGAGAAACAACTTGTCTGAGTAACTACATCAGATCTGCTTTCTATAACAGCATGGCAAATGTAGCCTTGATTTCCCATAACTCTTCATGATATAGAGCATCTCTACAGAATAATATTTTAACTTGTACAATTTCCCTTTACCCAAAGTTTAAAATTCTCCCATTTATGTGAAAGAAAACTAGTGTATAGTTCACATCAGAAAGGCTCCCTTTTTCTGTAGGTAGTAAGTACTGCAAGCATAATCACATAATTTTAACTTTAGAGACAACTGACCTAGCTTTGGAGCATATTTGAGTTTAGCAATGCCTATTAAGGTTAAAAATACAAATTTGCAAAATACCAAATGTACAATGCTAAATTATATACCAAATCATGTCATTAGATACATTTTAAAAAACTCTCTTTGATTAGGTGGCCACTATCCAAGGATAGTATCTTAAGATTTCTAGAACTTTGCATAATCTGCATAACTATAACTGGAAAAAGAATGTCTATTTCCATAAGCCTAGTTATACAGCTCTTGAAAATACCCATTGGTAAACACAGTATTATAGCAATGCCATAAAATATACATTTACTCCATATGTAAAGTCAACTACATGATCTTGGCATGTATACATGCACGAGTAACACACTAGTGTTAAGTCAACTTGCCACTCCACTCACAAGTACAGTATTTGGAGATAAGGCATGTTTCAGTCTGTTACCCCCACAATGAGTTTCAGTTCCTCAATGACAATCACTGGATGAGCTTTTAGCTATGGTGTCTCCAGTGTTTAAAGATACCTGCATGCTTTTAGTATAAAATGGGCCTAAAGCAAGGCAGGTAATCTACCTGGTACTTAACTGAAGAAACCAATCTATTCCAATGATAGACAAAAAAAAAAAGCGCCACATAGTACTTTTTGAGACACAGTACAACAGTCTTTAATGTATATATAAATATGCCTACATAACAGAGTTTGATAAGAGAAGTTTTGGCTATATATGACTCTGCATGTAATCAAACTCTAGAACATCAAATGCAACTCCACTGCATAGCTGTTTGACAGAGCAACAGTTAAGCATAAAATAGCTTTGCAACTTATTATTTTGGAGCAAAATAAAAAATAACCACCAAAAAAAAAATCTCTACAATAATTTAAACTAAAAACGTTATTGATAGGGTAAACAACAAAAAAGAAAATAATTTGATCCATATGTGATATTTGGCTGAAGATTAACAGTGTTAAGTCTAACCAACAGCTAGATAATTTTAATTTCCAAAGCATCTTCTACCGTTTATTAGCAATATTTGGATATTAAGGGAAGACAGTTGCCTTAACAAAAACTATATTGAAAAAGACGAATTGAAAAAGACAAAAATACTATCCAAGAATTACAATAAAAAATTTGGTTAAGTTGGAAAGCCTATCAAATTGCCTTCCAAATTGCTTTTTTAAAGCAATTTGGTAAGTTTGAAAACCTAGCCCAAAACAAATTAATGACAAGTGGGTTTCTCCAAATGATTAATGAAGAAAAACATACTTATGTGAAACAATAAATATGTTATTTCTCTCAACCTCTTTTTATGCTTTGAAAACTTGTTCTAAAAAAGAACCACTGATACATCATTTTGGCATTTCTTTTTATTTAGTCTGAAAATCTCTTTAAAAAAAAAAAAAGCAGTATTTTCCTCCCTGTACCATATCTTTCTCATAACTATAACTGAGCTTTGTCCAGAATCAGAGACAGTTTTTCTAGAAAAAGCCAATGATCAGTATACAAGATACAGTATTTTCCTACAGATTCTCTCTGGCAAGAGAACATGACAATATAAATCAAATAAATTTAATACAATAAAATAATGTAACTCAAACTGCTCATTTAATCCCTTCTGTCTGATTCTATATTAGCTGATTTCTATTCTTAAAGCTTAAATTAGGTGTCAAAATCAGAGCCTAGTTAAAAAAGAGACAAAGAGAACAATAGTTTAGTAAAAGTAAACTCAATAACACAGTTAAAATTAATTGGGAAAGTTTTAATAAGCATTCAAATGTACTTTACATTGATAATTGCAATATTGAATTTTGTAAAACTTTAAATATTTTCCTTAAAAAAGGTTAGTGATTTTTTTTTTTATTTTTGGGAAATGTGGCGATCCAACGATTATAGCATTAATGCAACCATTCCAGGTCCCTAAGGTTGAGTTAACATTAATATGTAAGTAAGTGTTCGCATTTCATGTCTACAATAAGGTAGATTGTGAACTTCCCGTATCTCTGAATTTTAGCAAAAATTCCATGAGATAATTTACAGTAATGTCAAATTTTTGGAGTGCAAACTCATACTCTACATTTGGATCACTTTTTTGCTTTGAGTTACCTGACTTGAGAATACAAGGCAATTTTTCTTTCCTAAATCCTTGGAAAAATATTTTTGCAGTAAGTCTTGTGTCTCCTTTTTTTTTTTTTTTGAGACAGAGTCTTGCCCTGTCACCCAGGCTGTGTGGAGTGCAGTGGTGTGATCTCGGCTCACTGCAAGCTCCGCCTCCTGGGTTCACACTTTTCTCCTGCCTCAGCCTCCTGAGTAGCTGGGACTACAGGCGCCCGCCACCACGCCCAGCTAATTTTTTTGTAGTTTTAGTAGAGTCGGGGTTTCACCGTGTTAACCAGGATGGTCTCGATCACCTGCCCTTGTGATCCGCCCGCCTCGGCCTCCCAAAGTGCTGGGATTACAGGCGTGAGCTACCATGCCCGGCCGTCTTGTGTCTTCTTTACTGTGACTGGGTTGTTTTTAAGAAAGGTTATCAGCTTTGTGTTTGGTTTCCCACAGTTGATAAAAATCTATCAAAAACATTATAATTTGCAAGGAAAAAGGTTTTTCAATGGCTGCAGGAACCAGAAAGAAATAGCATTTCTTATCTGTACAAACACAAACATTTAAAGCTAGTCACACTGCAGGTAAATCCAATATAGTATTCAAAAGTTCTATAAAAATGAACAAGAGATACACGTTTACTTTCATTGCTCCAACAGTCAAATGTAAATCTGCATGAGAGTTGCGCTGCAGCAGTTTGCTGGTCCAATTTAAGAGTTCAAGGTCCTTTTTGCACATCTGGCCCACTGATGTCCACATCCCAGATAAATTTTCAAAAGACGGAAATCAGGGCAAAGACTCCATATAACAAAGCGCAAGGATATGCTACTAAAAGTTGCTGTCCTTCCATGGCTAATGCAGAAATAAATATTTTGGAAGCAGAAAAACTACACCATCCAATAATCCCAGCAGTGAGAATGATTCCTACCATTCCTCTGTAACCAACAAGGAAAAAGGGGGGAGAAGAAAAAAAAGCAGATGAGATTAGTTATGTAAGAATACTACAATAACCTATTCTAAAGCATTTTAAATTTACATTTTAAATCTGCAAGTAGACATATGCAAAAATAATCAGGATTTTTTTTTTTTCAAATGCTAAAATGTACCTCACAGTAAATTCAATGATGGTGAATCATTTCATGTGATAAACAGCTTTTTTAGAACTATGTTTTACTTTTTAAAAATATAAGGTCTCTCATTCTTGGCACTACTGACATTTGGGCTGGATGTTATCTTTGTTGTGGGGGCTGTCCTGTGCACTGTCAGAATGTTCAGCAGCATCCCTGGCCTCTATACATAAGTAGCACCCTTGCCCCCCATCAGACATTGTCAAATGTCCCCTTGGAGGCAAAATTGTTCCTAGTTGAAAAAAGGGTTTTAATAGAAAATAACTTCTGTAAAATTCAAATATGAATATATAAATTCTTAATAAATAAGAGTGATTTCTACACTGAAAATATGAAATATTTCTATTCAAAGCAGAAATAGTGTAAAGCATCATCTTGCCAAATTTCTTGTATTGGACAAATAATTGACATATTTGTCTCTTCTCCTCCCAAACCTCCACTTCAGCTTTCAAAGTGTAACAAAGCCTGACCACTGGTAACGTCTAACACTAGTCACATGGAGGATTTTATATTGAGACAATCTGCACAGTGGCCAAGAGGAGGAACCCTACTGGCGGTAATGTATACCTTTCCTTTTTTTTTTTTTTTTTTTTTTTTTTTGAGACAGTTTTGCTTTTGTTGCCCAGGCTGAAGTATGCAACGGGGCGATCTCGGCTCACTGCAACCTCTGCCTCCCGGGTTCAAGTGATTCTCCTGCCTCAGCCTCCCGAGTAGCTGGGATTACACGGGCATGTGCTACCATGCCCAGCTAATTTTGTATTTTTAGTAGAGACGGGGTTTCTTCATGCTGGTCAGGCTGGTCTCAAACTCCTGACATCAGGTGATCTGCCCACCTCGGCCTCCCATAGTGCTGGGATTACAGGCGTGAGCAACTGTGCCTGGCCATACCTATCCTTTTAAGCTAACCTAAAATATCATTTAAAAATTACACCATATTTAAAGCTGCTTACAAGTACATCTATCTGAGAAACACCGCAGGCTGATAACAGCCTCTTATCATAAAAAGAATACATTTCATTTCCAGTTAAAAAGCTGCCCAATAGAGAGTATTTAATTATTATTCGTACATTTGGCATATGTCCAATGGTTTGAAGAAATTAGGTGGGATCTAGAAAATATCAAAGAGGGTAAGCATAATTTGAACACTAATGACTTGACCTTCTTCATGTAATATTTAATAATCACCCTGTTCAATTTGTTACCACTATGACAATGGTAAGTAAAAACAAAACTAGTCAAATTCTTGATCATGAGTAAAATAGATGGTATAAAGGTTTTTAAATTTATTCTCATCACCATTGTTCTTTGTCCAAAACCATTTGGCACTGTCCCTACTACAAGAGGCACTATCTGATATGTTTGCTGAATCGGTGATTTATCTCAAACTGAAGATGAGGTGAATCCTACTATATAGAATTGGTCAATCAACCCCCAAAATAAAGAACAGTACTTACTGCAAAGAAAATATCACTGCAAAGCTGGAAAGTAGGATCATGGGCAGAAGACAATATCCAAGGACACTTGCCACACAACCAAATGAAACACCTGTCATACTCATTAAGTTTAATAAACAAAACATTCCTAGACATCCAATTGCACTGATCCCATATACATAGCCAAACTGGATTTTGCCAGCCTACGGGTAAAGAAGATTACAGGTTAAAGGGCAAAAAATAAGTTATTTCTGGCCTTATGCACCTGAATCAGTACATGTAGCAAATAATTCATGAGCATCAAAATCTACTAATCTATCTATTCTTTACGTAGAGAAGTAAAAGACTGAGCAGACTGGCTTGTTACATTCTTTGTAACTTTAAAGTACAGAGATATTTGGTTCTCCATTTTCCAGTTAGCGTGTAGGCTTGGCATAGAAGTGAACAAATAAAGAGACAAAAGCATAGCAGAATCACCCCAAATAGTAAGATTTCTAAAAAGAACTCTGGATGATTTTAGGCAAATAAACTAGAGACAAGATGGAAAGCCGTTCAAAATGTCTAGATAATAGTTATATCAGTTGAAAGTACCTAATTCCACCAAAAATGCCCCAAAGCATTAATTCTCATTGGTGGAGGTAGTCATAATCTTTCTAAGAAGAAATCTTATGATTCACTTTATATGGGTGTTAGAGGAGCAAGGGGAAAGGAAGCCAGGATAAACAGGAAGCCAGGGTTCTGTGAGGAACAGAGAAGAAATGGCAAAAGGAATATAATGGAAGATATTTTTTTCTTTATTTTTCCAAATTATTGGCTGATTTATACATTCCTTTGATTAAGAAAAGACAACAATAAACAGTTTAAGCACTGCAAAGATTAGCTAAATTGGAATTATCCTGTTAGTCAAGTTTGTGAACAAACTTTGTATTCAGGTCACACTATCACTAAAACCAGTTTACAGAAAGGCCTTCAAAAATTATTGATTTATCCAATTTTTGTCACATAAAAACTAAATTAGGAGAATGCCTCTACAGATTATGTTAAGAAAAAAAATTATTGGGACTTTTATTAGATTATTTGTAAATACTTGATTAAAAATGCAGAAGTTTGAAAAAGCTCAGCTGAGTTCATTGATGAATTAATTCATGTAGTAATAAAAAAACTCACACTTGTACAGTGTTTTTAACTTTTCAATGTGTTCTCACATAACCTGTCTTGTTTCACCTTCAAAATAATCTTGCTAGGTAAGAAGGATAGGATTATTTTCTATGAGAGGAAACTGAAGGATTAAATGATGTGGCCAAGGGCTGATCAGGAGCACTCAGTTCAAGCCCAGCTCTTATGACTAAAAATCCCATCTTCTGTATATTACATTAGTTATCTCTTATAATTCAGAGACATAAGATAAAATAAATATTAACAATTATCTTTACAACTTTTCTGTTTTCAATATGCCTTAACATTCTTGGGAAGGTGATAAATTGGGAAAATAATTATATAGAAAAGTAATCATCAGTATGACTAGAACAAAATATTAACCAAGGTTTAGAGATTTTTAAAAAAATGCTGTCATTAAAAAAAAAGCAATAGTGTAAAAACTGTAAGTAAACTCTGAAAAGGCAGAATTCTAATGAGGGACTGAAGCTATACCTGTTGTTTACTATTTCTTTTTGTTTTTTCCCCTAATAATTGAATCATTTCTTAGAAAAAGAAATGATTTTTAAAACATGCTACACTTACTATAGATGGAGAACTAATGAATAGGTATAGATACAAGCAACTCAGTACTATTCCAAACACATCAAAGACTTGAGGTGTAAAGCGGAGTTTCAAAACGGCTTTTGGTAGAACATTTAAAATTTAAAGGCTGTTCTTTAATTGCACCCTGAAGGTTGAAATGAAAATCTTACCAGTAGCAATGTGGCTCCAAAAGCAAGGCAAAAAACCATTGGACCTGCCAAATCAGTTTCATTCATGATGCTGCCATCTGCTACTTTTAACGGATGTAATACTGTTAGTGTTTTTTGCCAGATGTGGTCAAAATTGATACCTAACTCTAAAGAGAAAGAAAATTTAAAAGTTAATTAGGATTTGTGATTATTTTTAATTCATCAAAATCTATCCTGAAACAAGAGACAAAATGACATAGCAACAAAAAAGGATCTAGCAATACTGGATGATATTATTATTATTATCATTATTGTGATAGGGTCTGTTTCCGTCACCCAGGCTGGAGTGCAGTGGCATGATCATAGCTCACTATAGCCTCAAACTCCTGAACTCAAAGTGATGTTCCTGCCTCAGCCTCTTGAGTAGCTGGGACCACAGGTGTGCGCCACAACACAGAGCTATTTTTTTTCTTTTCTTTCTTTCTTTTTTTTTTTTTTTGTAGAGACAGGGTCTTGCTGTGTTGCTCAGGCTGGTCTCCTGGCCTCAAGAGATCCTCCAGCCTCAGCCCCACAAAGTACTGGGATTACAGGCGTTGAGACACTGTGCCTGGCCTGGATGATATTATTTCAGTGAGCTCTCTATGCCAGTCTTCAATGTGGTGCTCATCCCACAAATATGTCATTTCTGGATTGGTGCTGGAAAAGGGTATGGATCTGATGAAACAGACACTTATTACATCCCTTAGGTATGACTGCATAGCAAAGAATATACAAAAAGGGTTAACAGTAAGGGGTTCTTTACCTGGGGCTTCAGGAATACCTGGGGGCCCATTTAACTGTATACAAAACTACGTCTCTATGCATATGTGTGCATTTCTTCTGAGGAGAGTGTTCATACCTTTCATTAGATTTTCAAAGAGTATCTAGTTAAAAAAAAATGTTCAGAACTACCACTTCCTAGGTTTTGGAACACAATTTGAAAATCACCATTTTTTTAGTGATGTCACTAGTTCTGCCAGTTTATTTCCACACAGAATAATGGATAGCACGCTTTTTCTTCTCACTTTTTCCACTAGCAGAATTTAGTCAATAACCTGAAGTAAAAGTCGATGCTGACATAGTAACATACTTTATTACCACTATTAAAAGATCTACTAAAAATCTGGTCCCCTCTGGCCCAATGTGGTTTCGCATATACTCTGTTTAAAATGAGTTGTTTAGCAGAAAACTTTTTTCGATTATTTTTTTAAAGGAAAAGACAATTTCTCCAAATTAAGATTAATTTTCACTAACCAGCTGAATACTATTGAGCACTATGAAGTGTTGCAACAAATCTTACCTTCTAATAAAGGTGGCTCATCCTCAAAGTTGTTTCCATAGAAAGGCTGAGGTGAAGCTGGAGTATATGCCTGAGTTGGCTGGTAAATCTGCCCGGTGTATGGCTGTTGTGGCTGCATCATGTCTGGAGGGACAAATCGGCCTTGCTGCGAATAGTCATAGCCAGCGTACTGTCTATAAATGAAAGAAAGTTAAATTTTTCAGAGGTATTTCAACTCTGTACAGTTAATATCCCTTAAATTCCTAAATTTTCATGTGACAGCTAAAGAACCTTAGTTGTGAAATTCCTCAGGTACAAACTTTGCCAATTTTTACAAATCATGGTTGAAATGATCACTAAGATCAAGCTTATTATCTACAATAAAAAAATCATAATTTTTATAGAAAATATTCTTAATGGTACCAATATTCACTTACATAGCACTAAGCATTTTACAAACTGTTAAAGGTTAGGAGGTCAACAAATGAAAATGTAAAAATTGTGTCTATTTTTCTCCCTTAGTGGATATATACAATATGAAGATACACTATGAAATAAAATCTATGGCTAAGACTGAATGAAACCTTAGGATGTCAGACTTTGTAATACATGTTATATAATTTTTCACTGTAATTTGGATAGCCATCGAATTATCATTCTTCTTTACTCTTCATAGTATGTTACTTTTGGCAAGCGGACAAATCTCTTTAAGAAAAACCATCAATTTAAAAACAGAGTGGACAAATCAAGCTTTTGCTTTGTGAGCACTTGCTGAATGTAACAAAAGATTTTTAGTACACTTTGCATTTGAATAGTACTTTTGCAAAGTACTATTTTTCAAAGTAGTTATACACTTACTGTCTCATTTGATATGTGCTATAGCAAACCCTGCATCTAGAGGGAAAGGCTTATCACAGCTATTTTAGTGACAATGGCAAGAGGGAAGAGGATACTGAAGCCACATCTTTAAGCATCTGTTCCATCATGTTTTGAAAAAATCCAACTTATTGATGGGACTAATCTAATGATATACTAAGAAACACAGATGTAAAATAATTATTTTAAAAGATATTCTTAAAAATGAGAGCTGAGAAGCCTTAGAAAACCTTTAGTCTAATTCCCATTTAAATTCTTATAGTCATAATGTCAGTTGTTTTCCTTGGGGTGAGGCTCCCTATTCGTTTTTGAGAAAATATCTGCCAAATGCTCAAGTCTGAATAACGATAGTTTATCAGTTGTTCTTTCAAATAAAAATGGTCTTCATGAAATAACAGCCAGTTCAGCTTGCACAGGTGCTTTTCGTAGAGACAGTAATTGTACTTTAGTATGCAGTAAACATTAAATTTCTTCACAAAGAATATTAAAGAAATATGTGTACTAAAGGGTCAGGGTTTAATAAAAAGATAATTCTTACTGCTTCCTCAAGAGAATCCTTAAATGAAATTGACTGTCTGCCAACTCTCTAACAAGTATATAGAGTGATGAAGAATACGATGACTACTAGAACAACTTGATGCCACTACCTTGATTCATACTCAGGTACCAGCAGTTTTACCAATCAATACTTTTGCAACAGCACTGCAAATGTTAACATACCTAAAAAGGTATATGATATCTTAGTATTGTTATGAAAATAACTTTGACTTTAAAGAATCTCAGAAGAGTCTCAAGGACCCTCTGTAGTCTACAGCCTAAATTTTGAGAGTTGCTGATATAGACCAATAAATTTCATGTAAGGAAGAAAAGTACTGCAAGCAGTTGATTGTTTCAAAGGTGGCACCATCATTCCATCTTCAAGAGGAAAGGTGAGAATGACAATATCATAGAATTTTACTATTTTCCTTTTCTGGCAGGACCTATTCAGGAAAATTTCTGACTTGTTCCTGCTGGTTTTAAACTAAAACATGGTATGGCAGACATGATCTTTACAGGCTAAAACAACATGAAAAGCAGCAGATACTAAATCAATACTCTCATAAGTACTCTGTACCAATAACAAAGACAAAGCCTCTTAACATATTGGGTTGGTTACCTAAGTTCATGGAAATCCTCAGATATTCCATAAAGATACTACCAGGTAAGTCAGAGAAGAAAAAAAATAACAGCTTTCATAATTTAAAAAATGTGACTTGGTATTATGATATATTTCATAAGCATATCTAGAATACAATGTGGAACCTGTCCAATTTTCCATTTACATAACTCAACAGATTATGATCAAAGGGCCTTTTATACTTTTTTGTTTTTGGTTTTTTGGTGAATGGATCTATGAATGATACTTGTGAAACACCTACAGAGGAAACCAAAAAATGTTAAAGCTGACTTCATTATGGCAAATGCAGAACTGTGTACTAATAACAAGTCAAGTTAAAAACATAAAGACAATGCAAGTAATATGGTATTTGCACCTAGATTTTCACCAATGGAGAGCTAAAAGTTATTAGCGGATCTTTGTTACTAAATTAGCAAATCAAACAAAATATTATTTGGTTAACGGAGATGGACATTTAAAATGTCATTAGATTGCAGATCTACTTGAAGGTACACACAGAAGAGTCCAGTTTTTACAAAATAAATCTCAGAAACTCAAATTTATTACTGTTAATACATTAGGCTTCTTGTTTTCCCAGGCATCATCTATAAACCCAAGTTTATAGCAATAATGGTTATATAATCACCCAGAATAAAACTTCATCACTAGTACTGAAGCAATGCTTACTGGTACATGATCTGGTTGGAATGAAACTGTGAGAACAGTTAGCAATAAGTGCTAACCAGCAACAAGTTGTTTAGAATATCTAAATTGCTGTGTGGAGAACTGAAATGACTGTTAAAGGGAATGAGACTGTAAGTCACACCTTTTAAGTGATGCAAACGTGGACAGGACAGAAAAGAAAAGAAAAGCAGAGGCAGATAAATCTCGTAGGCTGCAATCTAAATGGAATAGCTCTGTTGAGTTCTAATCATAAAAACCATTAGGATAAAAACAGGCCTGCATAGAGAGACAGGTTCTCTGAAGCTGTGTTGCTGCTTTAGGCAAGGATTTATTAGATGGACTCTGGCTCTCCTATACACAGAGCAATCACCAAAAATACATATTTAGGTAAATAAATGAATGGAAATAACTCAATACAAATTTTCCAACTCTGCCCATTAATTTATCAAAAGAGATAAATCCTCATTGGTATGTAATTAAGTAACAGAAAAGAGAAATGAATCACGGGGTATTTTGACATGCTCACTCCCATTGTTCAAATGTGTTAAGTTTTAGAGGGGAAAACAAAGCCTTAGAATATACCAAATTAAGCAGACTCAAAGAGACTATATGTTTTAGAAAGGATAGCCTAACCAAGACAGACACTATTACAGAGCCACAGTGAATTTGAATTTTGTTTTGTTTTTTAAATTCTTGGGCAATCTAATCCAAACACATTCCTGTATTGCATGTTTCTCACAAACTGACAGATACATAACCTTCCCCTGCCCTCATCGCGGAACAGTCTTTATTAGGTTTCAAATTCGGGATCCATGATGAACATCATTTAACACATGAATTGTCTGAAGTTATATATGCACATTTATTTGGGTGTTTGAGTGAATGCATGTATTTATGGGAAAGAGGCCCAGTTGCAATAAGATTCTCAGAGAGATCCAGAACCATCTAAAAAAGTTTAAGCAATCCTAGTATAGGAAGCTCCTTTATTTGACACGAAGCTGATAAGATTATCTCTAGGGTCCTAAGAAACTAAGGAGATGATGTCTTAGGTGAGATTGCTAGGAAGCCTTCAGTTCATGTATTTTTGTCACAAACACCAGGTACTATAAAAAGATCATTTAAAAAAAATGTTCAGAGGCTAACGGCTTTGAGTCAACCTCCTCAGTATGCAACTTATAACACGTGTGGCACTGACCATAAGGGTTTGAGAAAGAGGAGTAAGGAGGAGTAATAAAAATGATTATCAACTGCTGTATGAAAATCACCTGATGATTCATAATAAGGAGCTTATATCATTAAATAATGTCACTAAGCACTTTCAATTAGCACTGATAAAAGTCTCAGAGTTGGACTGATTTAACTACTAACAAAATATTTTAATTTTTCACTGGTCCTATGAACTAACAGCCTATCTCCTAGGTACCTGAAGCTCCCATCATCATCTAAATACAGAAATACTGTTACTAGAAAACAGTTCTTCAAACAAGCTACTTTTCCATTCATGGTACACCTGAAGAGTCTGCAGAAGACACTCAACTCTAAATAGAACAATACCTTCGAAGCCAAGTCAGTGTCACATATCTCTCTAGAGGAAGAAGATTATGCATGAAAGATCATACTCCTGATAAAGGACATGTTCACATATTGTTTTAGGCAAAACCAAATATTCTAAATATGTGTTTTCACTGCAATGTAGACTAAATTAATTGCCAAAGATGAAAAGTTACTTGCTATAGGGTCCTCCACTTCCTCCATAATCATAGGACTGCTGTGACTGATCATCGATGCTGTAACTGGTCTGGTAGAAATCCGTGTTTAAGTTTTCAAAGCCTGACATTGCAAATAATCTGTAATAAAAGAGAAATGGCAAATATTCCTTATGCCCAAGGTTCTACTGAATTCGTTCCTGGCAGTCTGCTTAAGCAAATACAAACACAACAAATATTTTTTCAGTAATTCGGAGGGGGGATGGGGGCGGAAAGTACGCAGCATTTGAAGGGCGGTAGCGGAGAGAGAGTAAGAAAATGTCTATTCTTTTAAGTTGCGGCCCAGTAAGACAACTCCACCTTAAGGAGCTGATATGCCTTCCATTAGGGGAGAGGTCGTGGGAGTTGTGGTTCTATAAGCGGTCTAAAATATCAATAACAACAAAGATGATTTTTCACCTTAGGACTGGGCTTTACAGCTGACAACGCGACTGCTTCCTTGCAAAATAAGGCCTGCGGCCTGCCAGGAAAGTGCAGAATCTGGAAGGTCGCGCCTGAGGTGCAGGGGACCGCGTCAGGGCAAGGGCTTGAATGAGAGCGAGGGTCTGAGCGAAAGGACCAGGGCGCGGCGCCGAAAGACGGCAACAAGCCCATTTGCACGGGTGTGGAGAGAAGCTGAACACTGTGCCACGGGCCTGGGTCACTCACCAAACTCTGAGGCTGCGCTGGCGGCAAAGGCAGTAGCTTCACTAGTGCCAAACAACCCCCAAACTCTGTTTCAGACCCTGAACCAGCCCCGTTGCTACGTGTCACAGGGCCAAAGAACTGCTTCCGGGGCACGCCCGCTCGCGCAGGCGTGTTAGCAGGTTGGGCACCGGTGGGCGGGAGGAGGAGACACGAGTATGGAGCTTGCGCAGTATCTACCCAACCTGCGGCTGGCCCGTGCGAAAGAGGAAAGTGCTTCCGGCAGCCTGGTTAGGGGTGGAACCAGGAAAGCGCAGGCGTAGCAATTGCTGCTTACTCGTAGGTAGGAGGAGGAGTTTCTCAGACCGAGGTGATGGAGGAAGACTGGGAGGCGCTAAAATGAGACAGACGGAGTCCCGTCTCCTGTCCACACACTACAATGCCTACAATGCCTCGGTGTCAGCATTTACTGTGATTCAAGCACTGTGCTAAAGTGTTTGTATGTATTATTTAATCTTTACAACCTAATGAGATGGTTACCCTATTTCCCTTTTGTAAGTGAAGCTATTAAGTATTCATTCATTCTGTGCTAGCTGCTGGGGATACTGTGGTAAATATAAGCTAGGTGACATCTACCCACCTGGAGTTGGTGGTGGAGAGGGGTAATCGAACACATACAAATGCATGTGAAATTGCTACTAATATTCTTTAGTGTTCCATAATTCTTTGAAAGAGTAACATTCATCTGGGAAGAAGAGTCTGTAAAGCCACTATAAGAGGGTTATCAAAGGGTGAGTGGGAGTTAGAGAAGACCAGAAAAGAGAGGAAAGGGCAACGGTAAAGGAGGATAAGGGAAAATAGCCTGAATATTTTAGGCAAAGAGAACAATGTGTGCAAGATCTGGGAAGCATGGTCTGAGGAAAGATGAAAATCGAGCTCTGAACTTCAGTATTATTAACATTTTGAGTCAGGATGATTCTTTATTGGGGGCTGCCCTGTGCATGATGCTTAGCAGTAGCATCCCTAATCTCTAGCCATTAGATGCCAGTACTCCCCCCAACCAACCACCACCACCATCACCACCAAGTTGTGACAGCTAAAAATCTCTCCAGACATTGCCAAATCCAAATGTCCTTGGGGGCGGTGGGGGCAACATTACCTGAATTTGTCAACCACTCTTCTAAGTGGAACCTGAGTGACTGGAACAGCAAGTGAGGGGAGCCACATAGGAGTTGAGGCTGGAATAACAGGAAGGGGCCAGGAAATATCCTGTGGGATTTGTGTGTTGGTTCTAAAAGAAGTGAAGATTGTGAACTGATGAGTGATGTTTAAATTGTTTTCTTTTGAAAATGATTGCTTTGGCTGCTGTGTTAAATCACTTTCCCAAGATGGTGGAATCCCGAATATTGTGACTCGAAATAACATGCTATTAACTAATGAGCAGAACTTTCTTCAGGGTTTATAGCAATAAAATTTATCATGAGCCACTGCATTATATTCTGGGATCAAAATCCTGAGGCCCTCACAAAAGAAGCCAGACCATTGCTGGGGACTAGTTTCCAAAGGAACAATAAAATTTCACTTAAAACTTTTCTCTCAACACCCCCCACCCCAATAAAACAAACAGAAAACGCACTCCCCTCCAAACAAAAATAGCAACAACAAAAGGATGTAACGACCCAACCAAAAAACCTAGGATTGTACTCTAGAGACCAACAGGCAGCTGCCCTTTGAGGTTTTTACCCATTGGCGAATTTATTTTTTTTATTTTTGTGGATACATCATAGTTGTACATATTTATGAGATAAATGTGATATTTTGATACAAGCATACAATGTGTAATAATGAAATCTGGGTAATTGAGATATATCTGTCGCCTCAGACATTTGTCATTACTTTGTGTAGAGAAAATTATAAATCTACTCCTAGTTATTTTGAACTATACACTAAATTATTGTTAACTATAGCTACCCTATTTTGCCACTGAACACTAGATTTTTGTGCTTTCTAACTATATTTTTGAATTTCTGAAATCGCTCATTCAAGTGTTCACCACCTTTCATCAATCATTTTAGCATTTATTGGTTTAGGTATCATCTGCACAACTTCAGGTAGAATGACCACATATTATGATTTGCTGGAGACAATTCCATTGTCCCATTTTCTGCCTATTTTTACTTACCCTCAGCATAATTATTAATGTTGCTCCCTTTTACTCTCAAAAATATCCTAATTCAGTTGATAAACTTTGTGATTGTACTTTCTTTAAGCTACATTATCCATGAAGCTGTGTTTCGAGTCATCAATAAGATGCAATCATCCATCATTATCTATTTAATTAATCTTATGGTTAAAAAAATTCTGGTCTCTTTTGTTTTTTTCTGATGTTTCTATTTCTTCTGAATCAAAAAGGATATCCCTTTCAAATTTGAATGAGCTACAAGAATATGAGCATTAAAAATTGCTGATTTAGATGCTGGCGAGGTTTTAGAGAAAAAGGAATGCGTATACACTGTTAGTGAGAGTGTAAATTAGTTCAGCCATTATGGAGGACAGTGTGGTGAATCCTCAAAGATCTAAAGACAGAAATACCATTCGACCCAGCAATCCCATTACTGGGAATACACCCAAAAGGATATAAATCAGTCTATCATAAGTACGCATGCATGTGTATGTTCATTGCAGCACTATTCACAGTAGCAAAGACATGGAAGCAACTTAAATGTCCGTCCATCATAGACTGGATAAAGAAAATGTGACACATATACACCATGAAATATTATACAGCCATAAAAGTAGAATGAGATAATGTCCTTTGCAGGGACATAGATGGAGCTGCAGGACATTATCCTTAGCAAACTAATGCAGGAACAGAAAACCAGATACCACATATTCTCCTTATAAGTAGGAGCTAAATAATGAGAACACATGGACACATAGAGGGGAGCAACACACAGTGGGGCATATTGGAGGGAGGAGGGAGAGAATCAGGAAAAATAACTAATAGATACTAGGCTTAATACCTGGGTGATGAAATAATCTGTACAACAAACCCCCATGATACAAGTTTATCTATGTAACAAACCTGTACCTGTACCCCTGAACTTAAAATTTAAAAAATTTGCCTGTTTAGGAATGAATTATTAGATATAGATGTTATTCAAATTCTACTTCTGTCTCTGAAAGCAATTAACGTATTTATTTAAATTTTTCCCTTTGAATTTCTTCTCCAATTGAGAAGCCAAGCAAGAACATTGAGTTACCTGATTAAGTTTTGCATATTGTTTATTTGACTTTGAAATGTAAGCCAAGGTATCCTGCTGATGCCCCTTAGAAATTTTGAGAACATCCACTAATTTCATGGCTAGTCACGTAGGAATTTCTTTTTGGATTTTTTTTTTTTTTTTTTTTTTTGGCATTGCTCCCTCACTCTGGGATAGACTCCAGAAAGTTATATTAAAGGAGACTGGAGTACTTGGTAAATGTGCCGTCTTCTGTTAAAGTCACCCAGCTGGCTTTATTAGGAGTAGAAAGCCTCACCTAGGTCAAGAGATGAGGCAACATGAGCTAGACTTGTAATAGCTGCGCAGTCCTTCCCTGGGACCTAATGTATCCATCACCAAAACAAAAAGGGAAAGGACATCCTAATAATGAGTAATATCATTTAGTTAGACAGTCATGTTAACACACTAACACTTTTACGTGCTTCACAAACACACACAAAACAACTCCATTTTCTTAGTATGGCTCTGAAACTAAGATATTTTAGAGTTACTTTCTTTCCCTTCTGTTTTTCAGTTCATATGTCATGGAAAATTGTGCCAGAAAATTATGGTGTGAACATGGGCAGTTTTCTCCTACCTTCAGCTATATCCACAAGCACCACATAAAGTGGAGATCTGGCAGCTCTGTGTATTTCAGTCAAGTTCCACAATGAAACCTGACCATAATGGTAAAAACCAATGTAAGTGCCAGTGTTTGTTTTTACTCTCCCTATATATTAACTATGTAACCTCTTTTCCCAAATATGACAATTATATTTCCTCCAAATTATCTTTTTTCCCTTACCAAAGAGTTTCCTCGTCAAGTCTCCTGTACTAGGTTATTCAAATTCTGCTTCTGTTATTTCAATTATTTTACTTTGAACGATGAATAGTTTTGGAAAGACAGGTTTGCCCGTAATGGCATTGGATGCTTTTGTACAGAACTGGTTTTTAAAAGGCAAAGAAATTTAACCCCAATTTTATAACTATTCCTGGAAGCTTGACTTCAGTATTGCAAGTGCTGCATGTTGTTAAAAAAAAGTCTTTTAAAGATAACATATAAGCAATATTGTAAATACTGTAAATATTTTCATTGTAGAGATCAAAAATACCCTCTTCAGTAACAAACCTTTCTAATGTCAGGTGAATGGCTATTGTGGCTTGGAATATGAATTTCAGTGAAAGCACTGAAGTCTGTATTTCAAATAACTTGGGTAGTAGGGGAGATAATATGAAAAACAGCATGGGAGAACTCGAAGTGGGCTCTAATGATGGCAAAGCCACTCATGCCAAAGGTAAAAATGAAGCATTTGAAAAATATGACAGCTAACACCTATTTATACTTCAAGAATTTGTGTGCCAAGCATTTCTTTAAGCACTTTGCACTTTTTAACTCAATTACTCCTCCTCCTGACAACCCAATGAGGTAGGTGCCATATAACGCCCATTTGACACATGAGGAAATTGAAACAGAGTAAGTAATTTGTTAAACATTATTATGGTAGAAAATAGTAGACTAGACATTTTGAACTTGTTCCTGAGTCCTTATGCTAAAGCAGTAGGCTGTATTGTTATTGTGTTATGAAATGTGAATGTAGAAAAGTCAATAATTCTGATTAATATACTAATTTATCTAAAATACAATTACTGAAATCCATATAAATTAAAATTGCAACTAGACATTTGATAATTGCATCTGTGTCTCCACATGTATATATATTCAAGTTGATAAAAATATTTTCTGTAATCTTCTCATTGGGCAAATAATATTTAAACCTTATGTTTAAGTTTATGTTACATTAGTCATGTATGTTAATTGATATTGCACAGTAGTTAAGGGTAGAGGCCCTGGAGCCGGACTGCATGGATTTACATTCTGTACTACATACTTGCCATGGAGCTTCAGTAATTTATTTAAACTCTTTGTGCCTCACTTTTCTCATCTGTAAAAGCAAGATAGGAGTATTCATTGCTAGAAGGGTTGTATGATATAATGTATTCAAGTATAAGTGTCTAAGTACTAAGTATTCAATAAATATTTGCAATAATTATTGATGAATCTATATAGCTACAGAAGCAATATGATTTCTTCAGGAAAAATTGTCTTTTTAAAAGCTATAAGAATTGGGTTTGAACAAGCTAACTACTTCTAAGATCAATTAGAAACATTCACTCTGTTGTTTCCCCTGCAGATTCTGTATTATATTATAATTTACTTTTTGATATGGTGGAGTGTATTAAAATATGCTTTTTTATCTCTGTCCAAGATTTTTCAAATTTGGCTTGTCTGCATTGTAAATTTTAGTCTCATAAGTATTGTCTTAAGAACCGCCTATATTTAGGGCAATTATACTTGAAAATTGTGAACAGTGCTTCTCATATTCGATTTTCTTGATATGTTTCATCTTATTTCAAATACTATAAAAAGTGTCCATCTTTCTGCCTTCCCTTTCTCTCCTCTCTTCCGCTAAAACACAGAATTTATCAGGAGACAGAGCATAAGATGATTTATATTGTGGAAAATATATTTATTTGCAAAGAAAGAAAAAGGCAGTGTCCCAGGCAAATGAAATAATAGCCATAACAATTTTTAAAGATATAGTGTTTCTTAAAATCATAGATGTGTCAGGTTTTATTATACTCAACAAGAGAGCAGCATGAAAATTACTGCAAGCGTGATATATTATGGTTTAGGTTCCTCTAGGCAGAATACTTTTTCTATTTTTCTGTTAGAATTCTTCCTGACCATATATGTTGTCCATTTTTATGTGGTTAGTTGTTTTTCTTGTCGATTTAAGTTCCTTATAGATTCTGGTTACTAAATCTTTGTAACCAGATGCATACTTTGGATGCATACTTTGTAAATGTTTTCTCTTATTTTGTAGGTTGTTTACTTTTGCTGTGCAGAAGCGCTTTAGTTTAATTAGGTCCCACTTGTCAATTTTTTTTTGTTGTTGTTGCAATTGCTTTTGGGGACCTACATCAAAAACTCTTTGCCAGGACCAGTGTTGAGAAGGGTATTTTCTGGGTTTTCTTCCAGAATTAAAAAAAGAAGAATAATTCCTCACAACTCTCTCAATTAGAGTTATTTTAAAGAAGGTGAATGCTTGAACCACAGTAACTGTCATATCTGTATGTCATTGCAATTTGTGCAGAAATTATTGGTAAGAAGGAACATTTTACTGCTGTTGACGAATGGAAGGGATGAGACTAAAGTGATGGTTTGAAAAAATAGAATTCAGACTGGATTAGTTTCCTAGGGCTGCTGTAACAAAGTACCACAAACTGGGTGGCCTACATAAATGAAATTTATTGTCTTAGAGTTCTGGAGGTTAGAAACCTGAAATCAAGGTTTTGGCAAGGCTTTTTCCTTCTGAGGGCTGTGAGGGTGAATCTGCTCCATACCTCTTTTGCAGCTTCTGGTGCTTTGAAAGCAATCTTTGACATTCCTTAGCTTGTAGATGCATCAGTCCAATCTCTGCCTTCACCTTGACATGGTCTTCACGTAGTCTCTCTGTGTATGCCTGTCTCTGTGTCCAAATTTCCCTTTTTTAAGAGCACAAGTCATGTTGGTTTAGCACCTACCCAGATGACCTCATTTTAACTTGATTATCTCTGTAAAGATCTTATTTTCAAATAAGGTCACATTCTGATGTCCTGGGAGTAAGGACTTCAATATGTCTTTTGGGGGATGTACAGTTGAATTCATACCAGCCTTATGATGTTACTGCGTTCTTTTGCCCAAATATAGACTAAGTCTTTTGCTACACGCATGCTCGAAAGAACAATAATCTGATTTTTTTTCACTTTGATCAGCTATTCATGTCAATGTCAATTTGTTGTCACTATTGCAGAGTGGCAAACCTTTTGAATCAAATCTGTAGCAATGGAGAGTTCAACTGCATCATTTTGGATGTCTAGTTTAACACTTGTCCCAAAGTAAACTTTTTACATTGGGTTTAAAGTCAATCTCATGCTTGTAGAAAGACACATGCTGGAATATTTTTCATCAGACTTTCTGAAACAAAGTAAGAGGCCATTATGTTTATAAATGAGTAAAAGCCTGCTAAAGGAAACTCTTAATGTCTACAGTACCAGTTCTTAAACAATGTTATTTTATTGATTTTTTTCACTCGTGATGATTTTTAAAAATATGAAGTAGAACTATAAAAGAAGGCATTTTGATTTTTCAGTTTTCTTCCATAGAAGAAAAAGTTATTATAATCATAATGCTTTTAATGTACTTAGATATGATTTTTTGTTATTAAGACTAATTATAATACTTAACTCTTTTCCTTAAATGAGGATTATTTTATTTTAAAACAGAGACATGTGAAATCAAATGTCTGATTTTAATTAAATTCTGCACACTTAGATCTAGAAGTCAAAGATAAACACATTTTTTCCTTTTGATTTTAGGTGAAGCAGTCAAGATGTTTTTTATTATTCTTCTGCAGTCCTAATTTTATACAATTTAATGAAAATCATAAATCCCCTACTGTCTGTGATAATGAATTTTCCTCTCTGGAAGAGAATATAAACATTTCTTAACTCTTGCTAAGATGTTATTTTGGAAAGATTAACATCATTTAAAATATTATTTGATTCTCGATTTATAAATGTCATTTCTTTTCTTGACTCTAATTAAAAGTTATTCCTTTTAATTTAAAAATTGACTTCTGTACTAAATATTATAACACACTACATCCCCTTCCCACTCCCTGGAAATTAAATGTCTCAACTTCATATTAAAATTTTGAGAGGCCCCTAGGAAACTGGCCTGAATTCACTGAGATAGCTCTAAAGTTAACAAGAATAGACTGATCTTCATAGAACAATCAGGACAGCACGTGCATCAGAAAATGACCGAAACACCCCTCGTTTAACTGGCTACACATATTAAGAATTAAAGAGAATTAAAACTGGCAGGAACCTTGAGAGAATTCATTCCCCACTCTTTGACGTTACAAATGAGGATCTGAGGCCAGGAGAAGTGAAGGGATGTATTGTAAGACCTACAGTTGCATGTGTTGACTTGACATTTCTGACCCTCACAGGGTCCTAAAGGTTTAGCCATGAGTTCCCTTGCTCTTGCCAGATATGTCCCCTAGCCAGCAGAAAAGTCTCCCCACCAGGCAGGTTCCCCTATCAGCCACCCCACTCAGGCCTCAACCCGAGTAGTTTTGCCTTCTTATGAGCTGGTAAAATTATTCAAAGAAGCAAATTACATCCCCCTCCCCCCATGGGAACCAGGAGGCAACTCATCCTGTAGATACTGTACACCACAGGCCCTGCTTATTCACTCTACTCCTGAGTGTAACCACTATGTATCCCTGCATGCGTGCAGGCTCCTCTCTCCCAGGCTGTGAGTGTATGTGATTAATAAACTGCTGCCAGTCTCATCTGTCCAGTGTTGAGTATATCATGAGCTCATCCATCTTGTACTATTTGGGAACAGGGATCCTTCCTTCACCAACATGGTAGATAGAAGACTATCAGAACAAGGGATTTGATCAATTTTACTAATAAGACTAGTATCAGATTCACCATTGAATCTTGTCTTTGCCTTTCGGCTAGTACATGACAAAGATTAGGTGATAAATAAGTGATTGTAACCATCTAATTATGTCAGAAACTCTATTAGAAGAGAGGTTATGTTATATTTACTTTTGTATCCCAACTCTAGGACATAAAATAATGTTGTTTGTGGTATTTATTCATTCGTTTAACAAAGATTTATTGAGAACCTACCATGTGCCAGTCACAATATACAACAAACAGATTCTGTGTCTGTCTATGGTTTTTTAAGCTTGACATAGTTCTACTCGCCCATTTTCCCTGCGGGTGCTTGCAAGTTCACTGGCATCAGTCCTCTGCCTGGAGAAATGCTCCTGTTCCTCAATGCTTCTAGCTTGATGAGGTCATTACTGCGCTTCCATACAAGCCAGGATCACCATTCTTTGTGAACTGGAAGGTCTGAACCAAGAAAAGATTCTAATTTGGAGATCTGCTGCTTGGGAAGATGGGTATAGTGATCTGCCAATGACTATCCTTGCTGTCAGTGATAATGATGCTCCGACATGAGAAACATTCATCTGTTTCTAAGACCCACAGTCCTGAGCATTAGTGCACATGGAATTAGACACTGAGGGATAGCATACTTTGAGAACTTTTTATTTTGTTCGGGGCAAGGGGGAGTGGATCCATGCCAATAGGACTCCACAGAAGCACTCATTTAATCCCCTGGTAGTTCATTTCCTTAAATTCTAATGCCATATTTCTCAATGTAACTATCCCTCATTCCAATTATCTGTTGCCTTGTAAAGAAAAACAAACAAACAAACAAAAAACTCCAAGAAGACAAAAGAACAAAAATAAAAAAAAAATCTCAAAACTTGGTGTATTAAAACCATAACAATAACATTTTATTTCCTGAAAATCCAAAATTTGGGCAGGCTTGTTGGGGGTAGCTCATCTCTGTTCCACACAACTTCAGCTGGGGAGCTCAAAAGCTGGATGTTGAATTCATCTGAAAGCTCATTCACATATGTGACTGCTGATGCTGGCTGCAGGTTGGGATCTCAGCTAGAACTCTCAAACAGAACATATACACATGGTTTCTTCATGTGGTACGGGTTTCCTCAAAACATGGCGGCTGTAGTCTGGGGAAGAGTATCCTGAGAGAGAGAAAAAAAGCTGTATTACCATTTCTACATCATCCTTGGAAGTCATATGATATTCTGAGGCATTCTATTGGCTAGAAAATGTGTCTCTAAAGCTGCTCCATATTCAAGGAAAAGACAATTATACTGCAACTTTTTATGCAAAGATTTTCAAATATTTTTAAACATGTTTTTAAAACCACCACTTCTCAATGGGATGTAATTGAAAAACAAAACAAAACAAAACAAAGAATAGTGAACGTTCTTGTGTAATCTGAGAGGCCTATGTTGGTTAGTAGCAGTGTCTACACAGCAATTCCCTTTTGGGTCTATATAGCCAAAGGATATCAAATCAGCACCTTATAGAGATACCTGCACTCCCATGTTCATTGCAGCATTTTTCAAAATAGCTAAGATATGGAAACAACCTAAATGTCCATCGGTGGATGATTGAATAAAAAATTTGTTGTTGTTGGTGGTGTTTGTGTGTATAATTGAATATTATTCAGCTTTTGTAAAGAAGGAGATTCTGCCATTTGTGCAACATGGATGAAACTGGAGGACACTATGTTAAGTGACATAAACCAGACATAGGAAAATACTGCATGATTTCCTTTGTATGTTGCTGTGGTTTGAATGTGTCCATCAAAAAGTTGTTGTGTTGGAAACTGAATGGTCATTGTAACAGTATTAAGAGGTGAGGCCTTTAAGAGGTGATCAGGGCAGGGCACGGTGGCTCATGCCTGTAATCCCAGCACTTTGGGAGGCTGAGGCAGGTGGATCACCTGAGGTCAGGAGTTTGAGACCAGGCTGGCCAAGATGACAAAACCCCATCTCTACTAAAAATACAAAAATTAGCCAGCCGTGGTGGCACGTGCCTGTAATTCCAGCTACTTGGGAGGCTGAGTAGCTTGAACCTGGGAGGTGGAGGTTGCAGTGAGCTGAGATCGCACCACTGCACTCCTGCCTGGGCAACAAAAGTGAAACTCCATCTCAAAAAAAAAAAAAAAAGTTATCAGGCCACTAGAGTTAAGCTCTTATGAAGGGATTGATGCTGTTATCGCAGGATTATGTTAGTTATGGCAGGAGTGGGCTCCTAATAAGGTTATCCCCATTCATTTCTCTGTCTTGTGTGGTCACTTCCCCCCTTCACCTTCTGGCATGGATGACTCTTGCCAGGTGCCAGCACCATGCTCTTGGACTTCACAGCCTCTAGAATGATAAGCCAAATAAACTTCTATTGCTTATAAAGTACCCAGTCTGTGGCATTCTGTTATAGCAGTAGAAAACAGACTAAAATATATGTGGAATCTAAAAGCAAACAGAGAAACAAAGCCCTTTAAATATACAAAAGCAGAATAGAATGATGGTTACCATAGGCCAGGGGAAAAGGGGATTGAGATATGTAGGTCAAAGGGTACAAAGTAGCAGTTATAAGGATTAGCACATCTTGAAATCCAAAATACAGCAGGAGGGCTATGAAGGTGATAGTTAATAATATACTATTGCATAGTGGACATTTTCAAAGAGTAGATTTTAGGTGCTTTTACCACACACACACCAGCGATTGCTTGAGCCCGGGAGACTGAGGCTGCAGTGAGCCATAATGGTGCCATTGCCCTCCAGCCTAGGCTGACACAGGGAGATCCTGTCTGAGAGAGAGAGAAAGAGAGAGAGAGAGAGAGAGAAAGACAGACAGACAGAGACAGGTTAAAGAAAAAGTTTCTTAAGATTAAGTACAATTGTGATCTTAATTACCTTTTACCTTTCTTCACTCCCAGTTATGTTTGTTATTATTATTTCTTTGTTATTATTGTTTGTTACTTAACACATACACATACACAGAGTATCTTTGTGAGATGATGGATATGTTAAGTTGCTTACTTGTAATCATTTCTCTATGTACAGGTATATAAAAAATCATGTTGTACACCTTAACTTTATGTAATGAAACATAAAAAATAAATAAAAGAGTGGGAGTAAGACCAAAGCAAAATAAACGTGAAAGAAAGAATTCTAAATATATATTAGATCCTAACATGTAAGTAAAGGGCTACTTCAGTATTGAATCTACTTATTGGTGTTTTGTGTTTCTGTGGATATGGTTTTACTGTTATTACATACATTTAGAAATGTTATTCAATTACTAGTGGAGTATTCTGCTTCTTGCACACTGTTCTTCCCTATAAAAACATGGTCTCAAAATAAAATAATTTACTCATAGAATAAAACACAGTTGGATAACTATTCCGTAGTGCTCTTTCTCTACCTATAATAATGCACAACATTTGCTGTTTGCTTATTTTTTTAATGATGCATAAAGGATGACTCTCCTTTTCGTCTCTACAATTTCACATCAGTAAAATGTTTATTCCATGCTCATTTTGCCCTCTAGTGGCTTTTTATGGCCTTGTCCCATATTTAAAAATAATTTTCAAATCTTGTGGAATATGAGAAGGAAAAGTACCATTTTGTTCCTCTGCCACATGCACATCGCTTTATACATGAGGAAACTAAGCCCCAGAAAACTCGCGGGACTAGTCTGGTGTCACACATCCAGCTAGAACTAGAAATTGTATATTGCTGCTTTCTCCTACCCTACTAGAAATAAGCCTCAGGAAGACAGGGCATTTTTGTTCATTGATGAACAAGAATAGTGCCTAGCAAATGATAGGTGCTTAGTAAATATTTGCTATATGTTATAAATAAAAGTATAAATGAATCAAGGCTAGAACTTATATTTATAGGTTTCATGCTTTACATAATACTATGTAGTATGTTTTATCTTTACCATAAATCTTGTACATAGTACTTGATACTTGATTCTACTTTACTTCATGACAATTTCAACTCCTTGAACTACCTCACCCTTTACTTGTTTTGTCATTAGGTTTGTTACATTATCATTCATTTATTCATTCATTATTAGTACCAGCTTAATCAGGTACTGTGATGCCTACAGAACTATAAAGACGTACTTTTTAAAATTCAATTTTTATTTATTATTAACTTGGTAAAATACCATGTAACATAAAATTTGCTGTCTTAACTATTTTTAAGTATACAGTTCTGTGTTGTTAAGTGTATTCACATCATTGTGAAACTAATCTCTATAACTTTTTAAACTTGCAAAGTGAAATTCTATATCCATTAAACTTCCCACCCCAGCTCTGGCAAACACCATTCTACTTCTATTTCTATGCATTTGACTACTGTATATAGTATTATTCTTTTTATGACTGGCTTATTTCACTTAGCATAATGTCCTCAAGGTTCGTCCATGTTAAAGTCTATGGCACATTTTGTTTATCTGTTTATCATTGATGGACACTTGGGTTGCTTCCATCTTTTAGCTCTTAGGAATAATGCTCCTATGAATGTGGGTGTACAAATATCCATTTGAGACCCTGAATTCAATTCTTTTGGATATACACTTAGAAGTAGAATTGCCTGATCATATGGTAATTCTATTTCTAATTTTTGAGAAACTGCCATACTGTTTTCTATAGTGCCAACACCATTTTACATTCCCACCAACAGTGCACAAAGGTTCTAATTGCTCCATACGATAGCCAACACTTGTTATTTTCTTTCTTCCTTTTTGTAGTGCCATGCTGGTGAGTGTGATGTGACATCTTATTATGGTTTTTATTTGCATTTCCCTGATGATTAGTGATGTTGAGCATCTTTTCATACACTTGTTGGACATTTGTATAAATTCTTTGGAGTAATGTCTATTCAAGCCCTTTGCTACAAAGAGGTGCATTTAATTAATCAGTTACTTCCTCTGTCTACAGAAAAATTTTAGTTAGCAACATGGTAAGAGCCATTTCCCTTGTTCTTTTTGATAAACTATATCACCATTATTTCAGATCTCAGTAATAAATATAAAATAATAACCAAAACTTGCTCTTATGTGTCAGGCACTGTTCTAAATATCTTACATATATTAACTAATTTACTCCTCAAAACTTCCTTATAAATGGATACTGTTAACTATCTTCATTTTGCAGAGGAAGACAGAGGCGGAGAGAGGTAAGTGACTTGTCCAAAGTCAAATGGCTGCTGAGCAGTAGAGTGAGGATGGGTACCTAGGAAGTTGATTTAGAGTCTATGCACTTAACCACGACATTATTTTGCCTCTCTGACACCTACTCGGTCTTTTAAAATATCACCTACATCTTTGTTATTGGACACCTCTTCTGTATAAGTTTGTATTTCAGACAACAGAAAATTAAATGCAAATTGATAGCATTGTAGGAAGATACTCATTGCCTCAGTGGATGCCAAGTCTAGGGTACAGCTAGCTTCAGATTTGTTTGAATTCAGTGGCTCAAACAATATCATATATCTTAATGGTCCCAGAAAATGTTCCCAAATCACATCTTTTTTGGCTCTGGTTGAGCTTCATGTCCATTGCTGTAATAAAAATGGTGGCAGGGAGTATAAAATGCTGTGACCAGTCTACCCAAGTAAGTCATGCACCTGTACCTGGAGCAAGGGTGACAGCAATACTGCCTGAAGCACAGAAACCTGGAGTAGGGGAGGGATAATTCTCATGCAGTATTATGAGACACCCATTTACATTTTATTGTTTTCTTGGGAGATAGAGAGCTTTTTTGCATTAGGAATAAATACATGAGTGAAATTACTAAGATTAAAAAAACCCCTTTCTTATCATGAATGATTTGAGTAATAAAAAGATAATAACAATAGGTAACATCAATTTAGTACTTACTATGTAATAAATGCTGTCCTAAGTATTTTACATGTATTGGCTCAATTAATCATCACAAGAACTCTCTAAGTCAAGTGCTATTATCATCCTATTTTACTGGTAAGATACCTGAGGTGCAAAAGTTTCTGGGTGTACCTGGAAGGGAATATGATAACTTGCCCTAGGTGACCCAGTTGATGAAGTCAAGATTTGAACTCCAAGTGAGCTTCAGAATCTCTTCTGTATTCTAACATTTGAACACCAGCCTGTCTTCAGAGCCTCTTCTATAATCTATCATTCATATCATAAGGTAGCTTACTTGTCACATATGGAAACTGTGGCCCACAAAAGAAACAGAATAATTCATCAGTTATGCTTGATGTTTGCTACCAGGAAAGACAGGAGAGACTCTCATATGGCCAACCCAGAAAACAATTAGAGTTTACACTAGCATGTAAAGTCTACAGTTATGTAAGAAAGAAATATGTAAATATGAAGTCTATTCTACGAAGTTTGTGCTAGATCTCATTTAAAAAAAAAAGAGAAAAAAAAAACTAATGGCTTATTGTCCCTGTTCAGAGCCTAAGGGAATTGGTTTAAAGTTTAAATAAAAAATTGTACATGCTGCTAGTCAGAACTATTCATCATCATAAGCATTGCATTTATTTATATGTACTTTAACAATATTCTAGATTTGTAGTTTTAAAAAATAGCTGAAAAGTCTGTCTCAAAGCTCTCTCACCTCTTAAAAGAAAGCAGAAGGACTTTAAAAAACCAGTTTGTTTAAACAAGGCCAAACTGTTTTCCAGGTATCCACATTTTCTCCTCAACACATGCCCAATCCAAAGACAGAGCATCAAAGGCAATATACTATATGTATGTTAAAGTTTTAATATTACCAAACTGATCAAGGTAAAGGATTATTAACTTTTTTAACCACTAGAAATGTAACATTAGCTGTGTAGCTTTTCTTGGCCTCAGTTTTCTCAGCTGAATAATGAAGACAAAAAGAAACTGGAATAGGGATGTATTGATCCATCTATTCATTCAGTAACTCTTTATTCAACACCTATTATGTGTCAGGTTCTGTGCCAGGTGCTGGGGATGGGATGTAATAATGAACAAAAATAATAATGATCCCTTCCCTCTCAGCGCTTACAGTGTCACTGGGGGAGAGAAACATGATTCAAATAATCACTCCTCAAATAGTCAAAGAACTCCTTAGGGCTTTTCAGTTCCTAAATTCCATATATACATAAACATAAAAAATAGTTCATAGAACACAAATCTTCTTACATGTTTATTTGAAAGATCTGACAAATCTCATTTATTTCTTAGACTCATTTTTTTCCAGATTATTAGCTACAGATATTGCAAACCACTTATAACAATTTTCTGCCTGCCAATGACATAATGCATTGTCCTGGCTCATTATTGTAATAGTTGTTACTATGCATATTGAATGCAAATTTCAGGTAATATTTTAGTCTTCATTTTCTATTCATTCCTAGGACTGCCTTTCTATTTCTAACAGGGAGGGATTAAAAAATAACAGAGTCAATAAATTTTAGAGTTTCAAAGGTAGGAGCTGATTTCACACACACACACACACACACATATACACACACATACACACAGGGGGCAAGAGAGAAAAAATGTTGTTTATTCTTCTAGCTATAACAAAATATCACTTGGGTTCCCCCTTTTCCTCAGATTTTAATTCTATTGATGAAGCATATACAGAGGAAAATATGAAAATGAGTTGTTTTCACTGAATCATTAATGACTTGAGGCTGGCAGGAGGTAGACTTCTTAATTGCTTAATTGTTTATTAAATTGATTCTTTAGCAGTTGATCTCTGGATTTCTTTGTGTACCCCAGAGTCTTGCTGTTAATCAAATATTCTGTAAAATTTTTGCTTTTGCCTGGAAAAATGATTCTACAAGTTCCAGATGTCTTAGGTTGTGTTAAATGTTTGAGGAAAGAAGGCTATTTATTGGAAACCGGCCAGGATCTTTGTTTAGATTATTTTTGCCAGCAGCTCTTCTACTTCAGGCTGTGATTTCATCAAAAAATATTTGCACAAGCCATTGCTTCAGTAACCACGTCTCCAGCCCCACCGGAAGTGGATGTGGTTAATCTAGTAGACAGCACTCTTCCGTCTGAGCCTAGCTTAGACATAGTAGACTGAAAAATTATGTATCTGGAGTTGTTTTTCACCAGGGTTGGCAAGAGGCTCTGATAATCTGCCATCATTTTAGGTTTCTTGCTTCTTATCACAACAGCAAGGCTTCTTTGATGGGGATGAGTCTAGGCAAATGTTTTGGTTGGTAATGAATTGTCCATATCTTACATTTCATCTGGATTTTTCTGTTAATGTGATCCTTCTCTGCGTATTGTCCTTTGGTACTTACAAAAAACTAATAGATATTAGCTTTGTACCTCTTCCAGATTTACTGTTATTTAGCAGTAGGGAATAATTAAGGCCGCATTCTCATCCTAGATCTGTTTTCTTATGTCTGTCAAGAGAAAGTACATGAGAAAATAGTCAAAGTTAGTTTTAAGAATGCATCTCCTGATGGAGTTTAGAATGATACATCTGGTGGTAAGCTTTCTCATCCTAACTCTTTTCTTCAACCCACAAAGGGTGCTTAACCAAAAGTGGCTAGGCTGATGGTTAGTAGGTAGGACATTTCAACCTCTGGCAAATTTGTCATTGAGCAGCATCAGTAAAAAGGTGGAAGATTCTCCACTATCTTCAAAACTTTTTCAATGACTATAAATCAAATGTGATAAAGAGGCATCTAACCAAAATAAAATTTAAGCTGTTGTGCCTAAGGTGATCCAAATATACATGAAGAGAAATGTATCAACAGATAAATAACTTGAGTTATGAAATAGGGGTTTGGAGTGGAAAAGAGTCAGGTGAGAGGTCAGCTTGAAAACACCAAATGGGGCATTGTAATATTCCTAATCAAATACTCACCTCCCCTCCCCTGCCACAAAAAGTTGAGAATCAATACTGAGTGAACAGCTTCTTTGAAAAGTGAATCTTTCTACAAAGAAGTTCCAAAAGAGAGATAAAAGATCAACTATACACAACATAATCAAAAGCAAGCCCTGTTGTCATGGTAAGGCCTTATATTCATGTGTAGGGTGTCTAAGTAGCACCAGTAATTTGCAAACACATTGATAAAGGCAATAAATAACAATGATATCAAAGGATGCACTTAGACATTTTGGACCCTCTAAGATATGCCAGGCTCTTTATACTTAAATCTACTGGAGTAGCAGTTCTGAAAGTATTTAACGCACAGCTCTTAACCTACTTGGAGAACATGTACTGTTTTGAAATTTGGATGAACTCTTGGGATATCTAGAAAATGCAGAGCAGGTCACGCCTGTAATCCCAGGACTTTGGGAGGCCGAGGCGGGCGGATCACGAGGTCAGGAGACTGAGACCATCCTGGCTAACACGGTGAAACCCCGACTCTACTAAAAATACAGTAACAAAATTAGCCGGGTGTGGTGGCGGGCGCCTGTAGTCCCAGCTGCTCGGGAGGCTGAGGCAGGAGAATGGCGTGAACCTGGGAGGCGGAGCTTGTAGTGAGCTGAGATTGCGCCACTGCACTTCAGCCGGGGTGACAGAGTGAGACTCCGTCTCAAAGAAAAAAAAAAAAAAAAAAAAAAAGAAAATGCAGAGCAGGTACATACAGTTTTGCATACAATTTCAGGGAATTCATGAATTTTGTGAATCCCGTTTGCAGACCTAGGTTAAGAATGGAGGCGTAAAGCAAATTGTGCTAGGTAATAAGGACCTTCACGGAATATAGTTTTCCTTTCTGAGTAACTGTTGTCAGCCACCTTGTATCACAATACACATGCCCTTTAGTTTTTTCAGGTGGTTTGCCAGCATTTTTCCTCTTTTCCCTTATATTGGTCATCTCATTTTAATTCACATGGTTGCCATATTCCTTAGCCTTTTATGAAGGTAGTTAAGGTAGACTGCTATATTGTTATTTCCCTTCCTTCTCCACAGTGGCTTTAAAGAGTTTATGTGGCCTCTGTGTCAGAACTACTTATTGCATTCAGGATGAGGCTGACAACCCACAACCTGTGAGGACAGACTGGGGAAATCCACCGGAAAAGGTTTTGGAGGGAACTGCAGATTCGTTGTGAGTAACCAGACCCAGCGAGAGCAATGAATTACATAAGCACAAATGAATATGTCTGCATTTTGATGACCCTTCACCCCACCCGCAGCCAGGCACTTAGTCACTCTTTCCTCTGTGTCTCCTTAACGCTATTATACCTCTATTATAGCTCCTATCACTGCACTGGATTTATTTGTTTACGAGTCTGTCTCTCTTACTAGACTATGAGCAATTCCAAGGCAGAGTCCATGACTTATTTATCTCTGTACCTCAACCCAGTGTCTGGGTTAAGAGTGCAGGCTTTGGAGTCAGAATGTCTGCACTCAAATCCACGTTCTGTACATTTGCGTAAGATCACTTGGGCTAGCTACTTGACTTATCTGAACCTTGGCTTCTCTCTCCTTCCTTTCTCTCTCTTTCTTACGATGCCTCACTTTCCTTTGCGCCTATAAGTGTCACACTAACAAAGTTATTGTGAAGAATAAATGAAATAATGCTCAGCATAGTGACAGTCATGTAGTAGTGATTCAGTAATTGGTATCTATTATTATATCTATTAATATTACGATTGATTGTTGAATGAAAATTCCTTTCCTTACTATAGTTCACCTGACTGGAAAAAGCCTTTTTTAGCTTAAACTGCTAAAGAACACACTTTTTCCCTACCTCTTTCCTTGTCCCCTCTGTCCCTTTGCTATTAATACCCCTCCCCAGTAACATAGTAATTAATATTCTATTTTTATTCACTATATTTATTATCATCTGACATTCTATATGCTTATTCATTTATTGTCTAGAATGTGAGCTCTATGAAGGCAGGAGCTTCAGCTCTTTTGTGTTCATTGTGGAATCCCCATTGCCTATAGCAATGCCCAGCATGTGGAACATACTAAACAAACATTTACTGAATGAATGAGTGAATGGGCACTCACAGACACACACACACCACAACACACATAAAACATTCTCATTCTCTGCTGAAGGTGAGCCTCACTGATTGTCGTTAATGTGCGACATTCAATGTACACCATTCTTCACTTTGCCAAATGGGTAATAGAGCAGCTTTTCTCTTTATTTCCCTTTCTTTCATGGCTGGGGGATGGAGGGAAAATATTTTTTAATACTGTTGTAAAAATGGAAATTCTTATTACTTTAATGTCAAAGCCACACCTGTCAGTGGGGACATTGAATGGGAATCATTGGTGGAAGTCCTCCCTGATAAGTGAGCAAAGGATGCTGGGGAGAGGGTAGATGAGTTCTGAGTTACTCTGTAGAAGTGGTGGTTGTTGAGAAACTTGTTTCTGCCATTTATGCTCAAAAACTCACAATGACTACTTAGTGTTTACAGAATTAAGTTCAAACTCCTCCACTGTTCTTTCACTGGTGCCTTTTGCTCCAGCCAAACTGGATAATTGACTGTTCTTTTCCCAACTGCTGCTCCCCTCCATATACCCCCTGACACACTTACACACATATTTTTTCAACCACTTTTCCCTTCTACATAGAACCTTTAGCTTTTGTTTTCTAGGTTCCACCTGTCCTTCAAAGTGCAATAGCAACTCTGTCTAGTCATGATATTTCCTCTCATTCCTCTCATCCTCCCTCCCTAAGCCCTGAAGACAGCTGGCTGAGTTATCCTTCCTCAGATTTCTTTAAGAAATCTCACCTCCTCTTTGGGGGTGTTTACCAGCTTTTGCCTCCACTTATCTCTCTCTAGACTTGTCTGCTAAATTATCTCAACGGCCGAGACAGTTCCCTGTTTTTCTGTGCATCTCAGGCTAACAGTGAGTGTTTGCGGCAGTGCTTCTTTATGGAGCTGTGTATTTCCTTTTTTTTTTTCAGCAGTACAAATAAACTTTAGGCCTTTTCTGATAACGTGTTAAATATAAAGTATTTTTCTTATATGGTCAATACAAGTGAATTTCTTTCACCATTCATTCTGTAAAAGGCAGAATAATTAATAATGAAGGTAAATGTAGAGACAGGCTTGCATTTCTTGAGGCTACAGTGAGAAGGGATCAGTTTCTCATAGGGCTTGGCAGGGTATGTCAAGTTGGTGGACCAAAGGGGGCATCTCATTGCTGACTTTGGGAGCTTAAGACTTCACAAGTGGAAAGAAATTAGTAATTGAAATTGGGACTCAGTTCAGGATGCTGGGTAAATGAACAGTGTTACTCAGGGTAACTTTCAGTTTCTCTTCTTCAAGGTTTCAGGTTGATGCAAGAGACTGTGATAACACTGCCCCCTTCTGTTACTCTAGATTGTTAATCCTGATGACGTCTCAAGTCGGCTTTGATGATTTTGACATGAATTTTTGATTTCCAAGAAATGCTCACTTAAGGCAGAAGAGAAAGGAAATCATATGTTCAATGTGATACACGATTTCATTCTATCAAGTTCCGCCTTTTTATAGTTCGCTTGATCATTACGTTTTGTCATGAGGTTTCACTTCAATTGCATTACAATGGGAGATTTTAGACCAGGGAACGAATAAAGCGAAGGATTGTAACAAAATCAATTAATTCATCTATTTATTTGTGTTCTAAGGGGTTACATGATTTCTTCTAGTTCCTAGAGCTTTCCTATTTCTTCCCTTGGAAGTTAAAGCAAGCCACTGGTTCAGGCACTGTGGCTCTTTCATTTATGACAGAACCTTTCAGATTTTAAGAGCAGTTGAAGAGCTGTGAATGCTGGTCCTTCACATATCAAAAACCAGCACCACTTTCTATGAATATCACTATTTGTGAAATGATTTATCTCAGAACTTTTGAATGTCTCTGTAACCATTTTTTTCCCTTTCCTTATCAGCCCATTTGTATGGAACTCTAAAAAAGGTGAGGCCAGATAGCAGAGAGCTTTGAATATACACCAAGGACTTTGGAGTTTATTCTATGAGCAGTGGTGAGCCAATTAAGATATCTGGGCAAAGAATGGCATCTTTAGAAAGAGGACACTGTTAGCTTTGTGTCAAATGAACTGAGATGTAAAAACTTGAAAGGAGGAAGAACATTAACAGGTCCATATAGAAATACCACCACCTGTACCCCCAAAATCCTCGCTAGCTTTTCCTCATGTATTCTACTTCACTCTGGTCTGAGACATCATCATATATCACTAAATCCCTGTAAATTCTCCCCACTGATCTCCCTACAACTAATTTTGTTTCCCTGACAATCTGTTATCCCCATATCAGCCAAAGTCACCTTTTAAAAAGTAAGCAAACCAGAACATGTCACTTCTAACTTTAAATTCCCAATGACTTCCCATAACACATAGAATGAAATCTGTGGTTTGGTTCCTGCCTACTTCTCAGACCTGCACTCTCACCCTTGCTCATTGGGATCCAACTTGCTGGCTTTCTTGGTTCCTTGAACAAGCCGAGCTTAGTTTTACCTCAGACAGCTGAGCCTTTGCTGTTGCCATTCCACCTGCCTAGAGCACACTGTTCCCAGCATTTCACATAGCTGGCTCCCCTCCCCAGAGTCTCAGCCTGCAGTATCAATCCTCTTCTCCTTGCCCCAAACGAGATTTTTTAAATATTACCTATTCTATTTTATTCATAGCTCATTTCACTATATGAAATGATCTTGCTCATTTATTTGTTTATTTGTTTATGATCTGTGTGTCTGGCCTATAATGGAAGTTCCATGATGGCAAAGAGCTGGTCTGCTTTATTCATTTCTGGATCCCCAACACATAGAGCTTATAGCTTAGTGTTGTGCCTGGCTCATGGCTCCATAATTATTTCTTAGTCAAATTTGGGTAAAAGGCAAAGAACAAAGGTACGACAAATGGAAGCAAAGAGAAGAGATATCTGAAAGAAGTATAGTAGAGAAAGTGGGTAGACTTAATTATTGAGTGTTGGGTGCTAATGGAAAGGGAGGGATCAGATGATGGATTTTCACTTGGACTGAGAAACCTGTGATGCTCTTAACACAGAAGGAGAACTTGGAGAAATGAAAAAGATGAGAGTGGAAACAGATATTTAGCTTAGGACTCGAGTGTAAGGTGCTGGTAGATCTCTGTAAAAATGCCCAGCAGGTGTATGGAAGTTGAGAAGAAAGCAAGGCCAAGCATTTAGGTGTTGCAGTCATTTGCATACAGTGAAGATGGTTCACCGAGACTGAATTAGGTCAACAAGGGGGAATATTTAGGAAGAAAGAAGAGAACATTAAAAATGTGCAGACTTTCACTCAGATATCCTTGTATATAAAGCACCATGCTGGGACAAGTGACATCTAACAAATGAGGAACAAGCTCTGGCGCTTATGGGGCCAGAGATGGTGACACTGATAACTTGTCAAGTAGAAAATGTGTTATCCATGTGGGAAACATTACAACACTGCCGTATGGTGCTCTTTGACTTATCCAAACCACCTCTCAGTAGGAGGCTCTGCATCCTCAAGGGAGATTTATATGATTGCTCTGTTTCCTTCCCTTCACATCTGTAAGGGATCCAGAGTAAGGATTGGTCAATGTTAGTGATGTGGCTCTACCCTGAGCTCTTGTGGAGCTAATAATTAGAACAGTTTGGGGAAGGGGAGAATTCATTTTTTAAAAGACACGAAGCAATATGTTTGTAATAGCAAATGATACATTTGTTGAGCATTTACTATGGGCCAGTTAGTGAACTAAGCATTCAACATGCATTATTTATTTAGTTCTCTCAAAACTCTGTATGGGAAGTACAATTATTACCCCTGTTGTACAGATGAGAAAACTGTGGCTCAGATGTATGTAACTTTCCCAGCTGGTAAACAATGGAGGTGGGATTTGACCCCAGGACTCTCTGATCCCAAAGCCCACCCTTTTAACCATGATGCTCTATTGCTTCTCTGTGCAAGAAATAATCATTTTTAGTACTTAAATTGTGTTTTGGTATTTTTTGTGAATACTATGAATTTGTGAATACTAGGTGAACTTAAGGAAAATTTTATTTGCAGTAATGAAAGGTGACCACAAATCCTTCAATGTTGTCATTTTGTGCTGATCAAAAGTAACTTGTTCTTTTATTAGATCTCCTTTGTGTCACACACTTGCCTTAAAGAACTGTTGCTTACACCGTCAGCTTCCCCAGACCCTCAGGATATCCTTAATTACAGGACTCCCTGTGTATCTGAAATAGAAATAGTGCTTGAAATCCTCCTCTACCACCATCCCCCAATGTTAAACTATAGGCATACCCTGTTAGCATGGGGGAATCTCTTCCTGGAAATTATCACATTAACTAGATTGATGCTATATGTGCCTTTGGCCCAAGACGACTTCTATTTACCTTTCTTATCTTTCTGGGTTGCTGCAAGGCTTATGTTGTCCTTCAAAATCTCAAAGGATTTCTACCAGGCAGCAAATGTCTGCTGATCTGGGTTTCTTAGACCACCTCCTTGGGGGCATCTGAGGTTGTTGCAGTGCAGCCTGCTTGCTACCATCCAGCACCTTTCATGATTTTTGCAGAATCTCCAGCACCGTTGCTTGGTCACCTTTTGTCAGCCATCTTGAGCTTCAGTGTTCACTGGCACACAAGGAACCACAGAAAGAGGGAGCTGGTGGAGTCAACAAATGGAGAGGGAAGGGCCACTCAAATGGCTCTTAGTCTTCACTGGCTGAGAACCAAATACAGATTAGCTGTACGGTAGAGTGCTGCAACGGACTTACATTTATATACACATATAAAATATTTCTGAGATAATCAGCACTCTAATGAATCAGCCCTGTCTGGAACAGCTCTAAATGAATTCTAAATGAGTGCCTCTCTGATTTCATACCGAGTAAATGTATAGTAATGCAAAGTGGCACTTTCTTTAGTTCATCAATAATTTATTAATGGGCACTTTGTTCTAGGCATGATGTTCCTTAGAGTTTCAAAAGATGACTTTGCCTTTGGTTGCTCTGTTGCTCTCATAGAAGTTTTTCCTCTTCTCTTAACAGCAGTCATCACTTTCTCCTGTGTGCCAGTTGGCTCCAAGTCAGACACAGGTGTTTTCCCCTATTGGATTATAAGCTTAGTGAAGGTAACACTCATGTTTGATTCACTATTACATTCTCTACAAAGCCTAACATAGTTCCTTGTACAAATAGATACATAAATATTTGAGTAAATGAATGATAATAAGAGACATGGCCAAAACATTTTAAAGGAGCTCAAAACGTATTTTGCTGGACTCCAGCAATCTTAGCTGTCATTACTATGTGGGGCTCTAGGGAAGGACTCTATGTCGGCTCTGATTGGCCAGTGGCTCTGCAGGTGATCTTATTTTTTTGGAGAGAAGCGAGTTTTTACTATTGTGAAGCACTTTTATTATTGTCAGTGCCTCACAATAATAAAACTCCATCAGTCACTTCCATTGGGCAGTTACTTTTTCTTTCTTTACCCTTATAGGTATAAATGACCTTGGACCAAATGGCAATAAAAGGAAGGTATTTTATTACTGTCTTTGGGGCAAATAAAGCATTTATTATTTCTCCATCCCTAGCCCTTTCATCTAATTTTTAATCTTAATTTATAATTGTATTATATGTCCTATCCAGGAGTAATTGCAGCTTCTATGTCCTGTATTATGGCACATCAACAACACAGATGTATGTAACTACTCTCAAGACCTCATTTAAATATATGAAAAATTCAAGAGATGGTTCAAGGGACACCAGGTTGAATCCAGGTTCTATCAGATACATAAATCTTTTTTTGTGTCACTCCATTTGTTCATAGGCATTCTTTTTCCTGATTAATGGCAACCAGATTTATCAGGAAGATATACAACACTGGCTCCATTTCAAACAATTGTCTGATGTCCTCTGGCAGCTATTGGAACTGCACATTGCAATGGTACCAGCCTGTCATTTTGAGAGACCCCTAGGGTAATTGTGAGATGTGCTTGAGGCTCAGATCATTGTCTGTAAAGGTAACATGCAATTTCCTTGGCAGCAGCTGTGCAAATCTGCATTGTACAGCAAAAAAGGTGATGTTTCCTACCTCATATTTGAATTATGTACTTTGGCCCCTTAAATCTTGTGCCCGGTATGTGTGTCTATGTAGGTCAATCATTATCAGGCATTCTAACTCCATAACCCACCCTACACACATGTTTGGAAAGAATGCAGAGTAACTGATGCATAAAATAGTTGGATTATAATTGTCTGGTACCTTGACAAAATACTTTTTCAGTAAATCATATTTTTCAAGCATATAAGCACTTTTTAAAAAATAAAAACTAGAATTTTATCATTCTGATGTAAACTTTTATCCTAAAAGCAGTGTCTTATTTCTATAAGCTTTTAAATTCTGAAACATAAACATATATATTACTTATCCTTTTGGATTCATGAAGGGTCAGTTCTCTGATGCTCTATTCATAAACATTTCGTTTTTCACATTTGGAAACAACATTTCAGGAGTAAAGAAAATTAGATATGCTACACTCTTAGATCACATGCTTGTTATATCCAGCTGAAACTTCTGGATACCACTGGCCTAATTGGTGGTTTATTCTTTCATTCATTCATTTGCTTGTTCATTCTCACATCCCTTTGACAAATATATATAGAGTGCTTACTCTTAGCCTGGCACTGAACTGCGATTGGGGATATAGTGGTGATATATGCTGGATTGTGTTGGTGTTCTTTGTGATGCCAAACCAAAATATATTGGGTACACAATGAGCATATTTAATAAAAGAAACTGTATGCCCAAATAATTTGGGTGTAGTGAAAAAGGACCTCGGAATCAGACAGGTTTGGTGTGATCCACTGCTGGTTACTTAACCTCTTGGAGGCTCTTTTATTCTCCCCACAATGCTAACATTTCAGGATTGTTTTAGGAATTAAGATAGAAAATGTATGTGGAATTGCCTGGCAATTGGGTCAGTTAATTTTATTAATTTGTTTGGCCACAGGCACAGACATGAATCTTTTAAGAAACTGGTGTCAGTGAAATTTTGAAAACGGAAACTCTGATCTCTTACTCTTTCAGGAGTGTTTCTTTTAAAGGTTTCTCTTTTTTCCATTCCAATTTGACCCCACATCGAAGACATGAATACCTCTTTGTAGTAGTGGGTTAAGAGAGGGTGGTTTTCACAGTCAGCTTATTTCTCTCGGACCTGACCAAATGAAAAGATCCCTGCTAGCATGTAGAACTCAATGTCTGAGAAACAAACTGGAATCAACTACCTTATATTCCTAACCAACAGCTCCATCTGATATGACCCTATCAGCTTTGTAATTGTTTCATTGGGCCATTCTGAGGATTTCGCTCTTGGTTCTGCAATTAAATTAAACAAACATTAATTGAGCATCTCTCAGATGCCAGACCTTGTGCTACCTGCTTGAGGGTACCAAGAATGAAAAATGACCCCTGCCCCATGGATTTCTTGCAAATAATTCAAAAGGGAAGGGAAAAAAGTGGTATTCAGAGCATATCTGCAATTCTCAGCTTTGAGTCCTCAAGTCCTCTAATAAAACAATTCCATTTTGCTCCTTGAGCTAAATCTTTCCATTTGTTATTTGGTATTTGCCCTTCTTACTTTCTGCTGTTCCCCATCTGCAGATGCCACTGGTAAGATTCATTTCAGCCTAAGAGTATGACATGTTTGGATTTATTTGTGAAAAATGCCTTCTACAAACAATCGCTATACCAAAGTGACTGTGCTGAATCACTGTAAAATGATGTGATCTGTTTTGAATGAGCCAGTCTGTTCATTCACTTTCTTCTATTCATCATCCTTTGAAAGGTGTAGATACTTTCCAAGTTAGAAGCCCTGTTTTTAAATGAACTAATTATCAATCTCCAAGGGCAAATGTGCTTGGAGTTCTGAGTATCACTTTACTTTCTCCTATTCCTCTCCTAGAAGGGAGAGCCAGGCTTTCAGAAAAGGGATCAGTAACATCAACAGCATAAATGAGTAAAGTGTTTGCTCATGATTATATAGCTGGTAAGTACCTCTTTCAAACTCTGTTCTGCCTGATTCTAAAACCTGTTTCTTTTCTTTACAAACAGGATTTTAAAACTCTATTTCCTTAAGTTGCTTCAGGGGATTCCACAAATTCCATTTACACATATATAAAACTATTTAGAAAAAAATTAAAATGCATTCTAAAGACATTTGAGATATTTATTATTGCAAGTTCTGGAAGATTTTTTAAAAAATAAATATTTTTGAACTTAACACCTAAGCTGATTCTGATTTCATTCCACTTGTATCTGTTGCATATTATGGAATGACAACAAAGACATCTTTTGAAAGATGGGTTCCCTAGGTAGGAGATAAAAGGTTGATAATTACTGGCTTGCAACTTACACTACTGCTTTACCGAAAGATATATTACATAGTAAATAGAGCAGACATAAAGAAGACTCCACCAACATGTGTAATACAGTTTAGCTAACAAACATCCCGCAGGGAATAACACGACATGGATCAACAGGCTGTAGGTGAAGGACTTCAGGGGAGGCAAAGGTAGGCGTCTTGTTTTTAGGGCTATTCCTAAAATAATGCATGTGGATTTAGTAAAACCAATTGTATGAGAATCGTGCAGCTAATTGTGCAGCTATGTTTTTCATTTGCCAACCCATTTTCAGAAATAAGTATATTTCTGTTGGTTAGGCTTCATGCTGATGAGATCACAGTTTTAAAACACATATGTGGGAGTTGGCTTTACTTGACTTCATGGCCAAATTGTGCACTCCTAACTTTGACCATTTGTTCCAGAACAGCTTCCTTGTTTTTTTTTTTTTTTTTGAGACAGAGTCTCGCTTTGTCATCAGGCTGGAGTGCAGTGGCAAAATCTTGGCTCATTGCAATCTCCGCCTTCCGGGTTCAAGTGATTCCCCTGACTCAGCCTCCCGTAGCTGGGACTACAAGTGCGTACCATCACACCCGACTAATTTTTTGTATTTTAGTAGAGACAGGGTTTCACCATGTTGGCCAGGATGATCTCGATCTCCTGATCTCATGATCCGCCCACTTCTGCCTCCCAAAGTGCTTCCTCGTTTTGAAGACAAATTTAAAATGTGACTTCACATCTGTACCTACTACAGAAATGTATACTTGCGTACACACTCACATACATGCACACCGCAAAAATTTTAGACCCTGTGAATATAGTCAGTAAAGTTGCCTTTATGTCTGAAGAGCAGTACTTTTTTTTTCAGGGTAGCATAATTTTTTTTTTTTTTTTTAAAGATCAAATCTCAAAATTATAGTTCACTTAGAAGAACTTTATCCTGTAGAATTCTGTTCGGAGGCACAATGGTGATACAGACAGCTTTTGCTTTCATTTGTATTTTATGACAGTGGAAATCAGGAGTATTTTCAGGGAGAAACTGTGAGAGAAATGACTTGGCTGAACATCTGCTATGAAGCTTTTATCTGAATCTGAGGCTGCAGTGGATGACCCCGAAGGATCTCCACTCCCAACTTTTAGATTATACAAGTCTAATCCAAATTCTTTCTTGCCAGGCTTCACATTAACAAGAAAGATCACTGTTTGCTGCCTTCTTCATCTGTTTCTTACATAGCAAATTACTTCCCAGAATGTCTGAAGATTTGACAGCTGTATTTGATCTTCATTTTGTCATTGGCCATGATATCTCTTTAAGGGGAGACGGTTTCATTTTATAGATATGGAAGCAGAGGCCATCTGAGGTTAAATGGTTTGTCAAAATCATATGTGAACTATGTAACACCAAAGGCTAAATATGGCACTAGGGATATTTCTGAAAATAAAAGGCAGTGCCCAAGAATCTATAACTTTGTTTTCTTTTTGAGGTAGGGTCTCACTGTGTTGCCCAGGCTGGTGTGCAGAGGCACCATCATAGCTCATTGCACCCTTAAACTCGAGACTCGAGGTATCCTCCCTCCTCAGCCTCCCAAGTAGCTGGGACTATAGGAATGCACCACCACACCAGGCTAATTTTTCTATTTATTAATTTATTTTTGTAGAGACAGGGTCTTGCTGTTGCCCAGCCTGGTCTCAAACTCTTGGCCTTAAGCAATCTTCCCACATCATCCTCCCAAAGCACTGGAATTACAGGTGCGAGCCACCTTACCCAGCCAATGTAACTTTAAATTTTTTCCCCCATTGGTAGGATTTTGAGTTTGTGTGTGCATTTGCATGTGAGTGTTTGAGTCAGAGACTATATGAAATCGGGCTTTGCATCTCAACTACCTAGAACTGTGCTGGACACAACATAGGCACTTAATAAATCCATGTAGTATAAATGAAAGGGTACCAGGGAAATAATCTTGTCTGGCAAAAGACAGTGGCATTTTCATTTTTAACCACTGGGATACTGATTATTTTCAGTTCCCCACTCTGCCACCCCATCTCCCTCACCAAATCCTGAAATTCCTCCATGAATAATAAATACATTTATAACAAGCAATGGTCTTAACCTGAATTTTCATACTGAAAAGAGTAATGATTTTGGGTGTAGAACTCAATTTCTATGTTTGGGCATCTTTTGTAATTCTTTATGCCTCAATTGGAGTTTAACAACAATGAATACAGATATTTTAAACCACTAGCATGAACACTAATGACATTTATTAAGCACTTGCTAAAAGCCATGGAATGTGCCAGAGAGCTTACATGCATCTTCATATTTAGTCCACGCAACACACCTGCGAGGCAGGTCTTTTTATTGCCACCATACCCTGGCTCAGAGACATGAGTCTCCTGTTCAAAGTCACACAGCCAGCCAGGCAGAACTGGAAGAGGGGTAATGACTGACTGTGGTGAGGACTTGATGGTCATCCCTCCATAAACAGCAGCTATTAAGATAATGGTGATAATGCAGGAGTCCTTGGGAGCACATAACACGATGAGTGTGCAGCATCTTAGCATAAGTAAGTTTATGAGGTCTGTTTCCTCCCTGATAGCGAAGGCTGTCAGCATGAAAGCTATCTCTGCTTGAGGGCAGAGAAAACTTAAGGATGTGTTAGGAGTGAGAATGTAGAGAGTGATCACATTATTTCAAAATTAAAATAGTCCTTTTGAGAATATACCCTTCAATATTTGGCTGTGCATGTGAAAGTAGGAAACAGAGGCGAAAACATATTTTATCAATTTCACAATTTACCTAACATACGTCTTGATTTGCTATATGCTTGAATATTACAAAGAACAGGATGGAACATTCTTCCTTGCTCTTCCTCTAAGAGAAATCTGTTGCCGTATGTTGTTCAGCCTTCAGTCCGGGAGTGCCATCCCACAGTGTTTCAGCGGAGAGCTGCCAGGAGAGAATAATAACACTAGCGGTGTTATTTGCTGACACGAAGGCTAGGAATACACTTACAGCCTAGACTTGGCTTCTCGCCTCTTGTTAAGGCACCAAACAGCCGGGCTTACCGACAACTTCCCTGAGACACATTCGCTTACTCTAGCACTATTTAAATCTCTTTGTGGGGTGTATTGCTTTATTTCCTTTAAGTCTTTTATCTTTTTAATCTCACCTCTCATTCGTTTTCATCCCTGAGACTAAAGAAACAAGAAGGAGTACAGATCTGGGGATGTTAACCTGAGGTCTATGAACCCCAACATGAATGGGCTTCAGGCCAATCTTGAACCAAACCCCTGATCTCTCAGAAGATGAGGGAGGCCTAGACCATCTTGCTTTTCTGAGGTTCCATTTAGATTAAAAAGTAGATATGCCCAAATAGAGTTAGCAAAGCAAGTGTTTATTTTTAACTGCTTACTATAATAAACAAACTGTTTTAGCACACAACAATTAACAATATGATGCAATATAATTGTGCAAAACAGGATATTTACAGTGTTTATGAAAAATACCAATTCAAAATGTTTCAGGTGGTATGATCAAATCATGGGTTGCAAGATTAAGGTTGTCTGGTGAATGTTTTCCATTTTTCAATTCTCAGAGTGTGTCTCTGTGAATGTATGTGTAATCTCACTTCAAAAAGAAGTTTCATAGTCAAAATTTGAGGAATTCTGCTTATGTGAATCATCAACCACATGGCCCCCCCACTGGTTCCTCTTTTTACTCAGCCTTTCCTGAGAGGTTCTGCCTTGACAGTGAATGCAAACTTTTATGCTTGTGGGTTCATTTCCTAGGTTTTATTAGATTCTCTAAGCAGTCCATTTTCCAAAAAAGGTTAAGAACCTACTTGTCTCAAAAGTAACCTAACCTATAAAACCCAGACCAATGAACAGAACTCCTTATTTTAAAAATTCAGAATATTCTTCTTTTATATTATAAAATCTTCTAACTCTGCAATTTAAAGTAATATTAATACTCTTTTTAAGAGTATTAATATTAATTAATATTAATTATTGGCATGCTTTTTAAAAACATGTTTAGTAATCTTGAAATTTGTTGTTTCAAATTTCAAGAAAATGTCTTGAAATTTGTTGTTTCAAAAAAAATCTTGTTTCTTAAATTTGCCGCCTCTCTATTCCTATTCAAGAATATCTAAGGTTAAAATGAGGATGGTTATCCTGAAGAGTCAGTGGTCTAAAGCCCATCCTGCTACTCTGGAATCGTGTGACCCTGAGGAAGTGCTGACCCTCTCTGTTTCTCAGTTCAGCATCTCTAAGATGAGATAGTTAATTTTCATTCCTCAAGTCTGTTTTAGCTCTAAAAGATGATGATTTTTCTTACTCTGTTTCTCCACCTACTGCCATACTGTCCCTGCAATGTTTTCATACCTGAGCTCCAAAGCTATCGTCATGGCGTTTTGACCTACTCTCTTAGAAATAAAACATTTGCTTACTTTACAACCAAAACCAGTACTTAATAGGTCTGAATTCAGATTTATTTTGTCTTTGACCTGATGTCAACGAAATATTTATTTTGTTGTCATGGTGAGCAGTGCATGCCAAGTAAACTTAGATCACTATAAAAACTTAAAAATAAAATAAAATCTAAATGTTTTGGCCCTATTAAGTTGCCAGATACAGAGCGGCACTGATAGCTTAGGGCACTAGATGGCGATATAAGTGCATCACATAACAAACATCTTCTTGATTGGTCCAGCATTAAAATCCTAATGATTGAGGCCAGAACAGGTTAATGCATTAGTTAAAGAAACAAAGTCAAACATAATCAGGTGTAGGAATGTTAGCTAACGCTCTGAATATGTTCAGTAACCCAATGCTTATTGAAAGAAAAGATTGTTAAAGTAGAAACTAATTTATCCTACTGTTGAGCGTATCTTCAAGCTAATTTTTTGGGCAAGAGTTGGCAATAAACACGTTTCTCATAAAATGTGTATAATTCCTAAGTTCACCTCCATTTTTGGTTTTCACTTTTTAAAAATGGCAATTGTTTGGGATGGCGTGTGCCTCACATATATTATTCATTGACCAAGCACTATATTCTTATCAGGGATGTGAGCCCTAAGACACTGGTGTTTTAAAGGGGAAATGGCCGACTTACTGTAAGCTGTTGGCTGGGCCATTATTGACTGGCAGGCTCAACTGGAAGCACTTTGTTAGTGGATTAGGTTGCCCTGGAAATGCCTTCCTGAAACTCTAATGATGCACTTAAGGGAGCCCTCTGGAACAGGAGTAAAATGTCTTTTAACAGGAGTGCCTTCCACCAGAGTCCTCTTGGGATGACTTGGGAGGGGCTGGGGGCACGTCCAAAGAGATGCGCAGTAAGGAAACAACCCCAGAAAAAGGTTGCAGGTATCAATTTCTTACAGGTAAGCTAAGATAATGACTTATGGATGTACACTGTGGGCTTTCTGTGGGTGCCGGTGCTTCATGTCTTCATTTTGAAAGAGCATCATTAATTTCAGAGACAGTGTTTATGTATCTACCTATCTACATATATATTCATAGTTATTTATTTATTTGCTAGGGGTTGTGGTGGCAGGCGGATGAAATAGAAAAGGAAAAAAAGGGAGAATTTGAGTGAATATGGTTTAAATCAAAGGATTAAAAAAAACACTTTGTAGTTTGAACACTGGGGTCATTTGGTGTGCGTGTCTGTGTTTTAAAACAAGCATTAGAGGGATATTTGCCCTCCAGCAGGAAGGAATTCCGTGAACGAGGAGGGGGGAGGGGGGAAGATTTGTAGATTTTTCAAATAAAAAGTCAGTTGTGTTTATCTCATAACTTACCTCTTGGGTAGGGGGCAGGGATTTGCTGTGGGATGGTGATGGAGGTAAAGACAAGGAAGAAGGAAAAGGCCCTCGGAAACTCCAGACTCCAGGACAGGACAGGGAGGGAAGTGGCTGCGCAGCACTGCGTCCCCGCCCCAAGCCCCGCGCGCCTGGCAATCGCGTGCCCACCGCCGGAGCGCGGCGTCCCCGTGCAGTCCTGGCAACCTGTCACCGAGGAGGACGTGACTCGGAGCTGCCTCCGCTTTCTCCAAGCCATATTCCTTTAAGATGATGTAATAGTCATTTCCCTGGATGGTTTCTTGCCTGCACTGCTGAAACAACAGCATCCGAACTGCACTGGGAACTGTGGAACCACCCAGCTCCGCCGCCAGAGAAGCCGGAGCCCCGGGCCCCCCGCCGGCGTCTCTGCGCTGCGTTGGCCTCTGGCTCCCACCGGCTCCCACCTGGCTGGGAACATGGGAGTCCGTTTGCCCTTGCCGGCAGGTGCGGTGGCTACCTGGGACCCTAGCAGGGCACATCTCTCCATCTTTCTGCTTCTAGGCTTTCTGAAAAGCTTCTAAGTCCTGGTACCTCTTGCAACTCTCTTCTAAGGATCCTTTCCAAAGATTTCTTTTTCCATTTTTCTTTTCCCCTGGGGAAGCTTTGGTTGAATATTTTCTCTGCTTTACTTCTTCAACCCAACCACCTCTCATCACGGCTTAACTTTTTTGTGACTTGTTTTAACTTAAGATACGGAATGAATACATATGTACCTACATACATACATAAATACAAATAGGCATTTATATAAATGCATATATATAATAGTTATTTTCCAAGAGCACACCTCTCTGGCACTTTTCATTGATACCTCAGTCGTTTACCTGTTTGGGATTTGACAAGATCCAGACTCAGTTTGGCTGTGGATTTTGATTGCTTTACAAATGGTTATTATTTTTTTTTCACAAGAATTGGGTCTCCAGCACTCACTAAGGTAAGCTCTAAGACTTATTGCTTTTCCTGTCCAGCTGAAAAAAAAATTCCCATTTGGAAGTGGAAAATTGCATGTTTCTTTTTAATGTAGACTTACAAGTAAATTGTTTTTCATACTAATTGCTGGAGACAGAGGCTTATAGATAAACATGTAGACACAAAATAGCATGAGAGAAGCTATGATTTAATTGAAGAATGGCTGAGATCAGTAGTTCCAGAGCTGCTTATGTAAAATAATCTCTCTCTCCCTCCCTCTGTTTTTCCCTCCCTCCCTCTCTCTCTCTCCAGAGGACTCTTTTTCTGACTCATTCCAGGTTTGAGGAAATAATTTTTTCTCTTTTCCTTCAGACGGACATCTGAGTAACTGGGGAATTGGCCTGCCTTGCATGTGAGCTTGATGGAAGATTGGATATAGACGAGTTGATTATATTTTATGAAGTAGCAGCTCACTACCATCCACCATCCAGGGTTTAAACTACTTTTTCAGCATCACTTCACCTATGGACTCTTATACATTTTGCTTTCTTGGGGGAAAAATACTGGGATAAGAGGAGGTCATTTTTTAATAAGTTAGCATCCTTTTCCCTTTCTTACAAGTTGATCCAAAGGATAAGGCTGTGACTCCATTGGATTGCACCTTTAAATCAAAATAGCAGCAGCAGAAGAAAGGGACAATGGCTCTGAGTGGAAACTGTAGTCGTTATTATCCTCGAGAACAAGGGTCCGCAGTTCCCAACTCCTTCCCTGAGGTGGTAGAGCTGAATGTCGGGGGTCAAGTTTATTTTACTCGCCATTCCACATTGATAAGCATCCCTCATTCCCTCCTGTGGAAAATGTTTTCCCCAAAGAGAGACACGGCTAATGATCTAGCCAAGGACTCCAAGGGAAGGTTTTTCATTGACAGAGATGGATTCTTGTTCCGTTATATTCTGGACTATCTCAGGGACAGGCAGGTGGTCCTGCCTGATCACTTTCCGGAAAAAGGAAGACTGAAAAGGGAAGCTGAATACTTCCAGCTCCCAGACTTGGTCAAACTCCTGACCCCCGATGAAATCAAGCAAAGCCCAGATGAATTCTGCCACAGTGACTTTGAAGATGCCTCCCAAGGAAGCGACACAAGAATCTGCCCCCCTTCCTCCCTGCTCCCTGTCGACCGCAAGTGGGGTTTCATTACTGTGGGTTACAGAGGATCCTGCACCTTGGGCAGAGAGGGACAGGCAGATGCAAAGTTTCGGAGAGTTCCCCGGATTTTGGTTTGTGGAAGGATTTCCTTGGCAAAAGAAGTCTTTGGAGAAACTTTGAATGAAAGCAGAGACCCTGATCGAGCCCCAGAAAGATACACCTCCAGATTTTATCTCAAATTCAAGCACCTGGAAAGGGCTTTTGATATGTTGTCAGAGTGTGGATTCCACATGGTGGCCTGTAACTCATCAGTGACAGCATCTTTCATCAACCAATATACAGATGACAAGATCTGGTCAAGCTACACTGAATATGTCTTCTACCGTAAGTACAAAGGGTTGTTTTAATTTTTTATGTGTGTCAATGCTCTTCACAAATGTATATGGTCTGTGTGTTCTCTCCATACCTAAGGAACATGGTTTGGAATTCTTTTTAACTCTTGAGTTGTAGTTAGAGGATTAGAGGTTATAATTCAGCTCTCATGTCTAACCTAAGGCAACTTTTATCCGATGAGGTCACAGAATATTCAAAGGCCTCCAAAATAATAAAATGCAAATGATGTTGGTATATGCAATATGTAAAATGGAACAAGCATGTATGTCTTTTTGTTTTTGCCAGATATTGAACTGGGAAAATAAGGTTGATATTACATCTTGGCTGTTTGTCCACAGGAGCTTGGTATACTCAGTGGGTGAATTACTGTGTCTATTCATTTAGCTGGACTTTGAGGTCTATTAAGCTGGTTGCTGAAGACTTGCTTTCATCAGGGGCTTTGAAAACACAAATGGATGTTGCAGTGAATAATGTGGTCTTGGCTAGATGGCAGTACAGACTGCTGAAAGGCCCCCTGCTCCCCCCAAGTCTAAATTTTGCTTTTAAGGGTTTTACAAATCTGCTGTTTGATTCTGAAGCCTTTTGTACTGAGACCTGAGTTGCACTGCAGACTTAATTAAGCTGAACTTCATTTAAGATCTATCTAAAAGGAACTAGATCCTTGAGAATTGTCAATCACATTTAAACACCTTCAGACAGCTGAGGTGGTAGAATTACTGACATAAAAGGAAGCCAGAGAGGGAAGAAATGAAACAATGATACTGAAGCCTTTTAAGTAAGGGGTTCTTAGAGGTCAGTTCATTTGCTTAAATGAAGATACCCTGCCAATTCCTCATTTTATGATATGGCATTATTCTAAACTATAAACTATGAGCCATTGATCTCTGAAAGGAAAAGAGTAAATCAGCCTGCACTCTTTGGTACTTGATTGTAACTGCTGATTTTCAACAGGCCTAGGAGTTGGGTGAAGTAAATTCCACAAGAAATATGTTTCCAGTGTTAACATTTGATTTCCTCTATTCTTATTCTAAAACAAATCCAGAATTCAGGATTAAAATATCTAAATTTCTTTAAACATAAAAGTAGGACTGAATTTCTTGGACTGTTTTTTTTCCTTAGTTATGTTTATTCATTTGGCAATGGTGCCGGGAACCTTGGTGGAGAGGCTAGTGGGAAGCCAAGTCGTTCTCTACTAAGCTATCACACATTTGGTTAAGACACATGTATTGCATAGCCAGAACAACCTGTGGAAAAAAACGAAATCAGTAATCAGTTCAGGAGTATATTGATGTGCAATAACAAACATCATTTGGTTCATTAATCCTATCTGTGGCCTTTATCTACAATCTATATCTTTCTTTATGCTAGAGCTTAGTGGACAGGTATTGTTTTCTTCCTTTTGGTAAATTTCCCACTAGTGTAGAGATAAGATTCCGGCTTTTTAGCTTTCTATAAGGGAATATGACATTATCTATAATTCTGAAGCAGAAATATCTTCTCCAAACTTTTTGGAGAAGTACATTTTAAAGATAGTTACAATGCAGCTTTGTAATATTTACCATGTTCTCCAATTTTCAATATTTGAAAACATAGCATCGTAAGAAGCTTCAACCAAATAAATGGAAACATACCAGTTCTACCCTCCAAAAAGACCACATTGGATTTATAGTCACTTGCTTACATAAATGAGACCCACACACTGAAATTTATTTGTCTACCAGTGGCATTTCTGTGTTCATCAAAGGCTCATCTGTCCAACACGATTTCCCTTTAGATTTATGTGGACAGGCTCCATTCTCCTGACTATGTCATTTCTTCTTTCTTTGTTGAATTGCTGAGAGATTGCTGAGGAACAGTTTGTTCTCCATCTCTCCATGGACAGGCTAGCACAAATGCACAGGAACTTCATACTAGCAGCATATATCTTGCAAATGATATACTTCCCCTTTGTACCCACCATCCAGAGCTAAGTGTTAACTCTTCCTCTGTCTTAGGACCAATAAAACTGACAGCTGGCTTTCTAGGGTGCATAACAGCTTCCGTGCAGCTGTTTAGCCATAATTATTTAATTAGAAGCTGCCAACTGTGCCTATATAAGCATTAATTCATCAAGCTGTTGTGCTTGGGTTAATGGGCCGAAACCATGGGAGATGCTCTAAAGAAGGGAGTTGGCTGCATGCAAAGATGCTTTTCACAAAGGAACTCAACTTCCTCCTGGGCTTAGGGGGAAATATATATATATTTATATGTGTATATATATACACATATATATGTGTGTATATATGTGTATATATATGTGTGTGTATATATATGTATATATATATATATATACAAGCTCCTTAGATCTAAGGAATTAACAATTTAAGCAATCAGTCTTTTTTAATAACACAGGAATAATGCAGAGTCACTTTGCATAGATCAATATCTCAGTAAAAAATAAACAGCAAGAAATTAGTGCATAGCATGATGGTTCATAATCATGGGGAGAGACTTCTTGTTTCCCTGTTTGCCTATTTTTTCTTCTGAGTCTTCCAAGAAAAATTTGGGAGACCGAAATCTACCTATCAACCATGAATAAGTTAGATTCTTACCTCATTTAAATTTTCATGTGGACCTAGAGTTGATGGTCAATATCAGGTGGTTTTCAGTGTGTGTTTTGTTAGTGTAGAACTATGAACAATGAAAAAGTCAACAGGTGTTTGTATGTGCTTAAGAGGCAGGTAAGAAATGTGTGTGTCTACAGCACTCACACACCAAAATACAGGTGAAATGCTATGGATTATGATTCACTTATATGCAACTAAAAGAGTTAATATGAGTGATAGAGGAACATAGAAAAGAAACGTCTACCCTAGGGGTTGCCTTACAAAGTATTTTAGACATGTCCTTTGCTTTGATTTAAAACGATAAGAAGGTTTCTTTACTACTTTCCCACCCAACTGACTGAATAATTACTTTTCAAGCATTATGTGGAAGGTGAGGTCATAAATATCAGAAAATGCCTTCTTGATTCACCTCTGAATAAAATGAGAACTATGTAATCTGCAAAAGACAAGTCCTGATTTTGAACTAGATACTCAATAACAATTCACATCACTTAGGAACCAAATGACAGGTGCATGGAAATAAATGAACCTTTATTTCCAGAGCCATCTTCTGGTGCCTGAGAGAGTGGGAAGATTGTTCTTGGTTGGAGAGAATTATGCACATTTCCATAAGCCTACTCATGAGTGAGTTACTTCAGCCAAATGCCTGAAAGCACTAAGATTTAAAGGCATTTGCCTCTAATAAAGCTGTGATAACGTGACCACACTTAGGGAGGTTAATTCATAGGACACTTATTCTGAAAACCTACACTCTGAATTCTATGAAGTATGGAAACAGACACACTGATTCATCATCTTTTCAACAAATTGCAGCTTGTAAGTGCATTTTAACCTTTCTTCTCTTTACTTATTTTCCTAAAATTTAGAGTTGCTTCCACAGAAGCCTCTAAATTACCTTTTAGGTGCAGTATATATCTTCAGGATTATTGATTAAGATAGGCTGTTGGAAACAAGTAGATCAAGAAATTATCTTCCATTTATAATTCAGCTGTGTGACCTTGTATTGGGGAGAAATATATGCTTTGGCCACTGTGAATAATTTAGCTAAGATTGACTTTAACAAGCTTCAATAAGAGCATGTGCTTTCATAAGAAAACAGGTGGAAATGCATCTACCCTAAAATTATTCTAGCTTTTTTTTTCTCCTGGCTACTTGAAAGATACAAGTACAGGTTGAGCATCCCTACTTCAAAAATTCCATGTCCAAAATGATTCAAAATCCAAAACTTCTTGAGCACCAGCATGATGCCACAAGTGGAAAACTCCACATATAAGTACTCAACACAAACTTTGTTTCATGTCCCAAATTATTAAAAGTATTGTATACAATTACATTAGGCTATGTGTATAATGTGCATATAAAACATAAATGAATTGCATGTTCAAACTTGAGTCTTAGCCCTAAGATATGTCGTTACATATATGCAAATATCATAAAATCTGAAAAAATCCAAAATCTGAAACATGTCCAGTTCAGGCATTTTGAGTAAGGGATATTCAACCTGTAATAATTTCAATTTTTATTACCTATAGACATATGGTATTGGCACATTCAAAGTGAAACATCAGGGATACCAGAGTGGCCAAAATCATAAGGTATGTGAGGTTTGGTCCTTACACTACCAGCATCTCTCTCTGTGACTTCCTTCTGTTGTCTCACCTTAGCTGCTCCTCTTTCCTTCTGTTTGAGTCATGCCTGCTCTCCAGTTCTTTCTCCCATGCCATAATCAAAGCTCATCAGGAAAAATTCTGCTCTGTCATTATATTTAGAATGCTTTCAAGGCATGATGTTACCTTCCCCAGGGGTATTTGTACATAAGAGCACTTTTAATAGTTGTGGATCAGGCATCCTTTTACCCTGAAGAAAGTGTTCTTAAGATTTGAAGCTTCTTAATTTCTGATGAAAAACAAACCACAGTTTAAGTATAAGGCTTCATTATGAAGTCAGTTTAGACCCATGCTCAGGCAGATATTGGATAATAAAGGGCAGAAGCAGCAGGCATAATTTTTCTTATTTCTTTAAGATGCTGTGCACTGAGAATTGGGCTTAATAGAACAGTGATTTAAGCATGTTAGTGAAGTATTTTATTATACTGTTTTCACTTCTATGCCAAGCAAGAGCTGTTACCTGAGCCCAGTCCCTTGTAGGAGAAGATTAAAATAGTTTCTTCCTGGGTCTGTGGCATCAGGGAAGGTATTTGGCAGCAAGAATTGTGTCAATGTATGGGTGAAAAGGGGAGGTCTCTGAAGTTGCCCCCAAGTGTTCTGATACATTAAAATATATATGATTGGAAAGAGAAGACCAAATGTTTCTAACAGCCTAATGAGGTTGTATCTAATCAAAGAAATTAGAAATGGAAGTAGCTGAGAATGTGCCACAAAGCTCCATCTGGAACACCTCCAAACACAAAACACGGAAAGGAGCGACTACGCATAGGATGAGTGCCAGTCCCATGCATAGAAAGAAGTCTTCCAGAAATGGATAGATGAATGCTCAGTTTTTGCATCATAACGCACTGTTGCTCTTTTTCTTTTGCCTCTGTGATGGCTTTTCTCAAGTATTGTGTTTCTTGGCAAATCAGTTAATTTTTTTTTATTACAGAAATTTTGAAATGTATCCAAATGTAGAGATAATGGCATAATGAACTTTCATGTAACCATCACCCATCTCTAATAATTACACTTAGCACAGCAAGATCAATCTTGTTTCATCCATATTCCTACTTACTTTCCCTTTTGTCGATGCTGGATTATTTTGAAGCAAATCCCAGACATCAATTCATTTCTTTATCCACAAATGCTATGGTATATATTTCTAAAATATAAATTATTTTTAAAAGCAACATAACATCATTATATGGTATTATACCATATACCATTATAACATACAAAATTAATAATTCTTTAATATTATCAAATATCTAGTCAGTGTTTAAAGTTTCCTGATTTCTTCACAATGTTCTTAAAAGTTGGCTTGAATCAAGATGCAAATGAAATCTACATATTATATTATATTTGTTTGCTAATTTTCTTTTCTCTCATAATTTAAAAAATATTGCATGTAACTTATATGCAACAAAGTGGTAAAATGTCCATCTTACATCTCTTTTAATTCCTCCCTTTCTTTCTCTTGCTCTATTCCCTTTTCTCTCTCTGTTTTCCCTTCCCTTCCCTTCTTTCTCCCTTTCTTTCTTTCTTTCTTTCTTTCTTTCTTTCTTTCTTTCTTTCTTTCTTTCTTTCTTTCCTTTCTCTCTTTCTCTCTCTCTTTCTTTCTTTTTCTTTCTTCTCTTTTTTACAACTTACTTGTTTCATGAAATCAAGTTGTCATGTTGAATATCTTGCATTCTGGGTTTTGCTCATCCGTCTCTATGATCTCCGTGATATTATGAACACACCCTCCTCAATCCTTATGTTTTTGGTAAGCTCGTTAGATCTAGACTCCAGATTTTAGAGGCCTAATCAGATTCACTCAGTATTTCTGACAAGTTTTCACAGGTGATAGCAAGTCCATTTTACAGTTTGCATTGGAGGATTGAAATGCTATATGTTATGGAGGCAAGGTAAGGGCGTGTTTTTATTGTTAGCTTTTACATATTTATCATCTGAATCAATAGCGATTGGGTGTATTCTCTCCATTGTTCAAGTTGATTCTGATGACAAAGCAGGCATTCAAAGAGGTCCCTTATTTTCTCTCCAGTCATTCAAGGTCTAGTATTGCACTTCCATTCTTGTCATTAGATTAGGCTACCATTCAGGTGCTGCAGTGGTAGCCTGCTGAGCTTACCAAGATGTGCAGTGGGCCCTGTTGACTATGAGAATCATTTTGGGTAGAAAAGTTTGCCTTCTGGCTATTCTGATTTTACATTTGAGTATCTTTGTATTCTTTCAATTGTGCTGAAACTCCACTGAACTTACCATTTGTGTTTCCCAAGCTTCTTCTCTAAATGGCATTGTTAGTCACTTAGTTGCCCAAGGAGGAATAAAACATAGGTGACATTCCTGATTCTTTCTTCTCCCCACTTTCTCCAATCTCCAACAAGTCCTGTTGGTTCTTCTCCTTCATCTCCCTCAGGTCCATCCTCTTCTTTCCATCTCCGCTGATGGAAAGGCCATGAGCATTCCTTTATTGCTTTTCTATACTATTGCAAATGAGCTTAAATTTTTCTCCCCCTCCCGCATCCAGTATTTTCCCCTTTGGATCTATCCTCCTTGCTGCAAATATGATGAGATTTCTAAGGAGTGACTGACCATGTCACTCCTTTGCTTAAAGTTCATAATTGTCTTACAACTGCTCTTGTATTCAAATACAAACTCTTTAACATGAACCACATCCTTTTGTGAAATCACTTCTGCTTCCCTCCTCAGCCTCTACTGTTGCCATTCTGCCCTCTTTGCATTTATAACCTTAGCCATAACAGATCTTTTTTAGTTCTTGGATACTGTTGTATACTTGCACGTTCATTTTTTGTGCGTGATGTTCCTTCTGCGTGGAACTCTGCCTCCATCTGCTTTGATTAGCTAAATGTTCAGTTTCCCAATCCAGAAGTTACTTCTTCTGGGAAGACTTTCCTAGTCCACCATACCTGGATTAGGTACCCCTTATCTTTGCCTCTTAAGATCCTATTTTTCTATATCACATCACATATAATAATGTATTCTACTTGTTTATTTACCTGTCTTTCCAACTGTAAGCTTTGTGAAGCCAGAAGCTGTATCTGTCATCTTCATTATTGTACCTGATTCAGTGCCTGGAACAAATGTAGGTATAGTACTTTATAAATATTTCTTTAGAATGCATTTTTAAAAGTTCTTACTGCAATATTCTGTTTTGGTCATAGATGCTACTGTCTTGAATATACTATTGTATTGTCTCTTAATAGAAGAACTGGAGGGCAGTGATGGTTTGATTGATTCTTTAAATAATAATAATAATGTTATTTTCTAACTTTCACTGAGTGCTAAGCATTTTACATACTAGTTGGAATTCTCACTGAAAGGTGCTCTACTCTTAGCACCTGTGCAAAGATTCTAGCTCTAGGGAACTGAGAAAAACACTTACCAGCAGCAAAGACTCCTGTGGTCTCCTTTTAGTTGGTGCATCTAAGCAGGAGTAAATTGAAGCTGGATGTGACCAGGGTTTAAGGAGCAACCCAGGATTCAGAAAAGTGCTGCAAAATTAATAAATATCCCCAATAGAAAAAGAGCTCTACTAGAAGGCAAACTGTACTGTGAGACCGACAAGGTTGCCTTCTTAATTTTCTTACTGCCAAAGTATTCCATTTCCTCTTCTCTTCCCATAAATGTTAATTATCATTTCTTAATGCCAGAGGCAGCATAACATAGTGGTTAAGAGCCTGGATTTTGGTGCTCAGGCAGCTTGAGGTTGAATCTCAGCTTTGCTACCGCCAGATACATGATCATTAGCAAATTGCTTCCATGCCTCAGTTTCCTCAACTGTAAAATGGAAAGGATAACAATAGTACTTGCCACATAGAGTTGTTATGATAATTAAATGGGTTGATATATAGAAAGTGCTTAAAACAGTGCCAGACACCCAGTCAGTGCAATAGAAGCCTTAGTAAATATGAGGACCTCTGGGAATACTGGCATGGATAAGACATAAGTGCTTCCTTTAAATAACATATACGATTCTTTCTAATAGTCCTTTTGAAAACTTTTCCCAGTTTATTGATGTTAAAACAGGTTAAAACAAACAAAAATACACAGAAGTCACTTTATAAGAAGAAGTTTTAGCTATTTGTTATAACTGAATCTGAGATAAACCCCTTAAAAAGCTTTGAATTCTAGTAACTCTTTGCTTCATTCTGGCTATTGCACAATGGAAGTGATTAATAGATGGTTTCCTCCCCCTATCCCTCACCTTGATTTCGACCTGTGGCTTTTCGGAACCTAGAGTAATATATGATGGATTTAAAAATTAAGAATACAACTTAAATTATATATCTGATCACTGTGGAATTAGAATAACCTTTTGTGAATATCAGCCTAGAGAGTATTCCCTTTCACGGTGACAGAAAATAGTTATTGAGTATGTCACTGACAATAGGATCATTGAAATTGCTCCAGAAATGAAAACAAGACATTTTGCTTCACACTGTGAGTAGCTGTGTTATGTGGCATTCAAAGGAAATAAGATTGCTAATGGGATGGGAGTCTGTTACTGTGTGACCCATTCAAAAACTGCCCCATGTGAAGAAATTCATACTTCTCTCCTTTTATTCATCAGTTCCATTCCAGAGAAGAAAGTTATAATAATTTCCTCAGTCAAATTTACAGCAACTTTTTATTCTGAGTAAATCTGATATAACCTGATTAGGAGTTAGTTGTATTGATGAAAATAGAAAGCAACTCATTAAACATAATTTGGTGGCAAAGTTAAGAGACTGTCAGCCGGGTGCGGTGGCTCACGCCTGTAATCCCAGCACTTTGGGGGACTGAGGTGGGTGGATTACCTGAGCTCAGGAGTTTGAGACCAGCCTGGCCAACATGGGGAAATTCCATCTCTACTAAAATTACAAAAATTAGCCGAGTGTGGTGACGGGTGCCTGTAGTCCCAGTTACTCGGGAGGCTGAGGCAGGAGAATTGCTTGAACCTGGGAGGTGGAGGTTGCAGTGAGCCGTCATCACGCCACTGCACCCCAGCCTAGGCCACAGAGGGAGACTCTGTCTGAAAAAAAAAAAAAAAGAAAAAAAAGAAAAAGAGAGAGAGACTCTCAGGCTGTTTGGCTGTTTTAGACAACATTGTGGACTGTCCAGGTCAACAATGAGAAAATAGAGAAAAGGACAGCTAAGCTCTGGTAGTGGTAACTTTTTTGTAAAGGGGACTCTGGAGCAGCACAGAAATTCTAGTAATTAGCCTAAAGGAAATTAGGCATATGGATATTAAAATGTGGCAGAGGCATGGAATTAAAACCAAGGGAATTCTCTTGACTTGGAGAAGAGTTTCAGAGTTGTGAAGATACCCCAAACAGAGGATGAGCTGGATCACGTTGAAAAGCACATCAAGTACTGGTCAGGCATCACTGCTAATTTTCTTATGGCTTAAGCACTCATTTACATCAGTTAAAGACATTTTCCTATGGGCATATGCCTGCCAAATTACTCAGTAATTCAAATGGAAAGTAGAATCCAGTTTTTACTAATTTTCTTTCTAGTCAACTAGGTGAGATTTTTTTTTTCCTTAAATAGAGGGATATCTGTGTGGAGTTGTTCAATTTTGTCAAGCTGCAACAAAATAAAATTTATTAATTCTTATTTGCCCAATAAAAGTATATCTTAGAAAATGAGCAGTTTCACTTGGCTTTTCTGAATAGATGCTCCTCTGGGACAGAGAGGTAATAACGGATAATATAATGTGTGATATTTTCAACAATTTTAGGTCGACTTTGGATGTTCAAATATATAAAATATTTATTTGGAAAGATGTTATTGCTTCACACTTATTGAGGACCTGTCTTATATGAAGTACTTTTCTGTAGGCCTGTTCAGTTAAAATGGGTAGAAAATGTCATATCTGTATGCAAAGAATCAGCATTCTGATTCACCAGCTCTTCACGTTAATGATTTTCTAGTACTTCTCCACAATCTGCCAGGGAAGTGATTAACAATCTACAAATACTTCATTGATTGGAAACTGCAGGCACTTCAAACCTTCCTTCATCTGCACCCTTACATGCAGACCAAAAAAAAAAAAAAAAAAAGTAATGCAGTGTAATTTTGTTTTCTTACACACCTTGACATCCTTTTGACAGAGTGACCTTCTTTAATAGGCAGATTTAGGTCTAGCCTCAGTTACTTGCTGAGAGTTGTGTTTACTACTTTCTGGGCACATGAGTAAATAACAGGCATCGTGACCTTGCTGTGCCCTTTGCTCTTGTGCCTGTTAGTTCCTCAACATCCACCACATGCAGTGGTGGGCTTTTATATGTCTTCTAGAAATACCTATTGAATACCTAAAGTGTGCCCACGATTGCACAAACCTCCAATAATTCACCTGTGAACAGAAGCATATGGTCATTGTTGCCATGGAGCATATGGCATAGAAAGAGATTAGAATAGTAAATGGGAAATTTCAATCTAGTGCGATGAGGAAGTATAAACTGATATGAAGATAGTGAGATAGCTCCTAGTCTCTACTTGGGGTATCAGGTAATTAAAACTGATTTAATATTAATACTTAGAGAGGAGAAAATACTTAAATCTTTTTTGCATTTTTTGACTTTCAGATACTAGCTGGTGGATGAAGTAATAAAAGTTATATCCTAGGAGGCTTAGGAAAATTTTAAGATTATTAACAATCCTTTTATTTCTGATTTAATTAGATTTTTTCCATTGGTAGCTGTGCAAATGATATTATTAATAGTTATGCCAAGAACTAATATCATATTTTTTTAACTCTTCAGGTTTCTCTCCCATTCAAACCTTTGTCTGTTAATAGTGCTTTAGCCAAATCAGAGTCCAAATGATAACCAAGATAACCAGTAATTGATTTTAAGAGTACTTTATATTTCTAGTCTCCTTTTATAATGATTATCAAAATGATATATACCATTATTATTATTTTAACTTTAACTAAACATTGCTGATTTACCTTGCTAATCTCATGCACAAATCATTTGCAGCAACTACTACAGTGCTGAACACTCAGGAGGTGCTCAATAAAAGTTTGTGGAATGTATGGATAAATTAATAATACCACATTTTAAAGCAAGGAAACATGAAGTGTAAAATAAATGAGATTTGCCCGCATTTTACTTTCTACTCACTTTTAATCACGAATATACACCATGAGTGACAGTAAAATATGGTTGAATACCCTAACAGCATCAAACCCATCTGGATAAAAGCCTTAGTTCAGTTACTTCCTATCAGGGCATACTTGGGCAAGTGTCTTTTCTTCCTAACACATCAGATCACCTCCCTCCACATAAAAGGGGGATGAGGAAGCTTCTCTCATGGCAGCGTTGTGAGAACTAAGCCAAGGTCATGCCATCTTGTTAGCTTTGTTTTCATCAGTAGCCAGGCATTTTGTCTCCCAGCTCTTTTATTTTTTATTTTATTTTTTATTTTTTGAGATGGAGTCTGGCTCTGTTGCCCAGGCTGGAGTACAGTGGCATGACCTTGGCTCATAGCAACCTCCGTTTCCTGGGTCCAAGCGATTCTCCTGCCTCAGCCTCCCGTGTAGCTGGGATTACAGGCCCCCGCCACTGCGTCTGGCTAATTTTTCTATTTTTAGTAGAGACAGGGTTTTGCCATGTTGGCCAGGCTGGTCTCAAACTCCTGACCTCAGGTGATCTGCCCGCCTCAGCCTCCCAAAGTGCTAGGATGACAGGCATGAGCCACTGTGCTGGGCCTTTTTTTTTTTTTTTTTTTTTTTTTTGAGACGGAGTCTCGCTCTGTCTCGCAGGCTGGAGTGCAATGGCGCGATCTCGGCTCACTGCAACCTCCGCCTCTCAGAATCAAGTGATTCTTCTGCCTCAGCCTCCTGAGTAGCTGGGACTCCAGGCATCCAACACTGCGCCTGGCTAATTTTGTATTTTTAGTAGAGGTGGGGTTTCACCACGTTGGTCAGGCTGGTCTCGAGCTCCTGATCTACCTCAGATGATCCACCCGCCTCGGCCTCCCAAAGTGTTGGGATTACAGGCGTGAAACACCGCGCCTGGCCTCTCCCAGCTCTTTTAATTCATCTTACAAATGTTTGGACCCAGCAGGAGAAACTGAGAGCAGATGGACCTGTTAGAGTGATGCTGCCTGCTGCTGAAACAGAAGTGCTGCAGCTACCCACTGGTCTAACTCTGCACTGTTACTACACATACTTCATGGCCCTGGAGACAGAAAAAACATATCACAACTCACATTCCTTTAGTTCCTCTGGTCTGCTCACCTGTCCTGCCCCTTCTTTAGGCACTCATCCATTACATTGCCCTTTTGATGGCTCTTACAACAGGCCAGCCTCTTTTCCACCTCGAGGGATTTGTCTTACCTCTCCCCCAAACACTCATCCTTCCACTTCTCATTTTTCTGAGACCTACTCATTCTTCAAGGTCAGGCTTCAGTGGGTTTTCCTTGAAAAGGCCTTCTGCTGTCGTCCCAGCTGAAGTAGCCAGTGTTTTCCTAGTGATGTCTATTCAGTACCTTGTTTGTTTCCATCCTCGTACTGTTCACATGTGTAACTATTTGCTTGATTTACTTGTTTATTCTCCCTCTATATATGAACTGTAAGCTTCCTGGGGGCAGGAGCTATATTTGTCCTACTCTTTTGTATCCTCAGCACCTAGTATAGTGCCTTATGCATAGTAGGAACTCAATAAGTTATTTTTCTCTATTCTCCCCACCTCATGATGATAAATTATAATAATAGAATTTCCTCTCATCATGAAGGCAGCAGGTTATATGTATATTTATGTGTGAGTGTGTGTGTGTGTTTATACATACACGCTTACTATATACATGTATGTAGGTGTATATAATAGCTGGCTTGTTATAGAAATGAATGAAAGGGCCAGGTGCAGTGGCTCACGCCTGTAATCCCAGCACTTTGGGAGGCCAAGGCGGGTGGATCACGAGGTCAGGAGATCGAGACCATCCTGGCTAACACGGTGAAACCCCGTCTCTACTAAAAATATAAAAAATTAGCCAGGCGTGGTGGCGGGCACCTGTAGTCCCAGCTACCTGGGAGGCTGAGGCAGGAGAATGGCATGAACGCGGGAGACGGAGGTTGCAGTGAGCCGAGATCACGCCACTGCACTCTAGCCTGGGCGACAGAGCGAGACTCCGTCTCAAAAAAAAAAAAAAAAAAGAAATGAGTGAAAGATAAAAAAGAAAAGGGCAACTTGAACCTTGAGAGAGAGGTTAAGAGATGTGGACAGGAGTCGGCAAAGTCACTTTGCTAAGTCAGATGCCTTTGCTACCTCCGTTGTATGACAGGAATGGTAGATCTATGTAACTGCATTGTAAGACACTGAGTAGCATGAACGTCTCCCGCGTTCATGCCATTCTCCTGCCTCAGCCTCCCAGGTAGCTGGGACTACAGGTGCCCACCACCACGCCTGGTTAATTTTTTATATTTTTAGTAGAGACGGGGTTTCACCGTGTTAGCTAGGATGGTCTCGATCTCCTGACCTCGTGATCCACCCGCCTCGGCCTCCCAAAGTGCTGGGATTACAGGCGTGAGCCACTGCACCTGGCCCTTTCATTCACTTTACCACATATGTAAAGTGACCATGTTGCTTATTAGATGTCTGCTATTAAGGCAGATTTTATGTTAGCTTGAGTGAACATCTAGAGAATGTCTTAAGGATGCGTAATGAAGAAGAGAGACATTAAATCTGCTTTATTATTATTATTATTATACTTTAAGTTCTGAGATACATGTGCAGAACGTGCAGGTTTGTTACAGAGGTATACACATGCCATGGTGGTTTGCTGCACCCATCATCCCATCACCTACATTAGGTATTTCTCCTAATGTTATGACTCCCCTTGCCCCCCACCCCCTGACAGGCCCCAGTGTGTGATGATCCTTTCTCTGTGTCCATGTGTTCTCATTGTTCAGCTCTCACTTATGAGTGAGAACATGCAGTGTTTGGTTTTCTGTTCTTGTGTTAGTTTGCTGAGAATGATGGTTTCCAGCTTCATCCATGTCCCTGCAAGGGACATGAATTCATCCCTTTTTATGGCTGCATAGTATTCCATGGTGTATATGTGCCACATTTCTTTATCCAGTCTATTATTGATGGGCATTTGGGTTGGTTTGAAGTCTTTGCTATTGTGAACGGTACTGTAATAAACATACGTGTGCATGTGTCTTTAGAGTAGGATGATTTATAATCATTTGGATATATACCCAGTAATGGGATTGCTGCGTCAAATGGTATTTCTGGTTCTTGATCCTTGAGGAATCACCACACTGTCTTCCACAATGGTTGAACTAATTTACACTCCCATAAACAGTGTAAAAGTGTTCCTATTTCTCCACATCCTCCCCAGCACCTGTTGTTTCCTGACTTTTTAATGATTGCCATTCTAACTGGCATGAGATGGTATCTCATTGTGGTTTTGATTTGCATTTCTCTAATGACCAGTGATGATGAGCTTTTTTTCATATGTTTGTTGACCACATAAATGTCTTCTTTTGAGACGTGTCTGTTCATAACCTTTGCCTATTTTTTGATGGGGTTGTTTGTTTTTTTCTTGTGAATTTTTTTAAGTTCTTTGTACATTCTGGGTATTAGCCTTTTGTCAATGGATAGATTGCAAAAATGTTCTCCCATTCTGTAGGTTGCCAATTCTAACTGCTTTTTTTAGAGAGTTACAAAAGCATTTATATATCAATGGTCAAAATAAAAAATAAGTATTTTAATGGGCAAATACATTTCTATTATTTAAATTATTATAAGACTATCAATTAAAGGAAAAGTAATAATGTGGTGTAGGGTATTCAACATTAAAGTAAGATGCATAACAACTGTAATCCAAGGGCCTGGAGCAGATAAATGAGGATATGCCATTGTAAGATTCCTATGTGCACAAAGCGGCATAATATCACTTAGAAGTAGACAGACACTTCTCAAAAGAAGACATTTATGCCGCCAACAGACACATGAAAAAATGCTCATCATCGCTGGCCATCAGAGAAATGCAAATCAAAACCACAATAAGATACCATCTCACACCAGTTAGAATGGCGATCATTAAAAAGTCAGGAAACGACAGGTGCTGGAGAGGATGTGGAGAAATAGGAACACTTTTACACTGTTGGTGGGACTGTAAACTAGTTCAACCATTGTGGAAGACAGTGTAGCGATTCCTCAAATATCCAGAACTAGAAATACCATTTGACCCAGCCATCCCATTACTGGATATATACCCAAAGGATTATAAATCATGCTGCTATAAAGACACATGCACACGTATGTTTACTGCGGCGCTATTCACAATAGCAAAGACTTGGAACCAACCCAAATGTCCAACAATGATAGAATGGATTAAGAAAATGGGGCACATATACAGCATGGAACACTATGCAGCTGTAAAAAAGGATGAGTTCATGTCTTTGTAGGGACATAGATGAAGCTGGAAACCATCATGCTCAGCAAACTATCGCAAGGACAAAAAAACCAAACACCGCATGTTCTCACTCATAGGTGGGAATTGAACAATGAGAACACTTGGACACAGGAAGGGGAACATCACACACCAGGGTCTGTTGTGGGGTTGGGGGAGTGGGAAGGGATAGCGTTAGGAGATATACCTAATGTAAATGACGAGTTAATGGGTGCAGCACGCCAACATGGCACATGTATACATATGTAACAAACCTGCACATTGTGCACATGTACCCTAGAACTTAAAGTATAATAAAAATAATATATGAATAAAAAAAGTAGATAGTAGAAAGTTAAAAATATGTACTATAAATTCTAAAGAAATCATTAAAGTAACAAAACACAGATATGTAGCTAATAAGCTAGTAAAGAAATAAAGAAGATAAAATGAAAAATAGGTTTTAATAGAATGGTAGCATCAGCCCTATATTTTTATACAGTTGAGTATCATACATCCAAGATATGGGTACATTTGGATCTTCCTGACTTGTGTAATAATTGTACCGTTATGGTGTGTAGGTCCTAGGTCCTAGCCAAACAGATTAAAACAAATCCCTTATCCAAGTCCTGTAAACTGCAATGCTGGATGAAAGCGTGAAGTACATTTTTTGTTTTTTTTTAATCCTAGGCTGCGTACTTTATAACATCAACTTACTTTATAAAATTAGAGCATCCCGAGGTGGAGAGGGGAGGAATTCCATGATTTCATGATTCAGTTTCCTGACTTCGAGTTGCTAGGCTGTAAATGAAGTCCTAGGTAGAAGACAACATACAGAAGCTTTTAAAGTGGTGCTGTTTCGATTGAAGTGAGAATTAGGTAAGGTGTTCCTCCCTGTTCCCCATTTCTTCCTTTTATCCTGGTGGTCCTTGGGGCAATTCCAAGAAATCTAGGGCTCAGCGTAGGTGTTTTTTTTTAAAAAAAAACCCGACCCAGATGTTCTAAATAAAAGGTGAATTTCCCTCTCTTGAAAACTTGGCTTTTTGCATTTTTGTTCAGGTTCGTAGCAGTGTGTTCATTTTTATTTGTTTTGTTTTCCTTTGACTTATATTTAGTTCTCAGAACAAGTCTACATGAAGGCAATTATTAGAAAAATTAAACGGCAAAAACAAATTAATTTTGATTCTATCTTTTGGATCTTTTTGAGAATGTCACCTTAATTATCCACTTTACATTTTTTTTGATAACAACACAAACAATAGGAGTTATTTCTATTGAAAACAGGGTGTGGAAGATGGTTTCTACAACTGACTTTAAATGCTTTTTACCTAGTAGTTTGGAATTATTTTCTATATTGTAAATAAAACCCAAGGTTGGTATGTTATTTTTACTGGATCAATCTAATGTGTTTTTTTTTTTTTCCTCCAAAGGGCTCAGAAACTGTGGTAAAATATCTGGTTAAAATGGTGCTTTCTATTCTGACATAAAGAATTAATGGTAAACAAAAAAATCTATTTTGGGTGTGTTCGCAAATAATCCCTCATACCAGCCCTATTCTTCTGTAAAAACACAGCAGGAACACTTTCTTTTTATCATAGCTATATTTTTATATTTTTTACTGTCTGTAATTTGCCTTGGTAATGCGCTTCTTTTTATGAGAAAACAAGTTTTCTTCCAAACAACCAGATACAATGTAGTCAAATAATTGCGGCCTTAACTTGCTACAGAAATCCTCCTGACTCCAGATAGAAATAATGTATAGGTATGCTATGGTATATATTTACATTCTGTGATGTTAGCAATAATCATAGCTATCCTACTGAACGCTATGTCCTGTATCAAGTGTTCCTCACTTAATTCCCACAAAACCCCACAATGGTAAACTGGGGCTCAGAGAAGTTTAACTTAACCAAGATCATACTCTTAGGGGCTGCTTCAGAATTTCCGTATAGTAGAACCTAGTAGTATCCATCTGGCTTTAAGTTTAAGAAAAGTTCATAGGTTCATATTAAGAATGGGGGTAAGGATAGACCGATGAAGCAGAATTCAAACCCCAATTGCCCTGACCCGAATTCTGGCATTCTTCACCGTCATGCCATACCACAGAAATACCAGATGGCAATGCTATCTTTTTCGAACTGCCAAAACAGAGCTATTCAAGGGAGCCACCTCACAAGATAAAATGAGAAGCCCACATAAAGCCTCTAGTGGGGTGTGTGGATGGGAGAAGGTGCTTAACATGGCTGATTTTTTTTCTTCTTTTCCTCTTCAAATTTCAAGTTTTATGAACACAATTTTCTCATGATACAGCTTTTAAGAAATTGAACCAGATTGGGCCGAAATCTGACAATCTGTCCTCAGTTACCCACACAGAACTTCTGGGATACAATCTCTTCTCCCAGTGACTCCTACACAGCATTATTTTTAAGAATTTGATTTCCTAGGTACCACGGATATGAAAAGGCACAGAATTTCATAGTACAAAAAAGATGTCAAAAGAATTCGAAACAGAATAGGGAGAATTTATCATTTTCTTCTTCTGCTCCACCACATACCTAAGCAAAAATAAATTGTGTGTGTGTGTGTGTGTGTGTGTGTGTGTGTGTGTGTGTGTGTCTTTAAAACTAAGAAGTCATATTAGAGTTTCTGGCTCTAGAATCAGTAGCAAGACTAATATGAGTGAAGTAGTCTTAAACAAGATTAATCTTAGTGCCCTAGCAGGCATTTGCCTAGAGAAAGGGTACATTTAAGCATGAAACCTATGACTAACCTGAAACTCTGTTTAAATCATAAAATATTCAGACAATGAGCTTCTTTTTTAGTAGCTTGCCTAGTTTTGCATTTGGGGAGAGTTATTTGGGAACATAATTTTGTTGTAAGTATTTCATGTTAATAACAGCTTTCCATTACTTTAGAAGCCTACCTATTATAGCAGCAAACTTGCAACCAAAAAACTAGAAAGAAAAACTTATTCTTTATTTAAAAACCAATTGCCTTTCTCAACTCCTTTTTCTTCTGAATCTTGATGAAAATCCTAAAACCCTAGAGACAGGGAAGTATACACTTTTGCTTTTCCTTATCTCTTATGGTTTTTGTTTTTCTCCACTTAACTGTTTACCTTTCTCTGCAATGAATTATAGATGCCTCTGATTGAGTGCAAGTCACCCAGCAGATACTGTGATAAGTGCTTTGCAGATGTTGTGATGTTTTCTCTTTAGAGCACTAAGATTTCTCATTAGAATGATTAGGAGGTAGGGATTATTTCCCCTATTTTACAGATAAGAAGACTGAGACCTAGGAAGATTCTTACCGAAGATCATAGCTAGTAAATAATAAAATCAGGATTCAGACTCCAGTCAAGTCTGTCTGATACCAAAGACTATACATGCTTTTTAATTGCTGAGTTACACTGGGTTATCCATAGACTACAGAGTTTTCCTATCCATGAGATAATATTTTTAAAATATTTAGAACAATCTGTGGAATATAGTAAGTACGAGTTCATTAAATAAAATTGATCTTATTGTTTCTTCAGTTGTTCACTGTAAAATTGAACCTGAAGTGATTCTGTTTGACTTTGAGAAAAAAAATATATGTCTTTTTTTTTTTTGACAGGGTCTCAGTCTATTACCCAGGCTGAAGTGCAGTGGCATCGTCTTGGCTCACTGCGACCTCTGCCTCCCAGCTTCAAGCAATCTTCCCACCTCAGCCACCCAAGTAGCTGGGATTACAGGCATATGCCACCACACCAAGCTAATTTTTGTATTTTTAGTTGAGTTGGGATTTCGCCATGTTGGTCAGGCTGGTCTCAAACTCCTGACCTCAGGTGATCTGCCTGCCTTGGCCTCCCAAAATGCTGGGATTACAGGTGTGAGACGCTGCGCCTGGCCAAATCTATTTCTTTATGAATACATAATAGCCAACATTTGAGGGTGGTGTATTTTTTCCAGGCTTTATGCTAAGGGTTTTATGCATTATTAATTTATTTAACTATTTTTATTAAACAGCTAATATATGCCAAACAGTGTTCTAGGCATTGAGGAGTCAGCACTGAATAAAACACACATAGCTGTCTGCCTTCAAGGAGCTTATATCCTAGGATGTGTATGTATACATGTGTCTGGAGAGATGGATAATAAACAGCATTAATAAACAAAATATAAATTATATCACAAGGATATGTAGATAAATACTATGGAGAATGAAGCAGGCTGGGTTTAGGGATGTGTGTTGGAATTGTAGGTAGAAGATAGGCATGTCTTCACTGAGGCAGTGATACTTAAATAAAGGCTTGTAGAAGATGAACTTTCAAACTATGGGGAATCTGACAGGCAGAGGGAAAAGCACATATCAAGGTCCTGAGGTTGGAGAGTGCTGGGTCTATTGGAGAAGAAGCTTAGACGGGTAGTGTAGCTGGAACTGGTAAGGGAGGAAGAGGCTGGGAGAAAATGAGATTACAGAGATAAAAGGGAGCCAGATTCTGTAGGGATTTGTAGGTCTTTGTAAGGACTTTGACTTTGACTCTGCTGACATGGGCAGCCATTGTTGGGTTTTCAGCAGGTAAGTGACAAGATGTGGCCTATTTTTAAAAGCTGCCTGCCAAATGATGTCAGAAATTTGACATATATTTTAACAAGCTGCTGTTGTATTCAACCTTGGCTGCTATTTTGAGAACAGACTGATGAAACCAAGGGAAGAAGTGTGGCAATCAATTAGACAACTATCAGAATAATCCAGTTGAGAGGAGTGGATGGCTCAGAGAAGGTCGATAGGAGTGGAAATGGTGAGAATGGTCAGTTTCTGAATATATTTTGAAGGTAGAGGCATCAGAATATGCTGATGGCACGAGTGTGTTGTATGAGCAAAAGAACAGTGTCGAGGATGACTTCAAGAATTTTAGCTTAAGCAATTTGGAAGAATGGAGTTACTACTAATCAAGATAAAGAAACCTGAGGAAAGATTGCCTTTTTTAGAGGTAATATTAGGAATTCAAAATCTGGACATGTTAGGTTGGAGATGCTTGTTAGACATTCATGTGAATAATAGGAGTTAGACATATGGGTCTGTGATTGTAGGGCAGAGTTCAGGCTTAAGATATAAAGCTGGGAGTCATCACCATGTAGAATGTATTTAAATCTGAGACTGAATGACAATACTAAGGAAGTAATGCAGTAAGAAAAGGGAGTAGGTCCGAGAATGGAGGTCTAAAGCACTCAAGTGTTAAGACCTGGGAGTTGAAGAGGAACCTACAAAGGAGACTCAGAAGGAGTGGCCAATGAAGTAGGAAGAGAACCAGGAAAGTGGGGTGTCCTGAAAGCCAGGTGAAAATAAAAATGCTTCAAGTGGGAGGGAATAATTAACTGAGTCACATACTGCTGAAAGAGTAAATTCTTTGCAAATTGAGAGTAATGGCTATTGGATATACCAATGTGGAGGTCATTGATAGCTTTGACAGCAGCAGTTTCGATGAACTGCTGAGGGCAAAAGCCTCATTGGAATGTATTTCAGAGGAATCGTAGCAGAGGAACTAGGAAAAGTGAGTACAGACAGAACTTTCAAGAAGTTTTGCTAAAAAGTGAAATATAGAAATTAGGTGGTAGAACAGAAAGTGAGAGAAAAAGAGAATTTTTTTAGACATTAGAAAAAAACAGCATGCTTGTATTTTTATAAGAAGAATTCAGTGGTTAGAGAAAAAAGTCAACAATTCAGGAGATAAGTGGGAGGTAGCTGAAGTGATATCCTTGGATAAGTAAGAAGGAATGAGATTGAGTGCATAAAGAATTTGTTATGAGCCTTGTCAGTTCATCTATCATGACAGGATCTATGAATATTGATTAGATGTGTAGCCGATACAGTACATATAGTAATATGTACATATAGTACCTACATCTAGTAATATAGTACATGTAGTAATATGTATACATGCATACCTACATATATGAGGAAGGAAGTATTTGAAGTTTGAAGAGAGAAGACCGTATAAAATAGTAGTCCAGGACTGTGGGAGAGCGAATAAACTAGGGAAATGTATTATTGACCAGTGGCACTGAAGGACTCACTTGAAACAAATGGCCATGAATGTAAAGTGAGATCATTCCACATGGTTGTTTATTTTTCTCCAGCTATGTCCAGTTGCATGGGGGCAGGTGGAAGTAAGCCCAGATTTTATCCTCACCAGCAGGCATGGGGTTTTGTAAAGTCAAGGCAGAAGAGCTCAAGGTGTATGCAAGAGAATTGTTTAAATGATTGGCCATTGCATTTAAGTGGGTTAAGAAATTCAGTGAAGACATGAAGGAGAGGGGGGACAATGAAAAGATATAGGACCAATGGATTGAAGATCTCTCTGGGGTTAAGGGTTTTTGGAATCTGGTACTGGAGGAAATGAGATGGAAATGTAGGAGAAGATAGTGGTGTTTGAAGTTGAGCTTATGAAGGGTCAGTGAATGAATAATGACACACTTCAGGGAATGGCCATAAAGGGGATGACTAAAGGAGGATGAGATTTTTGAATGTTAGGAGTTAGGAGTACTCAAAGATCACCTATGTGAGTATCGAAAGGGCCACAAATTATATTATTTCATCTTAATAATGACTCTTTTGTCCACATTTTAGAGAGAAAAGCTGAGGCTAAGAGTTGGGAAACAAGTCCAAGGTCCCCAAGCTAGGAGAGGGTAGACTGGGATTTGAATCTGGTTTGTAAGATTCATCATCTCTCTTACCCACTGTGCATAATGGCTCATGTATGGTATGTTCTGCTGCCTCTGTGCCATGGCCAATGAAAAGGAGTTGGGAGATTTTCAAATGTTTTGTGTCATTCGCTAACCAAATCTGTCATTCATCAACAAAGATTTATTAAGCACCTATTAAACAGGAGTGCAAGGCTGGGTGCAGTGGCTCACATCTGTAATCCCAGCACTTTGGGAGGCCGAGGCGGGCTAATCACTTGAGGCCAGGAGTTTGAAACCAGCATGGCCAACATGGTGAAACCATATCTCTACTAAAAATACAAAAATCAGCTGGACATGGTAGCTTGTGCCTGTGGTCCTAGCTACATGGGAGGCTGAGGGACAAGAATCATTTGAACCCTGGAGGTGGAGACTGCAGTGAGCCAAGATCACGCCACTGTACTTCAGCCTGGGTGACAGAGCAAGACTCTGCTTCAAAAAACAAAACAAAACAAAATCAGCAGTGCATTGCACTGTTTAATGTTCCAGGGCTACAAGGATGAAATGTATTGTATGGAATTGCAGTTGAGAATTCAATCTCAACTGCATTTTCGTCTTTGCCAGTATAAAAGTGTTTGAGTAATTATTTGAATGCTTTATTGTATCTTGCCCTTATTATCTTATAAAAATGGGTAGATAATAGAAAATGAAAGTGCTGATATTGGTGATAAGAACCATATATCTCATAAACTTAATGTAATTCAGACAAAGATGGAAATCTTTAGGCATGCTGAAAGGTGTGAATCCTCAGCCTTAAGTGGATATCATTGGATTTATGCCAGTTGAGTGAGTTTTCAATTAGGAAAGAACAAATGCATGGTTAAAAATGTATAAAATGTGGGAACTATATTTCAAAGATACTGTCTAAAAAGGCAGGTGTAAATAGGAAAAGTTTTTTTTTCTTTTCTTAATTGGGAATGCCAATTATATAAGGTGTAAATCTATGGTTTGCCTTATGCAGCAAGACCATATTTATACATGACTTCAGGGATGTATAATGTATGAATATATGGAACACTTTTATAATATAGAAGTGATACCAGTATTAGGAAAAAGTAGAAGAGAAAGTACTTAATTCTGAATGGAATGATCAGGGATATTGTCCCAGAGATGGCAATTCTTAAGTGATGTTGTATAGAATAAGAAGTTTGTCAGGCAGACAACATAAGGAACAGCATTCTAGGCAGCAGGATGAGCAGATGCTGAGGTGTGGAAGTCAGGCAGAGCATAGCCTGTTCTCTGAGCCTCATAGTGAGAGCACAAGGGCAGAGAGCAGACAATGACTTGGCATGGAGAGCTAAGCAGAGAGCAGATGGTGAAGGGCCTTATGTGACATGCTGAACTACTGGACTTTATTCTGGATGGTGGAGAGACTTGTAGACACCTAGTAACCACAGAACATTCTCCTTAGTTTCTTCCTTCTATTTTCATTGCTAATTCGATGTTAGTTAAATTCATGTCACTGTTGTTTGATGTTAAAATTTTGTGATATCTAATTGTAAGATTTGGGATATTCTTTTCTGGGCCCATTTTCATCAGTTTCTTCCTTTCAGCTATATGCCTTATGGAGTCTTTCTCTTCATCCATGTATTTGATTAAAAATATAGTGAGCACATACTCTCTATCAAGTATGCTCTAAGCACTTGGGATTCAGGGTGAAAAAAATTTATGTTCTCATGAAGCTCACATTCTAGTGGAGCATATAGATTGATAGGCACATTAATAGAAAAAATATTATGTTAAGTAGCTATTTTATAGTAATATTGTTATTCCCTGTCTATGTCTCAACTTTCCAACTAAGCTTTAATCTAGTGATAGTCTGTGATACTACATACCATATGTAGAATGTATCTGATATGGTTTGGCTGTGTTGGGCACTCAAACCTCACCTTGAATTGTAATAATCCCCATGTATCAGGGGCAGGACCAGGTGGAGATAATTGAATTATGGGGGTGGTTTCCCCCATACTGTTCTCATGGTAGTGAATTTTCACGAGATCTGATGGTTTTATAAGGGGCTTTTTCCCCTTTTGCTCGGCACTGCTCCTTGCTGCCACCATGTGAAGAAGGATGTGTTTGGTTTCCCCTTCCTCCATGATTGTAAGTTTTCTGAAGCCCCCAGCCATGCTGAACTATGAGTCAATTAAACCTTTTTCCTTCATAAATTACCCAGTCTCAGATATATCTTTATTAGCAGCGTGAGAACAGACTAATACAGTATCATATTTCATATATCTATACTGTGTCATGGGAAGAGCCAAATCAGTATTTATTTAAAGTAGTGTCCAGGATTACTGCCTATAAGATTTGTCTTAGGCTGAACTGTGAATCGATAAGGCCCCTTCCCATTCTATAATATACCTTTGCCCCATTTTGATGTTAAGAGTGTTCCAGAAATGGAAGCACTACACAACGAAAGGACAAGAGTTTCCAATCATACTATTAACCCTTCATTAAGAACAAAGAACTATTCTCAAGTTGTGAGTGTTCCTGCTACTTGACGGTTTGCCAAAGGATAGACTATTTTTCCCTTGTAAATCATAAATATGATCCATAAGATCACAATATTTTATTTGTTTTTGAAATTCCAGATATTCTTCTAATGATGCTCAAATAACAAAGCTGCTAATTACGACAACAGTAATAGTTAATATTTTTTGAGCACTTACTTGCTAAGTATATTAGACACATTATTTGAACGTGTGAAGAAATGGACTCAGAGTGGCTAAGCAACTCGCTCAAGGTCACACAGCTGGTGAAAAGCAGATCTTGGAATTTAAACCTGAGCTGTGTGTTTCCAGAGCCTTGGCTCTCAGCCTCTATGTGATACGTGACCATGCTGCCAGAAGGCCAAGCTATCAAATCGTCTTTTTCTTTCCGGCAAATAAACATCTTTCAATGAACTGTGAAGTCGATTACTTTCTAAGGTAGATTCTTTCCCTAAGGTAGATTCTGCAGTTTTTAGAGCAGTACTGTTCAATAGAAACATAAAATGAACCATGTATTTAATTTTGTTTTATAATAACCACATGAAAAAAGTAAAAGGAAACAGTAAAATTAACTTGAATAAAATATTTTAACCCACTGTATCAAAAATATTCAACTTGTTTCCAAATATTTTCATTGCTTCAATTTTTAAATTAAAGTCATTAAAACTAAATAAAATGAAAAAATGGAGTTCTTGAGTCACACCTACCATATTTCAAGTGCTCAACAGCACATGTGGCTAATGGCTACTACCCTGAAAACTGTGGTTTCCTAGGGTTGCATTTTAAGGAGTCTCATGCTGCTCATGGACATCCTCTATTGATTCATCAGTAGACTTGGGAATTGAGGTTATTCCTCAAAGCAATATTGGAAAACATGGAATTTTTTTTTCAGGCAGATCAGTTGTCCCTCAGTCATGGTAGAACTGTGTCTTTTAGATTCTGATAATTGCTTTACAGTTACCTGACATATTTTCAGCTTGAGTGGGCCTGCAAGCTCATAAAGAAAGCCACATCAACTGTTAAATAAAAAAAGGGTCTTCCATCATAAGTTAACTTTTTCTGGTTGTTGTTATGGTAGGCACCAGCTGAGATGAAGGCTGCGATCCTTGTCATTTCCTTTAATACCAGGAGAAATTCTGATGCTATCATTTTTAATTCATTGGCTTATTACTCTGAAATCTATACTGTGAGGGCTTGATACCATCAAGGTCAACTCTGTTTCCATCTGATTTTTGTAAACAGTAAGGAATCTTAACTGCCAGAGCTTTCTTCCTATGCCTGGAAAAAAGAAAAAGAGGAAAGAAATGTCTGAGAGTTGCATGACAGCCCTTCTCACAGTTCTTTTATTCCCCCCACATCCAAACCCTTTTTGCTTGTATTTTCTCATAAAAGGCAAAGAGTTTAGTGATAATGACTTTAAGTTCTGTCCATCATAGCCCTGTCCCCAAAAGACTGTGCTATTACATTATTTGCACTTTAAATGGAATCCATTGTTAGAGTTTGGTTTTTCTTGTTTTACACCCTTTAGATCTTCCGTAAACAGGACAGATATTGAATATAAAAGAATGCAGCTTACCTAGCAAGATAAGGCAGAGTTGCCCAGGTGTTTGAATTGTGCCAACTGGTTTTATCTGGTTGCAATAAATCCGCTTCTGCCCTGGCAGTCAATCCTAAGGAAGGAGAGGGAGAAGAGGGAGGGATCAGAAAATACTAATTAGTACTGGGCTATTTAATTTCTGCAGTGTCTGCTTTGCACCTAGGAAACCATACTATTTACTAGACAAAAGTCTCCAAGGATTAACACACAATTGTAATATTTTCTGCTTAGAAAAAAGAATGAACCGCAGGAGGAGATGATCCATTGTGAAGAATATAATCTTCAATTACTGTACTTTGGTTTTGTACTGAAGCGTTTGCATTCCTAATCATCTGATGTCAAACAGGTGCTGTATTAGCAGCCAAGTTTTAGTAACGGGGAGGAAATGAGTTATTTTTGTTTTTGATGTTGCCTTTGGATGTTCCAAATTCAAAAGTCAAGACAAATTGTTCAAACCTCCCTATTTGGAAGAGACACAGGCCATCTCTCTCTAAACGTGGTGCTCCCCAGCCTCACTTCATAAGAGAAAGTTCAGATTTTAATGTTCTTGTAAGAACTGAAATATATAATAGCTTCACACATTTTAAAAAATTCATTATGGCTTGGTCAAATCACATCATGTCTGTCACCTATACCCTTCCTATTCCAGGGATTACAAGTTATTTAGGTGATATCAGAGGTGTTGAATCAGTAAAGTAATTTGTAAGCAAGTTTACTCAAATGCTGAACAAGTGAACACAGTGGCTGTTTGGTGACAAGCCCTGGAATTGAAATTTGAAGGCTTGAGTTTCATACCCCAGTTTTGCTACTTGTCAGCTTTATGAGGCCGGATAAATCACGGGACAAACTGAGTCTCAGATTTTCTTGCAAAAAATGGGAATAAATTTTCCCACCCCATCTGGTGGTTGTAAGCCTTAAATAAAATGGTGTCTATGGGAAAACACTTGGTAAACTATAAAGCATTGTATGAAAGAGTTGTATATATTATGTGTACATGTATTATGTTATAGGTTATACATATATATGCATATATGTATATATGTGTGTGTGTATCACAGTCCCGCCCCCTTCCACAGACAAAAGTTACTGTGATCAAAAATGAGTTGCTGAGATGGGCCAAAAACCAATCTCTCCCTAAAGAGATCTCAGCCTTTCCCACAATCTCTTGATGAAAACAGAAATGCATCATTAACTCTGTCTCTTCTAGATGAAAGCTAAAAGCCATCCAATAAGCAATAAATAAATAATTTCCCAGGAAATACACACACTAGCTTCACTAAGCTGAGCTCAGTTTCTACCCAATGAAAATACACAAGCACACGCAGTTGATGGAATAAAATGTTCTCAGCTTATGCTTTTAGGGAGAATCATTTTGCATGGGTGATAATCTTGTTTTTATGCACAAAGTGTGGTGTAGTGGTGTACTGATTCAGTGATTTCAGCCTTTAACAATCCAATCCTTTAGAGATTGATACTCATTAAAATCTAATGCCTTTCCTTTTCATGGAGGTTCTATGTGCCTCTCCCAAGGGTGTGGCTTCCTTATCCATAGCTAAGAGAGGCAAAAGCACTCTATCTCCTGCTTAACCAGGGAGTTTGAATGAGTTTGCTGAGCTCTTGTCTCCATGGTTTGCATTTACTCAGATCAGGGGCTGGAGTCAGTTTGACTGAGTTCAAATCCTCATTCTACCATGCATTTCTTGCTTGACCTTGTGCACACAAGTTACTTAAACTCTTGGTGCCTGTTTCCTTATCTACAAAATCAGGATTTGACAGCAGCTACCTTATGGAGTTGCTGAGAAGGTTAAATGAAATAATGAATGTGAAGTGCTCAGCAAAGTTCCTGGCTCATAGTAAGCCCTCAGTAAATATTACCTTTTATTATTATTACTAGTATAGAAATGAGAGACGAGAGACTTGAAAAAGCTTTTTAGATAGAAAATTATATTATAATGTTCTCTATATCTTATCAAACTTCAGACACTATTGAAAATTCATGCCCATGGAAATAAGGCTTATGCCCTTTGAAAGCATTTTAATAACTGATTCTTACTTTAAAGGGCACAAAACCCACCAAAATAATTTACACAACTTGAGAATATGAATATTCTCATTTCTTCTCTGTTCTCTCAAATCTTATCCCACTGCATGCTTTAAGGGTATTGGTCCAATACCTACTGACTATGATAGTGTTTATATGTAAGGGTCATTGTCAGTGTATGAAGTCTAGAACTAGAGAAATGACATAGATCTTGGCAATGATTCTTTTATAGCATTGACATCATTAGACAACAAAGCATCTACCAAGGCTTTCCTGCATGCTAGGAACTGTTAGATGCGGAAGATAGATAAAAAAATTGTCTCTGTTCATGAGGTGGTGATGGTCTAGTGGAGACAAAAACATATACAAGTAATGATCAGATAATAAGTGCTATATTTGAGAGCAAAATTAAAATGCAGAGGGAGAAATAAATTCTAACTACTGGATAACGTTAGGAAAAGCTCTGAAGAAGAAGCAACATTTGAGCTGGGCCTTTAAGGATGAGCAGCAGTTGGCCTGATAAGTTGGGGTCTGGAACAAAGGGAGGGCTGCCCAGGCAGAAGGAACAGCATATGCAGGGGCATGGAACATTGAAGGGATGATTCCATAGAAATTTATGGAACTGGTGGGTAATCTGTTATGTCTAGAACAAAGTTTAGTAGGGACTCTGTTATTAATTATACCTACTAAAAAATATGGTTATAGCTCTCTTATAGTAATATGGAGATAATATAAGATATACACAACTCATATTTTGTGACACAGACTAAAGATTATGAAAGGTGCCATCTTAGATAAACTTGCTGTTAGGATAGTAAGGTAGGCAGGGTAATTTAGGAAAGGCATCAGAATGAGTGGCTTGAACAGCACATGACCTTATTTGGCAAGGAAAGGAAGATCTATGCAAATGCATTTAGCCCTGGAGCTCTGGGGAGGTATCATGGGATAAACATTGGTCTGAGAGAAAGGAGATTTTTCTGTTACTCACTGGATGGTGGTTTGGGAAACTTAACCTTGTGGGCCTTAGTTTCGTTATTTGTAAAGTGAGGGCTTTGGGCTGGGTGATCTTGAGTATCAGAATTTAAGGATTTATCATATTGGCAATGGCTATCTTAGCACTGGACTATATTTGAATGGCCTGCCTGCTTCCCAATTGAAAAATGCCCCATGACTAATGTACACTGGTAGGTCAAGTGGTTGGACAGGTACCAGTGATTAGTTCTAGATGGTTGGAAATACTACAGTATCTCTGCTTTGATTCTCTACCTCCATTGTTCTTCTTGTAAGTTCTAGGTTCTTGGGCATTCTGGGTCCCTACCCAGAATGTTTCTCCTACTCTGAAATTCTGGTTGCTTGTGTTTGCCAATTACATGCCTCTATTTGCTCTTAACCTATGGTGAATATGAAGCACTAAAATAATTTCCAACTAAGTTGGTTTGGCTCTAGTTTCTCATCCCATTAAAGAACAGTCACTATTTAGATCATGAGCCATGAGGCTGCTGTCCTTGCTATCATAATTATAATTTGGCATATTGGTACATATTAAAGTTGAGCAGATGGTGCCAGGATTTAAACCTATGTGTATCAGATGCAGATGACCCAAACAGTGGCTTATCTGTTGGTAATTTTTATTTAGATCAGGTTAAACATAAATGACTTTGCATTACTCTTTGGTCACTTTTTCCTAGTCATTTCAAATAGTTTGTCTTATTTCTCATGGTTTTTTGGACAAAATTTTGTATTTTAATTAGTACAGCATTTCCTTCTTTATTGACACAGATTATTTTCCCTAAATCTATTACATTTGCTTTCCAGTTTTTCTGGAACAGGGAAAAACAAAAAACAAAAACACCAACCACCACCAACAGTCCACGTCGTTGATTAGTCTTGAAGAAAATGGCTTCCTGATCATGTTCTGATCAGGAACATGATCATGTTCTCCTCCTACCCTCCACCTCCATGTAAGTTGTAAGTCTCACAGCAGAACTTAGCACAAGGGATCTGTAAGACCCACACTAAGTTCAGAGATGAGAAAACAAAACAGAGTACCAGAGAAGCTGAGTGATTTATCTGAGGTCATATTGAAGTGTGTGGAAGAGTCAAAGCCAGAACTGCATCTTCGAATTGCAGTTTGGTCCTCTTCTCAGACACTGCACAACCTCCTGGAACCACTCTGGTTGCTTAGCATCAGACACTATTACTAGTGACTGGCATTTTTCCCACATGGGGAAATTGATGCCATCACTGTGGAGAACAAACCCTCTGCCAACTTTATGAAAAACCACAAGTTCTGCAAATGTTTCTCATTCTGATTCTGAAGGTGGGGCTTGTGCAGCCAGATGGCTATGGCTCGAGAGAAGGAGATATTGTTGCAGTGAAGGAGGTAAGAGCAAATATCAACATGTTGACTTTGGGTGTAGGAGAACAGGAGAAATAGGTCATAGAATCTTATAGCTAAAAAAGATTCAAGAAAGAAAATATTTCAGATAGGTTTCTGTTGTCCTCTTGAAGATTTCAGGGACTTCTTTCTCAATGTCCCTTAAAATTCTAGTCTGTGTTTTATTACCTGGAAACCTGGAGAATCGATGAGCTCATTTGCCTTTCATTTAGGAGTATTAGATCCCTTTAGTTTGGTAACTTTATGTCAAAGCCTGTCACTTTTATACTTTTCCTTGGTGGAAGTGAGAGTTGCCTAGGAAGTGTAGCAGAGTCAGGATTGAAACTTCTACAGATAAACTGCCTTCTCTGGAGACTGTGATGGTAACCGGGCTTTATCTTATCATATGCCTCCATGATCACCTGGTCTTGACTCATTTCAGTGTAGGCTTTGCTCCTTAAGAGTGCAGTGTGTATTAATCTCTTTCACAGCTGTGTTCTCTATTGGGATCTGGGTTATAAAATGCTAAGATATGGAAAAGGGATGCTGTAATTTGCATTTATCCAAAACAACTCATTTGAGCTTTTTTGGCACATCCTTCAGCATCATTTTTTGAGCTATGCCCATTCATCTATTCACAAATGCTTATTGAGTGCATCCTTATTGCTAGGCACTAGGGATACAACTAGGAAAAGACAGATGCATGCCTGCAAGGAGCTTAAAGTTCAGAGGAGAAGACAAACAAGTTGGTGGATGATTATAATCCTTTGTGATAAGCACAGTGCTTTGATAGGAGCCAGCATGTGGGCTTGAGAGCACACAGGGGAAGCCCACGAGAAAACTCAATAAATGGTTGTTGAATGAGAGAAGAGTCCTCAATTGCCACTTACTTGTTGTGTGATTTTTAGCAAGTCTGGACCTCAGTTGTCTTATCTGCATACTGGGGATAATAATACTTTCCAGATAGCATCTCAGAGATTTTATGAGAATCAATTGAAGCAATACACTTAAAAGCCCTTAGGAAGCCATGATGCTATGCAAGGGAATTGTGAAGAGAAATAATGTGCTCTTCCTGGTGCTGTGTAGCCATGATATCTTTCTTAGAATTTGAACATTATTAAGAAGTTTGGGTAAGTTTCTGAGAGAATAGATTTCAGCTAAAGAAATGTGTCTATTGAAATCCCCGAAAGGCTTTATTTTAAATTGTCTTCTTTACAAGACAAAAACCACATTACATAGGCCCCAGAGACAGTTGCAAAGAATCTAATTTAGTTTGCATTTGGAGTGAAGAAGATTCTGAGACTTTTATTTCTTCTTCAAAGGGCTTTTAATTATGTTTACCTCTTTAAAACCTGTTTTGACAGGCCTCTAAATTCCTAATGACTACATCCGTGGTGTCACCAGATTCTCCTAGAAACACATAAAATATCATAGTTATAAACTATCGTGACTTTTCAAATGCCTACTTTGTGCTCAGCATTAAGGAAAATATAAAAAGAAACAAGGTTATCCCTATCATCAAGTATCTTATAGTCTGATGAAAAAACAATTACTACACATAAAATAATAGTGAATGATAACTATACAACACATAAACTATATGCAGAATTTAAGGCTGGAAAATCTATTTGGGTTTATGGAGGCAGTGAGATTCCACTGGTACTTGAAGGATAAATAAGATTTGGAAAATTATTAATCTCTACAAGTGAGAGGAAATGAATGAATTTTGGAAATGTAAAATGCATAGTGTCAGCTTCTGAGATAATAGTAATTGCTTCCATTTTTTTAAGTGCTTTGTATATGCCAGACATAGGCTAAGATCTTTACCTGGATTACCCCCTTTAGTCCTCATAGCAGCCCTATGGAGTGGGTACTATTAACACCTCTATCTACATGTAAGAAAATTGAACTTCAGAAAATTAAGTAATGTAACATCAGACATGTAGCTAATAAGTGGTAAAATCAGATTTCAAACCCAGATATGTCTGTGTCTAAAGTCCATGGCATTTGCCACCATATTATGTCACTTTCTGACTGCATCAGAATGCTTTCAAATGAGTATCTGGAATCTCCTGAGGAATCAGTCAGCAATTATGAAACCTCCCAATATCCTTTAAATTCGAATTGTGCTTCCTTCTTTCATTCCTTCTTCTTTCTCTTCTTCATTCTTTCTTCATTTCAATGTGTATTTTTTCTTTGTTTTTTTAGTTTTTAAAATTTTGAGATAATGTAAGTCTAACAGAAGAGTTGAAAAAATAGTACAGAGTCCCTGTATTACCCTTCATCCAGCCTCTTCTTTTGTTAATATTTTGTACAACCAGAGGACTTAGTAAAACTGAGAAGTTAAATCTCAGTATAATACATTAGCTAAAGTATACAACTTAACTTGATTTTCACAAATGTTTCCGCTAATATTCTCTTTCTGCTAGAAAGTCCTGTCAATTTTTCCCGCATTGCATTTAATCCTCACGTCTCCTTAGTCTCTCCTCCCATCTGTGAAAGTCCCCCAGTATTTTCTTATCTCTCAGGACCTTGACACTTCTGAAGACTATTGGTCAGTTATTTTTTCCAATGTCTTCCAATCTGGGTTTTTCTGATGTCTTCTTAAGATTATATTGAGATTATGAATTATTGAACAAGATACCAGGGAGGCGGTTTGCTCTTCTCAGTGCTTCATACCAGGGGTACTTGATGACAATGTATGGTTTTGAAACATCCTTCAATGCTCTTAGATTGTTTAGGCTGGTGAGGAGATACAAGAAGAAGTATATCTCTGAAGTGACAAGGATGGGATCGAGACACCAGGACTGAAGAGGGAGGTGGCAAGCTCTCCTCCCTGTATTTTATCTTTCATGCTTGGAAGCTACTACAATGTAGAACAGGGCAGAATTCTTCTATGAAATCATGCATGGTGCTTGAGGTCCTCCTCTTAACTCTTAAACTCACTCGAAGTGTCTTGAGCTTTAGTCTGAATCTGATTTTCTGCTTCTATACCCTGGGAATAATGACACTGGAAAGAAGGGCACTACGTGAGTAAAAAACACTCCAAGTAATGCAATTCCTGACTTTACTCATGTTCTCAAAACATTTTTCAGAAGCATTGAAAAATAATGTTGAAAACACAGCTTTCATGATGGGTGAGGTTGAAAGTTTACATTGAAAGCGCTCATCATGTTTGGGAATAATAAAACATTGTAGTAGAGTCACTCTTCTTCTCACAAGACCCTTTGGATTTTACATAGAATGTAGACTGGAAATTGCAATCAGATCAATTAAAGGCACAATATTTTATATTATTGCCTTAGTCACTGACTTCGATGGATATTTTAATTGTATTCAAGGAGGCAAACAAGTCTTGCATGTGAATAAATATGAAAGGATTGTAAGTATAAAGACTTTATTGCTATCACTCCCCTGTTGAATACAGTGATTTTCTGGTTACCTGATCTGAAATGAATTGTAAGTAAGCATTAGGAGAGAGCACAATGCAATAATTCAGGGCACCATATTTTGCCTATGAAGCATAAATATTTGAACATTTGCATTATCATTTCTGAATGAGTGGATTAGTAGCTATGAAAAATTAACTCATGTTCTTTCAAGTATGATTGAAATATTACATTCAACCTTAACCCCCTGGGAAAAAACAACACAAATCCCTGTGTTTCATGAAACGTGAAAAGAATCTCATTTCAATATCTTGCTTCATTTAACTGGTGCCACATCTATGATACAAAATGGCAACCATGGTGTAGCTAAGAATTGAAGACTCCCATTCTGTTCTTGAAAGGAATAGTGCACAAGTGTACCCTACTTTACTCACTTTCTCTGAAAGTTGTTTGTAAGTTGAAATTTATAAATTCAGAAGCAAAGCTGACAACTGAAAGAGGTTTTATTTTATTTTTTTGAAGGGGAAGCTCTTTTTGCAATGTTTTGTTTTTAAGCTTATTATTTTTAAGTATGAAAAGATGTTAAAGCAAGACACATTGTTTGGATTTTTAAGTCCAAGAACTCCTTAATTATCTAGGGGCCATGTACTGACATTCTAGTGTACAGAGGTCATGTTAGTCTTGTCCATAAAAAGATGTACTTCTTAGCAGGTGTCTTTTTGTAGAAAATGATAAGCATTTCACCACATGGTAATAAAATATTATTATTACTATTATTGGATAAATAACACAAACCATAGAAAATTATATACTTTTTCCCTGTGTATAACACCTTTACCAAGTTCCCAACTAATATGTTATTGTTGTCACATATTTTATTCTATGTGCATTTTATATCTCACCAGACAATATAATTCATACAGTCAATACTAATTAATGTATTAATATTGGTATGTTATTGTCTTGGTCCATTTTGTGTTGCTATAAATAAATACTTAAGCCTGGGTAATTTATACAGACAAAAAGGTGTATTTTGCTCATGATTTGGCTGGTTGGAAAGTTTATGATTGGGTATATGCATTGGATGAGGGCTTCAGGCTGCCTCTACTCATGGCTGAAGGTAAAGGAGAGCTGATGTGTGTAGAGATTGCATGGTCATAGAGGAAGCAAGGGGAGGAGGAGGCTCCAGGCTCTTTTTACAACTAGGAACAAATAGAGCCAGAACTCACTTAAGCCCAAGGGGAGGCATTAATCTATTCATGAGGGATCTAACCCCATGACCTAAGACCTCCCATTAGGCCCATCTCTAATATTGGGGATCAAACATGAGGTTTGGAAGGGATAAATATCTAAATCATAGCAATTATTATTAACTGAAGTCTATAATGTATTCAGGTTTAGTTTTTACCTACTGACCTTTTCCTGTTTCAAGATTCCATCTGGGATAACATATTACATTTAATATTTTATTTCCTTAGGCTCCTTTGGCTGATGTTTTCTCATAATTAGACTAGGGTTATGGGTATTTGGGAGGAAGACCATAGATGTAAAGTGTCATTTTCGTCACATCATATCAAGGGTACACATTATTAATGTGACGTATTACTTTTGATGTGGATCTTGATTATTTGATTGAGATAGTGGCTGTCACGTTTCTCCAGTATAAAGTTACTCTTTCTTTCTCTTTTTCATACTGTACTCTTTCAGAAGAAGTCACTATGCATAGTCCACACCTAAGGAGAGGGAAGTTGTGCTCCTCCTCAAGGGGAGAATATCAGCATAAATTATTTGGAATTCTATTATCTCTTTGTATGTGGTAAAATACTCTATGCCTGATGACCTTATTATTTGGATCCCATGTGTATTTGTTTATGTTGTATATCTGTTCTATCTTTTTGTTACCTTTTTTTCTTTTCTCTACTTCTGTGTAGCTTATTTCTACTAAATCCCAGACATTTATTTGAAAAAACTTCAGAGTAAAGTGAAGTCTAAGATGATTTTCCTCCACAGAGGATTTATTTTTACTTAAAGCAGAAGACTACGGTACTAGCTATCCTGGGTTACCTTAACCCAAATTCAAAGGTCCAGATGACTTGAAGAACTTCCGTCCCCATGAATACTCTTTTTTTTTTTTTTTTTTTTTTTTTTTTTTTTTTTTTTTTTTTTTTTTAGAGAGAGAGAGAGTCTCGTTCTGTCACCAGGATGGAGTGCAGTGGCACGATGTTGGCTCACTGCAACCTCCGCCTCCTGGGTTCAAGTGATTCTCCTGCCTCAGCCTCCTGAGTAGCTGGGACTACAGGTGCACGCCATCACGCCCAGCTAATTTTTTTGTATTTTAGTAGAGACGGGGTTTCACCATGTTGGCCAGGAGGGTCTCGATCTCCTGACTTCATGATCTACCTGCCTCGGCCTCCCAAAGTGCTAGGATTACAGGCATGAGCCACTGCGTCCAGCCCCCCATGAATACTTTTCTATTTATGGCATATAACTCTTTGGGAGTATTCTAACCAAAGCATGGAGAGTTTCTAAGACTCCCCACTCTTTGGGGGATTCAGGACTGTAATTTATGTCTTTGTGTAGCTCAAGACCCTCAAAATCTCTTCTCAACATCTTGTCAATTTATTTTGGGATTGTCATGCTTCTATAAAAAGAGATGGTTTGGTCAAATGATCTATAAGATGCTTGATTATGACATACTGAGTTATGCTAAGACATGGTTCCTGCCTACTTCTATTTTAGTTGTGATTCTAAAGGTATACACAGGAAGCATTAAGAGCAAATTTGATAACAAAGTGCTAAATTGCATTGTATAGATAAATAGAGATAGGAAAGTCTATTTGCAGTTGGCTGTCATGCAGTAGAAAGAATAATCACAAAACAGATATATATAAAGGACAAATTGGTGAGGGTTGCTAAGTCAGTTCCACAGAATTGGACTAACTGTTTTTCTTTTCATTTTTGCACTTCCATATCAGATATACTTTATGGTCAGGTCAATGTGTGATCCATTATATCTCCATATTAACAAAATAACCTCTTTAACACATTAAACCTGTGTTTTTGCTTGGGATTGGACAGATCTCTATTTTTAGATATCTTTCCCAATGTACCTTCAAAGTAGACCCAATTCCTAGTTTCTCACTTTCCCTAGACTGATCTGCCAGGAGCCTTTTGTGGTCAGAATTCTAACCTTAACTTTGTATCATTTTGAGCTTCAGATTCTTAATTGGTAAAAATGAAGCCAGTAACAAATCCCCTCCTAGGATGGTTTTGAGAATCAAATGAAATGTAGTAGTGACTATGAAAGCTCCTTGAAAGCTGAAAATCATGGGTGAACTGTAACATCATTAGGCATTATTTTGGCTTGTCATCAGATGTGAACCTTGGAGATTATTATAAGATTAGAAAGCTCCAGATATGAGAAGACAATGATCAATATTCTATTACAAGCTGATCATGACCCTCAGAAATTTAAACTGTATGTTTTGTTTATTCCATTGTACATTTATTTATTTATTTAACAAATAATTACTAAATATCTTCAATGGACCTGCTATTGTGCTGGGTGATGAGGATTAGGGAGAAAATACACACACAATCTTTGTCTTAAAGAAGCATACAGTCTAGAAGGGAGATAAAGATTAATCAAAGAATCAAACTAATAAATGGAAAGATACAACTGTGGTAGATACTTTGAAAGAGAAGACTATTTTAATATAAGAGTGTATAATGAGGGAATAGAGGGTTTGACCTCATCAGAGAAGTCAAGGAAAATATCCGCAAGGAAGTTATGGTTGCGGTGCGACTTTAAGTATAGGAGTTAACAAGACACATAGAGGAAATAAGAGTATTCCAGGCAAAAAGACTAAAATCTGCAAAAGTCTTGAGGTAGGAAGAAGAATGACATGTCTGAAGAACTCAAAAGGGTCCAGAATGGGAGGAAAGCAGAGGACAAAGAGGAAGTGGGGCTGATGTGGTTTGAATCTGTGTCCCCATCCAAATCTCATGTTCAACTGTAATCCCCAATCTTGGAGGTCAGGTCTGGTGGGAGGTGATTGGATCATGGAGGCTGTTTCTCATGGTTTAACATCATCCCCCTTGGAGCTGTTGTTGCAATAGTGAGTTCTCATGACATCTGGTTGTTTAAAAGTGTGTGGTACTTCCCCCTCCTCTCTCTTCATCCTGCTTTGGCCACGTGAAGTGCTGGCTCTCCCTTCACCTTCTGCCATGACTGTAAATTCCCTGAGGCCTCCCCAGAAGCAAATGCTGCCATGCTTCATATGAAGCCTGCAGAAGCATGGGCCAATTAAACCTTTTTTCTTTATAAATTACCCAGTCTCAGCTATCTCTTTATAGCAATGTAAGAATGGACTAACATGGGGACACAAGATGGCATTGAGATTCAGACACTACAGGGCTTTTTGGGCTATGGTAAGAATTCTGGTCTTTATCCTAAGGACAGTCAGTGAGCACTCTTGAGGTGTACAGGGCAATGATGTTATGAGTAAGGATGCTACATCACAGAGATCAGCTGATGTTTGGGCAGAGAGTTGGTCTTCAACAAGCTTCATATTAGTCAGCTGAGTCTCCACTTTTCTATCATTATGTTTATAGGGAAGAGTAATTTAATGTGAACTCTTCAATCCAGAGTGGGGCTTGTAAGTTTTTGTTTGGGAGTGCGTTATCAAAAAAGCACTGAATATAATTCCAGGTAACATTAAAAAATTATCAGGCTACGTCCATTTGCTCAATAAATGGTGGCTATTTTGCAGAAGCCATTAGGATACAAATAAGGGAAATCTGGCTTTGAGTTACATCTGATAAACATTTATTCAGGGGACAAAATATTGGGAATATCCAAACAATAGAATATCTTGTTTCATTCTGTTTAAAATCTAATAGAATAAAATAATTAATATAGAACTTTTATGGCACGTAATTTTTAAATTAAAGTTTTAAATACTTGTTGTGTATTAACTTAGGAGAAACTGGATATAGGGTATTGTGTACCCTATCTCCATATCACCTCAAGTAAAACACAACAAATCACCAAATTATAATTTAACATTGACAAGGTACCATCATTGACAAGGTACCAACATTGACAAGGTACCATAATCATTAAAATCAAGCCTTTATTGATCTCCTTCTCCTCCTCCTCCTTCTTCTTCATCATTGTCATCGTCCTTGTCATCATCGTCTCCCCTTTTCAGGCCCTCTGATTTTTGTGTCATTCCTCCACCTCCCACATCATGTTCTTTCTTGCCTCCTCTAGCCATGGAGAAGATGTATCAGGGAGAACATGAACTTTGGAGTTAGTTATACATTGGTTTGGCTCTCAGCAACACCTGTCAACAGTGTGATCTTGAGCAAATCATTTAGCCTTTTGCAGTTCATTTTCCTTTTACTGTAAATTCAAGATAATGGCATTTCTCAGGGGTATTGTGAGAATTAACTTAGTTTATTAGGTAAAGCACTTATTCTAGTTTCTGTGGGATTATGTTTTTCAATGATGGTGGTTGCAGTACCTCCCATCCCATACACTCTTGTACAACATGACCAGCTACCCTAATATTCAAAGATAGGGATTATTTCTTCTCTGTGACTTGTGACTGCTTTGACCACAGAGTATGATGGAAATGATGACTATGACTTCCAAGACTGGGTAATGAAAGACATTGAAGCTTCTGCTTTGTTTACTGAAACACTTCCTCTGGGGGCCCTGAGCTGTCATGTAAGAAGTCTGATCACCCTGAGGCAACTCAGGCACACAGAGAGGCTACTGGGAGGCTCTGTCAACAGCTTCTGTTGAGATCCCAGCCACCAGCCTGCATTAGCTGCCAGTTGTGTGAGGGGAGAGACCTATAGATGATTTTAGTTCCCAGCAATCAAGTCTTTCCAGCTGTGGCTCCAAACATGGGAGCACAGATAAACTATTCCCACTGTGCTGTCTGAATTTCTGGCCCATAAAATCTGTGAATATGATTAAATAGTTGTTTGAAGCTGGTTGTGGGGTAGGTAAGTGTTGGTAGCAACTGGAACAGTTTTCAATAAATTATAGTAATTAATACCATGATCATGATTATTGTTATTACCTACTTTACAGGGTAATTTTTATGTAATACATTACCAGAAAAGTAAACCAACCAATACTGCTGATTATGAACACACATAAAGCCTAGAAGATGTTGTAGACTATTTCTTAATTTTCCGTCTAAGTCATTGTTTTCAATGGGTATCCAAGGGTGTCTTCTCTCTCAGGACTTCCTCCTATTTCTCTAATTTTCCCACCATCTTGTCTGTCCACTGTTCTTCCCTGCAAGCAACACCTGGTGAGCAGGTCCTGGGCTATTTTCCATGCTCAGTGACTCTGACGTTAGGAGGAGGCATGTGATTTCAGATTCTTCATTTAGGTCATAAATATTTATTGAGCTTCTTTTATGTAGCACTGGGAATGTGGCAATGACTGAGACAGATAACCTTGCCCTTATGGAGCTTTCTTTCCATTTTGGGGAATTAAACAATGTGTCAGATAAATAATCAAAATATACAGTACAGGAGAAGGAAGTAAAGCCCTTGGAGGCAGAGACTTGAGAAAGGGAGAGTAGGGGGCAGTAGTGCCATTTAAGAGAGAGTTACAAGGATGATGTCATTGAGAAGAGGCAATTTCAGTAAAATCTTGAAAGAGGCAAAGAAAGAAAGCTTTGTGGATATCTGGAGATTGTGTTTAGTGCAGAAGAACCAGGAAAATCAAAGATCTGAGCTGGCTCATGGGCATGAGTGTTCAAGGAACACCAAGAAGGCCGGTGTGGATGAAACAAACTGGCAGGAACTGTGGGCAGTGAAGCAAGTGAACTAAATACTGTCCAGTCTCATAGGACATTGTGAGGAATTTGATTTTGTCTCTAAGATGGGAGAACAATAGAAGATTTGGGCAAGAAAGAATATTATCTGACTTTCATTTTAACAGGCTCCCTCTGGCTGCTCTGTTGAAAATAGACTTTAGAGAGATGTGGTTGGGAACAGGGAGACCCATTAGGAGGCCATTCCAACCATTCAGGCAGGGAATGAGTACTACTTGAAGCCATGATAATAGGAATGAAGAAGGTGAGAAACAGCCTCTGGCTTTGCTGATGAATTGGATGTGTCATGGATGACATTGTGGTTTTTGTTCTGAAAACTAGAAGCCTATAATGACTATTTCTGAAAGAGGGAAGGCTGTGGGGGCAGTAGGGTTGGAGAGAAATCTTAGTTTGGGACATGTTGAGTTTGACATGCCTGTTCGTTTCCACCATGGAAGAATCTTTCAAAGGTAAATATTTCCTGCTTCTCTTAAAATAAAAACTCAAGGTGCTAATATAACAAAGACTCTGCCTCTTTACTTGGTCTCAGCAAAGATCCTGATCTTGCAAATCAGATTAAGTCACTCTCTCCTTAAAGCTATCCAATGGCTTCCCTCTTCATTTAGAATAAAATACAAATTCTTTACTACATATCCCAGGACCCTTCCTATATGTATTACTTGTCCAGCCTACCTTGCAACACCCTCATCTTCATTTCTCATGCTACTTCTATAAGGACCTTATTTCTGTTTCTTGAACATGCTAAGATCATTTGGTCTTAGGGACTTGCAGTTCCTTTTCTCTGTTTCTGTAATATTCTTATACTCTTCCCATTTTTTTTCTGCATCAGAGGCTCCTTGTGATTATTCAGATTGCAGCTCATGCGTTCACTCCTTAGAATGCTCTTTTGTAATCATTATAGTTATCTCCATATTACTTCTCATCCTCTGAAATGATTCATTTATTTATTTATACATTCATTGATTGTTTCCTTCCCCTCCCCTCTCCCACAAAGTATCTTATCTGACTTGTTTGCCACTGTTTACCTAATACAGTGTCTGACACATCTTAAGCATTCAGTAAATATTTATTTAATAAGTTAACGGGGGTAGGAAGGAAAGGAGTTGGTGGAGAGAAAGCCTATTCTCTGTTATAATAAAATCTTTAAAAATTTAATATTATCTTTATGTTGGCTACAATTTTGCCTCTGTTGCTTAATTAATGCATTTTATGTTGTAGAACTTACAAATTGCAAAGTATTTCATGTGGGTTTTTGTATTAACAATACAAGATCAATAGGTCAGGCTATCCATATTTTATATATGAAAATAAGGCTTACTAGAACCAGATAACTTTCTCAAGGTTACTCTGCTTTTAAATGACAGAGCCTGACTTTGAACCTATGTCTCATGACTTTGAGTCTGATGTTCTTTCCAAATAACATGCTAGGTCTCTATGATATCACAGGCACTGATACTGTCAGAAGGAGCAGCATTTAACTAAATGGGTCAGATAAAATTAGAAATGGTCTCAAATTTTGCTGACTCAAGTCTTTGCCCACTTTTAGAGCCAAATCAGATTTATTAATATCTTCTGACTGGTATATTTAAATAACTTTCTTTAATTTACATACATATTTCTCAGACTCCGGCTGCTGGCAGTGTAACAGGAAACATGCTTCTTTTTACATTTTTACCAAATTTTAGAAACTCTGGGGGCTTTATCGTATCTGAAAAGCCTGAACTAATGGTTGGTTCTAATATGTTCCACAAACCACAGCACTTTCTACATTACTTATTGCAAGGTGAGGAATTGTGAGCCATTTGGGTTATTTCCAACAGAGCTGCACAGAAGGGGACCCACCACACTCTAGCTCTTTCTGCAATCATCTGCTGCTGTGTTAACCTAACCATGGTCCAAAATAATGCACACTTTAAGAGAAGTGGTGCTTGGAGGTGAGTATGGGGAGGGAAGTGGGGTCATCCCAGAGTATCTGTAGCCCAGAAGTCACAAAATTGACATTTTACATTGGAATTCTTTGTTTTACTTGCTACACTTCCAGAAACGTTTTTCTCAGAACTGTGGGGGATACAGAAATGCAGAATCTAGCCTTTGTTCCAAGAAGTATACAGTTTAGTAGGCAATTTACATTTGCTCTCAAATAACTGTAGTGCAAATTAGGATTTAGAATAGATGCAGCCTAGAGTGTATGGTTAAAGGCTTACTTTTTAGAGTCAGACATACTTGAGTCCAAATTGTGACTCTACCACTTATTAGTCAGAGTTTTTTGGATAAGATATTTAACCTTGCTAAGACTTTGTTTCATTTCATAACATGGGGCTAACAATATCTGTATGTCATCTATACGTGTCATTTCATAACATGGGGCTAACAATATCTCTATGTATTATTATGCATAATTGCATTCATGATATATTTATGTAAGTGGATTAACACAGTTTTTAGCATATGGTAATTGAAAAATAAATGCCAACTTTTACAATTATTATATATATGCATATATGTTTTAAAATGGTATCGTTATCTAGTCTCCTGCTCTCGATAAGTAGCTACATTTTTACTTTGAGGAAATATTATTGGTAAAATTTCAAAAGAGAGAAAGTTCAGGATGTATGGGGAAGTGACCAGTCTCAGTTTGGCCAGAGTTTGGGATCTGTGTAGAGAAGTCCTGAAATATAAGAGATAAACCTGGTAGGGTCAATTAAGGCGAAGCTTGAAGAATTAAACTTTTTTGAAGAATTTTAGCTTATCAAGCTAAAAAGTCTGCATGTAACAGATATGGAAAGGTAGTAGAGGGTGGTGTGTTGTTTAAAAGGGAGTTCTGGAGGCAAAGTACCTGGGTTCTCACTCAGCTCCACTATTTACTGCTATATAACCTTGGGCAAATTATGCAATCTCTGCCTCAGTTTCCTCATTTACAGTGAGATTATAAACATAGGCTTATTTTGAGCATTATGAGATATTACATATTCATTAGTAGCTGAAAGCTTGGCAAAGCATTAAATCAATGGTAACTATTATTATTATCCAAACAGAACTAAATAGTTGATTTAAAAGTAGCAGAAACAATAGACAACCTTTTCAATGCTATTATATAACTAAAATGGACATGCTGATGAATTTTGAGCAAGGCAGCAATAAAAAGTGACATTTTAAACCTACTCTTCAGTCTCCAAAGATGTGGCTTTTCTTCAGGAGTTTCCTGACCATTTATGCAGTCACCTTCTGACTGGAGGTAACCGTAAGAATTTCTATGCAAAGTGGAAGGTTCAGATGCAATTTATATATACAGGCATGCCAATGGCAGCTTATAGTTCATGATACATCAGTATAGTATATGTAGTAAATCTATTCTTGAAAAGTTAGGTGTTCATTAGTTTTTCATAAGTTGAATATCTTCAGCATATGAAGAAGTCTTTCTTTTGAAAAATACTATCATTAATTAATGTTTAAAATGTAAAGGAGACAACCATCCCATTTTTCATCTTTCCTTCTTTTTCCTACATCTTTATTAAAGTATAATTAATAAATAAAAACTGTATATATTTAGGGAGTGCAATGTGATGTCTTGGTATATTTATTTGTGAAATGATTACCAAAATCAAGGTAATTAACATATTCATTGCTTCACATAGTTATTATAAAATATTTTATGTGTTTGTACATGGTGAGAATATTACAGATCTCTTAGCAAATTTCAAGTATACAATATGGTATTGTTAACTACAGCCAGTGTGCTGTATATTAGATCTCCAGAACTGATTCACCCAGCATATAACTGAAATTGTTTACCCTTTGACCAACAATAAAATCCAAGTGTTCATTTATTTGGATGAGTATAAATCTGAGTAAATAGTACTTACTAAATAGCCCATGTCTGGGGCTATCTAAAACCAAAGCAGAGTTAATCTTGATTTCTCTTCCTTTTCAGGAAATCCACAAATATTTCAATCTGCCATTATTAATTTTCAGTGTGTCACTTTTCTTTCGGTGCAAACATTTGACAGGTGGCCTTAACACTTTTCATGAGAACTCAAAGTAGATGAATAATAAATAGAAATGTCACTTCCCTAGAAAAACTCAAAGAGCCAAAAGTGTTCACCTTTGAATAGTACAGGCTAGGGTGACAATTGGCATCTGCAGTCTCACAGGTGAATTTTTTTTTTTTTCAGTAGGGGTTCAACCAGATCACTAAGAATCATTCCATTGAGTTAGTTGGATTTCAGGAAGATAATGAGGCACATGTCAGAAAACCTTAATGGAACATTTTGCTGGAAAAAACTGTGCAACTAGATTATGTACATCAGAGAAGCCTTGGGATGGACGCTGGTGTCAGGAAAGTTTCATCTCTCTCTAATTATCTTTAACTCAGTAATTAGAGCCTGGCTCTATCACATCACAGCTTAGAGGAGGGTTGTTTTTTTTTCCCTCATCTTGCCTTTTTTTTTTTTCTCCTTCTCCCCTTTGTCTCTTTTCCCTTTTCACTGTGAATTGATTGCTTTAAAATCAGTAGCTCTTTTGGATTTCCATGACCTATTGTTTGAAGCCAGACCTGCTTGGAGCCATTTCTAATTCTCTTAATAAAGTGAGTAGTGTTAAAAATATTATAATTTAGTTATATCCATATGGAAAGGGATCACCAACTACATTTAGAATATTTTATGCTTCTCCCAAATGAAGCCCCCTTTCGTTGTCATATTTATCCCCAGGCCACCATGTTGTCTTTTCCCTAGCCCACCACTTGCAGGTAGATACACATCTACCTGAATTACATATTTATATAGTGCATAATTATATATTACAGATAGATATCCCATGTATCACTTTTCATTTAGTCATGTAATATTGGAATCTAGGCTTCCACAAAATATCTTCTATTATGAAAATTCTCAAGTATATATAAAAATTGAGAGTGTAGCATAATGAACCTCATAGACTTATCACAGGCTATGATGTTTCCTGTGTTCTTGTATCTTCATGATGCCAAGAATTGTTACTAGCACAGAGCAGATGCTTTATTCATGTTTTCTCACCAAGCTGATAGGTTATTTATCAAATGTATTCCTTCTTCAAATATAAGGATTAGCTTTGTATAACTTTACTACTTGGATCCCCCTTTTTGGGGGTTCAGAAATAAACTGGGTGCAGACATGTGGCTATAGAAAATAACGGAATCATTTAAAGAAAAAGAAAACCATTTTGGGCACGTTTCTGTATTTTTTTAAAGATGTTTTACCTGTTTAGTGGAGAGAGATTTAAAAGAGGCATTTTTCCTCTACTGAAGTGTGTCTTTTATTACAAATTGAAATTGTGATTGAAGGTACTTAGCCCTGAAGGAATAAATGCCTCCAAAAGAGAGAAAAAATACATATACCTAGACCAAATTAAGTGCTAATAAAATCTGAAACCATGTTTTATACTTAAACTTTAAAAAATATGTTTTTCATATAAAAGTTTTTAGATATTTTTCCAGGGGTAAAAAATAAAAGGTTGTTGTGAGCTATATTTTTACTAAATCACTATCATGTTGACTCCCGCATGGGACTTGGGAAAGAAGTAGGCAGCTGATTATGAGTGTCTCTAGGGTAACAATTTGTTGTCTCCTGACCCGTGTATCTAAGGCCCGGATAGGTCTTTGGAGAAAACCAGTCTGGTTGGCAAATGCATATTCTTTTTTTTTTTTAATTTATTTTTATTTTTTTTTGAGACGGAGTCTCGCTCTGTCGCCCAGGCTGTCGTGCAGTGGCGCGATCTCCGCGCACTGGAAGCTCCGCCCCCGGGTTCATGCCGTTCTCCTGCCTCAGCCTCCCGAGTAGTGGGGACTACAGGCGCCTGCCACCACGCCCAGCTAATTTTTTTTGTTTTTTTAGTAGAGATGGGGTTTCACAGTGTTTGCCAGGATGGTCTCGATCTCCTGGCAAATGCATATTCTAACACTCATTGCATTATCTGGGAAACAGTTTCCTTGCATTTGAGAATAAGCTGATCACCCAACCAGAAGACCTTCTTCTTCCCTTTTTGAAATATGCTGTATTTTATTGACTTACATGCCCTTAAAAAAAATGCTAAAAACACTTAACATGAGATCTGCCCTCTTAACAAATGTTAAGTTTACATTGTTGTTGACTGTAAGTATAATGTTGTGCAGACAATCTCTAGGGCTTATTCATCTTATTTGAGTGAAACTTTATGCTCATTGGTTAATAACTTTTAATTTCCCTCTCCCACAGCCTCTGGCAACTGCCATTCCACTCCTTGATTCTATGACCTTGAGTGTTTTACATACCTCATATAAGTGGAAGCATGCAGTATTTGTCTTTCTTTTTTTTTAATCACTCTGTCATCCAGGCTGGAGTGCAGTGGTGTAATCACAGTTCACTGCGGCCTCTACCTCCTGGATTCATGCGATCCTCCCACTTCAACCTCTCAAGTAGCTGGGACCACAGGTGTGCATGCACTACCATGCCTGGCTATTTTTTTAAATTTTTGTAGGGATGGGGGTCTCACTATATTGTCCAGGCTGGTCTTGAACTCCCAGGGTCAAATGATCCTCCCGCCTTGGTCCCCTAAGGTGCTGGGATTACAGGCATGAGCCACCATGTCCAGCTCAATATTTATCTTTCTGTGATGGTCTTATTTCATGTGGCATAATGTCCTCAATGTTCATCTATGTTGTTTAATGATGTAGAATTTCCTTATTTTTTAAGGCTGAATAGCATTTCATTACATGTATGTGTATACTACATTTTCTTTATGCGTTTTTCTGTCAGTGGACATTTAAGTTGTTTTCACACCTTGGCTTTTGTGAATAGTGCTGCAATAAACATAGGAGTGCAGGTATCTCTTTGAAAGCCTCAAATTGTATTGATTTCAATTATTTTGGACAAATATCTGTAAGTGGGATTTTTTTTTATCATATGGTGGTTCTTTATTTAAGTTTTAGGGGAACCTCCATTCCATTTTCCATCAGCTGCACCATTTTGCAATCCTACCAACAGTGTGCAGATTCCAATTCTTCCACATCCTCGCCAACACTTATTATCGTTTGTCTTTTAACGATATGCATCCTGGTAGATTTGAAATTATGTCTCACTATGGTTTTTATTTGCATTTTTCTGAAGTGACCTCTTTTTATATACTTATTGGCCATTTGCATATCTTTTTTGGAGAAATGTCTTTTCAAGTGCTTAGCCCATTTTCCCTGTCTAATTTTTGATATTGAGTAAAAGGCCAAAGTGCCTTTGACTTTGAAAAAAATTTAGTACCTGGGAGCTCAAAGCGATTGTAATTCTGAAATTACTTCACTTTGCTCCAGACAATCCAAGGTCATGTAAAACTATCAGCATTTAAAAAGAAGAAATCCTAACATAATCATTAGATTTTAGAGAAAATAAAAGCTTAGAGAATGTCTGATTCTTTTACAGACGATAAAATGGAAATTTGGAGAAATTAAGTGACTAGTTGGGGTTACCCAACTACTTAAGGGCAAATGCAATTCTAGAAGCAGTGTCCTGGAGCATACTGAGTTACTCAGAGAGATAGTATTAACACTTTAAATACCAGGTCAGTACCGTACCTGTGCTTGATCTCGAAAATTGTACCAGGATGCTTTCAAGTCTTCATTGGATAAAATGAGATTATGACTGTTATGTTACTGTTTTCTGGGTTTGAATACAGGCACTTTGGATCTACATACCTTCTTTCTTAAACTAAACTCCTTTCCTCACGAACTGGGCATTGCCTGTGGGAATAGATGGAGCATCATTTGGACAAAACAAAAAAGGTGCAACGATGATTCTTTGTATGGATATAAACATCACATTCTACATTCTTTTTCTATTATTTGGAGTTTAAAACCAAAGAAATTCTTCCACTACTATAAACACTGTGACTTCAGCCAAAATAATTGAAGGCTGTTTGCTTCTTTTTTTCCCATTAAAGAAAAAATTTGCAAAGTTTGTTGCTAAGAGAAAGACGGTCAAAACACCTGTTTAGTGTGACTCTGTTTGGAGTTTGTCAAACAGAATCACCCATAGGTTAGCTTTTTGGAACAAAGAGTAAACATACCCATAAGGTTCATTACTTCTTGTGCTGAATTAAGAAGGACAATATCAAGAAAGACTAGTAGCTGATACCTCTAGAAAGTCCCCAAGGAGTCTTTTTTTCTTTATTTCTTTTTTTTTTTTTAATGTTACAGTCTGCCTGACTTCCCCTGGGGCTAGCCTGAGAGGGGTGCCATCTTAATAGCACTGCAAAAGCAACAAGACATTCTGGAAGATCTAGTAACCAAAATGGGAAGTTTGGGAGCCATTCATCATGTTGCTAAAGGAAAATTATTGTATACCAAAAACTTTAGGGCTTTAATTTTTTTGCAGATTTCAAATATGAGTAATCAGTGTGATTATATATTGGGTAAAGTAGAGGACAGATCAGATAAGGCATGATCAACATCTTCAATCCAGAATTTGAAAAGTGGTTTAGTGATATCTTAAAAATCTCCATCCCTTAACTGTCTTTCTGAGAGGGGAGTAGTAAAATCAGAATGTGGAAGATAAATAATGTGGCAATATATTTTTTCTTTTGCAAAGTAATATGTATATCATAATCACCAAGATACTTTTTTTGTATCTCACTTTTTCTACTTTATATTTGAATTACTTATGTATGTATCTGTATCCCTACTAACTGGTGAGTTTCTAGAGGGCAGTGATTTGTGCATTGTTTACCTTGATATCTCCCAAAGCACAATACTTTGTACATATTGAACAATTGAAATCTAGGACTCATTTTTATTCTAGAACACTTTTGTCACCACTGTAGTAGAAGAGTCTCAATTTCACATAAGTGTAAGAGAAAGTTTTTTTGTAAATGCTCAAGATGGCAAGATCAACCACTTTTGATCTACAAAGTGGGACCGATCTAAGAGCTCTTACAGCTACTGAACCACTAAGAAAGACATATTTGTTTCAGGTTTGCAAATTCTAAAATAATTCCAAACAATGGTGTCTCTTCTTCTCATCCCGTGGAGTAATCAGCAGATATTTAGTCATAGTTTCTTTTTTTTTTGAGATGGAGTCTCGCTCTGTCACCCAGGCTGGAGTGCAGTGACGTGATCTCGGCTCACTGCAAGCTCCACCTCCTGGGTTCATGCCATTCTCCTGCCTCAGCCTCCCGAGTAGCTGGGACTACAGGCGCCCACCACCAGGCCTGGCTAATTTTTATATTTTTAGTAGAGACAGGGTTTCACCGTGTAAGCCAGGATGGTCTCGATCTCCTGACCTCGTGATCCGCCTGCCTCAGTCTCCCAAAGTACTGGGATTACAGGCGTGAGCCACCGTGCCTGGCCTGTCATAGTTTCTTATTAGATTCTTGGGGAATCAGCTTATCATAATGAGTGGTGCAGTGTTTGGGATTGATTTCTGGGACAACACAGCATTAACTACCAGCACCACCAAGCTCGAAGAGTTCAGTAAGACCTAAATTGCCTGAAGCTATTTTGATAAGTTATAAGGATATTTCTCCCTGGACAATATGTATATCCATTTTAATTAATAGAGCTATAGAGCTATACCCCAGTCTTTCAATTTCACCAACATTTATACTATTTAAGACTATTTATTGTTGTATGCATCAAACATGTGAACCATTTTCTAAGTGCAAAAAGACACCATGCTAAGTCCTAGGAATGCTGAAATGAGTAATATCAAGACTATCATAGCAAATTAGATGAAAAGAACATCTATATAAAGACAGTGTCCTACATATTCTAAGTCTTTAGTGAGTACCAATGCATTGTAGTTCCTGCTGTCAAAAGATTATTACACTATATATTATTCTACTACATATTATTATTACTAGATAATATTTAGAATAGTATAGTAATAGTAATCATATATAGTATAATATAGAGTACAGTTATCTAGTAATTATTTATCATGGTATTCAAGTTAGTCATTGAAAAAATGGAAATCGAACACTCTAAATGTACCTTAAAAAGTGAATGTAGAAAAGTTGCTAACAGGCTTTGTGCTTAACGATCTTTTGTTCAGCTGAAGAGACAATGTTTAGTGTGGTTGAATATATAACCAAAGTGTAGTGTGATTAAAACATGACATAACACAAGAGATGATACATGATTGTGTACAGTTGCAATGGAATTTAAGCAGACCTTAAGCACAATATGCACATTCAGAACAGGAAGAGATAACAATTAATAAAAGTCATTGGGTTCTTCACTGACGTATATACTTTAATTCAAACACAGGAAAATACAAAAATTGCTCATTTCTCTTGAAAACAGTATTTTTTCAGGCTATCTGCTAGTATGTTGTTTTTATAGTTGATCTAATTTCTTTTGCACAGCTATATGAATTCAGTGCTATTATGTCATTTTATAGATGAGGAAATGGAAACAAGCTTCATTTGCTTACCTGCAGAGAAATGACTCTCAGTAAGTGGTGGAAGTGGACTCATGTGTGTCTGTCTCAAAATCCTACTTTCTTGCCACTCCACACTCCTACCTGAAAATTTTTGATGAGCCATAAAAAAAGGGATGAGGCCGGGTGCGGTGGCTCACGCCTGTAATCCCAGCACTTTGGGAGACCGAAGTGGGCAGATCACGAGGTTAGGAGATCGAGACCATCCTGGCTAACACGGTGAAACCCCGTCTTTACTAAAAATACAAAAAATTAGCCGGGGGTGGTGGCAGGTGCCTGTAGTCCCAGCTACTCAGGAGACTGAGGCAGGAGAATGGGGTGAACCCGAGAGGCGGAGCTTGCAGTTAGCCGAGATCGCGCCACTGCACTCCAGGCTGGATGACAGAGCGAGACTCCGTCTCAAAAAAAAAAAAAAAAGGGATGAAGCATGTCCTTGGGAAAACCGTCAATGAATGAGCAGATCAGACATGAACATAATGCTACTTGATTAGTATCAAATTGAAATGTTCTTCTAAACAAACAGTACATTTTATTTCCTTTTCAATAGGCCTTGCAGGATTTTGATGCCATTTCTAAATGTATGGCATTCGAAAACAATTACAGAACCAGTACCTGGACTCAAAGATGTGCCCATTTGCAGACCATGTAGCTGGCTCACTTTATACAGTCCAAACCTGTCTTCTTTTATTGTACTCAGACAAGTGGCTAAAGAAATGGGTGTTTCCATTTGTTTGGATTCATCCTTTCTTTACAGAGAAAGATATATTTTATTAGGGCATATTGTAACATGCTTTGCACTCAGTGGATGCTCAGTAAATGTTTGATGTTGGCTGACTGGGTGATGGTGTTGATACCCTGAATTTCTTTCCTTCAAGTAAAGACCGTCAGGCTCTTTCTTTGACAAACAGATGCAAGTAGGTGACCTGTCAAAAGCTAGCAAAAACCCTGTGGCCACCAAGAAGCCACTTATTTTAAAATAGTAAACATTTTCTTTATAGTACCTTAGTCTCTGTTTAGGATGCCTTGCCCACAGGAATTGAATGGTTCAACCCCTTTCTGTCATGTCATAATGTTCAATACTCTATTGTCAAGGTGATGAATCAAAGAATGGGACAAGAGTTTGCAAATCAGCCCCTAAGTAGGTTGCATTTCATCTTTCCAGTCTGCGTGAAACGATAGGCATCTCTTAGGATAGTTAGCTCAAAAGCTAAGCAAACTTTGGCATAAAAAAGGGAAATAAGAGATAGAGCAATTGTTCTCACTCCATTCATGCAGTTCGTGTATGAGCAGACAAGAAAAAGTCCTGAGAACTAAGACTGTTTGTGGAAAACCTCTCCTGTGGCTCCACATGCAGTATTCGTGTAACTGGGATTGTGGATATGGTCTAGGATGCACTCAAGAATGAGCTGGTGTGTGCTCATTGACAGCATGCAGGACTTGACCTGGAAATAATTAAACTCTGCATGGCCTCTGAGCAGCTAGAAGGGGCCCAGCTGTCTGCTGAGGAAGAAGAGATTTCAAGGGTAAAGTAGTTAAAGAAAATTCTGAAAGATATGATGGAGAAAGAACACCAAGCTCTGCAGCCTTCTGAAGAAGCAGTTTCCTAGGACAAGTGTCTTGTCTAGATCCATTGAAAGGGACAAGGAGCTTCAGTCCTCTTCAAGGAAGAGCAAGGCACAGTAAGGCAAATAAATCCTTCCTATTATTTCTGAGAGCAAGTAATAAAGTTGTTTATTGCTTCCTCCCAAAGAAATAAGAATTATAAGGTCCAAAAAGACATAAATGAAACTATAATGTGAGATTTATGGTCATTTGGGCAGAATCGCAAGTGTATAATTGGTGTAGCATGTCGAAAAAGATGGTTGCCTGTTTGTTTTGTTTGTTTGTTTTTTTAAAGCTTGGCTTTTGCCTTGACAGTTTTAGCAATTAATGTCTTATATTTGAGTCTCTATTTATCTTGCCAAAAGAGACTATTATTCTAATTTTTTTCTGTTCTATTGGTATTATTTCTTAAGTAGCTATTAATATCATTTTTTATATAAATGGATATAATTAACTCTATAGCCTGGCAGCTTTTTTGAAATTTTCTCACTTTTCTCCTTCCTGAGCTTACTTTAATATCTGACTGTAACTTGTAAATATCTGTCTAGAATTGATGAAACGACCCCAATTGGGTCCCAATTAGCTTAGCAACAGAGGCTGTCATGCTTAAGAATTGAGTATCACTGATACAGGCTAAAAATGAACAAATGAAAGAAGGAGCTGTATTTCAGCTCTTTGGGAACAACAACAACAACAAAAAAAAAAAAAAAAAAGAAAAAAAAAAAAGGAACAGTTGTAGAGGGAACACCTCCCAGGAAAATACCCTAAAGATTTCCTTTACACACAACTGGGACTTTAGGAGAAAAATGTTAAAGGAAAATAATTACCAGATTAGTATCTTATAAATTTATTTAAAACACTAGATGTACTGAAAGTAGGGGGTTTTCTTAGAAGATTAATTTGAAAAATAATGTGGCAGAGGCACCCCTTAAGTCACCTCAAATGTGCCTGCACCCTCTCTGCTTCTATAAAAGGGGAGAATTTGACCCAGCATATTACCTCACCCTTTGTTCCTCTCTGCAGCAATTCTTTCATCCAGATATTTCAAAGTGTTTTTACAAATGTAAATTAACAAGCCTCATCACCTCTCTCCATAGAGATGGTTCAATTAAGTAACTCAGAAACGTACCTAAATGGCTTATTCAAGGTCACCTGAGAAGTCCTCTGTGAAATCTGGAAATGGATATTCAAAGTGTAAAAATTCCTTGCAGTTTCACTGCACATCCGGGCTCATTGCAACCCTTGGCAAGTGCGACTGGAGGGACAATTATTTTTCTTCTTTAATCTTTACAGTGAGTCTTTCACCAGTTGGCCTTCTCCCAACCTCATCAAGTACCCACAACCCATGTACCTGAAGCTTCAGTCCTTTCCTCTTCTCACTTATCTGTCCCAAAAGCTGAATGAGGACAATGACTTTTTTTTAAAGAATCATTTTGATTAAATAAGTACTTCACATACTTATTTTCTCTCAAACTCTTCTATTTATCCATTTCATAAATATTTATTGAATACTTCATTTGTTGCTACTCACTGTGCTAGACACAGAGAGTGCTACAATCATGTTCCTCCCTTTCTGAGAAAGAAAGACAATAAAAAGAAATAGATACCTAGTGGTCAATGCTATGAAGATGACAAATGTGGCAGGCTGGATGAGATGGATAGGAATTAATGGATCGGGGAAGGCCTCTCTAAGCAGGGAACATATGAACCAAGACCTGTAACCTGAAAATACATCAGACTTTTAAAGTACTGAAAGAAGAATGCTCCAGGCAGAGGGAACAGCAAAAGTAAAGACAAGAGCTGGGCTGGGAAAGAACTTGGCCAAAGCCTCATGCACCAGGGCAAGGATAGCAGGAGATGAGGCTGCAGAGGAAGGACAAAACTTGTGGGCCATGGGACAAGGTATATAATTCATTGATAAAACAATAATCAACCTGTGAAGGGTTTCAAGCAAGGAAATAACATGACTGACCTGATTTATGCTTTAAAACTGGCAAATGGTGAAGAATATTCTTGCTCTGCAAACATTTTTTATCTTTATCTAATATCAGATGATTTATCAGGTTGGACAGGTTTTCCTATACCTTATAACCACTTGAAGAAACATAAGTAGGAAAACTATGTGCTCTTCTCATTTTAATCCTTACCACACCAGTTCTTTGAACTCATGAACACAAAGTAAAACATTGTCTTAAAAGAGAAAGACCTTCCTACTTCTTTGGAGCTGATTTGTTAGTTTTTACATTACTGATCAGCTAATATTCATGCCCTACTCATTTAGAAATCTTCAGTTTATTTGATTCATCTCTCCTCTGTGATCCCAATAGCACAGACCTCTGTGTGACTCTTATCACTTTATTTTGTCTTTAAGTGGTTCCCTTGCCCTGTCTATCTGTTCATGAGCTCTCTGAGGGCTGGGAACTGCCATACTAACCTTAGTATTTCCAGACATAATTCAGAGCCAGGTCCAGAGTAGGTGCTGGTGGACACCTTCTAACTGATAGACAGATGAATGATTATGACCTGGTGACTATATATAATGGATTTTCCCAAGTCAGGACACATTTGAATGTGAAAATGGGTGCTATTAATGATTATGCTAGGGCAATGGGTATAAAGTTGGGCTGGCCCTGGTGAACTGGGACATATGGTCACCTTAGTAATCATTATAATGAATTATCAGAAGAATTGTAAACATTCTAATTCTGGAGGCTTTTATAAGACAATATTATTCTATTTGTCCAAACTGGTTTACAGCAATAGTTCCCACAGCATGGGAGATGTAATGGTACAGGAGAAGTTTGTTGGTGGCAAGGACATCAAGATTAAATAAAACAGATTCACATTTTCATAACTAAATTCTCTGTTTGAGTCTTCTTTATTCTAATTATTATTATAATTATTAAGTCTCAGTGTGGTGCTAGATTACCTTTAATTCCTCAAACCTCTGCTAATCTTCCTTTTCTATCAACAAATGTTAGAATCGGAGCCTTTGAATAGAAAATGGTATCTGGTTAGAAGTCAATATTATTAGGTTAATTATAATTATTTTTAGTCTTTCCTTCTTTTCATGGCTAATTATAGTGATTGTCCAGGTAGAATTGGGATATAAAATTCAACATTTAATGAGTTTTTAAAAATAAGTATTAGAAGATTAAAAAAATGATAAATGTTGTATACAGATTTTGGCAAAACACATGAAGGTCATGTACAAATGACTGCAGTTTGGGAAAGTAGTTCAGACCAATTATTCCGTCTGTTTTAGTCAGCCCATGCTGCTTTAAAGAAGACCATAGACTGGGTGGCTTAAAAAACAGACATTTATTTCCCACAGTTCTGGAAGCTGGGAAGTCCAAGATCAGAGTGCCACCATGGCTGGGTTATTGATGAAGGTTCTCATCCTTTCTTGCAGGCAGCTACCTTTTCACTGTATCCTCACATGATGAAGAAGAGAGAAAACTCTGGTGTCTTTTCCTGTACTTATAAGGGCATTAATTTCAGCATGGGGTTCCACCCTCATAAACCTCATCTAAACCTCGTTACCTCCTCCCAAGAGCTCCATCTCCTAATACCATCACACTGGGGGTTAAAGCTTCAGCATATGAATTTCAAAAAACATTTAGACTGTAACACAAGCCTTATTTCTGAATTTTAGCTTTGGGGTCCCCATGTCTTTTGAACATATTCATCTGAAATTAATTTAAATTAAAATAATTTATGTACTTCTATTTAGTTTTACAATCTTTCTCCATATAAAGATTATGCATGCTTACTCTTTGTATATGATCCTGAAAAATACATAACAGAATAAACATGAGAATTTAAATCACACAATATTATAATTCAGGGACAAACACATTTGATATATGAATTTCACATTTTTCATTTTGTACTTCTAGAAATGTAAGGATTTTGGATCTCTAAATGTTAATACATATGTAAATTTGGATTTACATAAAATACATAAAAGGGTTGTGGGTTTTCATTAAATTAGAAACAATGAACAGGTCAGGAGCTGTGATAGGTCTGGAGTGGTAACTACAATCCCAACACTTTGGAGGGCCGAGGTAGGAGGATCTCTTGAGCCCAGGAGTTCAAGTCCAGTCTGAGCAACATAGGAAGACCCCATCTCTAAAAAAAACATAATAAATGTAAAAAGTTAGCTGGGCATGGTGGTGCCCGCCTGTGATTCCAGCCATTCAGGAGGCTGAGATGGGAGGATTGCTTGAGCCTAGGAGGTCAAGAAGCAGTGAGCTGTGATGGTGTCACTGCACTCCTGGGTGATACAGTGAGACCCTGTCTCAAACAAACAGAAATGATTAACAATAGGATGACTTTAAGTCTCAAACTTTTCCTTGTGTACTTATAAGTTTAATTTAGTCAAAACTTATATACATGTAATATTTAGCACTAATCACATAATTTAAGGCACATCTTTACTAAATAAAACTCCATACAATTTCAATCAGTTATAATGAGATAAGTGCAACAGAAATGAGTAAATCTTCCTTGGGAAATTTGGCATTTAAACTCTTGCCAGAGACATATACTTCCTTGCTGTTAGCAATCGTAACTCTCTACTATAGAAGAATAAAACTATAGCAGATTGAGTTGTGTTCTAATTTTCCGTAAAAGGAAATGGTTCCATTACCTTATCAATCCAACAGTTGTAAGGAGAAAATTTTCTACTTATGAGAACTTTACAGGTGTCAGAAATGTGTATTTACATTTTTTTTCCAAAACAGAAGAACATCAGCATGGTTTAATATTATTACCTTAATCACAAGCAGGTAAGATAGTTAAAAACAATGAAAACAAACAGCAAAAATAACAACTTGCTGCATGCCAGTATAATATCCTGCTTTTCCACTGACACTTTGATTTTCATCTCCCTCTCTAAGGATTTCTTTATTCATAAGGAGAATGACTATACCGTCATTTGATTTTATATTATGAGAGTTGTTGGAATAATATGATCTCCTTGTAATACTTTGTCAGAAAACACACTGAAGTTAAGGAAACAACCCAGGATCTTGAAACAAACTCCTGCCCATGCCTCTGGCTTTATTCAACCTAAATGCTAACAATTTTAAAGACTGTAATCTCCAAGAAGACTAGGAATTCACGAAGTTGGCTGTATCTTCTATGCGCAAAACTGTGCTTGGTTCTTAGAACACTCTTAAATATTGTTGAGTGAATGAACCATCATCATAAAAGCTACTATTTAGGAACATAAATATATGTCATGTGTGATAATCAAGATGTATTTGAAACTGTCATTTAATATGCCAATTCTAGTTCTCACAGCAATTCTAATCTATGGTTATTACTATTTGTATTGTCTCATTGAGAAAACAAGCTCAGAAATATTAAGTAATGTGCCAAGTTCATACAGGGATACTATTAGGAATTCAAAGCTAGATATATCTAATATCAGTGCTTCAGCTTTTTTCTCCTATATATGGCCTCAAAAAGGGTATTATGTATGAAAATGGAAAACTCAATAGTTTACATTCAGAATCAGGTTCTTTCATGTGGTCAGAGGATATTAACATTACTTTTAAAAACATTGAATCCAGATGTGTTTCTGGAATTGTGAAACAGATTTTCCCAGTGTGTTGCCTCTGAGAGGTTGGGGACAGCCTTTGATGAATGACAACATTAATAATACTTTTAGGCTATGGTTAAAAAACAACAAATATATGTAAGTATGTATGCATGCATGCATATATGTATATGAGTACATTGTCTTCAATTTTCCTTTGTCACTGCCTAACTTTTCTCACCAATCTGGCACCTGGGGGAAATAAAAAACTGAGAGAGACACCTTGACTGGATAGCTCCTTTCCACAACCTGTATGGAAAGGAGCTGGGCTGCCTTTTGAGGTGAATGGACAGCTGTAGCCAAAGAGAGCCTAGAATATTTGAAGAAGGCAGTAGAGGGTAGCACCAAAACAACGCTCCAGGAGATGAGAGCATCAAAAAGATTTGTTCACCAGAATTTGCAGTTTCCTGCAACTTTATAAATAATTCACTTGGGTAATGTTTCATCAAGAACTGCACAACTGACCTGAAAGCCTGAGAATCTAATGGGCTTATTTAAAAAATGTCTAAATAGAAGCACATCAAGGCTTTGACCAAATACCCTTCCCTAACCTTGTTATGTTTTCTTCCTTCTTGGAGATAAATCTGTAAAACACAAATGAGTTTGTTGTAATTGCCCACCTAGTGTTTAAAATTACAGCTTCAGAGTCATGCTTAATAGGCAATGTGCACAAAGTATATGAACCCAGCTAATCACACAATATTTCTATTTTTTTTTTTATAGCCAGCAGTTGGATACTGTGCTCATCTCTGGGAAAAAATTCATTGAAGCAGACCTTTATTTTACCTCTTTGCTGACCTATTTTTTTCTGTCCTATGATACAGATATTTTAGTTCATCTGGTCCTGAAGCATGAATTTTGGCCAAAGCCTCTTATTCGGTTGGTGCAAAAGTAATTGTGATTTTTGCTAAATAATTCACTGGTTTATATATATTTTTTTCCTTGACACACATACCTTGCATGCAGTAATTATAAAATTAAATCTTCTGGTCATGAGGTGAAATCAGCAGAAAAATGTTGGATGATTTATAAAACTCTATCACCATTCTCAAGGATAGATCCTAAGTATTTGCCAAAGATGATGGTTCCTTACAGAAGATGAATAAGATTGGCTAAGTGGTACAAGAGTGAGATCTGTGTCAGATGGCCTGGTTTGAACCTATGCCCCACCGTATATGAACTGTGTGACATTGAGCACCTTCCTTAACTTTCTGTACCTCAGTTTCCTTGCTTATTAACTGTGGATAATGATTGTTCAAACCTATGGAGGTTACTTTGAAGATTAATTCAGTCAAAAAAATGGAAGGCACATAGGGGAAGACTGGGGCATGGGAAGCACTTTCAAATGCTGGTTGTTCTTAATTATCCTAAGCATTATGTGAGACAAGCCTCACTTGCTATGTGAGGCTCTTCTTAGCATGCAGAAAGCAAGCAGCAAATATTTATTTAATAAATGAATCAGTGCTTCCTGGAGTTTATACCCCCAAACTGTGGCTACATCCATTTTTTTCTGATTTTCATTCTGCTTTCCATATCTGTAGGTTGTATTTAGGGGTCAACATTTTCTTTCCCATTCTTCTTACAAAGTTTCCACAGAGGATCTCCTTGATCAATGGAGGAGGCAAAACAAAGAAGCAATTTGTCAAATGAGGTACCATTCTTTCCCTGCAAGTCACAAATCTATGGTGATATGTTTGAGCTGACAAGATTTTGAATTTTCACTTTTCTGCTTGTTTACAGATATCACTTTATACAAAAGCACCATTTGCAAAATAAACTCATCTGAAGGCTTCCACAGGGAATTTCCCCCAACAAAAGGAGATATTAGTTATTTAAAACTACATGAGTGGAGAGGATTCTGGGAATTTAATGGAGTAGTAAGCACCAGGACTCCATCGCCCCACCTAAACAGTGTTTGATGTAATAATTTTGAAACTCTGGAGTGTATTGCACGCTTCAGACTTCTAAGGGAAAGCTTGGATAGTAAATTCTGGTTAATTTTAGTTAATTTCAGCTCTTAGCACAGCAGTAGCTATTCATCTCCCACTCCCAGCTCTGTGGCAGGCAGCTGTGCAGGTGTTACTGGAGCAGCTTGCACACAGCCTGAAGGAGCCAAAGTGGGAAAAAAAAATACTCTATCCTCCAAATGTAGATCAGTGCTATGATTGCTGATTCCTGCTTCTGACCACAGAGGTATAGGCAGCAATATTTGCTACACATCTCGCTATTGTTGACAGCCCTTCCCCCTCCATCTGAGGTGACCTCTAAGGGATTTAAAGGGCTAGAGCACCCTTTTTTTCTACCCCCTTTTTGTCTCTTCCCAGTTGGGAGATGGATATCAAACACAGGACAGTCACAAATAACTTTATGTACAGGGAAAGTTAGAAAGTAACTGCACATGCACAGAGAGAGGCACAGCCCAGAAAAGTTTTAAAAATACCTTAGGTTTCCATTTTTTGGTACAGAGACTGTCTACAGTATTAAAAATAAAACTCCCAAACAATAATTTTAAAAAGTAGACCCTGGTTTATAGAGTTAGAGTTATCAGTTTATTAGATTCAAATGTCCACTTTTCCAAAAAAAGATAATGACAAGGCATCCAAAGGAACAGAAAAGCATGAAACATTCAAAGGAAAAAAATTAAACAACAGAAACTGTTCCTGAAAAAGACCTAATGGCAGTTCTATTAGACAAGGACATTAAAACTACTTTCTTAAAGATGTACACAGAACTAAAGAAAGATGTTGGGAAACTCAAGAAAACAATGTATGAACAAAATGAAAATATCAATAAAGATAAGACTTAAAAAGAAACCAGAAAGAAATTCTGGAGCTAAAAATTACTGTATCTGAAATTAAAAATTCACTGGAGGGTTTCAAAGGCAGATTTGAACAAGGAGAAGAAACAATCTGCAATCTTGAAGATAGGACAATGGAAATTATCAAGTCTTAGGACCAGAGTAAGAAAAGATTACAGAAAAATGAACAGACACTAAGGGATATGAGAAATATCATCAAGCTGGCTGGTTTACACATTGTGGGGCTCATAGAAGGAGAAGAGATGGGAAAAGGGGCAGAGAGAATATTTGAAGAAATAATGTCTGAAAACTTCCCAAATTTGATAAAAGACATGAATGTAAACATCCAAGGAGCTCAAGAAACTAAGTAAGATGAACGCAAAGAGACTCACGCTGAGACACATTATAATCAGACTTTCAAGCTGAAGACAAAGACAGAATTTTGAAAGCAAGAAAGAAGCAACTCATTGCATACAAGGGATCCTCCATATGATTATCAGCAGATTTTTGAAATCTGAAACTTTGGAGGCTAGAAAACAAGGGGGTGATATATTCAAAGCATTAAAAGAAAAACAATCAACAAATAATCCTATGTCTGGCAAAACTGTCCTTCGAAAGTGAGGGAAAAACCATTAATAATAAATTTCCAGTTAAACAAAAGGTGAGGAAATTTTTACTACTAGACCCGCCCTACAAGAAATGTATAAGGGAGCCCTGCAAAGTGAAGTTAAAGGACGGCAGACAGTAACTCAAAGCTGTATGAAGAAACAAATACCTCAATAAAGGTAAATACAGGGGCCGTTATGAAAGCAAGTATTATCATAAAAATGGATTCTAATTCTAGTTTTTGTTTTCTATATAATTTAAGAGCTTATTGCATTTAAAAGAATTATTAGTTTATGTTTTTGGGCAGAGAATGTATAAGGATGAAATTTTGTGACCTCAGCAATTCAAAGAGATGGAAACAGAGTTGTAAAAGAGCATAGTTTGTGTATGATATTGTATTAAACTGGTGTAAATTGATTATAAAGTGTTACAACTTTAGGATGTTAAATGTAATTCCTATGGTAGCTACAAAGAAAACAGGTATAGAATATACACGAAAAGAAATGAGAAATATAGTTAAACATTTCAGTATTAAGGTTCAACTAATTATAAAAGAAAACAGTAATGCAGAAAATGAGGGTGAAAAAAGCCATAAAGTATTTAGAAAATAAATAGCAAAATGACAGAAGGAAATCTTTCCTTATCAGTAATACTTTAAATGTAAGTGAATTAAACTTTACATTCAAAAGAGAGGTTAGCAGAATGAATAAAGACACAAGATCCAAATACAACAGCATATGTATTCTTCTCAAGAATGGGACGTGGGACATTTTTCTGTGATTGACCATATGTTAGGACACAGACTCAGTTTCAATACATATTAAAAAATAGACATTATACAAAGTATCTTCTCTGACAACAATGGGATTAAATTAAAAATCAATGACAGAAGTAAAACTGGAAAACTCAAAAATTTGTGGAAACATACAAGCAATGGATCAAAGAGGAAATTACAAAGAAAATTAGAAAATACTTAGAGACAAATGAGAACAAAACCACAACATGTAAAAACTTATGAGATATAGTTAAAGCATTGTAAGAAGAAATTTTATAGCTATAAAATTTTATAGCTATAAACACAGTAAAAAATAAGAAATATCTCAAATCAACAACCTAATTTTACAAGTAAAAGAGCTAAAAAAAAAGGGCAAGCTAAACTCAAAGCTAGTAGACTAAAGGAAATAACAAAGTTAGAGAAGAGATAAAATAGAAAATAGAGAAAAATCAATGAAATCAAAAGTTGGTTATTTGAAAAGATCAATAAAATTGGCAAACCTTTAGCTAAGTGTATTAAGAAAAAAAGAATACTCAAATTACTAAAATCAGAAATGAAAGTGATGACATTACTACTGCTACTACAGAAAGAAAAAAGATTGTAAGAGAGTACTATAAATAATTTTACACCAAACAATTGGATAACCTAGATAAAATGAACAAATTTGTAGAAACACAAAACTTACCATGACTAAATCATGAAAAAATAGAAAATTTGATTATACATATAACTAGTAAGGAGGTTAAATGGTAATCAAAAGTCTTTCAACAAAGAAAAGCCCTGGACCTCATGGCTTTGCTGATACATTCTACCAGATATTTAAAGAACAAACGCCAATTCTTCTCAAACTTTTCCGAAAAAAACTGAAGAGGAGGGAAAAGTTCCTAACTAATTCTATGAGGCCAGTATTACTTTAATACCAAAGTTAGACAAAAATACTTCAAAGAAGTATAGACCAATATCCTTTATGGAAATTGATGCAAAAGTCCTCACCAAAATACTAGCAAACAAAATTTGGGATTATTTTAAAAGACTTTGATCAAGTATGATTTATTTTTGGAATTCAAGGATGATTCAACATGTGAAAATCAATGTCATACATCACATTAATAGAATGAAGGAAAAAAGCACATGATCATCTCAATGCAGAAAAATTATTTGATAAAACTTAATACCTTTTTGTGATCAAAACATTAAAAAAACTAAGAATAGAAGGAAATTACCTCAACATAATATAAGCCATATATGAAAAACCCACAGTGAATATTACACTGAATGCTGTAAGACTGAAAGCTTTTTCTCTTAAAGTAGGGACAAGGCAAGAATACCTGTTTTCTTCACTTCTATTTAATGTAATACTTGGAAGTTTTAGCCAGAGCAGTTAGGTGAGAAAAATAAATAAAAAGCATCTAAATTGGAAAGGAAGAAGTAAAATTATCTCTGTTTACAGATGATATGATCTGGTATGTCTAAAAGACTAAATACACACACACACACACATACACACACACAAACAGAGTTAGAATTAATAAATGAACTTAGCAGGATACAAAATCAACACACAAAAATTGTTGTATTTCTATATACTAGCAATCAACAGCCTGAAAAGGAAATTACAAAAGCAATTTCATTTATAATAGCATCAGAAAGAATAAAATACATAGGAATCAATGTAACCAATGAAGTGAAAGAACTGTATAATGAAAATTACAAAACCCTGCTGAAATAAAGAAGAGTAAAATAAATGGGAGCACATTTCATGTTGATCAATTGGAAGACATAATATATTAAGATGCCAATATTACTCAAAGCAATCTATAGATTGAATGCAATGACTATCAAAATTCTAATGACGATTTTTGTAGAAAAAAGTCTTTCCTCATGCCTGTAATCCCAGTATTTTGGGAGGCCAAGTTGGGTGGATCACCTGAGGTCAGGAGTTCAAGACCAGCCTGGCCAACATGATGAAACCCCATCTCTACCAAAAAAAGATACAAAAAAATTAGCCAGATGTGGTGATCCATACCTGTAATTTCAGCTAGTCAGGAGGCTGAAGCAGGGGAATTGCTTGAACCCAGGAGGTGGAGATTACAGTGAGCTGAGGTTGCACCATTGGACTCCAGCCTGGGCAACAAGAGTGAAACTCCATCTCAAAAAAAGGAAAGAAAGAGAGAAAAAGTCCTTCCTAAAATTCTTATGGAATTTCAAGATCTCAAGAGACCCCCAAAAGCCAAAACAACCTTGAAAAAGAATGAAGCTGGAAAAGTAATACTACATGATTTCAAAATTTACTACAAAGCTACAGTAATCAAAACAGTGTGGCACTGACATAAAGACAAACATATAGACCCATAGAATATCAGAATGAAAATCTTCAGATATCAGAAATAAACTCTTACATATATGGTCAAATGATTTTTGATAAGGATGCTGAGACTATTCAGTGGGGGAAAGGATAGTCTTTTCAACAAATGGTTCTGAGAAAATTGGATATCCATATGCAAAATCATAATTTCCAGCTCTTCCCCAACACCATATACAAAAATTAACTCAAAATGGAAAAAAGATCTAAATGTAAGACCCAAAAGTATAAAACTATTAAAAGAATACACAGGGCAAAAGTTTTACAACACTGGGTTGGGCAAATATTTTTTGGGCATAACATCAAAGGCATAGGCAACAAAATAAAAAAATATATACTCCATGAAAATTTAAAAAATTGTGCATAAGAAGACAATATCAACAAAGGATAAAGGTAACCCACAAGATAGGGGGAACTATTTATCAGTCATGTATCTGATAAGAGATTAATATTCCAGATATATAGTGAACTCCTAAAACTCAAAAACAAAATAACCCAATTTAAAAATGGGCAAAGGACTTGACTAATTCTCCAAAGAGGATATAAAAATGGCTAGTAAACACATGAAAATATGCTCAACATTCCCAATCATTAGGGAAATACAAATGAAAACTACAATGAGTTATTATATAATCCCCAACACAATGGCTACTATCAAAAATAAAACAAATCAGAAAACAACAAATGTTGGTGAGGATGTGGAGAAACTGAAACCCTGTGCACTGTTTGTAGGAATGCAAAAGAGTACAGCTTCTGTAAAAAACAGTATGACAGTTCATCAAAAATTAAAAATAGAATTACCATATGGTTCAGCAGTCCCACCTTTGGGTATTTGCCCAAAAGAATTGAAACCAGGGCCTCAAAGAGACATTTGTACAACCATGTTCATAGAAGTTATTCAAAATAGCTAAAGCATGGAAGCAACCTAAGTGTCCTTTGACAGATGAATAGATAAGCACAATGTAATTCTGACACATGCTACAACATAGATGGAACTTAAGAACATTCTACTAAGTAAAATAAGCTAGTCACAAAAAGACAAATACTTTACGATGATTTCACTTATATGAGGTACTTAGAATTGTCTTAATTATAGAGACAGAAAGTAGAATGGTTGTTGTCAGGGGCTGGGGGGAGGGGGAAATAGGGAGTTACTTTTTATGTAAATACAAAATAGTTTCAGTTTTACAAGATTAAGAGTTGTAGAGATGGATGGTGGTGACGGTTGCACAACATTATGAATGTATTTGTTAACACAAACTTGTATACTCAAAAATGGTTAAAATGGTAAACTTTATGTTATGTGTATTAAAATATACGTAACATATTATATTAAAATATAATAATATTTTTATGTTATGTGTATTAAAATATACATAACATATTATATTAAAATATAATAAAAAATAGAAAAAAAATCCACTTGGGCATTTTAAGAAAAAGGTTAAAATAATTTCAGGAGAATGAATTTCTGAAATTTTTCTTCCTTCTTCTCTTTTTCTCTTTCTATTTATTGTCCTTTTCTCTTTTCTTTTCATCCTTCTCTTTTTCATTTTTACTGTTTCCCCCTCTTTTTCTCTGTATCCTTTTCCTTCTTCTTGTCTTCCTGCAACATAACCTGTAGTTTGTGGTATTCATGGTAGGAGGTCTCTCTAAACTTAAGTGTGTAGGAATAAAGGTAGCTTGGCTAGGTTAAGGGTTACTATAGAGTAGAGCAATGAATAGTGGACAAGTAGGTAGGGGATAGATTAAAGAGGGTTGGAAATGCCTTGCCAAGGCATGGTGATTCAGTCATTAAGAATGAGAAGGCAGAGGAAATAAGATATATAACATTTTTTCATAATTCTGAATGTGAATTTAGACCTAATCAGTATTTCTCCAGAATCCTGAAAAACAGAAATGTTTATTCAGGGTCATGACTACTCTGGTGAAACTATTAAGTGATGATGGTGAGCAGTAGCATTCATGTTGTAAGGACTCTACCTGTGTCTGAATTCAGCCTTCAAATTCCAGTAGATAAGAAAAGGTGAGGTGGCGTGCTGGCAAGGCAGGATAAAGAGAATTGTACCTTTCTATTTCCTCCTTGAGAGTATGTTCTTTTCTTATAATGAATCCAACCCAACCCTTGCTTACTGACATACTTCTCTACTTGGATTTATGTACTGAAGGTATCAGTTCTATCTTTAAGGCTCCCAGATCAGAAGGTTTCCTTTCTCTTTTGGACTTTCTGCCTTACAAAGAAGTTTTAGCAAAGTCCAACAAAGCCACAGTGCTTTTTAAAGCCAGCTCTGTTTAAATTGTACCCAGGTAATTATAATTTCTTTAAAGGTGGCCCTTCCTCTGGTAATATGTATTCACACTAAAAAAGATATTTTGAAATTCTTTAACTGCATATTAAAATGCAAATCGGTCTTCCTATTAAAGATTTCTGGAAGTTCTCTGACAACACATTTAAATGCAAATTGCTACAGTGTAGATGCTAAAATTAAAATGGAGAAACATAATACACCTCCATGAAGGGGCTGAAGCTTTTATAGGCAGAGAAGAAAGTGCCCACTGGTCTCTTGCATTCTCATCACTGTCAGAGGCAGTGATCAGGTCTGGACAACCACACACCTACAAAAACGATCCCACCTCCCATCTGCTCCTCCTTTTTTTTGCACTTAATTATGCAAAATGGATATGAGCATAATTGACTCATTGCACCTAATAACCAGAGCACATTCTCTTTCTTCCTCCCATGTCATGTTGCCTGAACAGATACGGGAAAGCAAAGCTACAGACCCACTGGTACTATTTACTTCTGCAATGCTGCCTTGCCCTATTTACAGACCTTTGGAGATTTCTCCCCTTTCTCCCACTCTCTCTAAAACTGTATTGTTACAAGAGGCAGATCCCCATGGCAACAACACAAGTGAACGCTTTCCCAGTTCTGCTTTTGTGACACCACAGGGTCCTTCTAATTATTCCAAAGAGTGTCATGGGATTCTCAAAACAAAATTAGTTTTAATTTACTCTAAATTTAAAAATAAATACGTGCCATTCTGGTTTGGGAACACTGAACGGCAAGGGATGTGGGCTGTGAGAGGGTGGTGGTGGGAGTGAAGTTAAATAATGAGATGAGGATCTGCTCAAAAAACTTGAAAATGTAATGTTAGAGATCATTTCAGGACTGTGTGCTTTCTTAAGAACAATGTGAAGTGTATTTCTAATCCCTAAAACGTGGCTCCCAGATTAATATTCTTACAACAAGCTGTACCATGACGAAAGCCTTTCTTGACAAGGTTGGGTATTCTATCCTGACATTGTCATTCCAGGTTACATGCCTTTAGGACTTTTCAAAGTGGCCCCAGGAAAATTTTCTGATGAAATAAACAGGTTTCTTTGGTGCTCTTCATTGGAACTTTTGTTTAAAAAGTAATTTTTAGTTAAATAAATAATACATGAATACATTTTCCCTTAAAGACTCCTTTGCCTTAAACCCTTCTCTTCTCCCCAAAGTAAATCCCTGTTATGAATTTGGTATGTATCATTGCAGATAATTCTGAGACACATCAATAGACAATATTATAAGAATTGTGTGTTTTTTTGTAAAAAGAATGACATCATTCTGTTATATAATTTTGTCTCTCAACAATATCTCTTAGGAGGTTACCTATATTAATGTTTATAGCTTTAGTTCACTTATTTGCCTTTAGTATTATATTCACAGTTTATTCAGCCAGTCCCTGAAGGGTAGACATTCAGATTACTTATAATCTTTCACTGTTACAAATAATACCACAAGGAATATTTTTGCATGTGGTTCATATTAGGGTAAAATCTTAGACATGGAATTATTATGATGCTAATTTTTAAAGGAATTTGTTTATTTCTCCTAGTCTTCTAGTTCTGGCAGAGACCTAGAAACATTCCTTTTTGACCACTAACTTCTGGTTTACTGAAAAGAAAGGTTTCATTCTCTATTGAAACTCTATCTCGCCGGGCACGATGGCTCACGCCTGTAATCTCAGCAATTTGGGAAGCCAAGGTGGGTGGATCTCTTGAGGTCAGGAGTTCAAGACCTGCCTGGCCAACATGGTGAAACCCTGTCTCTGCTAAAATACAAAAATTAGCCATGCATAGTGGCTTACACCTGTAATCCCAGCTATTCGGGAGGCTGAGTCATGAGAATCTCTTGGACCTGGGAGGCAGAGATTGCAGTGAGCCAAGATCAAGCCACTGCACTCCAGCCTGGTCAACAGAGTGAAACCCTGTCTAAAAAAAAAAAAAGAAACTCCATCCCATAATCTATGTAAATTAAAAATAACAGTATTGCAATAAATTATAACATAATGACAGTCATATCCTGTGTTTTATACACAATGTAAATGACAGGGTGTGAAGCAGAGCTCTGAATGTAGAGTTAATATCATTTTTTTTCAGTGTTGCTGCATATCCATAGATTTTATATTCTTCCCTGTGGGTGAAAAACTCACTATCTATTTTTCCCTTAAGTGTTTCATTTCTCTTTGAAAAGTTTGCTGCAGGGCAGAAATAACAATTTACAACTGAATAGTTCTTTGCGCTTTTTGGTGACCCTCCTAGTCTGGAAGTGTTGAATTGTCTTGTGAATTCAGGAAATGTAAATAGCTCAATGCTGCTGCTGATGATGATGACGATGATGATGATGATGGTGATGAGACTGCTCCATTGGGCTGATCACAATCTTTGCTGAAGAAAAACATCACAAACTGCTAAATAACTTCCTCTTGTAGGCTGCACACTAAGCTTAGTTAGAGAAAAGACAAGCATGTTCATGATATAATTTCAATTATTGACTACTAAACTTGGAAAAGAACTCAGACCATCTAACAACCTCATATTATATCCAATAAAATTGAGTATCAAAGAGATGGTATATCCTGCCCAAATCACTTAGCAAGACAGTGGCAGGGCCAGCACTATCAATGTGATTTTTTAAAATTGATTTTTGAAAACATTTACATTGTATTTTGCAATCCTATCAGAATAAGAGATCTAGTTATCTCCAACCTTGTTAGTACTTGCTGTTGTTAATGTTTAGATTCTAACTATTTTAATAGGTGTGTAGTTATAGCTCATGGTGGTATTAGTTTTCATTTACCTAGAGACTAATGATGTTAAGCATCTTTCATGTATTTCTTTCCCATATGTATATCCTCTTTGGGGAAATATCTGTTAAAAACTTTTATCTAGTTTTAAATTGAGTTATTGTTGCATTTTTGTTAAGTTTTGAGATTTAAAAAAATATATATTCAGAATATAAATACTTTGTTGGGTATGTTATTTGTGGCTATTTTCTCCCAACATGTAGCTAGTCTTTTCATTTGCTAAATTTCTAAGAGCAAAAGTTTTAAATTTTGAAAGAGTCACATTTATCAATGTTTTCTTTTATGGGCTGTGCTTTTGGTAGTGTATCTAAGAACTCTTTGTCTAACACAAGGTCTCAAAAATTTTCTCTTATGTTGTCTTCTAAAAGTGTAATAGTTTAACATTTTCATTTAAATATAGAATTCATTTCAAGTTCACTTTATTTAATGTGTGAGGTAGAAACTTTTTTTTGTATATGGGTGTTTAACCGTCAAACACCATTTGTTGAAAAGGCTGTTTCTTCTCTAGAGACTTTCTTTTGGACTCATCAAAAAAATTTGTGTGTGTCTATTTCTAGAATCTTTAGTTTGTCCTATTCATATATATAATTTTCCTTTTATCAATACCACCTTGTCCTGTTTACTGTCGTGTTAAAGTGTTAAAAAAGTGTGACTCTTCCAACTTTGTTCTTATTTTTCAAAATTGTTTTGACTATTTTTGTTTGTTAGTCTTCTTATTAAAAAATTAGAAACAGCTTGTCACTACCTCCAATAATAATCCTGCTGAAATTTGCATTTGGATTGTATTATATGTATAGATCAATTTCAGGGAGATTTGAGGAAAATTAAAATTTTAAAATATTGGTTTCCAATTAATAAGATATCCCTCTACTTAAGTTCTTCTTTAGTTTCTTTCATCAGTGTTTTGTAGTTTTCAGGAAAAGATTTTGTACGTATTTTGTAAGATTTATCCCTAAGCATTTCATTTCTTTGAGATTTTTAAAAACTTGCTTTCCAATTGGTTTTGCTTATTGAAAAAAATGAGATTGATTTTTGTGTTTGGACCTTGAATCCCTGACCATGTTGAATTCTAAGAGCTTTTCTTGTAGTTTAAGAGCTTTTCTTGTAGACACACTGATATTTTTTATGTAGACAAATATGTTGCCTATGAATAGAGACAGTTTTATTTATTCTTTCCTAATCTGTGTGCTTTTTTTTTTAATTTTTTGTATAAATTGCAATGACCAGGAATTCAATTATGATGTTGAAGAGAAGTGGTAAAAGTGGATATCCTTACCTTGATCTCCATTTTAAGGAGAAAGTATTCATTCTTTGGCTGTTAATTATAATAGTAGCTGCATGTTTTTATAGAGATCCTTAACCAGGTTAAGAAAGATGTTTTAGTCCATGTTGAGCTGCTAAGACAAAATACCACAGACTGAGTAATTTATAAGAAACAGAAATTTCTTTCCTCATAATTCTGGAGGCTGAGAAGTCCAAGATCAAGGCATTGGCATCTTGCAAGGACCTTCTTGCTGTGTTATCTTGTGGAAGATGGTGGAAGGGCAAGAGAGTGTGAGAGCAAACGAGAAGGAGCCAAACTCACTTTTATAACAAATCCACTCTAGTGGTACTTATATTAATGCATTCATGAGGGCATAGCCCTTGGAACCTAATCACCTTTTAAAAGTCCTACTTCTTAACATTATTGCATTTGGGATAAGTTATAAATAAGCATATGAATTTTGGGAGACACATTCAAGCCATAGCAAGATCTGTTCTATTTCTTATTTGCTAAGAGTATTTTAATCATAAATGAACCTTACATTTTTCCCCCATCTATTGATATGATTTATATGACTTTCTTCTTTGGTGTATTAATATGATGGATAAATTGATTTATTTTCAAATAATGGATCTGCCCTGCGTTCCTGAAATAAACTTCACTTTTCTCAGCCTATACTTGTTTTAATGTGTTACTGGATTTGACTTTTTAATATTGTGTTGAAGTTTTTTTGTTTATGTTTATTAAGGTTATTGGTCTGTAGTTTTTATTTCTTATAATTTCCTTTTCTGGCTTTGATATATCAGAGTAATGCTGGCATCATAAAATGAGCTGAGTAGTATTCCCTCCTTTCCTATTTTCTGGAAGAGATTGTAAGGACTTTAAATTATTATTATTTTTCCTAACTGATTAGTAGAATTTACCAGTATAACCATCTGGGCCTGGAGTTTTATTTGTTGGAAGTTTATAATTTATAAATTAAAGTTTTTTTTAAATAGCTATATAACTATTATAGTTATCTACTGTGTCTAGAGTAAGTTTTGGCAGTGTATCTTTTAACTGGCACATTTAATCTAAATTGTTGAATTTATGACCATAAAGTTATTCTTAGTTTTCTCCCATACTTCTTTTAATGTCTGTGGAGTCTGTAGTGATAACTTCTGATATTGCTAATTTGTGTTTTCTCTCTCTTTCTTTTTCAGTCTGGCTAGAGACTTATTAATTTTGTTGATCTTTTCAAAGAATCTACTTTTAGTTTGGTTGGTTTTAAAACATGTTTTCCGGCCGGGCGCAGTGGCTCACGCCTGTAATCCCAGCACTTCGGAAGGCCGAGGCGGGCGGATCACGAGGTCAGGAAATTGAGACCATCCTGGCTAACATGGTGAAACCCCGTCTCTATAAACAAAATACAAAAAATTAGCTGGGCGTGTGGTGGGAGCCTGTAGTCCCAGCTACTCGGGAGGCTGAGGCAGGAGAATGGCGTGAACCCGACAGGCGGAGGTTGCAGTGAAACCCCGTCTCTACTAAACAAAATACAAAAAATTAGCCGGGCGTGGTGGTGGGAGCCTGTAGTCCCAGCTACTCAGGAGGCTGAGGCAGGAGAATGGCGTGAACCCGGCAGGCGGAGCTTGCAGTGAGCCCAGATCGCGCCTCTGTATTCCAGCCTGGGCGACAGACCGAGACTCCGTCTCAAAAAAACAAAAGTTTTCCATTTTATTTTCATTATTTACTTCCTACTAATTAGTTTAAGTTCCATATGCTGTTCTTTTTCTTGTTTCTTAGGGTAGAAACTTCAGTTATAGATTTGAGAATGTGTTTTAGTTCTAATGTAAGCATTAAATGTATACATCTTCTTTGAAGCACTGCTTTAGATGCACTCTGTACATTTTGATATGTTATCTGTTCATTTTCATTCAATTCAGAATATTTTCTATCTCTCTTCCAGATTTTTCTTTGGCTCATTAACTATTTAGAAGTGTGTTGTTTAACTTTTCAAATATTTGAGGATTTTTCAGATATTTTTCTGCTATATTCCTTTTCATTTTTTTTATTGTGATCAGAGAAAAAGACCTTGTATTATTTCAATTAAAATGCTTTGAAGTTTGTTTTTCTGACAGCATATGGCCTGTCTCATTGAATTTTCCATGTGTACTTGAAAAAAACATTCATTTTGCTATTGTTGAGGGGAGTTCCTAAGGTTAATTAGGTCAAGTTGATTGATAGTGTTGTTCAGGACTTCTGTATTCTTGTTGATTTTCTTTCTACTTGATCTTTTGATTACTGAGAGATAAGTGTTAAAGTTTCCACCCGTAATTGTGGATTTGTCTTTTTCTTCTTTCTGTTAACGTCCATTTGTGCTTCATGTATTTTGAATATCTATTATTAGGTACAAATATACCTAGGATTTGTGTGCCTCTTTGGTGAATTTTATGTCTTCTTTTATCACTTTGTAATGTCCCTCTTTATCTCTGGTGTGATATTGTGAAATACATATTTGGTCTTTCTCTTAGTTTTCTGGCATATAGCTCCTAAAATTCTTAACATCTCTGAAATGATAAGAATGATAAGAATTTTGTAAGCTAGTGAGATAACTGATGGATAGTGGCTGGTCACCAGAAAGACCAAGGCAAGATTAGAGGGTTGAGACTTTCACCCCCACCTCCCAACCTCTAGGAAGCAGCAAGGATCTGAAGGTTGAGCTGATCACCAATGGCCAATGATTTAATTAATTATGTCTGTGTAATGGAGCCTCTATAAAACCCAAAAGAACTGTTTGGAGGGCTTCCATATAGCTAAACATGGGAGATTCTTGGAGGGTGGCTCCCCAGAGAGGACATAAAACTTCATGCCCCTTCCCACATGCCATGCCTTATCCATTTTTTTTTTTAATCTGGCTGTTTATCTACATTCTTTATTATATCCTTTATTAGTAAATCAGTAAGTGTAAGTAAAGCACTTACCTGAATTTTGTGAGCTACTCTAGCATATTAATCATATCCAAGGAGGGGGCTGTGACAATGTTGATTAATAGCCAATTGGTCAGAAGTATAGGTGACAACCTACTATTTGCATTTGACATCTGAAGTTGGGAGCAGCCTTGTAGGACTGAGAGGAAGAAACAACCTCCACACATCTGGTTTCAGAAGTGTTTAGTGTTGTGTTGAGTGGAGAGCAGAAAGCAGGAAAAGCACTTTGGTTTTTCCTATCTCTTACCTGGTCATTTTCCTCATCCTGAGTCTACTATGTCTAATATTTATGTAGCCCACTCTTATGACTGGGTCTGACTTTATGACAGAGGAGAAAGAGAGAAGTAAGAAAGACTCTTCAAATCACAGGGGCTCCTTTTTCCAGTTCTCTGGTAATAGAGAACTATATCCTCTCAGATTATCTAAAAATCTGTACAGGAGTGTAGGCTCATGCCTGAGGCTTGCCTGGGCCCGGCCAAGGAGAATAAAAAGAAAAATTAAACTAAATCATTATTCCCCTCACCATATCCATCCTTCAGTGGTACCCTTTCCTGGTACCCTGGCCACTGAAAGAGGGGGAATTGGATTTCTCTTTTTTTCTTTTTTTTATTATACTTTAAGTTCTAGGGTACGTGTGCACAACATGCAGGTTTGTTACATATGTTTACATGTCCCATGTTGGTGTGCTGCATCCATTAACTCGTCATTTACATTAGGTATATCTCCTAATGCTACTAATTACATCTGCTGCATGGTCTTAGGATTCAGGCTTTTGTGGAGTTTAAGTCAGGAGATATGAGGTAAAATAAGTAGGAATGTCTCCACCCTGTTGGTTAGACCACCAGCTCTATTATTTACTTTTAGTGTAATCAGATAGTTGCCTTGTGCATGCTGTCTAACAGTTTTAGCCATAATCAGTGGGAGAGAAAGTATGGAGTGAATTTACTCCGTCTTAGTTGGAATAATCATTTCATAATCTAGGTTGTATTTTCATTTTTATCCCATACTATGGACAACTCAGAAGACTTTCCCACTACTGTATGTCGCTTTGGTCAAAAATATCTTCTTAACTGGTTCTGTTATTTTGCCTGAAGTCCCTATATTATGTACTACTTTAAACAAATATAACGGATAAAAATGCAACACCCAAGTATTTTCAGCCAATTGCGCCTTTTTAAATTAGCTTAATAGATAGTTACTAGCATAGATCATAACCTAGTGATAACAAGAACAAAACAAGGGACAGAAATTCCTTGATGGAAATGAGAAAGAAATCCTGGAGTCTGGTTTGCCGAATACTACTGTTTGGTAAGGCATGAACAAATACATTCCTGAGCAAATGAAGGGCAAATAAGGACTTTCATTACCTGGAGGATATAAATCAATAGGTACTAGGTTGTATCAGTAAGTATCCATTTGGTTGTGATCACAGAAATCTAACAATATATTTGGTGTAAGCTAAAAAGGAACTATATTTACAAACCCAAGAATAATATGGCCTCAAAAATGGCTGGATCCAATTACTCAAATTATTCAGCCAGGAACCTGTCTTCCTCCTTTTCATGGCCTGTGTAGCTTTCTTTTCTTTTAGGTGGATTATTCTCATGATATGATAAAGTCACTAGTTAACTCCAGATTCCTAATCTCCCCTTAGAACAACTTTAGCAAATAGAATATCTTTCTGAAAATTGTAATTGAATTTCAAAGACTTGCCTTGATTGGTCTGGATTGGGCTATTTTCCCACTGGCCAGGCCTAGGTCTAGAAACAGGAAGTGGATTCTGCTGTTGCAAATAGCCTGGACTACTAGTGAGAAAAGGGCAAACGCTCCGGGAAATTTGAGGTCCTGCAGGCATAGGAAGAGAGCATTGATTCTGGAAAGACAAAACAAGAGCTATCCACTATGTAGGCAATGTTGAAAGAAGGATAGAAAACTATGAAAAGAAATCCTTCCTACTTCGCAGCGTGGCTTAGAAGCCTATTTTATGTTAGAAGAAAACCTCAAAGGCTGGTTTTCTAAAACTCTAACAGTAACAATTCTCTTGAATCCAGAGGAGGAAGTGAATATGCTGAGTTTTTGTAGTCATTGATTTTAGCACTGACATGTATAGTAAATGCCATTCTCCAGTAATATTGAATGGCATGTACAAAAGACAGTCCGTGTCTCTTTTTTTAGACTAATTGCTACCTGCTATATTTTGTTACTTATAAAAACTGTAAGGAACATATTTCAAGTTAAATAGACTGCTTTTCAAGATGAAAAGTATATCAGATCCACTTTTTATGTCAAAATCTTTATAGCTAAGGAAAAAATCACTAGGAATTAGAAACAGAACATTGGTTAAAGACAAGAATTTGGAAGAAAAGGAGATTGGGCATTTCTAAAGTTATGGAAGCCTCTTTTTCCTCTTCTAAAACTCTCACCATAAACTGGTTTCCTCAGGATTCAGAGTCGAGGGTCACAGCCAGAATCCCTAAGTGACCACCTGAAATATGCCATCATAGAAGCACCTCGGGTAAACCGCCACCATTTCATGCCAATAGACACATGGAGGTAAAGAACTTGGAGACAGAAATTGCTTCACAAAAGATCTAGTCCCTACACATCAGAGAAGTTTGTAGGATGGTGTGAGAAGGTCTTGGCAAGAAGTCATATAAGATTGTTGCTGCAGCTGCTGCATCACAAAACAATTTCCTGAGAACCAAGAAAGAGACCAGAGACTGAAGTAAGTTTCCTGCTGCAAATGCCAGGGTGACTGTTTAGCACTTGAGAAAATCTGGGAACCTAAAATTAGTTTTCAACATCTTTGCCATAAGAAGAAAAAGAAAAATAACAATGACACAAATGCTTGAACATTTTATTCAAAGTATGCCATATAGAGTAGTTGGCATAGCTATCTTTAACTGTCTGAAAGCATCTCAGAATGAAACTTACTTACCAGCCTCTTAATGTTCTCTCTTTTCGTTTCTTCTCCAGCCCTTCCCATTTTCTCTGCCAATTCCTTCTGTCATACAGCCCCTCTTTATCCATCCATCGCTTATGTAGCATCAAAGGGCCTTAGTGTGATCTGTGTGCTCCAGATATCAATATGGGAACACATTGAATTTGCGTTTTTTGTTTTTCTATGCACAGCACAAATATACTGTGGGTCTTTCACTGGGGTCTATGTAAAACACTTTGATGATGCACATGTGCCATTTCACCCTACAAATATGGAACTAATGAGTCATGAAAGAAGCATTTCTATTTTAATTAAAAATTACATTCTACATTGCTGTCTATTTTGCAAACGTAGAGCTATAATCTCGAATGATGGTATTTTGTGATTGGCATTCTGGTAAGCTGACACTACAACACACTTGCAGGAAAAGATCTTTGTCAGTTTTCACCCATTTTTCCAAAACTCAAAATACCAGACAGAACAATTCTAAGATGCACAGAATTTTTCGTTTCAACCACAGGCCTGAGTCTTTGAAAAATGTGTGATTTTAATGGCTGCCATCCTAATCTTTTTTTTTTTTTTCAGATAAAAGATTTAAGTCATGGTTATCATCATGATATTTTTGGCAGGAAAGTTTTTTATTTTGTTTTCAATCATCACCAATTGCCCAGCAGAGTTTATTTGATTTGAAACTGGGAGGTTTCAGGATTTATTTGTTTGTTTCGCTTTGTTTTTAGATAGCTCTCTTTATTTCTTTATGTCCCTTGCTACTTTATTTGAGATAATAGCAAATCTCATAGACATTACAAGTGTGTGAGTGAAGATATCTTGTCACCTTCTAAAAAATATCTTCACTTTATATTTTTTCTCCAACTTAGTGAGTTATAGGTGTGGGTGAACCTATAGATTCTCTGACAGAGGCATCATTGTAATTTCCACTGTCATTTTTGAGAATTATCAGGCTGTACTTCATCTATAAAAGTGTATGTCCTTTCTCAAAAGCCTCTAAGATTTGTGATGGAAGAAAAGTCACTTAACAAATAATATATATTTCTACAGCTTATACTGCAAGCCTTAAATTGAGCTGCACTACTTAACAATTCAATTCAACAAATAGTCATGAACATCCACCATGACCCACCTGCTGTGAGGGATGTTACTACTGTGAAGTTGAATTAAACATTGTTTAGGCATGGGGGCTGGTGCTGGAGAAACAGATGTTATCACTTATTGACATTCTGCATTGTACTTTTGAGTATGTCATTTATTTTTACTCTAAAATACTTTTTACAAGGAGGAATTATGCCCATGTCTCCATGATTAATTTTAAGAATATTGCAAAGTCCTTTCATACATATCAAGTTACCTAGAATTGCATTAATGATATCATGGTAAGTTACTTAGCATGGTTGGTGAGGAAAAAAATCTATCTTCTATGATAATTGTAGTAATGCCAGTGGTAGTAGCAATAGTAAGAACAATCATAATAATAGGCCTGACACTTATTGAGCACTTACTATGTACCATGTATGATTCTAAATACATTTTATGATTTACCTCACACAATCGTTATGTATTAGTTTGGGTTCTCCCAGAAGCAAATATTATCCAAGACAGAATTAAACATGTAAGCATTTTGTTAGAGGAAATGCCTGTGAGAGAAAATGGGGAGGAGCTGGGAGTGGCTGGAAGGTCTGTCTGGCCATGACACAAGTTTCACCTCAAGTGAAAGAGAGAGGGAAGGAGGTTAGATGGAAACATCCTAGATTGCCATCGGTCTGTGGAAGATTAGGCAAGATCGTCAGGAAGTCTCTGAGTCAAAATTGGCCATTAAAGAAGGCTCGTGTCTTCCACAAACAGGCCTGCCTTAATGATCTTCCTGTGTTTTGTCATCAGTGGGGAGAAGCTGGTGTGAGGCGGGACACCAGTGCAAATGCTGCTGTGGATTTCAGAGCACAGCTGCCAGGCCCCTTGGCCAATTGATCGTTATGCTCCCTATGGTTGGAAGACTGTTCATGCATTCTTACAGCCACCACACCTTACAGCAACTCCATTCTATAGACAGGCAAACTAACAACAGAAAAAATATCAATAAGTAATCCATCCAGGATTAATGGCTGATAAGTGAGAGTCAAGATTCCAAACCATGCAGTTGGTTGTCAGGTTCTATGCTTTAATCTCGAGATCAACTCCCAAGGTAATACCTGATACAAGGTTATAGTCTTTAATAATAATATTCTTCTTCTTCTTTTTGAGACTGAGTTTCACTCTTTTCGCCCAGGCTGGAGTACAGTGGCGTAATCTCAGCTGACAGCAACCTCCATCTCCCGGGTTCAAGTGATTCTCCTGCCTCAGCCTCCCGAGTAGCTGGGATTACAGGCTCGCACGACCTCATCTGGCTAATTTTTTTATTTTTAGTAGAGTCGAGGTTTCACCATGTTGGCCAAGCTTGTCTCGAACTCCTGACCTCGTGATCCCCCTGCCTCGGCCTCTCAAAGTGTTGGGATTACAGGCATGAGACAATGCCTGGCCCTTTAATATTATTAAAACAAAAACCTTTACGGTGATTTACAAACTGTAAAGTACCATATGAGGATCTAGAGCATTGATTTTTAAACTTTAGTGTGCATAGAATCACTCAGGTATTTATTGAAGGTGCAGAATAGCCCCTCACTCTACAGATTCTGGCTTCACAGGTCTGGAGTAGGGCTTCAAAATTTACAGTTTCAAAAGCCATCCCTGGTGATCCTTTTCAAATGATCCTTGGATCAGACCTTTACAAATGCTGCCCTAGAGAAAGAATCTGGGCTTGGGGACAGAAAGAGTGGCTTAAATTCTGATCGTGCCAATTTCTAGTTGTAAGACCTTGAACAAATTGCTTAAATTTGTGAAACTCAAATTTGCAAAACTGTGAATAGGGATGATGCTAACAGCAATAATTAACTCCACAGGGCTCATCAACGTGTTGTGGGTTCTCCCTGTTAGATGAGATGTGAGAGCATTGCTTGGCACCCTGGGGAGCATTGGACAAATGTAGGTTAGGATGGCTCCTGCTTGCAGGAGTGCTATCACCAATGGCATCACCAGATTGCTCCAACAGATGGTTGGTGGACCCTGGCTATTTGTGGGTATATCACATACTTCAGATTTAGGCAAGTTTAGTACTTGTCCTTGAATCTAGGTGAGAAAAAAGAGGAATGACATTTAGGCAGCCAATAAATCAGAGGATACATTCCTCTTTTATTTCTGCAGTAAGTTACATTAGGTCTCTAGAAAGCATCCTGGTTGACTGGGCGTGGCGGCTCATGCCTGTAATCCTAGCACTTAGGAAGTCTGAGGCAAGGGGATCACTTGAGGTCAGGAGTTCGAGACCGGCCTGGCCAACATGGTTAAACCCCGTCTTTACTAAAAATACAAAAAGTTAGCTGTGGTGCATGCCTGTAATCCCAGCTACTCCGGAGGCTGCCTGTAATCCCATCATGGCACATGCCTGTAATCCCAGACACTTGGGAGGCTGAGGCAGAAGAATCGCTTGAACCCAGGAGGCGGAGGTTGCAGTGAGCCAGTCGCGCCATTGCATTCCAGCCTGGGCAACGATAGCGAAACTCTGTCTCAAAACAAAAACAAACAAACAAACAAACAAACAAACAAGCAAGCAAGCATCCTGGTTATGTGGGAAGCTCAGGAATGGGATCCTTAAAAAGGCATTTCATTGGTGTTTTCTTCATGGCATAGCCACTTGTACCTTTAAAAAATTAACGATGGTAGTAAATCAGAATGTGTTGGAAGATGAAGAAAAATTATCATTTATGATTTGTTTCTTTCTCAAGCTTCCTATGGGAACCAGAATGTGCCCAGAATCTGAAGCCTACTGCATTTCACCCTGGGATATTTAATGTTCTGACACCCCATGAGAGCAAATTGCAGGGATCAGCTCAAATACCTGCCTTCTAATGATTTAAGAGGACTGAGGTTTAAAACAGTGATGCGTCTGTCATTAATAAGTTTTACCTGTCTGTAAAGATTGTTTATCACTCGTCTTGCATTACCTTTCTTTTGTCTGCCTGGGAAACACCATCTGGTAGGAGAGGGCTGCCTGTTGAGAGGGCACTGCCACACACATTCCTTCTACTGATTCCATGCTCATACTTTCCTCCGCCACCTTATGTTCTTGAGCCAAGAATCTTAGCAAAGTATAAAGCCACCTAGCCTTCCTGAGCTTCTGTCTTTTTATCTGTAATTTGAAGGTAATAACACATGCTCTATTTCTTTCCTTTTTCTTTTACACAACCAAACGGAAGCTGAATAACCTATCTATTTCAATGAAAATCAGATAAGATAGAGGCAACTCCTTCCTTAAGAACCTAATTGGCTACTAGATTATGATTACACATTAAGGTATCTTTAATACTGATCTCAGTTTCCAATAAGCAAAATATTATAAATTAAACTGTTATTTCTGGAAATGCATCTTATACCATAAAATTAAGAGAGCTATCAAAAAGAAATACAATTTAAACAAATCTAAGTGGATTTGTTAATAAACATTTATTAATAAACATTTTAAATAAACATTTATTAGGTGCATAAGACCCAACAATAGGCCAGGTGTGGTGACTCATGCCTGTAATCATAGCACTTTGGGAGGCCGAGGCGAGTGAATCATTTGAGTTCAGGAGTTTGAGACCAGCCTGGGCAACATGGTGAAACCTTGTCTCTAAAAAAAAAAAAAAAATATATATATATATACACAAATACAAAAATTATCCAGGCAAGGAGGCGCATGTCTGTAGTCTCAGCTACTTGAGAGGCTGAAGTGGGAGAATTGCTTGAGTCCCTGAGGCGGAGATTGCAGTGAGCTGAGATGGCACCACCATTTCACTCTAGCCTGGGCAAGAGAGCAAGACCCTATCTCAAAAACAAAACAAAAACAAACAACAAAAAAACACTCAATAAAAAACTCTATCATATTTCTTTGGGGAAAATTCTCCGAATGGACTGAAGTGGCTGAGATATACTAAGATATATTCATTAAAATTATTCTTTTTGTATTGGAATCTTCCTTTGCAATGATAGGTATTCTTCAATTTATTAATCTTAAGCATGTTTATGATTGAGTTGTTGTGCTTAAATTCTTCCCAATTACAAGAAAAGTGAAAGTCCCTGGAAAGGCAGTTTCCATAATGACTTAATTTTTAAAGATCCCTTGCTCTTCTATATCAATAAGATCTTTCCTGCGGAGCATCCATCAATGATGTCCCTTATTGACAGATATCAAAATTTCTCTTTTGGCAATGTAACATAGCCAAGACATTTGCTTCCCCAAAGGTCCCATTTTTATTTTCTCTTAATGCCTGTCAAGAAGGGTAGTTTTTACCTTTCATAATTTCAGCTGATGTTCCTGGAAATCACATTTGGATCATTCCATGCAGCATCCCTTGCACTCTGACTTCATGAGAAGCAATTATCTTTCTATATGTAGTTATACAGAGCTACAAATGTAGTTATACAGAATTATAAGGATTTTAAAGATAATTTATTAACTTATTTATAACCATCTTGGTTCAAAAGTATTTTAATATGGATTACAAAGATGTAACAGTGCAAGACGTTAAAATAATCCAGAAAAAGAGAAAGAGAATGGTGACCATATGAACTTGGGTGGTGAACGAAGACTTTGTATAAAAGAGTTGGGTCTAAAGCCAAAAAGCATCAATATATGAGTTAACACACGGGAAGGGGAATGGTGCTCTGAGCTGATGGAGCAGAAAGAGCAAAGACATGGGTTCAAGCATGCCCTGCCTAAAACCCTGCCTCATGGGTTAGCATTCTTATGTCCACAGTATCTGGTTAACACCAAGACATCACATTCACCTCCTGCTGCTTTCTTAAAGCACTCTAAATTCTTACCATGCCAGTATCAGTTACCTCCATACTGGTATACACTTTGACTTTTTGTTCAGCTTATTTGTTCCCTATGATTTCTTCCTCAACTCTCCCAGATCAATTTTATAGTTCTGTTCTCTGTTCCTCTTTAGAACTCAGCATATACTACTAATATGGCACACAACATATTATTCATATTATTTTATGACTTATTGAAAGATCTTGTACCCTCATTAGGCTATGCACCCTTTAAAGACAGGCTGTATATCTTTAATATTGTCCTTTATATATGGTAAGTAGTTGTTCACTGAACATTTTTATTAAATTGCATTGAGGACCTGTTTGAAAATAAAGGAAACTATTTTAAGGAGGAAAGTTTTGTCTACTTGAATGGCTTCCAATGAGGTACGCCTAAAAATCATTAAACCAGGGACTAGTAACATGAGATAAAATTCAGCGCATCTGGGAACTTGAATGAGAAAAAATTGCATCTTTCTTGTTATTAACTACTATCTTAAATTACACATTTATTTTAATTATGAATGACAGCTACCACATACAGTGTAATATTAGCAGTATCTTTGTTTTTGGCATCAACATAAATGACAAATATTTGCACATCATGTCAGTTATTTCAGATTCTCAAAATATTGTTTAAAATTACCTTTTCAAAATTAGGGTAATCATTAGACTGTTGCTAAATCTTAATTAGACTGCATTAATGAAGGAACTCATATTTCTATACAGATTTTCAAACTATTTTAACTATTTTTCAATATAATTGGTTTCTTTTGTATTTTATTTTATGCATTTAAAAATCTTCTTATGAGAAAAAGTTGGAGGGCTCTTCACCAGATTGCTGAAGGGATATTTGGCACAAAAATACTTAAGAGCACTTTTGTTTTAAGCCCAGGAGGGGCAGGGCCAGTGAGAGCATTGGCAGTGTTCCTGCAAACCGAGTTCAGGGGAGTGGTATTTTGGGACATGGTGAGAATGTCCTTGCTATGAAAATGAATGGAGGACTGAGTAACCCAGGATACTATTGAGCAGAGCATGGTTTGGTGAAGTCATTTTTGTAGTGAAACAGGTCTGGCTGTTCTGTATAGGGTGGTGTGAAGGTAGAGCAACGTAGGAATTTATTGTAGCCCATGTAAGAGATGAGGAGGCCAGGTCAAAGGTGGTGGCCATGAGGATTTAAGATGAATTTTTTTTTCATTGCACATAGGTGAAATGAAAGAAAGAGAAACTGTTCAATATGGATTACACCACGTTTGAACTAACATGAAAATTCTGTAACTTTAGGTGCATATTTGGAGATTCAGCATGAAGCTAGGAATTTGAAAGCCATCACTACGGAGAGATGAGGCAAAAATCAAAAGAACAAAGTGGTTTATCAATGGAAATTGCTGAATGGGAGAAGAAGCTGAGAGTTAGGGAGAAAAAACTCAGGATCAATAGAGAATTCTCAACTTCCCACCCCTCAAGAGCAACCAGTGATCTTTGCCTGGTATTTACCCTCTGAGAAGCCAGAATCCACAGAGAGAGAGCTAGGATTCCGGGTTGCACATGTTTTAGAAGAGAGTTGGGCTGCCCAGGAAGGGCCAAAGTTCAGCAGTGACCAAGGACCCACGTTGACCTCAAGCTGTGAAGCACAAGGCGTAAATTTCTTTGCCTTTTTGTACAGAGACTTGGTGACACTGAAGGCCAAGTCTGGTGCAAATTGTTACTTAATTCATGAGAAACTTGGTAATTTATCTTTACTGAACTTTGCTTCCCTCAGTTCTCACAGCATCCAAATTCTACTCTTCTTTGCTCTAAGGCTACTCTCTGACTGATAGCTTTTTCTCTTCCCTTGCACTCTCCTCTCGGAAGTTTTCCTTTCTCTATTTGATGGTTTGTGGCTCTTTCCAGCTTGTCTACTTTTACAGTCTATCCTAATTCTTTGAAATTTTTAAAAACTTGTGTTATGATATGGAAATCCTCAAACCTCTGAAATTAGCTGCTTCCCTAATTTGTTCCTATTGTGAATGTTTAAGGAACCTTCCAGATGTCTACTATTTAACACTTCCCCAATCATTTAATGGTCCATGTTCATTGTCTCTATAGTTCTTTTTTAAAATTATGGCTTTTCTAGAAATTTAAATTATTGTTTATAAAGGGTTTGTTCTTATAAAAATGCACTGGGGTTTTATTCTTATGGCATTACTCTCTCTGACCATATCCATTGCTGAAATTCTATTTTGAAATATCTTATAATTTTCACTGAAACTTAATCCATCTATAGAGACCTTCAAAAGCATTCATATTAAGCAGGGAAGATGCTAACCTACTTAGTGGACTGCATCTGGAATTCCAATTCCCCTAGGTCCATGACAATTTCAATGATGAACTAACCACAAAAGCATAGTTTAATAAGACAAAATATCCATTTCATTTTCTTAGTCAGTTTTTGATGTAATTAAATGAGAAGCCAGTTACATTTTGCATATAATGTTGAATGCTTTTTAGAAAATTATCTAGTATTTTAACTAGACTATAAACCATGCATCCCCTTAACTAAAACCGCAGGGACTGGGTGCGGTGGCTCATGCCTGTAATCCCAGCACTTTGGGAGGCCAAGGCGGGTGGATCACAAGGTCAGGAGATAGAGACCATTCCGGGACAGCATGGTGAAACCCCATGTCTACTAAAAATACAAAAACTCGCCAGGTGCGGTGGCGCACACCTGTAATCCCAGCTACTCAGGAGGCTGAGGCAGGAGAATCACTTGAATCTGGGAGGCAGAGGTTGTAGTGAGCCGAGGTTGCCCCACTGCACTCCAGCCTGAATGACAGAGTGAGACTCTGTCAAACAAACAAACAAACAAAAAACACAGCAACAAAAAAACAGTGTTTTTTGAATAAATGCCAATAAATCATATCTTATTTTGCTTTTGCTGACACTAAAATGAAAATAATGGTAGAATAATTCAAAACACATTTTAATGAATTTTTAAACAGCTATTGACTTACTTTCAGTTGATACTAATCAAAGATATGGTGGTAATTCTATAATTCAGTACAGTTTGCTTTTTAACTAGATGTCTAAGGTGTATCTTTTCTAAGATGCATAGACATGTTTAAAGGTCCTCATGTTCCCAGATACTCTCTGCGTGTATATGAGCATTTTGTATATAAACTTATTTTTTTTTTTTCCTTGTGGGAGAGATTTTTTCTGTACTTGTTATATTAGCATGTTATTTGACTCATAGTTTGTGTATCCATCAACAATTTATAGAATTGTGTTAAATATGCTTGTTCTTCATTCCTTCCATGTAGTGTCTTCATCACAATGTTCTTTTTGGATTGAAAGTGAATTTGGGCTGCAAAATAGCTCAGTTAGAGCATGGGACAGAATTGAGTGGGCAGAACTGGGTTCTAATCATTGTTTCAATATTTACAATGTGCATATGCCAACTTAACCCCTCCAGACCTTTATCAGTAATGTTTATCCCTTCATTAAACTACCAGTTGTTGAGCATTTACTGTATGGAAGTGAATTTAGGTGACAAAGTAGCTCAGTTAGAGCATGAGCATTTGAGTGGACAGAACTGGGTTCCTGTCACTGCTTCAATATTTATAATGTGTGTCTGCCAACTTAGCTTATCTAGACCTTTATCCGTACTGTTCATCCCCTCATTCAACCATCAATTGTTGAGCATATTCTATACAAAAAGCAGTAGGTAAACTGCTGGGGATAGGCATGGTCTTTGACTTGATGGCGCTAACCTATAAAGGGAGGATAATAACAGTATTTGTCACATAAATTTATGCAAGTTAACTGCTTTTAATCAAAGTGCCAAGCAAAGTGTCAGATGCATAGAAAGAACTCAATAAGTGGTAAGCATTTTAGCAGTAGCAGTACACGTAAGTGTCCTGTTTAATGGTACATAAGTGTATTGGAGCCACCATTTATTTGCTCCAGTGCCTAGCATACTGCCTGGCATATGTAAAGCTCTTGTCTTAGGTAGGGTTCTCTAGAAACAAATTCTGAGAAAAGAATGTGTGTGCAAATAATGAATTAAGAGTTTTCCCAGGAGAAACTTGTAAAGAATCAGGGAAAGCAGAATAAGAAAGCAGAAGAAATCAAGCAAGGGTGAGATTCAGACAAACTCCAGGGGAGGCAGTGTGACCCTTCAGGGGTTTCTGGAGGGTAAATTACCTCTCAGAGCAGTCTGACAGGAGAGGTAGGTTTTCACACCTCTGTACCTGTCGGTCATTGACTATGGGCCACCATTGGGGACTGTGGTGGGCAGAATAGTGGCCCCCAAAGTTATCCATGCCATTATCCCTGGAATCTGTGAATATATTACCTTGCATGGCAAAGGAAACTTTGCAGATGTAATTAAGGGTACAGACTTCTAGATAGGGAAATTATTCCGGATTATCCAAATGGGCTCAATCTAGTTACATGAGTTCTCAAAAGTGAAGAATCTTTCCTAGCTGGCATCAGATAGATAAGTGACACTGCTGACTTTGAAACTGGAGGATGAGAGCCATAAATCAAGAAATGTGGGAAGTCTTTAGAAGCTGGAAAAGGCAAGGAAATGAACTCTCTCCCCTATAACCTCCAGAAAGGAACATAATCTGGCAATATCCAGTGAGAACCATGTCTGACTTCTGACCTATAGAGTACCTGTAAGGTAATAAATTTGCATTGTTTTAAGCCACTAAGTTTGTGATAATTTGTCAATGTAGCAATAGAAAACTAACATAGGGACAAACTCCCGGTACTTCAGAGTCTCTGCTTTCTGCTATTCCATGCAAAGCAACTTCAGTAGCTCATGGAAACTTCTCTACAGAACAGTTACAGGTACAGGAGTTGGAGGCAAAAGTGCACTCAAGTAGAAAGAGCCCAGAAATGGTAAAAAAAATAAAAGGACCCCAGGAGGTCTGGGGAGCCAGCAATAGCATCTGCTGCAGTGCTCAGTAAGAATTTATTAACTGAATGAATGCATTTATGAATGAATGAATAAATACATTTATGTAAACTACTGGAATTGAAAGATTATGTAAGAAATGGCTTCTAATTAGAGGTAGGCATGTTGGCAACTCTCATTCAAACAGAGCATTTGGCAATCAAGACTTTCTCCCATGTTCAATTGCCTCTTTCTTATTTTCCGGTTCTCTGGGGGCCAGTGGATCAGAAAAGTAAGAATGTTCTATAGATATAATAAAATAATCAAATCTTAAAGCTGTGTCTATGCTATAGGAATCCTTTTAAAAAATTCAACAATTATTTGGAGAACTTCACTGTATTCTAAGTGCCTGAGTTGTAAACTACTGTAACTAACTAGCTGGAGAATTCATCATCCTCTGGAGCATTTGGGTGCTTAGCAGAAAAACAAAACAAAACTACTAGATATGGAAAAAGAGCAGCCTTTAGAAGCAAATGTTTTGAGAAATCAAGGTAAAAAAAAATAGGCTAAAAAATAGTTCTCATTTTTCAATTACTAACTTTCCTTCTCACTTTCTCTTCCCTACGTTTTGTACCTGGGCAAGAATTCTAGATGAATTGTTCTTCTTGTGGATAACTTAGAAGAAAATCTACATATGTGAATAATGGATTTCACATCTGTCTATTTAATACCCAAGGAAAAACAGCTGATTAGAATATAAAAATAATTGAATTGAATTTGCTCATGTCCTGAACTTTGAAACCTGATTTCTATAACTTATATGGTTTCAGATCACCTAAACACAAGATGTGCTTTAAAAGTAATAGGAATGGAAATGAGATTATAAGAGCCAATCTGGAAGATGCTATTAGATGTATCAGATCAATATTTCCTTTGATTCTAGCTCCCCTTCTTTTACATGTTTGAGTTTCTTCATTTTTCCTTCATAAAATGTTTAGTAATACTTTTCTTGCTGTAGGAAAAGTGAAACTATACTACCATGGGTGTGCCCCTCTTTGATTTAAATGCTACATCAGCAAGAATGTGTTTGGCTGCAAGTAAGAAAAAATACAGCCAAAACAGCTTTAAGCAATGAAAGATTTATTGACTCTAAGAAGAAGGTCTGGAGTCAGGATGGGTTCAGGGTTGGTTAAGCAATGCAATCAAGGACAACTCTACAAGGCCGGATGTCTCTCCTTATAGTCCCAAGTTGGCTACAGAGGTTCAGACATTTCATCAGATATATACTACATATGTTGCAGAAGAATTGTACTTCAGTAGGTCTCCTTTTAATATGGAGTAAAACACTTTCAAGATATTCCTACCATATCGCAGCGAGAGATAGGACTAGCTAGATTTCCCAGGCTAAGAATCCCTAAGCCTAGCTGGGAAGGTGATCGCATCCACCTTTCAACATGGGGCTTGCAACTTAGCTCACATCCGACCAATCAGGTAGTAAAGAGAGCTCATTAAAATGCTAATTAGGCAAAAACAGGAGGTAAAGAAATAGCCAATCATCTATCGCCTGAGAGCACAGCGGGAGGGACAAAGATCAGGATATAAAGGCAGGCATTTGAGCAGGCAATGGCTACCCTCTTTGGGTCCCTCCCTTTGTATGGGGGCTCTGTTTTCACTCTATTAAATCTTGAAATTGCACTCTTCTGATCCAACTCGGCTAGAGCTGAGCTTTTGCTCACTGCTCTTTGCTGCCGTCACAGACCCCCCTTGACTTTCATCCCTCTGGATTCGGCAGGGTGTCCGCTGTGCTCCTGATCCAGGGAGGCGCCCATTGCCGCTCCCGATTGGGCTAAAGGCTTGCCATTGTTCCTGCATGGCTAAGTGCCCGGGTTCCTAATCGAGCTGAACACTAGTCACTGGGTTCCACAGTTCTCTTCCGTGACCCATGGCTTCTAATAGAGCTATAACATTCACCACACGGCCCAAGATCCCATTCCTTGAAATCTGTGAGGCCAAGAGTCCCAGGTCAGAGAACACGAGGCTTGCCACCATCTTGGAAGTGGCCTGCCACCATCTTGGGAGCTCTGGGAGCAAGGATCCCCCGGTAACACCAGCATACTTCTTTTTGGATCACATTGGCCAGGATTACATCACCTGCCATGCTCAAGAAGTAAGGCAAGCTTGAGAATTGTTCATAGCAGCTATATTCAGCCTTTATAGAGAGAAGCTGGTTCTGCCAGCCAGATGGAAGGTTAAGGGATGCTGGTGGCTATTGGACACACAGGCCTAGGTGTAGGTACTCAATTGTGATAGTGAAATGAAATAATATTGGTAAGTGAAGCGCTTAGTACTGTGCCTGTAAGGTAACTGGTCTCAAGATGCCTTCAGAGACATAATTCCTTGGGAGGTGGTTTTCTACTGTGTTAGCATGTTTAAGGCCCCACAGTAAAGCCAGTCTAACATCTAGACAAACATGAGAACATTTAACATGTCTCTCAAAAATGACACAAGGTAATTGTTTCTGATGCGACTGAGAAATATCTGAAACTTCTTTACTGATTTACCTTCATCTCTCTGAAGTCCTCTCATCATCACAACTTCTTTCCATTCCACTTTGGTCTCTCCCCAACTCCAGCTTATTCTAAGTCCTTTCTCTTTTCCTCCTTTCAGATGCAGCGCTTTATTATTATGTAGATGAATTTAGCCTCTCCAGGCTTCTTTCACCCAGTATCCTGATCAGCATAGTAAAGTCTCGGGAATGGGGCAGGCTAAGAAAGAATTCTCTAAAGAGGCCAGGAATAAAACAAAATGCTATGAATAAGTAAAATACATCAGTATATATATATATATATATATATATATATATATATTTTTTTTTTTTTAAACCTGTCACTGAGCTGTTTAATGTTGCCCGGAGTTCCTGTGCAATATACCACTAACACTTTGGCAAAAATCTTCAACCTCTTTCATTTTCAACCTTTTCCTCAAAAAGAACCAAGAAGGGAAACAAGTCCACTTGGCTGTACATAATAATGATCCATCCTGCTTTGCTGAAAGCATTTCTCTGTCAGAATAACAACTTACGACATACATAAAAATAGTTTGACAAAACTGCAGGGAAGGAAGAGGTCCCCTGATCTTAAACATACTCTCTATTTTCTATCTTTCATTTATCTAAGACTGTGTCTGCTTGAAAGTATTTTTCCATGGGAGTAATTGGGAAGTTCCCTCCAATATTGGAATGAAAAAAATAGGTTTTGTTTTGTTTTGAGTATAGGCAAAGGTGATACAACACACAAAAATTTGGTGTGCTAAGCATTTCACATAAATTATATCATGTAACCTTAATGAAAGCCTTGGACACTGGCCTTATTATTACTTTCATTGTATTGTTTTGGTAAGGTAGGGCATTATGTAACTTAATGAAAGCAACACAGTTGGTACTAACTACTACGTTATTTGGCCTCCTTAATATGTTTTAGGATTTTTAACATCTTTATGGAGGGTAAAATTGGAAAACCTGTAATTAAGTATGAATAACCTTACTTTTAACAAATTCATTGTCTAGGACCAAAGCATTCACATATCATTAGATTATCTGATTCACCAGAATCATTTAAAAAAAAAAAACAAAAAAAACAACAAAAAACAAAAAGACCCATTTTCTTCTTCTGGATTGCAACCCAGAAAAACTTGTCAGTAATCATTTATAGCTGTCTATCTTAGAAATCGATACAGATTATCCTATGATCAGTATATCTGCATTGCTTCTAAACCAGTTGAGCCTAGTAGCTGTGGTTGACTCTAAGGGAATTATTCTGCCTCATTCAGATATGACCTTAGCACATGTTTGTATTATTAATATTACCAGAATAGTTTTTCACTTCTTGGGTGGAAGAGCATTGAATCAAAAGAGATATAGACATATTCAGTGAAGTGTGGGAAGTAAATCTCCTGAGTCCCTGATCTAGCCAGTTACTCTTTTGCAAAAATAGATCAAGATATTTTGTATCTGGCATCACAAAGCATTTTTGCTTCACTGTCACCCTTCAAGTTCTCACTCTATATCTCTTCTCCCGAATTCTTGCAATCTGTCCTGAATGCTGCTGCTAATTTTGAAAACCCACTTTTCAGAACGTACCAGCTGTACCATTTAATAGGGTGCAAATTGTCTCATGCTATTTCACTGAGACAGTGTAGTAGAAAGTATCTTGTAGCTCACAGGGTATTTTGCAATAGTATTTATTACATATATGCAATACACAAGTTATAACTGACCTTATACACCAATCATGCAATGAATACTTGTTGATTATCCAACTCATCCCAGAGATCATGGTAATTATAGTGGACATGAGATAAAGAAAATATGCCCCACTAGTGAAGACATAACACTCTATTGAAGAGTACAGCCATATAAACTCATAATTGATATACAATGTGGTTGGGCAAAACAGGAGAGTCCACCCAAAGGATTTCACATTATTAAATACTTTGTCTTAAGCACTAAATGAGAGTTTGCTAGGATAAGAGGAGAAAGACATACTCAAGTGATGTACCTCACAGGTACAGAGTAAGGACAAACCATGCTCAAGAAATGGCAGGGAGTTTGATTGGACTACAGGATGAAAAGGATGGGAGAAGACAAGCAAGTAAGGTAGAGTCATAAAGATTATTACGGGCACGGCACAGTGGCTTACTCCTGTAATCCTAGCACTTTGGGAGCCTGAGACAGGAGGATTATAAGATCAAAAGATCGAGACCATCCAGGCCAACACGGTGAAACCCCGTCTCTACTAAAAATACAAAAATTAGCTGGGCGTGGTGGTGAGCGCCTGCAGTCCCAGCTACTCGGGAAACTGAGGCAGGAGAATCCCTTGAACCTGGGAGGTGGAGGTTGCTGTGAGCTGAGATCGCACCATTGCACTCAAACCTGGGTGACAGAGCGAGATTCCATCTCAAAAAAAAAAAAAAAAAAAAAAAGATCGTGAAAGACATTGAATGCAATGCTATAGGAAATGGAATGTTTTGGAAGGCAGTGGGAAGGATTTTAGGCAGAGAAATGGATTAGAAGCTGCATAGAGATTGAATTGAGTAAGACCAGAGGTAAGAAGAAAAACTGTGGGCTATATAAGTAGGTAAGAAGAGAGATGGTGAATTCTTAAATAAGACAAGTGTGTATGCCTTGACTCCTCAGCAAAACTCTAAGCTCCTTGTGTTAAACATAATTTTTGTTGTGCTTATATCTTTCTTTGTTTCTAGCGAAATTCTATGTATATAGTAGGTGCTTGGAAAATTCTTGCCTTAAGAATGGATTAAGAATCCATCTCTACTTTAAAAATTCACTTGCACAATGCCGTCTCGACATAGTGAACAGGATATCTTTGGTAACGCTCTGTCATTTTTAACAACATGGAAATTACCACTTTGCTAATCAACCCATGAACAAAAAAGTGTCTTGATGCTTCCCTTAGCAACCAAGCGCTCAGCAGTTTGCCCATCCAAAATCTTGTATTTTTGGTTCTTCAACATAGTAGCTTTTGATGTTTTAGATACTTTTAGGATTCATGAAAGTGGAAACAAGAAAATTCAGAAAAATAATTTTATTTCATGTTTATTTTATTTTATTGTTTCTAATGATAATGACAGATTTCAGTTATTGAATACTTATTCTGTGGCAGTCACTCTTCTAAATAGTTTTGGGATATTTTCTTTTTTAAATTTTATGCAAAATTAAGTAAGTTTTATGTAAAAATTAGGTTTTATTACTATCCCCTTTTAAAAATGAGAAGATTGTGGTGAAGATAGTTTAAGTGACTTGCCCAAGAGCAAATAGCTAGAGGCAGTAGAGCTTCAAACCCAGCTTTTCTGCCCCAGAGCACATTCATAGGTGATCATTATAAAAAGTGAAGAGACAGGCAGGTTTAGCACTGCACAGTGGTCAAGTGTCTTCAAGCTTAATAGCATCACTTTATGAATTTCAAAGTACTCTGGGCAGGTGTCAGGGAGAAGAAAAAAATGAAAAGAAACAAAAGGAGAAGGAGAAATAAGTTTAAAACAAGAATATATGTTGTCACAGTAAGTGTGTAATAAATATTTTTGAATGAAGTGAAATATGAAAGACAAAAACAAAGGAGGATTTTATGGCAGGTGGTAGAAGATGGTGTTCAACCATGACTTTGGGTTCTATCTTTGGTACAGAAGAACTACAGACTTCAAGTATGATTGCTTTTCTAGGTTGCAGCTTCACTCATCCCTGGCGATATCTAGACTTGTTAACAAATTTATAAATCTTCACCCACTGATTTTTCTTTCTGGTTAGAATCAGCCCAAATGACTTTTAGCTTCCTGAATATTTATTATCGTACTTCAAATACAGTATCAAAGAAAGAATAACTTAACTGTAAAACACCCTGTTTTTCTGATTCTAGCTCTGACATTCAACATCCTTGGAAAAATCAGTTGCTGTACTGTATAGAATGTTTTCAAATTGCATGAGAGATTATGCCACAGTTGTATGTGATGAAAACATTTTTTAATAATTTGATACAGACAGAATGATTAAAAAGCCCACTTGGCCTCTTCTTTCCTCATTGTTCTGTCTCTTTAAATTTGGATCCCTTTGGGTTGGCTGTAAGCAGTGGAAAAGAAATGCAGCCTATAGAATGAGCAGCAGGATATTGTGGAATATGGAAATCATTTCTATATTGTACAGGGGAAATCTAATTACCTCTATCGATCATTCATCCAGTCTTTCCTCTCTTCTGTTTTGTTGAGTGTTTGGTTGTATAATTGACATTATTAGAGCGTTAGTGCCTCCTTTCAAAAGGCCTGTGGTTTGCTGGCCATTAGCAATCTTGATAGACGTGTCAAGGACAGAAGACCTCCAAATGCAGTCAAATTTTCTTTACACAGTAGGGTGGCTGGCTGTCTCTAGTTAACTCATGTTTTCTGCAAGTGTTATTAGAATTATATCACTTCATATGCAAGCCCTCTATGTTTCAGCTGACTCTTAATTACCTAAGCTGGGGAAGTGATTCTTTTTCTAGACTTAGGAACAAAGATGAATAGCTTTATATGCTTCTGAGATCTCTGTAAAATCTTTTATGATTTGTTAAAGATCAAGTATAGCACTTTTAAGATTCTTTAGGACCTTGAGATTGGGCTGGGTTGTTCAGAGATGGAAATAGAACCCTTGGCTTTTGTGTGGCAAGAGCAATGGAAATTACCAAAGGTTCAGTCTCTTGTCAAAAGTTTCAAACATGATTAAGCTTTTTGTGCTCATTATCTCAGAGTGACCTGCACCTGTTTAGTTGTTATCAGAAATATCATTTAAAACATCTAAAACTCTTCATTATCAACTTTTTATTTTTCAGGCCACTATAAGGAAACAACAAATATTATAATGCAAGGACTAGGTGGGGGTGGGAAATGAGGAGATCCAGGTTGGGGCTCAGGCTCTCCAGTAAGTGGCTCTGTGAGGCTGGGGAGGTCATTTCTCCTCTCCTGCCTTCACCTTCTGTTTCATAAGTTGGTTGGATTTGGGAGTTCAAACTTAAATGCCATTAGAGGCCTGAAAAAGAGTTTAAGACAAAAGACAGGAATTAGTTCTGTGGTCATTGGAGAGTGCATATCAACCTGGCCTATAGATGTCACAGCCTTAAACACACTTAAAGATATCCTGGCACAGAATATATATCCATGACGCTTTTTGGCCCATAATTGCCATTTTACCACTCATGTCTATATAATCTAAACTCTTCCCCTTCTTTAGGTATACATTTTCTGGCTCTGCAAAAATATTCAAATAAAAAGAGGAAATGAAAGACCTAAATGAAATGTCTTATAGTAAAGAAAAAAGAAACAAGTAAATCATGTGAGGATAAAAATTCACTTATTTTAGATAGAATAAAAAAAGACCAGGGTGTCATAGTTAAATCCAAGTTAACTGTGATGAGCCAGTGTGCGTATTATTGCTGTGGGGAAAGGAAAGGACAGTGTGATCCTGAAGTGCAGCATGAAGCACATGTGACATAGCAGCAATAAGTCGTCTTTCTGCTGCACTTAGCTTTAGTCTGACTCTCATTCCAGGGGAGTCCAGATGTGGTCAGTGGCCCTTAAAATGGATATGAAGAATCTGGGAAGCACCTAGAGCTTAAGGGAATGGGAAATTGTTTCTTCGGAGGAAAGCCTAAAAGAAGTTGAATTGATCAGCCTGGAGAAGAAAAGGAAAGTATTTGGCTTAATTACGCTTCACAGACAGGTTGCATTTTTTCATTGAGGGTATAAAGCAGTTTCCTTTCTGTCTGTGAGTAAAAACATTATATGGAAGAAGTGAGTTCAAAGGAAAGTAATGGAGACATGATTGGGGATGAGGCAGAATAATGACTTGCACCGTCCAGTGGCAAAATGCTAGGACGATCTACTGAGAGATGTTGGAACGTTTTGGTCCCAGGAGATCATCAAGTAGAGAAAAGGCAAGTGATTGATCTGTTTGTCCTGAAGGTAAGGAGGGGACTACTATGCAGTGCAGGTCTGTCACTGTCCTGACTAATGTCATTATCATCATCCTTCTCATTAGCACCACCTTTTGGTTGCCTCCCTTAACCATAACAGGTAGATATCACAGAACACTAGGGCCAAAGGCCCTTTTGTGGTACTGGAAACAGAAACCTCGAAGCCACTGAGAATATCAAAATCTTTTTTTTTTTTTTTTTTCTGAGTTGGCTTTCCTGGGCCTTTGCCTCATTTTCAGTCTCCTGGCTGCCTACTCTGTCTGATTCACGTGACATGTGGGACACTCCACATTTAGAGCTTCTTAGAGCAAGAGAGAAAACTGATTAAGGTTAAGACCTTCTCTTAACCTCAATCCCAAATTCCCAGGCGAGATTCTGTTATATCTTTTTTAGAGTGAGTGTTCACCTCAATCCAATGAACTGTTTCTTGGAGTAGGGTGGGAGTTACTTGGTTCAATGTTGATAGGAAGGTCTACCAGCAAAGGTGGTGTTATAAGCTGCAGAGTGTCCATCTAAAACCCATATGGTGAAGCCCTAACCCTCAGTGCCTCAGAATGTGACTGTATTTGGAGATAGGATCATCATAGAAGTGACTAAGTTAAAATGATGCCATAAGAATGGGCCCTAATTCAATCTGACTGGTGTCTTTATAAGAAGAGGAAATTCGAACAGACAGAGAAACCAGAGAGGCATATGCATTAGGAAAAGACCTCATGAGGATAAATTAAGGAGTAGGCTGGGTGCAGTGGCTCACGCCTGTAATCCCAGCACCTTGTGAGGCCTAGGTGGGTGGATCATGAGGTCAGGAGGTAGAGACCATCCTGGCCAACATGGTGAAACCCCATCTCTACTAAAAATCCAAAAATTAGCAGGGCATTGTGGTGCGAACCTGTACTCCCAGCTACTCAGGAGGCTGAAGCACAAGAATCACTTGAACCCAGGAGGCGCAGGTTGCAGTGAGCTGAGATCGTGCCACTGCACCCCAGCCTGGAGACAGAGTGAGACTCTGTTTCAAAAAATAAAAATAAAAATAAAAAATAAATAAAAAATAAGAAGGAGTCCACCTATAAGCCAAGGAGAGAGCCCTCAGAAGAAAGCAATCCTGTGGACATGTTGATCCTGGACTTCTAGCCTCCTGAGTGTGAGAAAATAACTTCTGTTGTTTAAGCCATCCATTCAATGGTGTTTTGTTATGGTAGCCCTAGAAAATTAAAACAGATGGTCAGTGTAGCTCTTGGAGCAATGAGGTTTGTTGTGAGCCAACCAGATATCCTACAAAATCTGCTATTATCATTATCATGACCTACATCAACAATAGCAGATGATTACACAGAGATTTATGTAGCTACAGTCCTCCCATGCTCAGAGTTTATAAGTGGATCCAAGTATTGTACCGTTCTAGGGCTTGAGCAGAGAATGTAGCAGTTTGACTTCACTCCTAAATCATTCTGTATGTTTTCTGTTGTGTACTTGCCTGGGCAAAAACTTTAGGGAAGGGAAAAGTCAAAGCAGTTTGTGCTTTTGCAACCCTGGCTGCTGTGCTAGGAAAACTTACCAGAACAGTCTCTACTGTGAAACCTCCCTTCCCCATGACCCCCACTGCCTGCCCTGGCAGCAGCCCAGCCACTGCAAGAGTTGTTCTTCTCTTTCTGCTTCCCTGCCTTTGACTACCACTGGTGGAGCTAAGCTCAAGGGCCAGGAAGTACACATCCCACTTTATGCCAGTGATGGCTTCTGAGACTGTCTTTATCATGCAGTGGGCTTTACAAACTTCTTGGCAGGTGTCAACCTATAAGGACTAAGTGACTTTCCCCTGGGCCTCATTGGCTCACATTACCTCTTCAGTGCTCTGTTTGACTTGGGCTCTGAAGACCTAAGACCTACCTTGGGATCACCTGGTGGTGTAGAGAGGACTGTGAGTGTTAGCAAATCTTACCTGCTAACTCTACCATCCCTCAGGATCTCTTTCATTGCTAACGAACCTTTCTAAATTCCTGAAAACAGGATTAGATACTCCAGTTATTATTTATGGAGGTCAGAGTTTCTTCCTCCTGGGAACTTCGTTGCTGTACTGTGGGACAACACATTCAATTCCATAATTATTGTTAACACATACCAGAACCAAAGAAAAATTCTCTCTCCTCTGATCTCATCTGGACAGGTAATTTATTTATCCTGAAATAGTTTATGGCTTTCTACCACTTACAGAATGAGGCCCTAGTTTTTTTGTTGGTTACCCAAAGGTTTCTGATCTGACACCAGCCCACCTTTCTGGCCTTCTCCATACCTGCATGCCAGCTTCACAGGTCTTCTTGCTGCTGTTCAATCATTCCTACCCATGCCTTTGCTTTTCCAAGGTGCCCTTTCTTCTCATCCCTATCTCTCTAAATTCTATTCATCTTTGAAGGCCTAGCTCAAGTGTGATCTCCTCCATAGAAACTGCTAAAACTTGCAAATTGGAGTAATTCCTTCTTCTTGAGTTATCATCGTATAGTCTTTGTTAACTCCATTAGAGCAGTGGCCTCCCTCACAGCAGCATTATCATCATTAAAAGTGTTTCAGTTGGAGTCCTCCACTAAACTTCTTGAGGACTGAGACAGCATCTTGCTTTCCTCCATACCCCCACCCTCAGCACCCATCTAGTGCTTTTAGAATAATAATGATCATTTATTGGGTATTCACTATGTGCCAAGCTGTATGCCAAGTGCTCAACATACATTATTTCATTTAGTAGTCAGTGTTTATCAAATGAAGTACTAAGGCTTGGAGATTAAATAACTTCCCCAAGATTATACAGTTTGCAAATTATGGAGACAGAGTTTGAACCCATTTATCTCTGACTTTAAAGTCCATGCTTCTCATCACTAGTCTAGAATGCTGCCTCTAGGCACTCAGTATATGTATGCTGAATTGATTCAGATTACATAGCCATTTAATTTTAAGAATTTATGTACATTAAGGTGAGCTCATGGACTGTTGTTGCTGCTGCTGCCGCTGCTACTACTAACTTCTTTCTGAAATTCTTAGCCAAAAAGATTGCCTAATAGAGGCTCAGGGAGATTAAGAGCCCCAGAGTGTCATTAGGGATCAAGGTACATCGCTGATCTTGGCCCAGCCATGCGGTAGCTGAACAAAGGTGATGTGTTGGATGCATTTGCCATGCTAAGGAAAGAACAGCCGAATGTTAACCAGCACATTAATCATGCTGACAGATGGTCTGCCTGGCTTGGGCTCTTAAACAGGCTCTTTCTATCTCACAAGCTTACTGCTGCGTACCTATTAGTTTGAAGGAAATAATATAAGATATGGGCTTGGTTGGGGTACCAGGGCAGCCTTATTATAGCTAGAAGAAAAGAGAAGGCTCTCTGAAATTTTAATTGCCTTTATCGTAGCTTGCCCAGGACCTTGACCCTTTCTTTCTGTCATAGCAGCCCACTCCTGTTAGTACAGTTAAAATATATGCTCACATTCTGGTTGCACACCCAGGATGGTTACAGCTTCACACATAGCACTGAAAATGGCTACCGCCAACCAGTCAGGTAAGCGCTCATTCTGAGGTAATTTGCTGTCCCTTGGGCTTTATTTTCGTTGGCTCAGTGGGCAGATTCTAATTTGAACTGGGCAAAATTTAGCCCGCCTGAGGCGGGTGGGCAGGTGTTGATTTTTTTGTGACTGGGCTGCTTGAATTGCTAGGACATCCAGATATACCAGGCTGTCATTACCTCAACAGGAAACTCAAGTTCCATTTTATGAGGATCTGGAGTCTTGATGAATCCCATCCTATGCTGGTTTGACTGACAATGCCTTGACCTATCATTTGTGGAGACATATGTCTATATGTTGGTATTGATATCCATATATCTGTTTGTCTGTCTGCATTGCTGAGGCCCACTAAACTTAATGGGCAAACCTAGTTAGACTCAAAGACAGATAAACCTGCCTCCATCCTCAGATTGTGGGGTGGGGTAGGGTGGGTGCAGAAACCTTTTAATAAAATAATAGTGAAAGCAAAAGAGGACAAAGTGTGATGGCTTCTCCCTCCCTCCCACTTTTTTTTTTAATAGCGAAGAGTATTATATTGAGCACCTACTCAGTGTTGAGCATGGGGTCTCATTCCTCACACGTGGGCTTTGAGATAGCTTTCATAGCCCCTTTTTATAGAAGAGGAGACTGAGAGCTGAGCAGGCAACAGAGCCAAAGCCACACAGATTGTTAAGTGGAGTGGTTGGGATCTAACACAAGCTAATTGGATCCTAATGCTCACCTACATCTGCTGTGTTGAACTATCACATTTCTCGTCACATTTCACGCTGCCTTTTTTCTGAAACAAACCAATTAGCAGTGAGAAGAGGTGAAAGGTTAGACAGAATCAGTACTTTCTCCTTTGTTACTGTATTTAATGGACAGCTCTGTGCCAAACTGCTCAAAGGACTTTATGCACTCTTAGAATACCCAAGTTTGAAACTCTTGATCAATACGTCCTACGACTCCAGGAGGAAGACAACTACTCAGAGTAACATTTTCTTGACTGGAGACCCAGGGCATTCATATCTCCTCCACATTTTTTTTTTTCAGGCCGAAAAGATAATAGCAGTTCAAGGTCAAGCCAATTGCTTGTAAAACTCAGGCGGTGCAAAATGAGTTGACACATTCTTGGCATATTTGAATGAAGTCTTCATTGGTTGTTAATATTTGAGTCTTCCAAGCCTTGTGAGATTGGGAAATGGGCCAGGGCAATTTGTAATCCTAATGAGAGAGACCAGACAAACTTCTGTTACTGTTTTGGGCCAAATATTAGTATTCAATCCCTTGGAGTTCTGGATACAGATGGCAGAATAGACCTCAAAGGCATAACCTAGAAGCTACGTATCTGCTTAGCCAGTCCTAAAACAGTAGCTTCTTAAATAACTCACACACTGGTCCTAAGTTTGAGAGACTCCCAAGACAATCCTATAAGAGATGGACCATTTTGGGACATTATTAGTTGGAGATGCAGAGACACAGTTACTTGAACGAATTCATTTCCTTGAGACTTACTGAGGAACAGGGAAGCAGAAGGGTGGGCGGCAGCAAAATTTGTATACGGTACAGTTTATTTTTAGTTTTACATGGTGTCATTGTGTATATTTAAAACATAATCTGTGAAATCTTTTTTGGTCTTTTATAATTTTTTTCTTTCTTTCCAAGTATGTTTTGTTTTAAGCCAGCAGAAACACAAGTTGTTTTTTTTTTTAAATACTGTGTTGCCTTAATGATTAAAACTAGATATTATTCTCCTCTCTACCTCCATAAGATCCACTTTTTTAGCTCCCACATATGAATGAGAATATGCAAAGTTTGCCTTTCTGTGTCTGGCTTATTTCACTTAACATAATGACCTCCAGTTCCATCCATGTTGCTACAAATGACAGGATTTCATTTTTTATACGGTTGAATAGTATACCACTGTGTATGTGTACCACATTTTCTTTATACAATCATTGTGTTGATGGCACTTATGTTTATTTCATATTTTGGTATTGTGAATAGTGCTGCAATTTTTTTTTAAATACTGTGTAGTCTTAATGATTAAAACTAGATACTATTCTCCTCTGTATCTCCATGAGATCCACTTTTTTAGCTCCCACATATGAATGAGAACATGCAAAATTTGTGTTTCTGTGTCTGGCTTATTTCACTTAACATAATGACCTCCAATTCCATCCATGTTGCTACAAATGACAGTATTTCATTCTTTATATGGTTGAATAGTATTCCACTGTGTATATGTACCACATTTTCTTTACACATTCAAGTGTTGATGACACTTATGTTTATTCCATATTTTTGCTATTGTGAATAGTGCTGCAATTAGCATGCCAGTGCAGGTGTCCCTTTGATATACTGATTTCTTTCCCTTTGGACAAATACCCAGTAGTAGGATTGCCAGATTGTATGGTAGCTCTATTTTTAGCTATTTTGAAAACTCTCCACACTGTTTTCTATAGTGGCTATGCTAATTTACATCCCTACAAACAGGGTATGAGTTTATTATACAATCTGTGTATGCAAGAAAATATAACATATGTAAAATATTATATATCAATAATATTAATCAAAAATAAAACCCAAACAACCTAGATAATAAAGTCTGATTCATGATTTATTTCTCAAACATACAGAGCTGTTCTATAAGCTTAGAGCTCATTGAGTTGGCACTATTTTTTTTCTGCTTCTCACTTTATGTAGCTGTGAGGGGTTAATTCTTAATTGGCTGGTGAGAAAGGAAAATTACCCAAACTGAAATTCACTGACAGAACTCAGGGTTCTGTTTACTTCTTCCCACCTTTGTTTCTGTTGCCACTCAATGCTCATTCCCATCAGGCAGCTCTGAGGAGCGGGAAAATACATTATCCGCAGTGCTAAGGTTCACTCTTCCTCATGGGACTGCAGTAATAATTTTTTAAAGAGTAGTGTAGGTTGGATTGTGCTAGATTTCCTAATGCCCATTGAAGTCTGACCTTTACCACTCAAACCAATCATGGTAATTCCATCTCCTTTACCATCTCTTTGCTTTAGGTGTGGATAGCCTAGACCAATTTGGTCTCTAAGATTTGCCTGAAGCTCTTGAGATACCAGTCCCTCTGAGACTCAATTGTCCCACTTATAAAGTGGAGATGAGTTAATGGGTGCAGCAAACTAACAGGGCACATGTATACATATGTAACAAACCTGCACATTGTGCACAAGTACCGTAGAACTTAAAGTATAATAAAAACAAAGTGGAGACAATAGTAGTAGTATCTAACTTATTGATTGTTGTGAAGATTATGTGAGTCATTACTTAGTAAATACCTGGCATACAGCAGCACTCAGTGAAAGGATAATTATTATTCTTTAAGATTTGCCCAACTTTTGATCCAGGCACTCTACTTCTAGGAAGTATGCTGAAAACGTAATTAGAAATAGATGCAAAGATATATAGATATAGATATCAAGAGGTGTTTATTACACTATTACTTATCATAGGAACCCTAATTATCCAAGAATATGGGAATGGTTAACAATGAAGTCTTTACCTCAAAGAATACTCTGAAGCCATTACAAATTATGTGGTAGAATTTTATTTAGTGAAATGAAAAGCAGTTTATGATATATTCTGTCATAAACAGCAGATTGTTTTCCATAAATACAACTACAAATAAAAATATAAATACAGGTATATGAAGTCAGGCAAGATATCTACCAAAAGTAGCAAAACGATGCTTTATAATATTACAGACTTTTAAACACTCTACCATACACAGTTAACTGTACTTTTTAATCTAGGAAAAATACAGATATTAGAGAAGGAAATAAAATCATCTCTAATGTTTCTAACAAAAAGTTAATGAATATTCTGGAGAAATAACTTTCAAATCTTAAAAGGTGATTTCTTTTTTTTTTTTCTATTACTAAGTGTTTTAAAACTTCTTCCTTCTGAACATTGTTAAAGCCATTTGCTCCAGATTTCCTCTGAGACTCTTTTTTAGCTCCATTCAGCAAACATTTATGAAAGGCCCTCTAGGTGCCAGGCACTTTGCTAGATGGCTCACAAAAACATATGCAGACTGCTCTCTTAGAATAAAGACTGCTCCGAATTATCCCAAATCAAAGAAATAGGAAATACATTTGACTCGGGTGTCCCTCTTGACATGGGTAGGAACTGGAGATTCTGTTTATACGTGTTACTCTGCCGTACAGACCATGGCACACAGACCATGCAGGACAAGTGCTTGGCCCCATTAGTAATGTCCATGAGCCTTTATCCTTGGCATTCATCACTCTGATTAAACATATACAGTTGGAGGAAAAATAAAAGTGGCTTCCAATGCAGCTTCAAGATAAGCTCCCTACCTCCCTTCTAATCTGATGGCTGTCCCTAAGCCCCTCCTATATAGAAATTCTGGAGCTGCCTGTACTTGTGGAAGGAAGCCAAGTCTATTTTAGATTAACTTAAAATAAATGAAGAATTTAACTGAAGTAAAGTAGTTAAGTATATAAATTCAGTTTGTTCACTACAAGGATGTGGTCTCAAAACTGAATGCCACTTGCAGTCTAATTTTTTAGAATGAGCACATAAAAAAGGAGAAGAGGAAATTCTTTCTTGATTTTGCTCTTCTTCCAATGAGAAGGTGTCTGCCACAAAGAAAAATGTAAAATAATGTATCGTTGGCAAAGTGCTAGAGGAACCTCCACTGGAAAAGGGTGTGAAGGGTTCCTTTTTATCCCTTTCCCTCGCACTTCTCGTGGTATTTGGAATGGTGTTGAAACTCCCTGTAAAAATACAATGGCAACATTCTGTAAGGGGAAGTGACAAGGCGAAGAAAACTTGTTTGATTCTTAAGAAAAGCTGTCACATAAATGTCTCCTAAATAGTCTCTAAGGAAAGTTTTTAATAACTATATCTCCGCTAATAGCCTTGAGTTGAAAAGTGTAGGTAGGAAAGGAAGAGTGGTAGTGGTAGTAAAAGATGGAAAAAACCAAATGAAGAGTGAAGAAAAAAGTTATTAAAAGCATAGCAGTATAGTTGCAGCCTATATTCAGGGCATTTTTAGGATATGGAGAAAGGTTGATGAACATTATTTAAATTGGCAGTAAAAGTGAGCAGGAATGTTTTGGGGTTTTGTTTTATATGACTGTGATATGAGAGATCAGTATAAAACAAAAAGCAGAAATGTCAAATATAGCAAGATAAAAAAGCACACTAGCATTAATGGGTCAGATTCATATAGCATCCATCTCCTGCTAGACATAACCAGCCATTCACAAAGATCTCAACTTTTGCCAGCTTCAGTTTTCTGCCAAACACACCCTGTTTGCAGCACTTTATAGATGAGCACTTTTACTGTGACCAGACATCTTGGAGCCCCTGTTTCATGAATAACCCTTAGATTGTCACCTGTGATTGGACATGAAAATACTAAAATATCGTAAGGTTTTGTTATCAGAGAGTAGATTAAAGTTTAGAGTTTAGAAAGTGCAGCTACAATTTTTTTAAAACTGTGAGAACAGAGCAACTGATTCAGATTTACAATGCTTTTTCTTTAATTTAATGGCACTTAAGATGTAGTTAAATTTTATAAACAGTACTACTCTCCTCTGCTTATAAACCATGGGGTGATGTTTGCCTTCTTTACAATTATGCCTTCATTACAGTGATGAGCTGACAATTTCTGGGATACAATTTATATACATGGGTAGTCAATCTGGAATATCCAGAGCCCCGTAAATACTTTTGCTCTTAGTAGTAGTTGCAGTGGTGTTATCAGTATTAACAATACTAGTATTAGTAGTAGTAATAGTACTTATTAAGCCTGCAGTATGCCAGGCACTGTCAATTATTTTCACATTGAAAAGAATCTGGATTTAGTATATATTATCATTGATGAATATACCAGTATTATTTCTGCATTTTGGAGATCAGAAACTGAGGTTTAAAGAGGTCATTTAATTTAAGACCATACAGTGCTAACTAGTGGATTTGACTTAGAAAGTCTACTATGAGGCACTATATAGCTAAACCCCATTTACAAGAATCACACAACAGAATGGAATTGTTTGAATAATTTCCTCCTACTTTCATTTCACTTAGAACAAAAGAGCCTTGACAATTAGCAGGTTTATTAACCAATGCACGAGATCAATACAAATATTATAACCATACCCCAAAGTATTTGGGTGGTAATGGAAGTACATTGTTCTTTTTTTAATTTTTATTTTGTGACTGGGAGATATGAATTCCTTGGAACATTGGGGAATGCTCTGTCACAGCAAATTGAGATAAAGCATAACTGTCTTGGGAGTAATGAAAGCTCAGGCAGGGGAAATTTCTCACAAAATGAGTTCCTAGGCTGTATCATTTGCTGTTTATGGAGTCTACATGCTTGGCAAGAAACTACAAAAGTGTATGTTCTTCTCTAGTTTAGGAGAGGTTGGTCAGGTAGCCCAGTAATAAAACTGTGGCTGAAGGCTGGCTCACAAACACAGAGAGTGTCCTGTGTCCAGACCTCTGTTTATCATCCAGCTTTTCAGGATTTTTTGGGGGTAGGCAGGGAGGACTGGAGGATGGTAGGATGTCAGGATTATGTATAAAAGGAATCCAGCTATGTTCTTCTCTTAGTTATACTTCCTTAAAAATAGGGACTTCATTATTTTATTTGAATACACAAAGCTTTATTATTATACTTATCCACCGAACTGCTCTTAATGCATGTAAAGAAGTGCACACGCATACATGAAATGGAAAACAAGACAGTACATTTAAACCTTGAAAACTTCATGCCCCCAAAATCTGATAGGCTAATAAAAAGACCTAAATCACACATCTTTGCCTATATTTACTCCTCAGTCTCACTTTACTGGTCAGACTTCTGTCCTGCTGAAGCTTCAGTAGAGACCTGTGATAAACTGCAGTAGTGTTTCAGGATGGATGTTCTAAAGATCATGTTGGTCTTTGTGGCTAAGAGACAGGATCCAACCGTTGTCCTTTATTAGACTAATTGTTCTGCACTTTGGGCTGTCTTTCTGGGTTTCTGATATTCAAAGGTATTTTAAAGACACAGCATATCCACACTATGAGATGCTTTGATGGCAAGATCCATGTTTTGTGAAGACCAGAGAACTGCCTTTTACATCATGCCTTTGACTTTGGAGCATTAGAGTTGCACCTAAGCACCCTCTCTCAAACCTTTCTTCCAGTAAGTCCCACTGTGATTGATTATCCCTGAACAATCCAACGGTGTATAAACAACAAATTTGTTTCACTTTTCTATCGTTTCTTCTTTTGAAACAATTTCCTAAAGTGCCCTAACATTTTTATTTATCTGTGCTAAAGAAACATTTCTTTACACTTATTTCTAAAATATAAATATTTTTATTTTTGCCAAGCATAAATTATATACTTCTTGTTGTAAAAGTTAAAACAATGGAGAAATACATAAAGTAGAAAATGGAAGTTCCCTGGAATCTCATCCCAAATATAATGATGATTAGAATAAAAATCAAAATAACATCTTTAAGTGTTATGTGCCGAGCTAAGCTTTTCATATGCATTAGCATATATATTTCTCATAATAGGTCTATGAGACGGGTACTATTATTTCCCAGTTTAGTACATGAGAGAACTGAGGGATAGAAGATTAAGTTATTTATGTAATGCCATGCAGGTAGTAAGTAGAAAAACTGGAACTTAATTACTATATTCAAATAGTAAAGTCTTAATTACTATATTTAACTAGATAAGGGCTGATCACTGGAAGCACTTTCTAAAAAGTTAAAGAAATTATGGAAGATGAATTACACATGACTTAAGATTTTATTTTAACTTAAAATGTACATTCATAAATTCATTCCTTAACCATTGATGTAACACCAAGGCACACCTATAATATAAATTTCAATTGCTATAACTTTATAGTGGGGTAAATAAATTCTTCAAAGCCTTTTTTTTTTTTAAAGTCAGCTTTATGGAGTTTTTCTAAAACAATTAATTTCGTTTTCATAGGAACAACTCTTTTTGTTCTTATGTTTTACTAGTTGTGTAATTTTAAAATAAACTGGGTCGTTACAACAACAGGTACCAAACTAGCTTTAACCAGTTTGGGGTCAAAATCCACAGACTCTTGGTAAGCAAACAATGCAGCAGGTGAGGTTGGAAGTGCCTGGGACTTACTAAGCTCTAAGCATTCAGCACTACCCTGGGCATCTGCCTGGACTTCTTACAGAGGGAAACCGAGCCTGTAGGTGAATTGGTAAAGTCAAAATCAGTGAAGAGAACTCTACCTACTAGGTAACGTGGAATTATCCAGCATGTGAAGAGGCATCCATGCAGAAGTCATTTGCCAAAGAGAACTTGTTTCTTTCTTTCTATGCCTCAGCGATATCTAAGAGCATGTATTATCAAAGACTACTGCCCTGCGTAATTTTTCCCCCATCTTCCCATTTTTGTTTTTGTCTTTTTTTTTTTTTTGAGACGGAGTTTCGCTTTTATTGCCTAAGGTGGAGTGCAGTGGCGCGATCTCTCCACTCACTGCAACCTCCACCTCCTGGGTTCAAGTGATTCTCCGGCCTCAGCCTCCTGAGTAGCTGGGATTATAGGTGCTTGCCACCATGTCTGCCTAATTTTTGTATTTTTAGTGGAGAAGGGGTTTCGCTGTGTTAGTCAGGCTGGTCTCGAATTCCTGACCTCAGGTGATCTGTCCATCTAGGCCTCCCAAAATGCTGGGATTACAGGTGTGATCCACTGCACCTGGCCCTGGCCAGCATCTTTTTTTTTTTTTTTTTTTTTTTTTTTTTTTTTTTTTTTTTTTTTTTTTTTTTGATACGGAGTCTCACTCTGTCACTGGGCTGGAGTGCAATGGTGTGATCTCGGCTCCTGCAACCTGCACCTCATGAGTTCAAGCGATTCTCCTGTCTCAGCCTCCCAAGTAGCTGTGACTACAGGTGCATGCCACAACGCCCAGCTAATTTTTGTATTTTTAGTAGAGATGGGGTTTCATCATGTTTGCCAGGATGGTCTCGATCTCTTGAACTCGTGATCTGCCCTCCTCAGCCTCCCAAAGTGCTGGGATTACAGGTGTGAGCCACCAAGCCCGGCCCGGCCGCATCTTTTTAATGTAAATTCATATAACTGATTAATTTCAGTTTGTTTTGGCAACCAAGTCTTCAAAACATAAACATTAAGGAGTGCAGTGACTTCCCCAGGAAGGAAAAATTCTAAAGCCACTCCCTTGAGACTGGGCCGGCACTAAAAAAAAGAAATAGAACTGAATATGAACTGCTTTGGAGGGAAGGTGCTGTTATTTTCACTAGTTTTATCAATAGCAGTATTTCTCAAAGTGTGGTCTATATACCACCTGCTATCAGAAATCACCTAGCTACTTATTCAACGGTAGATTTCTGGGCCTCAGACTCTCTGGGAATGGTTCCTGGAATCACCATACTAGTGTAGGCACAGTAAAATTTGTGAACCATTGGTCAACCGGAGAAAGCCCAAACTTCTTACTGTGGTCTATGAGGTGCCATATAAGCTAGCCCTGCCCCACCATTTAGCCAAATGAGCGTGCCATTTTGTTTCTAGTGTCAGTTCCTCTGCCCTTATTTCTTCTTCTAGGAATGCATACCCTCATGTTTTCCTTTCCTATCCTACTAAGAAAATCCCTTCAAATCCTTGGTTGGGTCTCCTTCTTCTGATTCCCTCCTGGATGGCTTATCTCCTAAAGCAGACCTGGGGAGTTCCTCCATTCTGACTTCGTTGTCACTCCATCTCCCACTGACATGTATGTTGTATTTCTATCATAGTATGCATCACCTGGAATTGCAATTACATTTTTACCTGCATGGTGCTCCTTTTATACTGTGAAATCCAGGAGTGCAGAGATGGAGATTTATTCATCTATATTTCCCCGGAGTCTATGCCCGCACTTGGCAAATAATAATGGTAACAAATATTTGCTGAAAGAATGAACAAATGATTTGGGGGAAGCATGCCTTCCACTCAGTCTCCCACCATACTAGCCTGGAAGCATGAATGTTCTCTTGCTGTGATGCATTATCCTGGCTATGCAATGTTTCCTTTCAATTCCAAGTTGAGGAGACTGAAGGAGAAGGGGGCCTCTTGTGGTGACCATTCTTGCAAATCTCTTTTTGTTATTGAAAGAGGGATCAAAGGCACAACCCCGAGTGGCCGTTCAAACCTTTGTTATTACTTTCCTTTTGCAGCTTGGGACTAAGAGGAGGAATTTATGTATATATTAGTACACACTTTGATCTACCTTGGTTGATGTGCAAGGTACCTTGTTCACAGTTGTTACCAGTGAGACTATCATATAATGCAATAAGGGAATGTCTGTGTGACAGCCAGGTGATGTTGAAGAAACGTATGGGTTTATTTCATTAGGAGTAATGTTTTCTCAGCAGATACCAGTTTGCATGCATAATGTGATTCTTAGAGTGCCACAGCAGCTACTTTTTGTTAGGGTAAAATAATTGCATTACTTTGCTACTTGCAGATTCATTAATGAAAAGCCTGAGATCTCCCATCAGTTTTGTTAGTCCTTTTCTCATTCAGGACTATTTCCCTGAGGTCAACTTTCGTCAGGCCGTGTATCTCATTGGCCCTGCCTGACCGCTAGAACTTAAATGCCTCTTAGCAAGTGACTAAGCCTGCCCTCTGTGACTGCAGAATTACTTGGCAAAGAAAGAAAAGCTCTTTGGGGACAGATAGCTTGTCTCTATATTCCTCACTGGAATGTTCCCCAAAATGAGGTGCCCACCACCTCATGGGTTTACATGGTTCACATTTTAATTGCTACATATTTATTTTATTAAAAATAATTAAACTGGCATATAAAACTTGTGATTTAATGTTTAGAGGGAGGTTAAAGTAGGAATACAAGTTTGAAAGTGACACTGTTTAAAGGAAAGTTTTAAAAATTAGTATTAAAAATAAGATGAGGAAATGACTAAAATAATTAAAGCAATATTCAAATAACTAATGCATGAGAAGTACTATGATATAGTATAGTTCCTGATACATAGTAAGTGCTTAATATAAATTTATTGGAATGAATAAATAAATAATAAAAATATTAATAATAACTAAATTTTGTTATATGGTTGTTTTGTGTCCAGGTATTTTTCCAGAAGTTTTACATGCAATATTATATTTGATTCTCACTTTTAGTAGTCAGAATCCATTGGGAAAAGTTCCATTTTATTTACATTTTGTAGATGAAGAAACTAAAGAATATAAAATAACTTACGCAGGCTCACACAGCTAGTTGTGTGAGATCTACTCTCTGCTACCAAACCCATGCACACAAGTGTACTTCTATGCATCTCAAATATTATAAGTTAAAATGAGTTTTTTATTTCCATTTCCACCTGGCTTCCCTAAGGTGTTAAAAATATTCCAACATGTTAAAGGTTAGCTCAATTAACTCTGCTGTGATGAGTGTGCTGCCAATATTTTACATTTGATAAATTATGTTGGAGCTTGCCTGGTTAAACAACATGCATTTTTTGAAGTCTTAAGTATTTGCACAAGCCTAATTTTTGGTTCCTTCTTTTGTCTTCTCGTAAAGAACTTTTCTTCAGTTTCAATGTCAATGTTGTAAGAATGTTATGTCATGGCTTAAGATTTCCGTGGATTTTATCATATACCGACCCAAACCATAGTCTTTCTAGAATAAGTCTAATGGCAGTGACTATGCTCTATTTTGGAAAACTGGGTTGCTTGAGTAAAAATGGCTCTGATAATCATCAAGACATGAATACCAAAGGTGCTTGTGAAAACTTTGACCGTGAGTGAAATGAGTTTTTCAAAATTGCTACGCTATTTTATGTTGATAATTGTATATATAAAGGTATAAATATACTTATAAATATTATAAATTGGTATTTGTCTATTTCACTTATATTAGCAAAGAGTTATACATTCAAGTTGACTGAAAGCTCCTCTTTTACCATTGCTTTATATTTAGAGTATGTCTGTTCAGTACCAGGTACAATGACCTATTAGCCAGGACAGTAGAAATGGGCTAAATATTGATTAAGTCTCACAACCTGATAAATAAAACCGGGTAACAGTCTCAAAAGACTTTCTCAGATCTTTGGGGAATCTCAGAATACCAGTAGCTTCTAATTTCCTGCAATTATAATCTTTTAAAATTTAGCACTATGTACATTCTCTATGCATAGTCCCCCTCTGTGAAATCTGAGGGCTAAAAAGGAAAAAGGTATTGGGAAGAAGAATGTATTATAGAGTTTTCTTAGTTTCATTAAAATTATAAATTCTTAGCAAGTGCCTAAGCCTGCCCTCTGTGACTGTGGAATTACTTGGCAAAGAAAGAAAAGCTCTTTGGGGACAGGTAGCTTGTCTCTATATTCCTCACTGGAATGTTCCCCGAAATGAGGTGCCTACCACTGAGATGGGTTTACATGGTTCACATTTTAATTGCTACATATTTATTTTATTAAAAATAATTAAACTGGCATATAAAACTTGTGATTTAATGTTTAGAGGGAGGTTAAAGTAGGAATACAAGTTTGAAAGTGACACTGTTTAAAGGAAAGTTTTAATAATAATAAACATTTGTGATTTCTTTGGTGCAACTCATTTGCTACCTGTGATAGGATATGAGTGTTATGGTTTAGAATAATTTCAGAGCTTAGTGACAGTCTTAAAAGCTGAAAATGGTTATTTTTCTTTTTATTTGTTTTCTTTTTTTCACTTTTTCCACACTAACTTTAGGGAATAGATGGTTCAGACCATAAGTAGATAATGGGGATTATGGGCATTTCATATGTAATGTAAATGCCAATTCTTTTTGAGACAGAGTTTCACTCTTGTTGTCCAGACTGGAGTGCAATGGCGTGATCTCAGCTTACTGCAACCTCCACCTTCTGGGTTCAAGTGGTAGAGGCACACGCCACCACACTTGGGTAATTTTGTATTTTTAGTAGAGATGGGTTTTCACTATGTTGGTCAGGCTGGTCTTGAACTCCTGACTTCAAGTGATCCACCCATCTCGGCCTCCCAAGGTGTTGGGATTACAGGCATGAGCCACCAGGCCCAGCTGTAAATACCACTTCTTGATGAAAACTTTGCTACCCTATTGGGAAACCCAATGATCTCATCATTAATTATTAAAACTGGAAGGGTTCTTTGGAAACCTTGTTTTCTAGAATTTCTCAAAATGTAGGTCATGAATCACCTGCTTCGAAATCACCTAGGGTGTTAAAAATGTGTATTCCTAGTCTCCATTCTGCAGCATGATATCTCCAAGGGAGACCAGAGAATATAAATTTTTCAGAAGCTCCCCAGGCAATTCTTATGAACCCTAGAGTTTGGTAATTACTTCGATCCCTTCGTAGTACATAGAAATTGAGGCATGATACAGTGAAGTGACTTATCAATGGCAAACTAGGCAGTTAATAACAAACGTCTCTTCTTGGCTGTTTAAAACCGTCTAGGTTAGCTGCAATGTTTTAATTCACTTGACATGCATCTTTCTGTCTCAGCTGTGTAGTTATGTAACTTAATTACTTCTTAGTTTGATTTGACGGCCTTATTCTATTAGATAAGATGTGTTAATTACCCTGATGGCAATATGTGATAATAATGGCTCAGTGTTACATTAATAATTTCAAGATCATGAATAATATGCAACACCTCTGTGTCTGAGCCATTATTAATTTGTTTCACCAGTGGTGAAGTGTTTAAAATTCAGTTTCAAGCATGTCTTCTCAGAGGCAAAAAGAATAATACATGTATTGAAAAACCTGTCCTTTATTCTGTTCTTAACTTTGTCCTTGCTATCAAAATTAGCTATATATTTTACCTAACTAATCAGGTAAAAATTACATTTATTTATTTTTTTTAAATACAGGTAAATCGAGGGTGAAAGGAGTAAAGAAAAAATACAGATAAATCAAAATAAAGTATTTGCTAATACAGATGGAGAAAGTGTAGAAGCAATATAAATTTTGTGAAATTATATCACATGATTGATCTCAAGGGATAAGAATAATTCTAAAAGCAGATTTTTTTTATTGTCCTGAGTTTATGAGTAGCCATAAAATCATAGTTCATCACCTGCTCCTTATTTAGATTATGATTAAGCAGTTGATAGCTAGGCAGAAGAGAATGTTGTCGACACCTGTTCTATCTACCTGCCTAGCATTCACAAGTCTATGAGAGAACCACCTTTACTGTCCATAGTTGTGCAGTCAACTCAGGATTGACCAATCAGCATCTTCCATCCTACTGTTTTGTATAAAGATGACATGTGATATAAGTTGATCTAATCAGAGCTAATCCTGGGGCTTTCTAGAGCAGTTGGGAAATATATGTACTGAGAATGGGGGTCATGAACTTGGAGTGACTGACACCCAGCTTGCCACCATGAAAGAAAAATTTACCATCACAGAAAAAACAAACAAACAAACAAACAAAAAACAAAACAGGGCCAAGAGAGGGTCTGTGTGACTGACTCCTGATGAAATAATTTAAATCTCTGAATCTAGCCATGCCCGACATCACCTAATACTGTTTTATTTTTTTAAACCACTATGCAATCAAGATATTCTATATTTTGCTTAAGCCATTGTGGGTGGTGCTTGTCACAATAACAACAAAAGGACATAAACTTTATTAAAAAAAAAAAAAAACTTCTGAACTCATGAGCTTCCAAGAATAGGAATGAGTTTGCATTGCTGTGCATGCATTCTCTCAGGTCTCCATTGTGACCAGTAAAACGGATTTGCAGCTGGTTTGGGCTAGGGGTAAGGTAACCATAGAATGCATCTTCCAAATTAGAAGACTTTTCCTTCTTATCCTTTTATTGTGGAGAATTTTAAACTGACACAAAGGAAATAGAATGACATAATGAACTCCTATGAGCCCATTGATCCATTGGTCAATTCTTCTTCATTCACACCTCATCAACTCCTCCCAGTATTATTTTGAAGTCTTTTCCAGACATCATTTCACTGAATAAAACTAACAGAAAAAGGAAGTGCTATTATGATAGAAATGCAAGTGCAAACTAAGACTGTTCCAGAGACACTGAGACTGATAGTGTGAAATGGATTGAAAAATCAATGGATTAGCATCTATAACCTCAATACTATACTTTTACCAACTGAGACAGTGGACCAACTGGGGTGCTAAAAAACCTTGAGATATTTTTCTTTTCTATCAGCCTTTTTGGCTATAGATGTGTTTATTGAATACCATGTAAGTCTGGGTTCTCCAAGAAACAGATGCCAAAACAGAATAAAATGTGCAAGTTTCATTAGGGACACATGCCCATGAGAGACAATTGGTAGGAAGCCAGGAAAGGCTGGGAGAACATTAGATCATGATGCAAATCTAAATCCAAGTAAAGAGGAGAGAAAGAAAGAATGGGTAGATGTGCACTAGGTTTTGCCAGGCTACCAGGAAATCGTTAAGCCAAAGTCAGGTATGAAAGGAGTCCTATGTCTCTTAGGAATCAGCCTGCTCTAGTATGGCAGCTGACCTCAGCCCTTGACTGGGGGAAGTCCATGGAAAGTACGACCTCATTGCACAAAAAGAGTTGTAGATTTCAGAGGGTAGCAGCTGGGCCCTTGGGTAATTCTGCTCCCCATAGTTGGAGGTCTGTGAGGCACATTTTCACAGCCACCACATATAGAAAGATTTTCTTCCAAATACTATCAATTTAGTGTACCAGTGTAGTAAAAAGCATGGACTTGGGAATTAGATCAGCCCTATTAAAACCTTAGCTCTACTGCTTAGCTGTGTGACTATAAACAGATCACTTGAATTCAAGATGTAGGAGCTGCTTCACTAATGTTTTACAATTGCATCTTCATGTACTGTGACTATAAGGACTCATTACTATTGAAATGAAAGCAGTAGCATTTGGAGATTTAAGATACTTGGTTATGGCTCTAAGTTGCTTCCTGGCATTAGTGACAAGCAAATTCTGTGTGCCTTTTGTTTTTCACTTGCTTCCAAATTCAATCTCTTCCCATTGCTTGAAATGTGGAAAGTTTATGGAAAAAAGGTCACAGGAAACACACTATCTTCTCTCTCAACTGCCTCCTTCCATCTCCTACATTTACCATGATGTAACTAAATAGTACCCCAGACTCCAGCCAGTATTTTCTGAGCAGCCTTAAAGTCAATGTGCATGTTTAATTTCTACCTTTGAAGCAATCTGATAATTCTATTTACCAGCAGTAACCAGTCAAATGGACTTTTAGAGAATTCACCAAGAAGGCTTTAGTTTTTCAGAAACTGTCTTTGTCTGTGAGATACCATCTCACACCCATCAGAATGGAGATTATTAAAAAGTCAAGAACCAACAGATGCTGGTGAGGCTGTGGAGAAATAGGAATGCTTTTACACTGTTGATTGGAAAGTAAATCAGTTCAACCATTGTGGAAGGCAGTGTGGCATACCTCAAAGACCTAGAACCAGAAATACCATTTGATCCAGCAATCCCATTACTGGGTATATACCCAAAGGAATATACATCATTCTATTATAAAGATACATGCACTCGTATGTTCACTGCAGCACTATTCACAATAGCAAAGGCATGAAATCAACCCAAATACCCATCAATGGTAGATTGGATAAAGAAAATGTGTTACATATACATCATGGAATACTATGCAGCCATAAAAAGGAACAAGATCATATCCTTTGCAGGGACATGGATGGGGCTGGAAGCCATTATCCTCAGCAAACTAATGCAGGAACAGAAAACCAAACACTGCATGTTCTCATTTATTAAGTGGGAGCTAAATAATGATAACACATGGACACAGGGAGGGGAACAACACACACTGGGACCTGTGGCAGGGGTGAAAGGAGGGAGAGCATCAGAAAAAATAGCTAATGCATGCTGGGCTTAATACCTAAGTGATGGGTTGATAGGTTCTGCAAACCCGTGGTACACGTTTACTTATGCAACAAATCTGCATGTCCCACACATGTATCCCGGAGCTTATAATAAAATAAAATAAAAAAGACTGTCTTTGTGTGCTATCCATGATGGCAACGAAAGAGTTTTATAGGTTAGATCTCTTCCCTCTGATTTTTTGGACAAAAAATGATGGCTATTATAATAGACATGCACAGACACACATATACACAAATCTTTTCACCACCTGCCACTACAATAGTTCAAGCTACCCTTGTCTCTTATCAAGATTTCTGATGGACTCCTTTCTAGCCTGTTTGGCTCTAGAAGAACCTCCCTGTGTCTAATAGGACATCTGATCAAGTCACAAGGCTGCTTAGAGTCCTGCAGTGATTTCCCATTGCCCCCAGGATATGGTCTAATTCTTCAACAGGAATCAAAGGCTTTTCATGCTCTCTGCTTCCACCTCCTGACGAACCCTCTCCTCCTTCCTCACTTGCCCTCTCCCCCTCCCATTAGATTTTACATTCAACCTACTGTCATGTGCTCTCCCAGTTCTGGGCCTTGAACAGATTATTTTCTTTGACTGGAAGCTTCTTCCCTCTTTTCTTATTCTCTCTTCTCCTTTCAGCCTAGCTATTTATACTTCTCTTTCAAGTTTCAGCCTGGGTATGACGTGCTCTGAAAGCATTCATTGGCAGTACATCCTGAAGAGGCACCTTGACCACAAGCTTCTGGAGCACCAGTACCTTCCCCAGCAAAGCCCTCATCACACTGTGTCCTAATTGCTTCTTGACTTGCCTGTTTCCCCTCACCCCTTGGTTGTGAACTTAGGAACTGCCTCTGTGCACTGCCAAATCTTCAGTGTCTAGAACAGTTCTTGGTACAGAGTAGGCATTTAATAAACCCCGTTCAATTAGTAAAAGATTCCATGTAGGGGCTCTGCAATATGTAAATATGTTAATATGTATTCCATTTCATTTTTATGAAACACCTTATCAGGAGAAGATTAATAATTAATGATAATAATAGTGGACTCAGTAAAAGGTATTTTTAATGTGATTATTTTAATTATGTAAAATGTAAAATGTCTTGTTTTCTCAGAGAACTCAACTCAGGTCATCCATGAAAACAAGTATATTTTATAAAATATTTGGCAGTTATAAAAGGGAAGACATCAAAATGAAACAAATCTGTGACTGTTTTTCCTCATCAGTTACCATGGGAGGTATCCCTTCAAGAACACCATCTCTAACATGGATGCCTAAGTCTGTGACAATAAAGTCTGTGAAGTAAATTGACTGAGAGGGTAATAGTACATATAGAATATCAGTGGATGCCTGAAACTAGCATGAGAAAAATAGAAAATAATTATCTCATCGAGGAACAAATAGATCTATTGATAGTATAAGTTTTAAAAAAAGTTTGTAACCTTTTCCATTAAGTATACTAGTTTATGATAAGTTGAAATATTTTGCCATCTGCCTTATGAAACTCCACTCAATCTGTGCAATTCAAAGTATTAAAATGGAAATAAAATAAATACTGTTTCACACGTAAAACAAATTGGACCTTATAACTAATCATTTCTTCTCATTTCAATACCTCCCACTATTCTCTTCTTAACTGAAAATGACTGCAAGGAGGCTTTTATGGGGAGTTGGATTTTCACCTAGTTGAAAGATCAGTTTGTAATTCACAAAAAAAAAGAAAGAAAAGAGAAGAAAAAAAGAAAGAAAGAAAAATCTGGTTCCTGTTATTTGCCTCTAGGACCTAATTCTTTGTCTTTTGGGAAATAAATTATCCTTAACAAAGTGCTTCTTAAAATTCTTGACCTCAGTAATGAAAGACTCTTCAAAACAGATATGTTGTATTTGTAATTAAAAGCTTTCCTGTCCCTATATTATAACATTATGGCCAGCCTCAACATATTTGAAGTAATTAGAGTATAAATTCAGTAACTGAGAGTTCTGAGAAAATTCTGAGGAAATTGCAGAGTTTTGAGGAAAATTTAGCATTTGATAGAGTGCGGGAACTAAACGATCCATTTGGAACTTATTGGTGTGGAAGCAAAACTATTTACTGCTGGAAGCTACGGTGGCAGTGTTGGCAACAGTGAAGGTTTTGCCTCTAGGTGCAGGTATGACAGTATTTCCTCAGACAGAAGTACATAGTATTTTTTAAGGCTACATAATATTGGTGGCCTGCAGCTAAGAACCTATGTTCTAGTGATCTATGGAATTTGGATATTATTTCTAAGTAAGCCCTTCTCCTTGCTATGAGTGACATATACCTACTAGATTTGAAGATTCAGTCAATTTCCAAAAATGCATCTTCTAGAACAGCTTTGTGCCTTCCTGATTGCTCCTCCAAGTCTAATGCTGGCTCTCTCTTCAACTATTACATTTTTTGGATAGTTTTCCTGATCTTGCCTATCTCTTCCCATTAGAATTCATGAACCCTTCTTCCTGTTTCCATGGTATCCAATATAGAGCTGTGTATGCTTGCCACACAGTATTTTGAAATAACTAATTTTATTTGATGTTTTTATATATGTACCTCAGTCTCCCTTTCTACAGGTGATCACTGTTAACAGTTTCTTGTGTTTCTTTCCATAAAACAGAAATTTTGCATTTTCCGATGCACATGTGACTAAATATATACATGAATTAAAAAAATGACCCACAAAAAATCATATTTTTGGAAATATTTTTCATCCTGCTTTTTATTTAATATATGTAGGATATAATTCTATGAACACATGCAGGCTTGCATCATTTTTTAAAACAGCTATCTAATAATTCCATTTTATGGATGTTTTATAATTTATAATTATTTGGGTTCCTAATTACAAACACTTTGCTGGTTTGCAGCTTTCTGATGTTATAAACACTGCAGTGAAGAATCCCTGGTGAACGTCTGCAAGTATGTCTTCAGGATACATCCAAAACAGTGGGATTTCAGGGTCTGAGGGCATGTGTTTATTTAATATTGGTAGATTAACTCTACAAAATGTTTCATCAATTAGCCTCCCACCAACAACATCACACTATGTATAAAAATTGGTTTACTTTCTCTCCTCACTTAGAAAGTGAGAAAAGTGAGTGTAGAGCAGTGCTTTTTATCTCAGGATCCCCACTGCACCTAACACAGTACTCAATAAATATTTTTAGAAAGGAGAAATAAAGAATGAAAAGTTCTGCTCATATTTTAGCCTGTGTTAACACCATCAGAGTTATGTTGGAGACAATATTAAAGTCACACATTAATATGATACTCAGACAAGTTTGACAGTTCATGGAAAGGTGCATATGTGGTTGTGAATTCACTAGGCAATTACATAAATCTCCTCATTAATCTTATTTAGAGGCTGAGGAAGAGGAGAAGAGATCTTACCAGAATCAATCTGTATCTCCTCTCTTTCGAAGTAGGCCTTCCCCTGAGACTAGCAATTGTTCTGCCTGTTGATTTGAGTGTGTGGGATAGGACCAGGAAGTGAATATTCTCTTTTTTTTTTTTTTTTTTGCAAGCAGTGAGCGTGTATTCCTGCCAAATTAAGTGCTGAAACAATTTTATCCTGTTGTTTTTCATGTGCATTACATCATCTATGTGTAAACTAACTGTGGCTCCTAAGGACCTCTAAACTCTATAGCCTGAACATCAAGCCGCTAAACTCTCTGGCCTCTAGACTCTCTAGCCTGAACATCAAGGCCCTCTATCACAGGCCTCCAGTGCGTGTCCAGCTGCTGTCAGCTACACCCTGCTACTCATAGCTGGAGATCTACTGTGGGTTTTGCCCACCTGCTTTATGGAACCATTCTGTCCTTCTCCACTGTGAAAAGCGCTCTCATTTTCCTTCATCTTATGGCTGGGAAAGACTTTGCTGTAGCTTTTTTCTTTTTTTTTTTATCAGCATCTGATTTCTTGTTGCCTGATTCATTGATGCCAATCATTCTTGGTTCAGATTGGCTGCTATAGTGATTTTAAATCTGTATTTAATTTTTTATTGAATGAACTATAAATATGATTGCCCATCTATATCCCAGGCTTGAGACTCAGAGCAGTTTTTTAAAGCCCTCTAGTGCTTTTCAAGGAAAACTTATTTGAAATATTGTTTGCATCCCACAATGTTGATACCCTTGGGAGGAAACAAGGTGAATCTTAGAGGTGTTTACTTTCTCCTGCACACTCACTGGCCTGATGCCTATTTGGCTGATCAGGCCTGACTGGCTCAGCACAGGTGTAATGAATGTCTTAGATTACCCAGTGACTTTGAACTTTAATTTTTATTTGCTTGGTTCACTCAAAGAACACCTCTGTGCCACTGTAATCATTAGGATGCTTCATCTCTGCAGGCTGATAGGATTTATGGCCCCAGGGTTGGAAAAGCATAAAGAGGAGAAGGTCCTCCTGAGAGGTTTGTCTCTTCAGGTTAGTGTTAATGCAGAAGCTGTATTTGCCCACTGGATCCCAAGACCATAAAAAGTAAACCCACAGCAGAGTGCTAAAAGATGACTCTTGTTTGGAGCCCTTGCAGCATCTAAAAGTGACACTGCAATAAATGAAAGCATTTTATTGGACGCTTGGATTTTACTACAGGAAATCACAAAGCTCTATTATGTACCAAAACAGCAACAGATTTTGTTGGTGGCCTTGAATCAATCTGTTAAATATATTTGAAGGAATATGGATATTAGTAAAGTTGGATAGGAATTTTCAGGTGGTGCCAAGAAATAAGCTTCTACAAGTAAACAATCAATCAAACAAACAGAAACACAAGTAGTTGCCTAGTTCCCACAAGTTTGCAGAATACTTTCACATATGTCATATGTTCAGTCCACCAACCTTAGGAAGAACACCAGGAAGTCATGATTTGTAGTCATTCTGTTTTAGACATGAAGGTATTTGAAGTGTAGAGGCATTGAGTCATGAGAGGTTGAAATTCTCATAGGTGGTATTGATGTCTCATTTGTGTTGCATTCCATGACTTCAAAAATTACCAGGAAAGCTATAGTTGCTCCAATTCTAAATTCACCAAGTCCATTAAAGTAGGCTGAGTATCTAGAGTGCAAAATAAAGTCACAATTTGTAAGATATTCAGCTTATTGAAATAATATGTACATTCCACATGGATAGTTCAATCACTTAAAAAAAGACATCTAGGCCAGGCGTGGTGGCTCACGCCTGTAATCCCAGCACTTTGGGAGGCCAAGGTGGGTGGATCACCTGAGGTTAGGAGCTTGAGACCAGCCCGACCAATATGGTGAAACCCCGTCTCTACTAAAAATACAAAAATTAGCCACGCGAGTTGGTGCACTCCTGTAGTCCCAGCTACTGGGGAGAGTGATACAGGAGAATTGCTTCAACCTGGGAGGCAGAGGTTGTGGTGAGCCGAGAACATACCACTGCACTCCAGCCTGGGCAACAAGAGCGAAACTCCATCAAAAAAAAAAAAAAAAAAAAAAAAAAAAAAAGACATCTAAGGCTTTATTTACTGGGATTATAAAAATAATCTGACTCTTACAGTATTACCAATTCATTCATTTATTTGTTTAAAATTTATTAAGCATTCTCTTTGTACCAGGTATTGTGCTATAATAGATATACAAATGAGTAACATTTAATTCCTACTTCTTAAATACAATAATAAAAATACTAGATAATATTTACTGATGCTAGCTTCTGATATGTCAAGCAATGTGTTAATAACTTAAGACATATTACAACATTGATTACCAATAGCCCCTTATGGTATAGGTTATCTTATTATCCCTATTTTCCAGATAAGGTAATTGAAGCTCACATCCGAGGTAGGCTGGTAAATGGCATACTTGAACTGCATTCAAGATCTGGTGTGATCCCGAAGCACACAGTTTTTAATCTTTCCGTTATCTTTTTCTTCCCATGCTCTGCTGCTGATGGTCTGGGATAGACAGGCAAAGAAACAGATGACTTAGTAATAAACTGGAGGGACTTTAATAACAACGGAATAAATGAAGTGCTGTAGGAATGTAAAGTGAGGAAAATTAGAGAGGACTGGACTTAGTAGATGGAACTGAACTTGGTTCTTAAAATAGCCATAAACTTTTTCTAAGCAAAGAAAGAGAAAAGCCATTCCAGGAAGAAAGGAAAATAGAGCAAAAGCATGGAGTTACATCTAAGAGTTTCTGCTTTAGGCAGCATAGAAAGTATTCCTTGGTCGCCAAAAGTTTAGTGAGTCCTTGTAGAGTTCCTGGTACTGCATCAGTTACTTGAGGCACTGACTATGGAGTGGGCCTGGTCTTGTGGGCATGGTCTTTTGCTTTAAGCTAAAAAGAACTCCTCAAATTTGTATGATAATCAGACCTCAAGGCACAGCACCATTACAGGACTGGCCATTTCAGTAACACATAAAAGTATCCTGAGCTCTGAATTCCAATGCATTGGTCTTAGGTTTTATTAGCTCTCAACAATGTGAGGATTGCTACTTAAATATGCAAAAAGACTTCAAGTCATCATCTAATTCACACAAGAGATAGTAGCATAGATTGAAAAGCAGGGAGCATATAATTACCCAGGAGCAGATAAGTGAGAGTTGACAGCTGTCAAACAATGTGTTACCCTAGATGTGAAGCATAGTTATGGATGGGGAATGGAAGTCTGTCCATTTCCCTATAGACTTGAAGACTCTGAGATCTCTTAATTAAAGGTACAATGTTACTGTCACTCACCAATGGTAGTATCATGTTATTAAGAGTCTGAGAGAATTCTAACAATATCCTAGGAAGACTCTCTATCCTTAAGGAGCAGTGGGAAAGTCTCAGAGCTTACTGGAAAATGAAGAGGGATGCACTGAATGTGATTATCTATAAAAGTGCTTTGGTGCCCTTGAATTCAACTCTTATTTCTAAACTGGAACTGACCCCTGAGTTCTACCCAGGAAGTGAGTAAGAAAGCTCCTTTATGCTATTTAGGGTTAAATAATAATTCTTAAACTCAGAGCATTCATAATTGTGACCCTCTTGACCATTGATATTATAGAAAGATGGCAGAAATTCTTAGAAAAAGCCCATGCATGTTAAAAAGTAAAGGATAGGGACTGTTGGCAAAAGACAACAGATTAAAGCAACAGGTTTTATTTTCTCCCTCTGATTCCTGTCAAACACCTCTAAAATGACAAAAGAGGAGTAAAATGTCATAAAAATATAAAAACAGAGAATGGTCTGCAAGATGACATTGGATGAGAAACAACAACATGATTTTGGAAGTTAGAAAGTAGATGCACAAGTAATGATTGATTTGATAAAGAAGAGAAAGCTGAACCTAAATAGAAGGGAAAGACAGCAAAATGAGGCTGAGTCTATAACTCAGGCAAGGTGCAGGGGGCCTGGAGATTCTGGGTTGCTGGATACATTGGAAGGGAACAGGGCTGTAAACACAGGCATTCTCTGAAAGCCTGCATAAGGAGCAGTTAGCTACCTGATAAATCACCCACCTTGTGCAGCCAAACAACCCACTCTCTCTACCTGGCAGTAGCAGAGAGGGTTGTCTTCAGATAACTGAACCAGGGACAACATGCCCAACAGAGGGCAATGCTGAGATACTTTACTGGAAATAGAAGGATTAATTTAAAGTCTACACACTGGCTGACAAGACCCTGAGCCTCTGTTCTCTGCATATCTCCTAGAACTTCAAATAGTTCAGTAAGAAATTGAAGAAGTTTTATCTAGAGAACCAATATGCCCATAAGGAGTTGGGGGTTGGGGAGGGGCACTAAAAATACTAACACTTGGCATCCTTCAAAGAAACAGCCAGATCTCCATTTGATCTTATGTATTAGTTCTCACGCTGCTAATAAAGACATACCCGACACTGGGTAATTTATAAAGAACAAAAGGTTTAATGGACTCACAGTTCCACATAGCTGGGAAGGCCTCACAATCACGGCGGAAGGCAAAGGAGGAGAAACACATGTTTTGCATGGTAGCAGGCAAGAATATGTGTGCAGGGGAACCATCAGATTTCGTGAGACTTATTCACTGTCATGAAAACAGCATGGGAAAGACGCGCCACCATGATTCAATTACCTCTCACCCTGGCCTTCCCACAACTCGTGGGAATTATGGGAGCTACAATTCGAGATGAGGTTTGAGTGGGGACACAGCCAAACCATATCATCTTACTATTTTAAAACCCATCAGTAAATATGTTATAATGCTACTTGTGCTTTTTTGCTAAGCAATGACTTTTAAAAAAGTAATTGCATTATGAGCTTTAGGACTTCCAGGGTGAGATTATTAATGTAAGAACATTTTAGTAATCTATTCTATAGCATTGTAATCACTGAACAATTGAGCAGAAGGAGCTTCCACTCCAGTGGAAAGCTCTTGAAAAATAATATATGTTTTTGACAATGTGGCTGTTCTTCTGCTCTTCTCATTTGGCCTGTTGTATATCAGTTATGTATTTCCACAATAATGCTGAAAAGAATCCACCCAGAATCTCAGTGACTAAAAATAATAAGCCTTTATGTAGCCTGAGGGTGTGTAGCTTGGCTAGGTAGTTATTCTGGTGTTGACTGGGCTCACTCAGTTCATTTGTTTGTGGTCAGCTGCAGGTGGTCCTGCAGCTCTCTGTGTGTGTCTTTCTGTGTATTTGGGGGTCAGCCAGATGTTGGCTGGGCTAATATTGTTCAGGCTGGGATAAGGAGGGACAACTCAGCTCTGTTTCATGTGTCTCATTCCCCAGCATTCTCGTCTGGGCATGTCCATGGCAAAGGCAGAGGAGCAAGAGTGAAAGCAAGCCTCAAGATGTAAGTGATTTTCATGCCTCTGCTTACATCATGCTTTCTAATGTCCCAGTGCCCAAAGCATGTCACATGGCTGATTCCAGAATCAGGACAGATGAAGAACTAGGTCCATCAATGCCATCAGTTTGCCACATCTGGCTCCCTCTTTTCCCTCCATCTTTTCTTTGTGTCTGGAACCTACTCTGAAATTCAGGGAGTATAATATTTTGGCCTACCGTTATCCAACAATTTGCTCTTGACTTAAAGGTTCCCAAGCTGTATACTTTTTATCACTTTACTAAACATACAACTCAGCTTGAAACCAGAGTATATTTGCCTTAGAAAGCTACTGACATAAAAAGAAATCCCTCAGAGGTTGAAGGGAACCAGCTTATACAACAGACTCTGTGTTCTTTGAAGTGTGGTTATGAAGGGTTCATCAACATGGGACTGAATTTATAAATCTCCACTCAGAGTTGACATGGTAGAATCACTTTGGAGCTTCCTCTGATGTGTCTTGGAAGTTCAAATTCTTGGACACATAAAGGATGGTGTCCTGGTGGGGTAGATATATTAGTTCTTGGTTTTGGGACTCAAGGTGGGTGATCTTGACCAACCACTTGACTTCTGCTTCCTTTTCTGAGAAAAACTGGTAATTATTCTTTATGAAGAATACCTGTCTCATAGACTTAAGGATTAAATGGCACAAATGGATGATGATACTAATCTAAAGGTATACAATTCTAAACCAGTGAACAATTTTTATAGTATTCTTATGACAAAAAGTTGCCCTTCTGGTGGCATTCACAGTAATAATAGCTTTCAATTGCTGAGTCTGTGCTATGTGCCAGGCATGATGTTATGCACTTTGTCTCCACGATTTAAATTAATCTTCATGGAAATGCTGTGGAAATTAATATTATTCTTGTTTGACAGAAAACTGAGTTTTAGAAAGGTCAGCTAACTTACCGAATTTCACATGGTAATGAAATGAGTGCAGTGAAAGGAACCTGGCAGCTACATTCCAGAGCCTTGCCTTGCCTTTTTCTTTTTTGTTTGTTTTGTTTTGTTTTTAGACAGGGTCTCACTGTGTCACCTGGGTTGGAGTGCGATGGTGCAGTCTTGGCTCACTGCACCTTCAAACTCCTAGGTTTAAGCGATCCTCCCACCTCAGCTTCCCTAGTCACTGGGACTACTGGCATGTACTACCACACCTGGCTAATTTTTTTTATTTTTTGTAGAGATCTGGTCTCACTATGTTGCCCAGGACAGTCTCTAACTCCTGAGCTCAAACGATTCCCCTGCCTTGACCTTCCAAAGTGCTGGGATTACAGAAATGAGCCACCATGCCCCACCCAGATCCTGTTTTCTTAATTACTTTTCTTGCACTGTACATGGTGTCAATCTTTAGCAATTGTGAGTGAGCCTTCAGCACTCTCCAAAGCATTCACCCAGAATTAACTTCCATGACATAGCATCATACCTTAACTAGAAGACATGTTACTATTAATGATCTTTATTAAGCACCTACTGTGTACAGCATACTGCTAAAAGTGAGGGCATAAGAAGAAGACAGAGAAAGACTCTTTAGAAAAATGTGACCCACACCCAGAGAAAATAAATAGCTTATAGCCAGGATGGGTGGAGGACAGCTGACAGGTGGGACTGAGTGGAGACTGGAGAACTATACGTGTGATAATGGCTTCTAATTGTTTGTTCAATGACCATATATTGGAAGTCTACTATGAGAAAGATGCAAGGGGTAGAAAAATGAGTAAAGCTGTCCTTTTCCTAAAGGAGCTCAGGTTCTAGTGAAAGACACACACACACACACAAACACACTACAATGACACAGCATGATAAAGGGCTCTAATAGAACTTTGGTTTGGGTGTGGGGTCTGGGACAGGTGCTGAGTCCAGGGAAGTCTCCACAGGAGGTGACAATTGAGCTGAATCACAAAAAATGAAGCAGAACCTCTCAGAAAGAAAAACCAATATTGAAACAGAAACAGAAAAGGCTATGTAGTGTGAGCAAAGCTCTGGGAGAGGAACAGTCCATGGCAGGTGCGAGATAGAGTTGGAGGGTGAAGGCAGGTGGGAAAAGAGCATCAGGAGGTGATTAGGGGCCAGATCATGAAGAGTCATGCTGAGAAAATGGAGATGTAGCTTAGAAAATGGGAGCTGCTCATTTTAAGAACCTGAAAATCCCTCATTAAGTAAAAGTTAAAATGGTAAAATGCTTCAGTACCCCTGTTGGGCAGGGTTTTCTTGTGCTTTTTGATAGGACTAGCAGAGGCACATAATGGAGATGCCCCATGTCCAGTGCCATCCATCTTGCTGAAAAGGCCTTCCTGTGAGACCACATGACTTTCCCACTGACAGAAGCCAGGCAGACAGGCTGTCTTGTGCATTGGCCCTTGGAAAAGCAGAGCTGCTACAAAATCTGTTCCTGAGAAGTTCTAATTCATTTTCCCATTTGCCAATGCTGAAGGAGCTGGGATGCCAATAGGGCAAGTTCCAGACACAGTTTCTGACCTTACTCCCCGGTGCCTGTAACAGCAGCACAAGCAATGAACAAAGCATAAAGGTGTGTGCAAGCCTGAACTCCAGTCCACAATTGTGCACAAAGTCTGCTAATCCAAGACTGGAACGGGCTGTGCACAAATGAGGCAATTCGGAAGCCAGGAAGAGCATCTGCATGTGCATGCTGTGAATTAGTAAGCAAGCTGCCACTGTGGGTTCCCTCTAATGTCATCTTTTACTTCTATCAGCTTGAAAATACTTCAGAAACCTCTTTGCCCCTGGTCCCATGCCTGATGGATGGCCTGTGATCATCAGTGCTATGCTCTGCTTACATCCAGGATATTATTTTAAAATCCTCTGTGTTTCCCACGTTTTTAAATGAAAGAAGTTGCCAGGTTTCAACAGTAGGCACTTGGTAAGCCTGTTTCTAAGATTTCTGGATGAAAAAGACAAATTGTTCTACCAGAGTTCCAAGAAAGAAAGTGATTATTCACATCCTATGAATCCACTTCCATCCGTATGCTCCCTCCTTCCCTTTGAAACCTGACCTGCTTACTCTGATACACACATCATACCCACACACAAACCCACACATACTCATACATGCCTCTCATATTCATGAAACTACATGGAAGGTTGCTGAGATCCCGGTAATTCAAAATTATATAAAATCTAAGAGAGAAGTCTGTGTGGATGGGTGTCAGTGTTCATATTCATACATAATTGTAGTCATATATATATATTTAATATATATAATGTTGTATTTTGCTATATTAACATACTGTTCATAAATATTTTCCCAAGTTTCTTCCTTGTCCTTATAATTACTGTCCTAGTAACTACTACATAATATTGCAATGGGTTGGTGTATCATATTCATCTTATTTATGGTCTAACTTAAGGCATTTTAATTTTAAATATTTATGATTATTACTAAGGCTATAATGGACATTTTTGCATTGAGTACTGTAGAATGATTTCTCCAGGATACACATCGTAGAGTGGAATTATTGGGGGAAAAGGATATGAAAAATTTTATAGTTCCTAATAATAATTTTCATGTTGTTTTCTAAAATAGGTGTACAAACTTTTTATATCATTAGGGGTGTGAACATGCCAATTTCACAAGAATTTTCTCAGTAGTATGCTATGATTTTAATGCATGTTGTTTGTTCTACTAATCTGTTGGGCGTAAAGTATTATAGAAAATTTTCTTAATTTGAAATTTTATGATTGGTAGGAAGCATAAACATTTTTCCAAGAATTTACTTAATGTGATGTAAGTGTTACATTTACTTTTTATGTGATGTACATTGTTTATAGTCTTATATATTTGGTGTCTATGGGTTTTTCTCATAAATTTAATGACTTCTTTAAATGGTGTAGATATTAACCACTTATATGCAATATTAGACATTTGCAGACTGTAATAATTTGCTTTCGTGAAATGTTCTTTACTCAACTCTCGACAAGACCTACTTCTCATCATCATTCAGCTCTCTGTTCCATTACCATTTTTTTAGAGAGAGTAGCCCTGATCTATCTATACATAGTGAAGGGAGAAGAGTGGGTGAGAACAAGACCTTTAGAGCTAGAGTGTCTAGGTCCAGATCTTGGCTTGCCACTTACTGTGTAGCTTTGGGTGACATATGAACTGGGGAAAATGATAATATCCACCCTTTAGGATTGTTGTGAATATTTAAAAAATTGATATAAGCAAACTGCTTAAAACCATGCTGGCCAAAAGGAAAAACAATAAAAACATAGCTATTTTTATTTAGGAGTATAACGTCAGAGGGCAATGGAACTGAGTTTTTAATCAGTGGAGAAGAGATGAGAAAGTAAGCTCGGACTTTCTTCCCCATCGTTTCCCAGACCTAGCCCTGCTGGTATGGTTCTTCTTGATGCTTCAATAAACATTGATCAAGATCTTCTACATCAAGAGACTATGATAAATTATAGCGTCCTGGGAAAAAATGTTCTTAAAAAATGAGTCCTCCAGAGGCATTGATTTGGGGGATAAAATATAAATATGCATATTAAATAATAGCATGCCACAGTGGAAAGAACATGGATTTTGGAGACTGGTTGACCTGGGATCAGATCCTGTCTCCACCTTGGGCTGGTTGTGCAGCTTTGGTCAAGTTTTTTGATCTTTCTGAGCCTCATCCAGGCCCTACTGGCTTGATAGGAGAGTTAAATAAGTTGACATATGTATGTAGTGCATATGGATCATAGTAGACATTCAATACGCTATAACAATTGTATCAAAAGGAGGGCAGGGGTGATTATTCTTTGAGAAGTGGAATTTCTTTTACTGCCGGATGAAAGAAAAAACCCTGGGGGTTCAGACAACAGATGAGTTTGAACAGATCCTTAAGTGACAAATTTAAGGGTTAGTGAGAGACCTCAGTTGGTATAGCTTGACATGAACCTATTTTATGGGCATATGCAGGCATATGGAGAACATGGGGTGAAGATTATGTACTTGGAGTGAAGTGGATGGCTGAGGGATAGGAGTGATGGAAAACGAGCTGAAAAGGTAAGGCTGAGCTATAATGGTGAAAGGCCAAAGGGTTACTCTCAGAGATTCATTGCAGTTATTCAGATTCTCCTCACTTTTATGAGATCCTTTGGAACCAGAGAAAAGGGGCATTTGGAAAGCACAGAAAAATTTGCTAGTAGTTAACAAAAAAGATGTTAGCATTGTGCTTTATAATGCACTGAAGAGAGACTGTCTTAATTTATCATCCCCTGGAACTTGAGGCAAGAATTGTTCCAGAGAAATGCTTTGACACATCCATGGGACAACTGTTTGAACTACCTAGATTAGCATCACGTTTGATCAGCAGCATCATCACCTATTATTTATCAAGCCCTTACTCTGTACCAGGTACTCTGCCTAGTGTATTCTGTGCATTACCTCATTCAATCTTCTCAATAACCCTAAAAGCAAGTGCCAATTTTATTCTCATTTTACAAATAAGCAAACTGAAGCTTAGAGACATTCCATAGCTAGAAAGTGCCGAAGCTACATTTGAACACAGGATTGCCTGTCTCCAAAATCACTACTCTCAGCAGTCTCTGACACTAGCTTTACTATCTCTTTGTACA